>NC_089978.1:114053785-114678785 GCF_036417845.1 Apteryx mantelli
TGCCCACAGTAAAGGAGTCCCACAAATCTTGGCTTTCTTAGATGCAATCCCTATACAGGAAACTCGAGGACACCTTGTACAGTCTTTTTGACTATCTCATGCAGAGGATTGTAGCATGTCACTGCTTTCTCCACGATTGCCTGTAGAAAGTCTCACATGCAGAAACAAACCTTATTTCTGTTCCTGCTCCTTTCTGGTGCCTTCCTCACAGACTTCTTTCTTACTCTGAGTATGTCCGACATCAAAATGAAAGCTCTGTAAGAGTAGAGGAAATCCTGCTTCTGCTACTCTGGGACAATACTGTGAGTGAACAGACAGGGGTCCTTCTGGACTCCCTTTTGTATGAGGAACAAGACGTTGAGAATTACACCTAACCACAGCAGATACTCTGCCAGTGGCTAACCCAAGGCCCTGGGTCAGTCAGTCAACCACATTGGTGGGACTGCATTGATGTCTGAATGTGAGACTAGCACCACAGGGTGTGAAACTTTCAGATGTGGAGGGACAGAGATGAGACCCTTAGCTGTGACTTGGTATTGCTGATTTTCCTTCACTGGACAAAATTCTGGAAGCCCAAATTTGCATTGAAGAGGGCAGCTATGGCCCTGGGAGACCTTGTGACCCTGGTTCCTACCAGACAGCAGCTAACTAGTGTGCAAAGAGGTAATGGAGGTCTTCCAGCTATTAAATTCATGACAGCATGACACCAGACTGGTGATAATGCATCACCTCTCTGCAGCTCTCTGACCAACATCCTAATGCTAACAGAAGCCTTATGTATTCCTTTTCGCCCCATCTCCCCTCCCTCACATACCCTCTGCCAGCTTGACTACAAAACTAGAGCACTTGCCTGGGGTGAAATCTGGAGTAGAGGAGGCACCTCATGTAGGCCATGGTGGGGAGTCTCTGGATGCTCCTTTGTTGTGGTCTTCTGCAGGGCTCAGGAATAGGGACCTGAAGCAGCTGCAGAGGATGCTCTGCCTTTCTGGGTGTCCCACACGGTAAGCCCAAGACCCGCAGTGCAGGCACCCAAAAGAGTAACTGGCTCAGCGGGGTGTTCTCACCTGACCATCCATGCAAAGTCTCTGTAGTAGGGATGCAGCTACTCTGCCACTTCCAAAGGGAGATTATTGTCCTGGGTCTTCAACAATGAGGGCTTCATCTTCTTGATTTTAATCTGTCAGTCTTTGTTGGTCAGCATGTATGTGATCATAGTCATGAGTTTAGTGGCTTGCTGATATTGGCACAGGTAATCCTGCCATCAGAAAAACTTTTGACCCCTCAGGGTACAGGCAGATGTCAGTGTCATTGGAGCATTTTCTGGAGCTTCTGGGACAATGAAGGGGAGTATGCTGCCATTTCTAAGGAGAGCAGGAAGAAAGGAGGCATAATGCTCTTTAAAAAGGGGATAGAATACAACAGTTCAGCAATGGTAAATGACAACTGAAGGTAAGGAAGTTAAAGAAGGGAAAGGATCTTGAACCAAGAGACAGCTGTATATAAGAAGAAGAAACAAGGGAGTGACCAGGAGTTGACTGCTGGTGATTGACTGCAAATGGGAAGGTGCATAGTCCATATGGATCTTGATACACCATAGAGGAGCTCTTCTATTGCAGGAGCTGTCATTGGACTGTAAACTTGCAAATTGCACCTACATGCTTGGTATGCACAGGAGGCCTTTGTGCTAGTGTGAACCAGTCACTGTGCTGCACCTCTGCATCCTCAGCAGTGTGTCCTGGGAAGAATTTCTGGCTTAGTTTCCCTTGAAAAGAATCAAGTTTGCACACACTATGCTAACTCTGTGAACCAAACTGACACCTGGGAAGGGAGGATGATCTGTGATTCACTTCAGAATGGTACTAGAGGTACTACAAAGAAAATGTTAACGCAGCCCAGCCACTTCTGTTACACATACATAATGGCTAGCAGAATTGTTTATACTATCATGAGGCAGCAGCTCTGGCAATGTGGACAGCAGACCTGATTAGCAAGTCTGATTCACACTGATCCCTCATTAAAGTCTTATCCCTCTGCTTTTACAGTATCACAATGGCTTCTAAAATATCCACTTTGCCAACATGAATACAGCTGAAAAGAGGTTATTGTTAGGTCGCTTGTATGTTGGAGTTCCTAGTCTCTTGATACGGGAATGGCCCCAGTAGCTAGCTATGGGCTGTGGGTCACAAAGCAGACCAGCTTGAGGATAAATGCTTATTGGCAAAGATTTAACCGGCACCTGGCAGCTCCTGAAAGAAGGAGCAGAAAGATAACTGAAATGTCACTTTTTCCCTTCTGAGCTTGCACAAAGCATAGTTCAGGCAAACTGGAGAATCTGGGCCAGAAAGTTGAAACAGTCGATCACCTTACACTCAGAAGAGGAGCATACCAGGTTTTCTGTGTCACAAATTACAGCTAGGCCTCAGCTATTCATCTTTTCAGGAAGTATTGCTTTCAGAGAGGTACAGTAGAGGACCTGGTGCTGGTTTCTCTGTAATTACATTGATGAAATGCCAACTATCAGAGTTGCTTATTATATAACAGCTCATGACTGTTAAGGGATCTAGAAATGCTACGTATTTGCTAACATACTTAAAAACAAAAAAGTAATAGGGTTATTAATTGAAAATAACACACTAATCTGGTTAGGAGCTGATCTCACAAACACTAATGATGCGCAAGCCAGTCAATATTTATGAGTCCTAAAGGATCAATAATACTTGGTAATCCCATTTAGGAATTGTTTAGGTGATTTCTTCAGGTGGACTGACTCACATGCATCTGACATGCTAGATCCTTACCTGGTGCAAATCACTTTTATCCCATCAACTCAAAAAAATATGTCATTACTTGGAGTTAGGCTGATGCTTTTTATGATAGATTCCATCCTGCAAATGCTTGCAATACCAGACAGTCAGCTTAAGGTTACTGAATTCAGTGAAGCAAGGCTGATTATCACCAGCTGGAAGCCTCGTCCTTCCTATAAGCAGGACCACTTTTGGGGTATTTTTCTAACTGTATCCTGAATATCTTTTAAAAGTTTGTCAAAAGTTTCATGCTTTCTAAAATGAGCTCTAAAACATTAAAAATCTCTATAAACGTTTTAAAGATTTAACAAAGACAAATAAAAAAAAAAATCTCTGTAGGTTCATCCATTCCTGCTCTGAAGTTCCCTGTGGGCACACTGCTTCATAGAAAGTCTTTTCCCAATGTAACAGAATATCCTTTTAATGGCAAAAAGCTGTATTGTTATTCTTAACTCTTAGACCAATATTTGCTTTAGTTACATCATAATGAAACCTTTTCTATAGAAATCAGCTGGAAAAAGGTCCCAGTGGAACTGTAACAGAATCTGCCACCAAGCATGTTAATTTTAAAAGAGCCCGGTTATTTCTTCTGCTAAATCTAGTACGATCCTTATAATATACTTTCAAGCAGCACCAAGCAGAGCTGTTGAACTTTGCTTTTCAAATATCTTTTTTTCTTTTCTTTTTCCTGTTTTGCCCTGAGGTCTCTGAACTTTGGTGAGTACTTGAAAGCCCTCAGAATCCCCACTATTTTCTTTCTCTTTTTTCTGTTACTAGCCATCTTCTGGGTCGTCACTAAAATGTCAGACTGTTGTAAGCCTGCTGTTGCCACTATCTCTTGACAGTCAGGCCCAAAGAGCCGAGCAAACACAATTCCTATTGGACTCCCTTTAGGGTGTCCAAACGTCTTTCAAATGCCTAGTAGTAGAACAAGTAACATGTTGATACTTAAAGACAGACTTCAATAACTTATTTCTCTGAACATTTTAACATTATATAAGTGGTAAGCAAAAACATATTCTACTAGATTGCTTATATTGCTCAAGTAACTCAAAACGTACTTTATCTATAAATCCCACTGACAGATCGTGCCTGAAAGGGGCATGTCTGGATGCATACATCGGAACTTAGAAATTTGAATGCCATCTTCTACAGTTATGATGTTGCATTTTGATCATTCAAATGAGACATTTGCATGTGCTGGTGAGATACTCCTGAGTATTCAAATAGTGAGTTTGAAAACCAGAAACATAGAATTGAATCCTGTGATTATTGAAGTCAATAAACAAATTTCCACCTGGCACATTGCATAATCACAGAATCACAGAATAATCTGCATTGGAAGGGACCTCTGGAGATCATCTGGTCCAATCCCCCTGCTCAAAGCAGGGTCACCTAGAGCACATTGCTCAGGACCCTATCCAGTCAGGTTTTGAATATCTCCAAGGATGGAGACTCCACAGCCTCTCTGGGCAGCTTGTTCCACTGTTCAACCCCCATCACAGTGAAGAAGTGTTTTCTTGTGTTCAAGTGGAGTTTCCTGTATTTCAGTTTGTGCCCATTGCCTTTCATCCTGTCGCTGGACACCACTGGAAGAGTCTGGCTCCATCCTATTTTCACTCTCCCATCATGTATTTATACACATTGATGAGACCCCCCCCGAGCCTTCTCTTCTCCAGGCTGAACAGTCCCAGCTCTCTCAGCCTTTCCTCATATAAGAGATGCTCCAGTCACTTAATTATCTTTGTGGCCCACTGCTGGATTCATTCCAGTAAATCCATGTCTATCTTGCTCTGGGGAGCCCAGAACTGGACCCAGCACTGCAGATGTGGCCTCACCAGGGCTGAGTAGAGGGGAAGGATCACCTCCCTGGAGGGAGGGAAGGAAGTGGTAATCTCTGTGGAGAAACAAATCATAAAACCGAGTTACCAAAGGTACTCTTCATTTGGTTTCAAAACCACTAGATAAGGACCCCAAATAGTCGTATTCTTTTGTCAAGCAAATGTATATCCTATCATTTTAAAACAAGCTCCAGAACATACTTAGTTTATTCCACCACTACCCCAAAAAGAGGTTGTCAATTTAAAGAAAAATATTTTCCTTTCTTTTTTATTATGTGTTTTTAATACTACATTAAGCTGTTAAAAAAAAAGACATCATAGCCTTCCTTCTCTTCTTGGTGGCATTGCCACCACTGAGTTAGTATGTAAATTACTGCAATCTGGTTAGCTCCTTCCGTCTCTTTTCTTAACAAAAGGGGTCTGCAAGTGTTAATCAAAATGTTGCAATTTACATATTAATGAAGTTTTCATAATGGTATTTGCTTCATATGCAATGTGCTTGGTATGGAGACTTTTCACTCTTCTTTTGAGCAATCACTACATTTTGATTTCATGAAGTAGCTGAAGTGTATTTGAAAGCAAACTGTAAGTGCATCTTAATATATATTTCTCTATGTATCAATATATCTATATGTCTTTGTTATCACTGTGATACACTCCAGTGTCTGAAGCTTGAACATAGCTTCACTTGTGCCTGTGGACTGTCATTATTAACAAACATTCCCTTGAACATGTTTGTTGCAATCATTCTGCAAAACGCTAAAGGCACATTTTTCTGCTGAGACTGCTGAGCGCAAATAAGTAGTTAATCATTTTCCAGTTTAAAAAAAGAGAGAGAGAGAGAGAGAGCAAGTTTTAAAAATACCACAGACCTCTGCTATGAAATGTTGAAAGGTAAAAAAATTGCCCTGCCTGGATAAATGTGATGTTAAAAAAGCCGAATAGGGAAGAGCATTCAGACTACATTTGCTATTTTGCTATTATTTTAAAATACGGCAACCACACACAGTTTGCTCAATATTAGGAGTTCAAAGGTTTTTAATTAAAGGATCTGTGAACATATCTACCTGTGAATGCAGATAAGTGGACTTCTCTATGTTGATTTCTACTTTCAGTTGAATAGCCAAATGTGGGGAACATTATATCTCTTAAAATCTTGATTTAAAGATAGGAAGTGTTAGGGAATCCATTACAATACATGGTAAATAGCTCCAGTGATAAACTCCCATCCATGTTTGAAATGAATCTCCAGTTGGCTTTTGTCTAGCTTCCATTCATGTGGTCTTGTTCAGCCCTTTCCAGTTAGACTGAAGCGCTCTTTATTAAATTTTTATTCCTCACTAAAACACTGACATGAGGTTAGTTGCCTGTTTGATGAACTAAATACATCACATCAAAGCTCCCCAAACAATTTTCTTTAACCTTTCTCTTTATTCTTATTTGAACCTTTTCCAGTATTTACATATGTGCTTCAAGAGTGGGCTCTAAACTT
This sequence comes from Apteryx mantelli, assembly GCF_036417845.1. Lineage (NCBI taxonomy): Eukaryota > Metazoa > Chordata > Aves > Apterygiformes > Apterygidae > Apteryx > Apteryx mantelli. The sequence continues at coordinate 114,059,923 of NC_089978.1, forward strand.
GAGCATTCCAAAAGTATTTATTCTGGGTGATATAAACTCCTTACTCCTAATCAGTCTTCCAGGTTTATGCTCTAAACAATTCCACTGGCCTTTTTGGCCATAATGTTCCACAGGGAGCTCATTTTCATTGAGATAACCAATATACCTTCTGACTTCATAGCTCTGTGAGATGCTATTTTTTTTTAACGTTCTAGGCACTTCAAGGTTAAAAAAGCTTTACCCCTGCTCTCCTCCCCTGAATTATTTCTGCTGCTCCTTTCTATGTCTGTTTTATGCCCACAGCTATTGTGGCATAAATATCTGTGAGCCATGTGGTGAACTGGATTGAGGAACTGATGCTGGTTATTTAACGAATTCAGATCAATCGGTTAATTCAGACTGACTTTTCTTTGTCAGGACGAGATCTAATATAGGATTACTTCCATGCTGAATGCAAAATATTTTGACCTTGGAACCTCTAAAATGTATAGATGGCAATCTTGTAAGATACTTGAATTTTGTAGCATGAAAATTTAAACATGTTACTCAGATTTATGACCTGTCAGAAGGTCACAGATTTACCTCTATTTTAATAAAACAGTTGCAGCATAAGTGATAGATATTCAAGGTACTTAACTGTCTTTCTCTTGCTTATTTATCAGTCAGTGCTTTATCTGAGAACACCAAACCAGGAGCTTACCAATTATTTATCTCCAAATTTTCAGGAACCAAAAAAATGAGGAATTATATTTTCATACGTGCTGTATGAAAATTTTACATATTGTAATTTAGGCCCTGATCCAAAGCCAACAGAGTCAACATTAGCTCGGCTCTAATGGAAGATTTGCTTTGCGTGGACATGTTTTTTATCATTGAAAGAGAGACCTATTGATGGATATATCTGAAGCTTCTTAACAAATGCTTGAAAAGCAGATTGAGGACAAGTAGGAGTTATAGAATGATATTAAGAAAAAGGATAATTTACACTGAATTTCAGGAAAACACTTGAGAATAAGATTGATTCAGCTATAGAGAATATTCCCAGAGGAGCTGATAAGTGTTTCATTGCTTGGAGTATTTGGAACTAGTGCTAGAGAATAAACATCTTTTCTTTTTTTAGTTTAAAGTGTTTGAAACTGAAGTAATGTTCCTTTTTTTCTGTAGCTTTTTTTTTTAAACTGACATATGATCGATATTTCTAATTTACTGAAATACCTAGTTTTCAAAAAATGATTTATTTCAGCAACTGTTGCAATCATATTCTCAATAAGCAGTTCAGAATTAATCCAGAAAGGGCACAAAATAATCATTAAAATGTATTATTAAGAAATTTACTCTGTGGAAGTGTATTTTTTCAACCAGAAAACCCAGCCCATATGAAAATGTAGGGAACCTCCATTTAGAACAAAGTCAAGTAATGCTCTGGACAGCTTGCTTGCTCTTTGCACCTCCTGTGCAGTTCTTCTCAGTATTTTATTCTCTGAAGGGAGAAGCAGCAAAGAGTCATCTCTGTATGATGCCACCCATCCCAATGGTGTCTTGTAGTGCTGTGCAGAGGAAAGATGGAAAATTTCTTGTGTAACTCTTCTCCTTGCCAAGGCATTTTATGAACCACCCAGAGACAGACAACCCTTCTAGCCCTATGAACTTCTTATCAAAAACACCAAATGACTGAGAGCCACCTGGCACATCCCACATACTTCAGAGACCAAAAAGATGAGATCTGAGAGGGGTTTAATTGAAGCACAAGAATTGAAAAAGATGTACTTGAACTGTTCATAAGCTGCATTCAAAACAAGAATTGCAAGCTGACCATCCTGATCTAATGGAACGCCAGAATCTAAAGCAAGAAATAAAATAACGAGTACACTCCAGCACACATATTGCACAGAGTGTCTGATTGATAACAGATAAGGAAGCTTTGAAACTTGCTCTTTCTCCATAAAACTTGAGGGAGTTTTGTTGTAACATTGCATACTTTTTATGAGGAATCCTGGCAAGACATTAAAGCAGAACCCATCCTCATTTTATGATCAACTTATTTATCTTTAAATTTGCCTCTACAAAATTACTTTTGTCAGAAGACTGAAGATTATGTTTTAGTGAGGATGATGTTCTATCACATAAAGAGACAAACTTCAGTGTTTTTATCAGCAGGTGAAAAAAAGAGATGGTGTTCTGTGTCATTTGGAACCTGAGGTGACATAAATATTATAAAAACAAAGTAGTGCTTTGGAACTAGAATGTGGTGTTTTATACCATTATATTGGTATAACAACCGGTACACTTTTGGTCTGTGTCCGCTAATTCTCTCTCAAGCAACTCCCAGGTACAGCTCAGGAATTAGGTCCTTCCAGAGCCGTTACCAGTGGGCAGTGTGCACACAGTCAGCCTTGGTTTGAGGAATAAGGCATGTTACAAGCAGTGATGCAGACTATTCTCTGACACTTGGCCTCATTGCCCCAAGAATCGTTCTGTTTGCTTTCAGTTTACTAGTACAGATGTAACCATACATCCTTCCAACCATCCTTCCAAGGATGAGAAGGGGTTTGAATATACTGATTTATTTTCTTAAACCTCAGCTAACTCTTTTTTTCTAGGCTTCATGCACCTTCTGAAAATCAGGTGCTTTTTCCTATCTGTGGTCTAGTTTTGAATGTGATATTCATTGTTTATACACTTGGTGGCTTTTTGATAGAATACATCCCAACTGTAACAAGGGCTTACACAAATGCTACAAAAGAAAGAATTAACCTTCTAAAGTAGAATTTTGCTCTGATTCCACAACAATGGTGGAAGTATTATTCCCAAAACTGAAAAGCTCAGTTTTGAGGCAAACCAATAACCTTTTGCAGTTGTTATTTATTCCAGAAGGGATAGCATATATTCAAAATCCTGGAAAACAAACAACAAATTCACCTTCTGCTATGAGTGACAGGGAAACCTCAGACATGACACTGTATGGTTTACCTGGAAAAACAAAATACAAAGAGTGTTTCAGAGAGAGATCTCAATCAAACATTCCTAAAGAGAACAAATTCACTGATCCATCCTGTCTTTGTTACTTCTCATTCCAGATCAAATGGCCCAACAGAATTCTTTGTACAGATACTTAAAAAGACATTACAGACAGAATGATATCGAGCACAGCAAAACTGCCTTGCAGATTTTCTATTTTCGTACGGATCTGCGCTGCATTCTGCCTCTGAGAAAACTCCAGCAGAGTTCCTTCTATAACATCAGTTACCTATCAGATTTGATCTGCTTAGAACAGATTTAGCAAAGAAGTGGAAGCAGAGCAGCAAAAGGTTTAAAAGTGTTCCCTCGGAAATATACTCTACAGGACATTGGCATGAAATTACAGGGGAGGAAGGAAATGGGAGAGAAGTGTATTTCTAGGAAGGTGTTGCAACTGTGACATGCCTGGATGAGGTATGGGAGGAAACAATAAAGACCAGCTAGCCAGCTAAATAAAGACCAGCTAGCCAGCTGTTACCCAAGAAAGGCTCAAATAATTTAAGCGCTCCATTTGTGAGTATTATAAAGATTAAAAGGTGTTTGGTAAAGAAGTGGCAGAGAGGGCAGGGAAGAGAATAATAGTGGGCTATGGTGGGGAACCTGAATCTGGAGGAGCCTGGCCAATGAAAGCAGAGGTCCTCGATAGGAGCTAAAGAATCTCTCCAAGCTTAGAGATTACAGAACATTACATTATGCATAGCCACTTCCATAGAGAGCTGCAAAGGAAGATAGCATAAAGCTGGACCACCAGTGCCAACAAGTTTCCTTGACATGCAAACTTTTTTCCCCACTACATTTGAAAACATCTAATGTCAAATCCATCCCTGGAATAGGAGGTTCAAAGTTCCAAATAAAAGTATTTCTCACTTCCATTATCTACCTTCTTATCTTATAACGCTAAGAAAATTATTTTAAACTAGGTACCGTGGCATCAGAATGAGTCCTAGATTACTCTCAACTTTTGCTTGTAATGAAAGGCAATACCTCACTTCAATAAAATTAAGTTTGGAGTCCAGCCAGAAGCCTTCTGTAATTTCATTTCCTTTTAGAGAAATGTGCTTTTAGTAATAACATTCCAGCTATGGCCAAGGACACATGGAAGAAAACATATCGTTGTCTCACACTTAGAAACAAGTGACAGATGTCATTGTTCTAGAGAGACTAGGATACCCTATAGACACAGAGGTGAATGGTGATGATTGGCTGTTAATATAACCTCCCTGTAAATCAGCAGACCTAATCATGTTTTCACATGTTTAAAATTAGCATGTCTAATTTAAGGGTAATGAGGAAATGTGAAACAAAATTTCAGTGGAGAAAATGTGATACTTAGGATTTATGGTAAGAAGTCAACAAAAGATCTACCTGGAACCCTGAATGCACAGCGTCACTTTAAAGCGTTTGTCAAGTCCCCAGTTTCATCTAGGAAACACAACTCTTTGACTTAGCTCTACATTTCAAATATATAAGCAAGCAGAGAAGTGGTTTGGGTCCATATGTCTGAAGACCAGTTACTGTCCAAAACAATCACTTTCTCCTCTTTTTCTAACACTTACTTTCCAAGTAAACGAAAAAGCCTATTCCAAGTCACCTCACACCAGCTGTTAACAGAAATTTCTTGCTTTTCTGTGATATTTGTGTTGGAAACAATTGCCAAGGTGTCCAGACTGTTGAATTGCAGGGAAGTTAAGATTTAACCTTGGCAGAAGGCCATGTGATTGACATTTCCATTGCCAGAGTTTGTCCAAATCATTTCAAGAGCCAACTGGATTTCATTTTGCCTTATCTGTGGGTTATCATTCTTACGAGAATCGTCTCATTCTGGCGGGATCTTGATTTAAGGCTTTAAAACTCTGCTGGGCTCAAACTGATTTTGCAAGGTCACAAACACTGCAGCTTTGTTCCATAATACAGAATTAGAAGATTAAGTGCCAGTCCTTTCAAGGTCCTAGCAACAGTTAGATGTGCCTCACAGTCTCATTCTCAACTAGGGCAATTTTTAAGGCTGACAGCAGCTCACAATTTTATCTCATGGTTCTCCCATCCAATATTTCTTCCATGTGCACAATCCTGACAAAAATTTGCTTCCCTACAATTTGCAAGCTGCTTGGAGAGTCTCTCTTTGTGTTATATTTAGATAAGTATAAATTTTGAGTTTTCTTCCAATCAACTAAAATTTCCCTTTGCAAAAAATGTCTGCTACTGTAATTGACTCTCTTAACCGTAGGGACATGTAAGATGTAATACCTGCTTGCACCTTGTTGACTTATGAAGGACCAGTCCTGCAAACTTATTACCATATTTGAATTAATTGCCAATTTTTTAATTAACTGACATTAATTATTGCCAAATATATTGCTGGTTTTTATTTTAAGCAAATCCCAAACAAACAATAAGCAGTAAACTGCTGGTAAACTAAACTGTAAGAAATAGCAGAGCATAGTTTTAATGGCTTTACAACGAAAACACTATGATTTAACTACTACTTGTAGATTTTACCACTTAATCTATCACTTTGGCTAGTCACTTTTTTATCCATTTGATTGAAAGAGGGTAACTGGCCCAAAATCCTAGGCAAATGGTTATCATATATGTGTCAACTGACTTTGAGATGCAGAAGTCCTACTGTGCATGTGGTTCAGAATTGATGCAGACTGCATGCACATGAGCAATAAATGTGATATGGTGTTCTGGCATGCACTCCTTGTAGGTTGGTCTGTGTATGTCAGATCAATTGTACAGAGCAGGCACTGTAAGGCTAATGAGTCCTGGACAAGTGAAACTCATTACAACTACATTGCATGAGCATCTTCTTCTGTGTTAGAAATCTGAGACAGAAATATGGGAGCCTTTTATCTAACAGAGATTTTTATTCATTTTGAATTTCAAATGTGGGCTAGTAAGTACTACCTGGATGTCTCATGCCAACATGCAGCTCTGCATACATGAGCTATGTTATGTGGGGTAATGCCATTCACTGGGAAAGAAAGCAAACACAGCAAGCTCTAACTTTTGAGAACAATAGCAGCTATCAAATATTTTAAAGTAGCTTAGTTTATCCCCAACTTAGCCACTGCTAATTTTTACTGTTAAATGCCTCCTCCTTAAATTCTTCTGCTAAGTAATTGCTACATACAAGATGCTCTTCAAGACCAAAAGAAAAGAAACCTCATGCAAACGTTTCGTTAATAACATTGTAGAACCCTGAAGGAACAAGGTAACTCGATATAATCAAACATAGCAAGAAGATTGTTTTTGACCAAAGCGGCCAACAAGCTATACAGCTTTATTTTAATAAGGACTGCCAAACAGCACAATAATTACTATTACTTATTATTTTCATAGTACTAGTATCAACAATAGAAAGTTACAAATTCTTCCCCACAGAGCTTTGGTCCCAGTCCAACCATGCACTTGAGCAAATATACAACTCCAAATAAACCTACTAAATTCAAAACACAACTCATGTGCTTCAAGTTAAACAATGTGTTTAACAACTTTTCTGGGTCAGGACCTTAAAGCCTATGAATCTCTTCTTGGAAAACAGACTTAGCAATGTTCAGCTATGAAATGCTTTATCTAATGAAGAACACAAAAGCTTCATTTATATTTTTCTCCTTCAGCCTTTTCCAGTAAGAGTATTTTCCATTAGTTAGAAAATTGCTTCCTCCTAAAGAGTGCCCCACAAACATACACGTCAGGGATTGCTGTTGGATCATAAATATAACCATCCACAATATAGCCACCCAGGGATAGTCCTGTTATTTATTATATATCATGAAGAACATCTTCTTCCCATTATTTTGAATTATCCTTGATGCCTGTGCATCTGTCCTCTGTACTTTCAGCAGGGTACTAGCTTTGTTTGAAAAGGTCATGAAATCAAATATGGTGAATTATCTGAGGTCTGGCCAGTAGCTTGTATAGAAAACAATAGCATTTCAATTTCAATATCCCCATGGAGACATCTCTATAGCCTGCTCGTCTTTTCCAATGCCATTATGTGCAGTTAGGAATTCAAGGACCATTAAACAATAAAATCCCTTTCTGTCACCTGTGTCTTGAATTTCCTATTGCTGTTAGTCATCTTCCTCTTACACACACAAGGATGCACTTTAGCCTACTTGTGACAGCCTCAGAAACTGAGGGAAGGAGGGGAAACCAAAGCCATCTTTGCTATTATGAAGTTTTCTGAAGATATGAGTGTTGCAAACTTCTTGCATGGTAATAAAAAGTAGTAATTTCAGTGTTATAAAAAATGTGTCAGATGACATTTTCATCTTTCTGGACCAGCAGCATAGCAGCTTCTGATCCCATTGTAAACCATTCCTTAAAATTTGCCTTGTTTACAGATATGCTACTAGTAGTAAGTTGTGATACAATGATAAGCATTGAGGCTTGCCAGTCACATGAAAGAAGAGGTAGGCAAGGCTATCAAAATTTGAAGATGCTACTAAGTAGAGACAACCTGTTGGCACTACATGGGAATACAACTGGTTGAACATTGTAAGCATTTTGAGATATTTCAGGGCTGTTCCGTACTTCCTTTTTGATTAGGTAATTAAGGTCAAAACCCTTTTTGTTCAGTGTATGCCAGTCAATAATTCACACGCATGACTAAAACATAACTACTTAAAGAGTTTAATAAGAAGCTTGACTGACACTAGGTATAACCTGAGAAGATGAGGCGCAGTGACTAACTAGGTCATAAGCATTTGTAAGGTAGCTATTCATCATCATTAAAAGCCCTTTTTTATCTTCAGTGAGACATAAGCTAAAGAAAGCAGACCTCAATGCGTGTAAGTAGTGGGAGAAACCAGAAACAGGACATGGGACTGGGAAAGCAAGTAGAGCGGTGAGCTGTTTGGGTAAGCTGCTGCTTGGTGTAGCCCTCTGCAGCAAAGCCAGGCTCTAACACTCACCAATCGCTCTTGCTAGTGCAATCACTGGCTGACGCATCACCTAGCATTTCCAGAATTACTTCAATATTTTGCCTGCCTGTTCCTGAAATGTTACTTCCTTGGTCACATACCCCAATGCTGTATGCCAAAAAGCCATAATTAAAGAAAAAGGGATCACAGTATCAGGTAGAATGAACAAAGGCTAAGATATTTATATGAATAATAAATAACTTGGCAACAGTCTATTAATTTGATTTTCCAGCCATCACAATGAATGCTTATGGATGAATCTGCCTTCTAACCAAAACAGTAATCATGCAATAGTCACTAAACTCTAAGGTGATTATTGCACAGTTAATTCCGAAACCAAGAAGACTCCGCACTTCCTGAAAGAAGAGAAATGGGTCATAGTGATGATACCCCCCAAATCTGTCCCAAACTGAATTATTTTGACATATTTGTTTGGACACTTCTGTTTGACTGGTTTCAGTCTGTAAGCACAGTCCTTCACAAGCAACCTTTTGCCTGATACGCTCTAGAAACTATTTGAAAATGTGAAATTGCCAGACAAAAAGCAGCACTACACTCAGCGAAAACTAACTGACCTACAAGCTTCAGTCCTGCTTGCAAAAGTGACGTACAATATGTCAGAGCCAGAAGACAAGTATCTGCTGACACGAGGGGCTGAGTTGCAGCAGTACAGACGTCCACACGAGCTAGCTCACCCTGCCTCTCCACCACAGCCAAAACAGTGCAATTGCAAACCCTACCTACAGCAGTATCCGATGAAATGGTGGGAATAGGTTCAGTCTCCGGATGAAAAGCATAAGAATAGCTTTGCCTCCTTCACCAAAACAACCCCTTCATGAAATTAATCATTGTCCGTGGTAAAAGCACTATAAAATACATTAACAAATAAATTGATGTCAGTCCTTTCTATACTGGATGTAGAAAATATCACACAGTAAAAAGTGAAAAAATTTCACAATTGAATTAAGCCATACCAGACTCTCATAAATTCATGTTACTTGTCTCTAAAGAAATTAAGTACCACAGCATGCTCCATCAATGACCCTACACATTTTTGCTAATATTTTTCCATAATTGATGTCACAGACCTATCTCAGACTAATGACATTATGTTTGCAACTTTCTAGTACTCTCATCAAGGAACTCGAAAAATAATTTCCCAAAGACTTCATCTGCTTCTATCTTCATGTTATTGAGCTCTCATGGCTATGTATTACCTGGCTATGCAACTACATGGCTATGTAATGCCATTCTGGCATTTTCTCTTTCCTTAAGGTGCTAGAAATTTTCCTTTACAGTCATGTCTACAGTCATGAAGACCATGGCCATAAATCATTTAAGAACATAAACTTGTTAACTTCAAGCAGAGGACTGGTCTTTTTGAAACTGGTGGAAACATTTATAGTTTTAATGCAGACACGTGCTTTGCAAGCCAGGGTCCAAATTTTCCCTGAGGCTTTATAACACAGCCTGTGGTGGATGAATGGATGGACAGACAAGTGGATGGAAGGAAGGAAGACTTGCTTGCTGCTTAGGCTTATAGATTGCGTTCTGCATGGATACAAACATGTATGTGGTCTGTCCACTCACAAGCATAGCCAGGCCTTCTCTTCCTCAGATATCCCAAGCTCTTCCATATGTTACAGGTTCCTACAACATTCCTACCCCATCCTGCAAACAATTTCAGGTAAGTGGAAACCTGTGCCACTGCTGGCTTCAGTGTGGCTGTGAGAGGAGCCTGCTGATGTGGAAAATTTTGTAAAATAAGAGCCACAGACAATTAATTTAATTCCCATTCTTTTGCTTTTCTGGTACCTCCCCCTGCCTAAAACCAGAATTTGGCACCCTTGCAAGAACAGGAAGGGAAAGGCAGCGAGCTGTCAATCAAAAAGCCCTTTAATTCCATCTGTGCTACCAATTCTATTTGCACCAGAGTTAGCACATCTCTGCCTCTGCTTCCCTATCTGTAAAATGGAGCAAACTTCCCCATATCTCTTACTGGGCAGTACAGAGCTCTGAATGTGTTAAATACTATGTAGGTGTTGATAATTGGCTTCATCAGGAAATATAATCTTTGCCCTGAGCAGCTTGCCATCTCCCACCTCTTCTTGAAATTTGTAATTTTATTAGACTTTTTTCAGTTCCCCAAACTCCCTTTTAAGTAGATCGCTTTCCCATTTTATTCTTCATTTACTGTAAATACAGCAGCAGAATCCTTTGTTAGTTGAAATACCCTTTGCAATTTGATATTCAGTACTGCTAATTATGTTCTTGACTTTTTATGCTTATTTTGAGACATTTCCCTATTCACCCTTCACTACATTTTGTATACATTTCTAAAGAAGCCTTCTGTTTATAATTATTTTTACATTGACACTTAAACAAACTTACATCTGTTGTCTTTTTTCCCTTTAGACTGAACCAGGATGCATTTTAATTGCATCACCAACTGTTTCTAAAACACTTCCTAGAGTATCCACTAGATTCCCTCTGCATAATAAAATCTTGACCAATAAAATACTAACAAAAACCTGTTAGAGCATTTTGTATTTCCTCAAAGTCAGCTTTCCTGCAGTCCAGAATGTTCACTTTGCTTCCACAAGCCCCCAAGAATATTTTGAACTAATGATATTGTAATGTCCTGGGTGTTTCTCTGCTTCAGTCCTATTAATCATACTTGGTATATTTTCTAGGACTTGGTCCAAAATAGCCTCTAACCATCTGAATGCTTCAATAAGCCGTGGAAGAAAGCAATCCTGAAATACCTTTCAAAATGTGTTCCTCCTCTTCATTTTTGTATTGAGTTGCATCCAGATCAACATCTGAGTAATTAAAACTCTGCCAGGATCAAATATCCTGCCTTGTTATAGGATTCTCCAATGTATAAAAACATTTGCTGATTCTGTGTTATTTTATTTTAACTACCCTAGAGATGTAAACTCTCTCTGCAGCATCCTAGAATCAACTTACCATTTTATGGCTCTAATTTCTATACAAATTTCTGTGTCAGCCATAATATTTCTTTTCACAAATCAACATTCTGCCTAACCAGCTCTCTTACCCACTGCTTTAATTTACTTAACCCTTTGGCAGATTCTGTATTCTTCATATTGTAAGAGATTTCTCTGTAAAATTATAAAAATATATGTATATTATTTATAAAACTATAAATATATAAAAAGCAAACAAAACACATAAAGATAATATATAGGCACAGAAAAATATTGGCAAGATGCATACACACAGAAGAAAAGGACTCAAATCTCTGCTTCAAAATCTAATTTAATAACCGCGCTAAATTTTGCCTAGCATTCTTACTGGATTAACAGGGTTTTGTACTCCCAGCCTCATGATTCTCCCTTGCTGTCAGTAGAAATGCTGTTGGAAGGAACGGAGAATGGTTTACCCTTTCAAGTGGAAAATGGGCCTTGATAGAGGAGAGAGACAGATCAGCAGAGATCAGAAGACAGGCAGTTTAGATTTTTGATCACAGAATCATTGAAAAAAATGGGGGTGCAGCTTTCAGGGCAGAAGCAATGCAGCAGCTAGGGAGCAGGGGGCAAGGAGAGACAACCACCAGCGACGGGAAAAGGAGCACAGTCACTGAAGTAAGGCAGGACCTGGGAACTGTCTCAGGGAGTGAAGCCGTGTAAAGAGGGGTGGAACCACAGGGGAGTTACCTGGATAGACAGGGTGAAAAGCCTACACAAAAACAAGCATCTTTGTGCAGGATTCAACAGAAAATGAGGCAAACAAATTTCAGAGGTCACAGGGGAAAAAAATGGCGGGATTCATGAACTTGGTGATCCCTGAGTACATTCATGATTTTTACCTATATTAAATCTTTTTTTTTTTTTTTGCTTCACCTACCATCAGCAAATAAGAGAAAATTAGACTCCCTGTCATTTTTAAAGATACAAGTCAAAATCTAAATTTCTAAAATATGTCTAGTTGTGTATCTCCCATGTGATATTCATTTCAGGAAACACAACAAACTGCAGCAGGCTCATCCTCCTAACCGATCTTCTTGTTATCCTCCCTGACATTTGGCCTGCACTGAATAATCATTTTCCAATTAGCCGTATGCTTATCCTTAAACGGTTATGCAAAAGCAAATCAGTTATCTCTATTCTAGCAGAACTTCCGCAGTGTCCATCTTAGTTGATGCCATAACCCCCTTCCTTTCTTCTGTTGTTTCATACATCCCCTTCCTCTGACCTGTCTACAAATGCCAACAAAACCTTCAGCCACTTGGACCGTGAAATTTTTAATACCATTGCTCTAACTAGTGTCTTCTCTAAATCCAGTGATAGCCACAGATTTGGAAACAAAACTCCAAATGGGTTCTGAATTTCAGAACGATATCATCAGATCATCCAAATTAGGATCCAGATGTCTCAAAGAGACAGCATCGCCTCAACTTTTAAAATTCCACATTTTCCACAGGAAAAGAACAGCTTAGAAATACACGAGGGGAATCTCAGCAATGGGAAATGCTTGGGAAATCCCATGCAGGGAAGGATGAATATTTGGGTTACTGTTGCACTTCTCTGTCATGGCTTAAACAAGAGTACAGGATATCTGGGACCAGTTTAACATTGTGGCCCTTGAAGGAACAGCTCTTGCCCAAACTGTATTCTTCTGAGTCTTGTGCTGAGCTGTGCAGGTTACAGCTGAGGTACTTAGATCCCCTCAGCTATGGAGATGCCAGAACAGCGCCACCACAGGGGGAGTAGTCGCAGAAATCTGTCCCCTTGCTCCTTTGAGCCATCACATCATCAGAGGGCCCCAGCAAAACCAATTTGGTGTCTCTACACTGACCTGAACTCTTCTCTAAACATAGCGCAGGCACATGACAGTGCCTGGTGGTGAGCACCGGAGGCTAGCTGGAGAGGCAGCCCTTTATTTCCCTGGTCCAGCGCTTGATCATCCATCTATGCTGTACCACTGCTCCTCCATGACACCTTTTCACTTCATTTTCATATTAAAACCAGACTACTGATTTTAGTCTCAAATATAAATATCTTCCATGAAGCTTTGTTTACTTCTTTCAGAAAATAAATAAATAAATGGCAGACTAAAACTCGCCTTCAGTACACACACATTAAATCAAATAAATTGGCCAGGTGGTGAGGAAAATCCTAGGTGGTGGGGAAGGACTCCTTCCCTTTAACACTGGCCATTGCTCAAGTGCTGATCATGCTGTGGTCCTGACCATGGAGCTCTCAGTCTGAAAATGCCCTGCAAAGAGCATCAATTGTCCGTGTTATTCTTTTACATATGCAGGCAAATTATCCTCTTCAGGTTGATGAACGCTTATAATGACACAGGTTTACTGTCCTTGAAACTGTCAGCTGCTTATTGACTTTAATTCAATATACACACTGGGATAAACGATATGGGAGAAGGGGGTGTTTAGCTGATATTACATTCATTAAAATAATCATGTATTTATTTAAATGATAATATTCAGACTACCTGACATTTTGGATTAAATATATATTACCATTTTAAGTACAACCTTTTTTTCTTAAAAAAACCCTAACATTTATTTCATGTAATTTTCTGGAGGTTTTTGTGAACTTTATTTTAAACTAACAGTACTTCTCCCTTCCACTCCCATGGATTTTTTTTCCTAGTGCAAAAAGTGAAAAAGTGAAAACAGAGAAGGCAAGAAGAAAAAGAAAGGGGGAAGGAAAACGAAAAGAAAAAGAAAAGTCACCCTGATTAAAGATTCTTTTGCTTTTTTTTAAAAGTAAGCTTTCCCCCGCTCCCCCCCTAGAATATTTAAAATTGAATACATCTTTTACCTTGACTTTTTAGAATCTAACAGGAGAAAAAAAAGACCATTTTTAACCTTTTGACTGTTTTTTCTTTTCGCAAAATACAGACACTGGGAAAAAGTATTTCACACTTTATGGCCTCCCTAATTGTTAGAGCTGTATTGTAGCAGAGGATGAAAGGTATGTGTCTATCTTTGTTGACGGAAGAAAAGAAAGGAGTGAAAGAGGAAGAAAGCCAGCTGGATTACACAGTGGCTTATACAGTGTTATCATTTGAAAGCCTTGTTATTTCAGAAAAGCTTATTTTATTTAATTCTCAATTTTCCTAGAACAGGACAACTCAGTCCAGAGAGGTGGCACAGATACAGGAGGTCTCTACTCATTTCCAGCACTCTGAGCGATGAGGCTTTGCAAAACCATTTCTGAGATGATTAATGGCAGATTTGACTCTGGGAGGTAATTACAGGTTTTGACAAGAAGTTTGAGACTTTGGGGATGAAAGTGACTGTGAAGGTTTCACTGAGGAAGCCAACCCCTGACAGGCACATCATGCTCATTACAGAAATTCTGAAAAAGCGCAGAGATCTGTAAAATAAGCTAAGTAGAGAAGAACGTATTTTTATTAACCCCACTGCTGCTGATGGCAGATGCATCCTCCTTTTTGTTTGGCAGCTAATAAATATAATTTGTAACCTCAGTGACTGCGGTCTTTTTAAGATGCTGTGGTTCATTTGCTTGTGAACTCCCTCCCATCCTCCTTCCTTCACCCCTTTTTTCTTTTGAGAGCTGGGATGGAGGGAGTGGAGGGAAGGAATATCAGATAAATAGTGTCATGAAGAATAAATTATGACTGATCAGAAAATTCTTCCCATAATGCAACTAGTTATAGTTGCTACTATCATTTTTTATTGTTTGTGTTTCAGTGGTGTTATGAGTAAAGAAAATATCAAAGCAGCATATGCACTCCTGAATCTCAGAAAACTTATTTTGAGCTAAAGTCTGAGAACTGGAACAAAGCCTAATTAAAAGGGCTTCCTCCAAGGAAAAGGTCCTTAAAGACAGCAGGGCTGCTGGCAGGAGATCTTAATGTCAGCAAGTGCATTAGGCTATTCTAAAGCAGCAGCTTTCACCTGTGTCAAGCTACAGTCAGGGTTAACTATCATGTTACTCCAATTCAAAAATACGCTGACCAGGCCCTTACTGCAAACTCTTCAACTTCGCAGCACCTTCTGGTATGGAGCATGAACAGTCTGCATCACGCAGCAGAGTCCAAATGCAAATTCAGAGCAGAACTTTTCCCCAAAGAAAGATTTTTTTCACTTTATACACCTTGCCCCTATTCAGGTACAGACCTAGTTTCAATAGTACCTTCTGGCTCCTTTGTGCCTTTTTCTCAACATAAAACAGATGTAAACCTGCCTGCTTTGGCCAATTAATTTGTTTTGTATTTCTGGAGTGGCACAAAGGGAATCTGTCCCTCCTTCTCAGTTTGATTTAATAAAGTAGGAATATATGAGGCACATAGGAATCGCAAAAGTCAGAGTGGAACAAGAGGCATGGGCCAAATTCTTCAGCTGCAATAATTCAGTGGCAATCCAAGGGGAAAGCTGCAATTTATGCTAGGTGGAGTCTGCCTCTATGAGATTCCATAAAAGCTGTTCTGTCAGAAAATAAAATGACATTATTAGGCTACCTGTCACCAAAATCCCCCAAAATACATCTTAACAAACCACTTGTGGGCATCTCTGAAAATGGGGCATATGCCCACATTCTTTTTTGTTGGATCACTTGTATTATTTCATATTAATTATGAACAAATGCCCCAGCACAGCGGGAACTTATCAAGAAAGGCTAGGAATCATCATGCATCAAGAGGATACACCCCCAACCAAAGTCAGCATGGGGCTGTTTTACTTCCCTTCAAAGTCCTATTGTGAAGTTTGGAGTAAAATTTAAATCAAAAGTTTGGCCTGGACTTCAGTCCAGGAATAAATCTCACCTGCAAGGCATGATGAAAACCTTAATAAACAGCACCAAGGCGAGTAGTAGAGCTGCTCCCAGTGACTCAATAGGAATTCTGCTGTTCTAGAGAGAATTGAGCCCTTATTGCTACTATGTGTACACATCTACTCCACTGCATAAAAAAAGTTATGATTTGGGTGATTTCATTGTATTTAGGCACTTAAGCTATGATTCATTTCACCTAAATTCAGATAACTTCAATGTAGACATTTCTCCCTGAGTTAGCCACGTTAGCATTGCACTGCTTTAGAAAAAAATTATTCATTTTCTAGAAAGTCCTATTTTATTGGTGTTCTCTGCATGCCTGTTTCATTGATGTCTTCTGCATTTCAGTCTGATAAATCCTGCCCTTGGCCTCGTAGTTTCCCACTTTGATCAGTGGTGAGACAGAGCAAGATGATCCAGAGATCACTTCAGAGTGTTGGTGACCCGAGTTGTCCTTGAATGGTTCCTGTCTCCCTCTGTCCCTACTGACTACAAAGGGAGCCAAAAGCAATGGCTATAATGAAATAAACACTTTGAGAGTGAGAGTCACCTCATGAGCCTCACACAGGATCCTCAGGAAAGTGCCTGAAATTAGGTGGAGTGCATCTGGGCCTACACATTTCTGCCTGACGGGGTTCACAAACTATATTTTTACGCTGACGTATTCGTTTAATGGTCTGGCCTTATGCAAAATACAAGATGAGTAAAAGTAGATGGTGTGCTGTAGCACCTAAATAGTTTTGTGACTCCATCTCCAACATTTAATGTCACCTTTGCCGCACAGTGAAAGCAGCAGCTACTGGGAAGTTCGTGCATGTTCTCAGCATCCCTGAGATGGAAAGATAGATCACACACTACAGAGGAGAGTAAAAGAAAATGATGCAAAACATGAAGCCTCAACACTAAAGTTAGTTAATGTGAGTGAATGTGGAAAAAACCTGCAAGGGAAAATGTATTGCAATCTTAGGGGAAGTTACTTAAATCTGCATCTGCACTAGGTTTTTACCCATATATTCATTGAAAGCAACTTCAAAGTTGTATGCATGAGAATTGGCAGAAACTCACTTTTACTTCTGCATGTAAAATACTCACGTAAGAACTGCTTGCTTTTTCATGCAGGCTGGGCCCAGAAGTACCATGGGATTCAGGAGGCCAGTCATAACTAATCAAGGATCAGATAAAAAGCGTCCCATTTATTTCAAAAGAATTAGAGTACATAGCTCCATTTTCAAATGAACCCTGTCGAGACATAAAATAAAAAACTCAGAGAGACATCTGTCAAATAAAATTTTAATAACATATGAATCAGAATAAGTTGTTGCCTATTGTTTGAATATTCCAATAGTAGAAAGGAGGTTAAATTCAAATAAATTATTCATTGAGAATATTTGCACATGTCTAGTATCTCTCTGTATAATTTAAACAAAAACAAAGGTGCGCCACAGAATAAAATGAAGATTTTAAACACTTCATTGAATCTAGGTGATGCAGTTCTCCATCTTATTCCAAAATAATTATTAAGTACTTGGGAGAAAAATAGTAATGCATAAAAAATATATTCAATTGGCAGACAACAAATACATTATTTATTGCTTCAAGTTATTGATGAGCTTTCATACTACCTCGTCATTCTGTTTTGCTCTGTCACTCATGAGCTATAAGATCATCAGTAATTCATAATAAATTATGTATCCATAGTCAGTCTTTCGGGTAGCTACTCTTATTTATCTGGATATATGTACATACATATGCACTTTTTCACCAAAAGAAATGGTAAGCATATTAAACAATGCTCATTTGCAGATTTACAGGCAGAGGATAAAAAAAGAAAAAAGAAATTGAGGACTAAAATATTTTTGGCAATGTATTTTTTCCATTCTAAGAATGAATTTCTAGAACAATATGCAAATACAGAAGGTTATAATAGGATCAGTTCAAACCACTTTCTGTGTTAAACCACATTTTATGTGTTAAATCTATAATATATTTTAGTTCCTCCCATATTTACTGTAAATCAAAATCATAATGAAATCCCATTTTAACAGATTTAATATAAGCAAAGGGAACAACATTAATACAGAAATTAGTTTAACTACTTGTGGATAACCTCTATGCAGTGAATAGTTTTAAGTTTATGGAAAATATATGGGAAAGGATAAAATGGAAAATAAATTCAAAAGGTAAGTTATTCTTATAAAAATGACAATAGCACACAGCATTGGACTGAATAGCTGCTTGGGATTATCAGTAATAAAGGACAGATTACAATACAGTAACATCATTTGTAATAATAAGTAAATATCTAGTATCTTTTTGTCCTGTAGCACAAATGTTTCTGAATATTTGCACTGAAATGCTGATGCAGAGTGATCACTGAAAAAAATTGCCTTTGTTTCGACCTGCGTCATGTTTCAAAGTTCTATACAGTGCAGCTATTAACTCTTTCTTCAACTAATGAAGTGAAAATTGGGTTGGTTCATGGCAGTTATATAATAGTATATAACATGGTTAACATATGAATTCATGGTTATTCATATGGTTAACCATATTCATGGTTAACAAGAATAATGGTTTGGACTTTCAAAAAGCGCCAGGAAGAGCCTTTTTCTATAGGTTTCATCTTTGGGGAAATGAATTTCTGGTGCCAATTGCTCCAATATTGTATGCTGTGTGTTGGATTACACATTTTTCTGTTGTTTTATCCACCCTGTTTTGTATTTTGCTGTGCAAAATCATCTGTTGTAAATGACTCAGGAGAAAATATGGGTGTACTAGCTGCATAAACTAGATGGATCAATGAAATGTATAAACAGGATGAACATGAACCATTGGTGCATTTTGATTTAAAAGAGGTTAATCTGATTGTACAACAGTGCAAACAAAGTATTTCCGTAGGGTTACACAATATTAACTCTATTTTATAAGACCCTGATGCTAATTTATGTAGAATATTATAGGGATACTGTGCATATGTCTCACCATGTATATTCAAAGAAGACAGCTTCAAACTGGAGCAGAAAGAGGGTTTTGTAAGAGAATGAGGACTAAAAGGGCTTATGTGTTCAGTTTAGAGAAAACCTGACTTTTCATGCAAGCAGATATGTACATTTTGCATGCATGTGTGTGTTATGCGAAGAGAGGGATAAATGCTCAAAAGAAAAGCTATTTACACTAAAAGGCAGTTTAGTCTTTGGCACAAGAATAGAGAGGAATAAAATGTGGCCAGGAATAAACTTGCTCAGAAAAAGAGCAGATGATTGCCAGAGGAATGAAGTTTTGGAGCAAATTTCTAGTAGAAGTAGTAGGCACGAGGAGCCCAGCTGAAGAGGGAATTTGATAAATCGATGAATAACATTGGGCAGAAGGCAATGGCACTTGATGACCCCAAGCACCTTTCCTATGTTCTTGCAGACTGTGATGTGATTTTTTTCCCCAGTAAAGGGGAGTGTAATTGCACACAGAACCGCAAGGCAGCCTCGGCTCCTTCCCACCTGCAGAGAAGGGGGGAAAAGAGCCGCAGAAGCCTGTGATGCCTCTTTTGCCTGTGCTTCAGCAACACAATGTGGGGGATGGGTGGAGGAGTAAGGCCCTCCTTATCCCCTGCATATAAGAGGAGATAGCAGAGCCTGTTCTCCCTGCCCATGCTTCAGCCCGAGGCACTCGTGCAGCACAAGGCAGCCGCTCTTTATACGCGGCCACTTCAGCAACGTGGACGCTCAGTGATGGCTGGTACCATGCCCTAAGCAAGCAGAGGGAAAAAGAAATAGTTAAAAGAGTGTCTAGTACGAAAAACAAAACAAAACAAACAAGACCCCCAACCCGCTGACTCTCAGCTGCTTTTGCAGTGCCCAGCTTTCTGGGTCCATATGGCTAATGTCTTGTCTTAGCAGGGCACAAAGGGCTACGCTTTGCCATTTTTATTCTTTTTGCATAGCACCTTTCTCTACATTGGAAAGGTAGAGGTTACTCACCAAGGAGTAACCTATGCATACTGCTTTCACTTATTAAAAGAACCCAAGGTGCTTACAGAAACAACAGTGACTTACGCCAACTGAAATCAATAGTAGTGGAATACATGGAAATAAATAAAGAGCTGGCATGCCAAAAATCGTCAGTGCTTCCCACTGACTTCAAAGACAAGTGCTAGGAAAATGTCCAAATTAATTTTGTGTATGTTATTAAAGTTTTCCATCATGCGAGGCAGAAGTATCCTGAGGCCCCAGTGCTGCAATGAGCTCTCCTGCAGCACATGCATGCAGCCACGCTGCAGTCGGTGAGAATCGGAGCACATCAATCCTACTGTATGTGACTGAGGCCTTTGCACAACTGCTACTTAAGGCTCAGATTCTGTTATACGCCAAAAATCAGAAACCAAGCTCTGCCTTAGCGGAGTGTAGCAACCCAGTCCCTATATTTGGGCTTGTTTGACACGTGTGCATAAAGCAACTAATAACAGTAGCAAGACAGTTAAGTGTCTATGACTTTTTTTTTTTTTTAAGAATCAAATGAACAAGTTCAATTCCCCACACAATCTCATTCGTCTCCTTTTCAAATCTAACATCTGCTCTCATACCCAAAATTTTACACTAGAAAGTAGCAGCCTGGAATTGCTCAAATGTGTACATTTGTTCATATCGTACTGAGACGGCAAGAGCCTTACCTAATCAACTGCATCTCTCTGTCACCTGCCCAGCAGCACTTGCAATTTGTTTGTAGTCAACTGCAAGGAGATATATAAACTTCACCAGATGAGACAGATGTTGAATTTACACAGACAAGTGACAAATGAGCTCAGAATGAGAACATATACAAGAATAGCCTACAGTATGCCATTATATCATGACATAAATATATGACAACTAGCTCCAACCAATGCCCATGGCAAATGTTCCCATGTGCTACTACCATTAGAGTAATTTCCTGCATGTTGCAGTTTTTTTCTTCATCTCTCATTCTAAAGTAATAATGAATAAAATGGTACCTATAAGAAGGAGCAGACTGCACTGTACTGCATGGGTTTCAGGACAACAGTCTGAGTGCTGCCATTTTCCCTATAGTAAGTTAATGCACCTCATTTCTTGTGGAGCAGCTTCCGAATGCCAGTAATACACACCACCAGAAATATACACAAACATAAATACACCCCATGGCAAGTCATAAGAAGAGATAAACATAATATCCCTATATCTAGCAGTATATCTAGACTTTAATTATAACAAACAGAATAACCTACCATATGTATCTGTAGAGTAATACAAAGCAAAGCTTTCAGTATACATGAAGAGCAGCCTTTCATAAAATGAATAGACTCTGCATAAGTGTTCGCATGGGATGGGAGCTTCATCCTGTCTAGCAGCATTTCCAATTCTTTCAAAGCTTGAAAATCACACCTCTGCAGAGAAACAAAACCAAAATCCCCTATGCACAAGTGAAATCCTCTCTAATTCCTCAAAATGAAGTTTATGTTGCAGGAGGCATTGCATAGATCTTGAGCTAATCCTCTGGAGGTGAAGGATTATTTTTGAAAATGAGGAAAAGGTGGCATCAACTATGTCAACTTCCCCAATTTCTGCATGTTGTTAGTGGAGATGGGTCAGACCAAATCCTTGTTCCAGTCTCTGATACATTTAATTTCAGTTTTAGAAAGGTTACCTTTTGTAGCCAATGAAATCTCCCATCTGACATACCCATACTCAGGTGTTTACAATGAGGATTACACTTTTTCAGCTTGAAGCCTTTCCCTTCATTTACTATTCATACCACTGCACTGTTGTATTGGGAAGTTACAATTTAGTTGAAGACCCTTGACAAAGCAACCCACCTTTATTCAGAACAAATATAAAAAAAAATTCTTTGGAAGACAGTTGAAGCAGGAGTCATTGCCCAAATGCAGGCCAGCCAGTATTGGTTAAAATCTAACCCAGGAGTTTTGACTGAATGAGACTTTTTTTAAGATGAATCCAAAACATCACATCAGGAAAAGGAGAAGGTAGAAAGAAAACATCTAGACTGTTCTACAAAAGCATGAGTGGTAAAACCTGAAAAGGGAGAGCTGTAAATTAGATACTAGCTGGAAATGGGCTTGAACTGTAACCAAGGATACTGAATCCTAGATTTGATTCTTAATGTGTTCAGAAGACTGATACTTTGTCCCTTTTTTTTACAAGGGAGAATGCAGCAAGGAAATAGCTTGGAATTGACTCTATCAATTGTTTCTATCTCTAATGGATATAATCCACAGGATACCAATTTTGGCTAACCACTTGGTTCAAAAAAGTTAATGCTTTCTTCCCTGTCAATAAAAATGTGATTGATTTTGACATCTCGTGCAGCTATTTACTAAAGACAAAGGAGTTACAGACCTGAAATTGTGAATCAAGAGACTCATCCTAGACACCTTCTCTATGCTGGACAAGTCACCAGCTGGTCCTTGGTCTTCCTACTCTGATATTGTAGAAATATGATCATGGAAGGTGGCTGGAGAGGAGCCACAGCACATTCTGGCCACATTCTCATTCAGGGTAACAGGAGGACTGGGACTTCGTAAGCAGCCCCAGGTGGTGCTTCCTGCCCACTCAATACAGATGTGACTGTGCATTCAGTGCAAATACTACTTTTTATACATTATTATTATTTGATAATAATGTATATAATAAATATGTATTTATCTTCTTGTTTGTTTGCAGGAAAGGGTGCAGTACTGTCAAATCCTGAAACCCTTCCAGACTAAACCATCCCAGTGTAAACCAGAATCATTGCTTTTGCCACAAAAAGCCAGAAGATAGACAGGAGTTGCACTGAAGTTATTCTGATCAAAAATAGCAATTGCACTGAGGAGAAAGAAGCTTCATTATACCCTTATGCAATTCAGTGCACAAAGCAGTTTTCGGCTTCAAGAATAATATAATTTACATTTAACTTCAGATAGCCCAGAAGAGCTGTCCCAGGTGTCAGGCATATCCAGAGTAATTCAGGCACCTAAACACAGTGCTATTTTAGATGCCCTAGAGTATGGCCTCAAACGTCTCCTCCAGCTGCCTCTCTATTGACCTTCCCTAAGTCCCACACCACATTTGCTGTCCTTGTGAAGGTGTCTCAGGTAGCTAAGGGCCTTAAATGGTCTAGACACTTGTGTCTAGGCAGCTGAATCCCACCCATTGCATTTTCCCTGTTAGGTTTTTTATGTTGAGGCTGTAAAGAAGATGATAGTCTGTTTGTCTACCACCCTGGGATATGTTCTGTAGGAGAAGAATGGTTGCCTGGCTTAACAACCCCTCTGTGTAAAAAGCAGCATAAAGAGGTCATATCAGAACTGAAAATTGGGCCAAAGAGAGTATATTTTCCTCTGGATGCACAGTTATAATTGCTATTATGTTTAGGGAATTGGGCTTGATCACTGAATGGAAAACACTTTGCAGTTAAGAGGGTTGAAAGCATAACTAGATTTGAATAATTGATGTTAATTTCCATTTGCAGAGTAGACTATCACAATGCTGAATCCAAATGCCATACAATATTCTAGTCTGTTCCCTCATTTCTTGTTGCCATAAATTGCAAGGTAATGCTAACTGGAGAGTCTTGTACAGAATTGCTATATGGATCACATCCCATTTTACTTCCGAGATCAGGAAGAATCCACTCTTGCATTACTCATGCTTGTGAAGCAAGTTCTTTCCTTATTTGGCTATACAATTAACTTGAATGAAACTGAATGTAATGCCTTGAAAACAATACTAAATTAAATGGTAATGCAGTAATCCATCAATTACAATGGGGCAACTAATGGCTTGAAATAGCTTTGTACAAGAGTTTCTAGTTGGATTAATAATATAATTAATGTTATGTACTCACCATTAAAGTAGGAAATAAAATATTGTTTTAGTTAATCTCTCTTTATCATTGATGGGAAAGTGTAATGCAACCAAAATGAATATTCATTGCAGTTTCTTGTAATGTAGTGCCTAAGTATGCAAGTATCTATTCAAAAAGAAAAATCAGGATTTGCCAACAACATAGCTGTTACTGACATTTCTGTAAGTTTCAGTAATAGTGAACACATTTTTAATACCCTTATTTGTTCTAAAGGCAGTAGTTGACACTTCAGCTTTGTACAGGTTAGAGAGAGAGAGATCTGGGTAATACTGTGAGCTGATAGCCTCAATATTCAGCTGGTTCACAGCTGTTTTAGAGACACTATCATAAAAACAGAAAAGAGAAAAAAGTTAGGTGCAAATTATCTGGCCAGCTGTAACAAGAGGGACCAGAACAGTCTATATTTGGAAAAATGAAGGGAAGCTCACTGCTGTCCTCTTTGCTGTTACAGATACAGATGATCAGCTAATGTCGATTTTCAAATTTTCTACTGACATCAAGCAAAGCTCAATAACTGCACAAATCTGAAGGCACATGCGTGTGCATAGTGTCCCTGTGTGACATGCATGCAAAGGAGTGCACAGCAGGTGTTACTCTTTCTGATCTCTTCCATTAGACCCTGGATCTGAATTATGCTGACTGGCCTCTCGGTTTATTTAATCTACAAAAGCAATCTGTTCAGGTGCCTACAGTTGTAAAGCAGCTATCAGCTCCATGTTTCAGAGCAGAATATCTCAAATTTACTCAGTGGAGTCAAAAAAACACAGCTTTTCCATGCTGGTGGCCAGCTGGGGTGGGAGACAAGAGGAAGGTCAAGGGAGAAGAGACGGGGCGAGCTCCGTCTCCCAGCACCCGCACGAGGATGATGTGCCCCTATATCTCCAGTGCAAGGGGGGCAACTCAGCACATCCAGCACTATTTCATCAGTTGTGCAACGCTTGCTACTGACCTAAAGTGGAGCTATAAAAAGGAACCCAAAGATCTGATTTCATGCAGCATGTGGGAACTTTACCCAAAGAAAGCTGGTTAGCATATGACATAAGCTACAGACTGAAAGATTTAAAGCCACCATCTATAAATAGAAATAGTGAAAAATATGTGCATAGACACATTCATCATCATCGTGGTATATTTACAGTGGTCTTTGAAGCAGGTATAAAAAAATCTCCTTTGCAGTAGGGATCACTCAGAGGGTCCCAAGGAGAAATGATTTGCTCCTATATGCCTTTGGGCCGATGAACTAGAAAGCAAAAGTATTGCCCTAGTTCATCCTTCTTTCTACTTGCTGTCTCTCAGGTTTTGTCTTGCCCAGTGGCTGCATAGACACAGTTGTTTCTGAGCTGTGGAAAAGCAAGGAAATGGCAGTTTGCTTTACTTCCTAATGTTTTCCCCTGACTCCAGCAAAGCACCCCGTGGGCAGAGTATACTCAAAGAGAGTGGTAGCACATAGTACAGGGGTCACTTACAGAGCAAAAAGCTATCCTGTATTATTTACAAGAAGTATTAGACAACATTTTGGCCACGGAGACACAAAGAAGCATCATGAGATCATTAAAGCTCTAAAGTGCATGTAAAACAGAAGGGTGTCTTTTTAAGAGGTTATCAAAGGTTCCCACGTGTGTATCAAGTCAACTCTAGCTGAAGCAAAAAGACCTATGCCTGTTAACATTAATGGAAACTTCAGAGTGAGTAGAAAGGCATTCAATTTGACTGTCTCTGAAAACTGGAGAATACACGTTTCAGCAATACTGAAATTTTAACTTGTGGTTTAAGGAAATTATACATTTCCAATGGGAAGCATAGCCCATCAGACATCATATCTAACAATTTACAAACATTTAACATCCACATGGGTAGATTTTTGTTGTTTGTTATCTAAGGGGGAAGGGAGGTAAGGAAAATCAGCTATCCTTACTATATTGATTTTATTCTAATAAGGGAGATGGAAGAAAACAACACAGGATACCAGAAAACCCAAGGGGGTGAGTCAGGCAAAAGGTTAAAATAACTATATGGAACAGTGTTGCCACTGACCTTGTGCATTCTGTGCTTTAAGTGGAAAGTGAATAGAAAGCAATTATAGAAAGCTACCTTTCAAATTGACAGTATTTTGTATTTTCTTGGTGCTTGTGGAAGAACTATAAAAATGCAGAAAGTGTAAAATCAAGCTTCTGTGAGATAGCTTGAATAAGGTAAAATTAAGAGCATATCTTACCCAGTTAAGGTTTTATTTTGTGTTATGGTCATGCCTAAGTATTTTCAAAAGATATATTGAAGATGGTGATCATGGATAGTTTGCAGCTACACATCTGTGTCTCTTGAGAAGAGGAAAAACTGTGTATGAGAAAGCTGGGGTTTGGGGGAAGGAACAGAGAAAAGGGAGTGTAACGAAACCAAAGGCGGGTGAGAGGTGGAGGGGAAATAATAGAGCAAGAACAAGAGAGAGAGGAAGAGAGACAAAATCATTTTGGAGCTGGGTTTTGCAGGGGGAGATTGCTTAGGGGGGTTTTGTTGTTGTTCTTTGATAACTGTCTACAATTATCCAAGGTGTCTTAACATCTGGAACAGATTTGAATTATTAAGGGAGTGAATAACTAGGAAAAAAAAACCTCATTCAGTTATGAATAGACAAGTTTTAAAGCAGGAAAACGCTAGCTCAAAGAGAAATCTGTTCAAGTGCAGAACACTCCCCCTCAGAAACTGCAGCTCCCCTATACTATTTGGGATAGCCCGATAGTGTGACTGGGAATGTGAAGCTGGGAACAATCCTGTACGATCACCCTTTACTATAATTAATTTATTGACTGCTGTCATCATATGTGGCACTGCGCAAACACTGCCCTAGGGTGTTTATCCTCTAAATCAGACACAGATAATAGAACTCAGACACAAAATACCAGGGGAGAGCCCAAACCAGATGGAGATAATCCATTTTATATCACACATGGATGGGACTTCCTCTTGGGCTGATTACTTCTTGCTAGAAGAGCACTTTACTCAAGGATTTAATTGAAAAGTGGCCATCACTTCTACCAAGACAAAGAGCTCTCTTGAAGGAGGTGTGGAGTAAGTGCACAAACTGTAAATTGAGATTAGGGAGCAACATTCAGAGACATCCTATGACTAAAGATAGTTTAGCTGAGGTTTGGATGCAGCAGAGCCACTTTATGTAGTGCCGCCCTTGAGTAATTACTACATTACGAAAAGGCTATTCTGCGTCTGCTGAACACGGGAAGCAGGCCATGCTGACCTGACACCTTGTTCAGATTCAGCTTTTATTTCTGTGTCTGGTCTTGCATTGCATGAGCTATATTTTACCCAAGAGGAAAGAATAAAACTGAGCAATCCTGGCAGGCTCTTTTGTCTACTTTGGCTATTTAGACTCTCAGCTCTTCATGGTTCTGACCGTGTTTATGTACAGGAGGAGGATGCCACAGTCAGACAAGCACTGAATCAGCCCAAACCATAAATTTTAGCAAACTTGCTGACACACCTTTAAAATCATCATAATAAATACCTCCATATCAGAGTCCCTAGGTCAGACAGCTGCACTGCCCAGCGCACCAAAGACCACGCAGAGACTGCTATACATGCAGATGGACTCACGGGCAATCCGTAAAGGAGAGAAAGCCCCAGTGACTCACATGAGAATATTTCACAGAATCGCACAGAATCGCTGAGGTTGGAAGGGACCTCTGGAGATCATCTAGTGCAACCCCCCTGCTCAAGCAGGGTCACCTAGAGCACATTGCACAGGATTGCATCCAGGCGTGTTTTGAATATCTCCAGAGAAGGAGACTCCACCACCTCTCTGGGCAACCTGTTCCAGTGCTCGGTCACCCTCACAGTGAAGAAGTTTTTCCTCATGTTCAGACAGAACTTCCTGTGTTTCAGTTTGTGCCCATTGCCTCGCATCCTGTCACTCAGTACCACTGAGAAGAGTCTGGTCCCATCCTCTCGACACCCTCCCTTCAGATACTTGTACACGCTGATAAGATCTCCTCTCAGCCTTCTCTTCTCCAGGCTAAACAGGCCAAGCTCTCTCAGCCTTTCCTCAGAAGAGAGATGCTCCAGTCCCCTAATCATCTTTGTAGCCCTTCGCTGGACTTACTCCAGTAGTGCCACATCCCTCTTGTACTGGGGAGCCCAGAACTGGACGCAGTACTCCAGATGGGGCCTCACCAGGGCTGAGTAGAGGGGGAGGATCATCTCCCTCGACCTGCTGGCAACACTCTTCCTGATGCACCCCAGGATACCATTGGCCTTCTCGGCCACAAGGGCACATTGCTGCCTCATGGTTAGCTTCGTGTCCACCAGGACCCCCAGGTCCTTTTCTGCAGAGCTGCTTTCCAGCAGGTCGACTCCCAACCTCTCCTGGTGCATGGGGTTATTCCTCCCTAGGTGCAGGACCCTGCACTTGCCTTTGTTGAACTTCATGAGGTTCCTCTCTGCCCACCTCTCCAGCCTGTCCAGGTCTCTCTGAATGGCAGCACAGCCCTCTGGTGTATCCGCCACTCCTCCCAGGTTTGTATCGTCAGCAAACTTGCTGAGGGTGCACTCTGTCCCTTCATCCAGGTCATTGATGAAGAAGTTGAACAAGACTGGACCCAGTACTGACCCCTGGCAGACACCATTAGCTACAGGCCTTCAACTAGATTGTGCACCACCGATCACAACCCTCTGAGCTCTGCCATTCAGCCAGTTCTCAATCCACCTCACTGTCCACTCATCTAACCCACACTTCCTGAGCTTGTCTATGAGGATGTTACAGGAGACAGTGTCAAAAGCCTTGCTGAAGTCAAGGTAGACAACATCCACTGCTCTCCCCTCATCTACCCAGCCAGTCATTCCATCATAGAAGGCTATCAGATTGGTTAGGCATGATTTCCCCTTGCTGAAGCCATGCCGACTACTCCTGATCACTTTCTTGTCCTCCACGTGCTTGGAGGTGGCCTCCAGGATGAGCTGCTCCATCACCTTTCCAGGGATGCAGGTGAGGCTGACTGGCCTGTAGTTCCCTGGGTCCTCCTTCTTGCCCTTTTTGAAGACTGGGGTGACATTGGCTTTCTTCCAGTCTTCAGGCACCTCTCCTGTTCTCCATGACCTTTCAAAGATGATGGAGAGTGGCTTAGCAATAACATCCGCCAGCTCCCTCAGCACTCGTGGGTGCATCCCATCAGGGCCCATGGATTTGTGGGTGTCAAGTTTGCTTAAATGATCTCTAACCCGACAAAACAATTTTTCCCACAAAACAATCACTCTCAGCCCTGATCTCAAGACAAACGTGCAAAACATTTCCAGAGATGAGCTTGAGATCGAAAATTCATACATCTACTGAATACCAAAAATCACATAACCCATAAAGATACTAGTCTTAAAACTTTCTCCTTCCCATACTCACCTGCACTCCTATTAATCTCTCCAAGTTCTGGAGGCTATGAATTATCATTCTCTTTTTTCCTTCTACCTTATCACTCCTTCTCACCAGTAACATCCCCTCTACTTCCAGCAGACCTAATAATACTTTTTGTCCCATGGTCTGAGACTCAGCTAATTCAACTCAACTTACATTTAACTTTGAAGTTTGCTGTTTCTATTTTGAACCCAAAAAGCTGTGCAGAAAAGGTTATTTCCTTTGTAAACTCTACTAAAAGACTTAGTAAAAGATGTTATCTCTGCCTAGAAACATATTGGATGGAAAACCAAGCTGCTGAAAAATTTCTAGAGGGAAATTTCAAATTCACCAGCATCTTCCATATTTATCTTGATGAAAAGCAAAACAAATACTATTTCAAATGTAAATATTTTCACTTGCTGAACTAAGCCCAAACATTAAGTTGTATTTCGCACACAAAGGAATCTCAGCACTTTTACCATAAGATCCCATCCACTCTGATCAACTCCGTTTTTTTTCCAAATTACATCTTTTCTGATATACAGTGATATACAGTGCCCACCCTTCTTATGCAAGTGCATAGCACCCCATGGAATTCACATGGTCATAAATTTAGCTGTTACATTTAAAAGTGGAATTCACCAACACAAAATGCTTTTATTTGCTTCAATAATTACTGCAAACTGAATTCCTTGAATCCTCATTCACATTTGTCTCTTTTGCTCTGCAATTAGTTTCACTGGAATGAATGGGACTACTCAAAATCTAATGCATGTCTCAGTGTGGGCAAGTATAGTGGATTCAGGCCACAACAATGGATAAAGTAAACACATTATTTTGTTGCCATCCTTTCTGTTCTTAAAAGCCCTATTTAAAATAGCCATCAGACAAAGAAGATGATGAAGAGGCACAAAATGAGGCCATGAATAACAACACAATTCAGATTAAGAATTCTAACCTAAAACGGCCTTCAGAATTAATAGGCCATTCAAAGAAAAAGAATACCCTCAATAAAAACAACTATTTATGTGAAATCCTCCCTTTATGCCTTCAATTTAGGCAAAGTTTTTTTTCCTGAGCTGCTGTCTTGCATGTATTTATGTGCTTCAGTCCACATTCAGGAAGAAAGAAAACCTGTCTATTGCACATATGGACATATACAAAATGAATCAGAAATACTGTCACAGTTATGGGCGACCAAAACGTAGATAATACAACTGCATGATGCAATTTGATTAGTTGCTTGGTAATATCTAAATTGTCACAACGTTTGAAAATTACTGACTGATTTATTATGGAAGCCACTGGTAGCAACTGCGTGTGTATATTTGCATGAAGAAAGCATTCAAGTAGCTACAAACTGTAATGTTAAAACTAATACTTAGATGCAGAAGTCATTTTTAATGCACTTTTTAGCCTTCTAATACAGTTTATTTGTGAAGTCTGTAAAATGATACTGTAATGCTTTGCAAGACTAGAGGAATCGCTCTTTGTTGTAGGGCAGCAAAGATTCACACTCCGTGCCGTCACTTTCTTGAAAAAATTGTGGGCAATATTACAAGAATCTCTCAACAGCTCCTCTCAAATATATGATTGACATTGTCCACTACAAAGACTCCTGAACAGCTGGATATAAAATATCTTTTTTAATGATTTGTTATGTTTTATGCTCCTAATGTCCATTATTTTCCTTTCCAAAAATCTATTCCACCCAAAAGAGTCTGTACAGCCTCTGCGCTAACAGGTTTCTGTTAAAGTTGCACTGACTCTTATCTCAGATATGAGTGATATTTTTTCTGGTAACAGGGCTAGCATGAATTTCCTGAAGTACTTCATTTTCCTAAACATTTTCTGTTTAATTCAGACAAAGAGGCTAAATATGAAAATCTATTACAAAAAACATGGAGACATGCTCAGAAAGCAAAATATGAGATTGATTTTTTCACCATGTTGTGCTCTGTTTAAAAGCACACATGTGAATACCTGAAAAGCCATTTTGCATCTGGGAAAGAGGAATGAGAAATCAGACTGAACCTGTAAACAAAACTGGGATTTTGTCCAAAGTACTCAAAAAATAGCAGAAGGCCCAACAACAACTTGACAAAGGAGTTCGTTCAGGTTGAATCAAGAAGCAATCAAGTGATAGAAGGTGCTCAGAAATCAAATAAGTGCTTATCCAAATGCTACAAGAAGAGACACCCAAGAAAAAAAAAATCACAAATGTGGTACAAAACAGGAGTCTGCGAAAGCTTGCATGTGCTGCTGCAAACGGAACATGCCAAGGCAATATCCCACCCTTACAGAGAAGAGAGAGCTGCAGCAGTTTTCGACACTGCAAGAATTTGTAAGTGTACAAACAGTGGAGTTCATGACCATTAAGGCAGTGTATGAATGACATTTGTGATTAGAAATGAGAAAAGATAAAACTCAAAATATTCTCAAAGGAGAAAACATCCTTTTTGTAAGTTAAGGACATGGCAAGTCCTTGGTCTGCTAAAAATTTGCAAGGAAAGAGAAAAGTCATTGGAGATGTTGCACATGGCATAGAAAAGGTCTTAACAAACTATAGAAGGAATGTGAAGATTTACCAGTGTCCACATCAATCGGCAAGTTCTCCCCGTTCTTGAAGCTCTAAGAAACATAAAGCAAAGATAGGATTAACAGACTCAGCACCCTCCACAGTCACTATAAAAAAAATTATGAGGGAGGGGATACTTGTCTTATTTAAGGATACCAATAAAATATAGATATAAAAAATTGTTCGCTACTTACAAACATAAATAGCCAAGGGCAGATAATGGATACTGAGTTTTCTTCACCTTGAGCATCAGGAATGTCCTAGCTAGCGCAGAGGATGAGCCCTTGCAGAACATACTGAATTTTGCTGCAGGGGTCAGGTTGGATGGTCTGTAAGACATCGGAGATAAAGATGTTTAAAAGGAAAACTGAGGGCCAGTAGGGACTGGAATATACACATGCACACACATGCAAAGGAAGACTACAGGATTCTATATTCATCTCAAATATACAACAATATTTTACAGTAAAAAAAATGAGCCGTATAATGGAGCTTTTTATTAGCAAAAATTGAAAAGATGGTCATTGATTTTTTTACGTTGGTTGTAAGAAACTATAGCCATGTCTTAGACTCACTTTCTTCAGATCGTCTTACTGCATGATACATCAGTTCAGTAGCTATTTTTGCTACCCACTAGCCCTGAAATGGTGGGTATTACTATGCAATTTTCAGTAAATTACATGTTTTGACATAATCTGTTGAAAATCTAAAT
Organism: Apteryx mantelli; assembly: GCF_036417845.1. Lineage (NCBI taxonomy): Eukaryota > Metazoa > Chordata > Aves > Apterygiformes > Apterygidae > Apteryx > Apteryx mantelli. The sequence goes on from NC_089978.1 coordinate 114,092,198, forward strand.
AGAAAACACTGAAAAACACTTTAAAATCAGACCTTGATCCATATTTAGCACTGCAAGATTATAGTTTGGAACCAGTGAAATACAGGTTGCAAGCTGATAACATTTGGTTTAACAGAAATCAGAAAATAAGAATGTTTGCACTTCTGTGAAGCTTCCAGATGCACAACGAGACAGACAAGGCTAAACAAAACACTCAGTATGATTTGAAGGTGAGGAAACTTCCACTAATTCCTGAAAAAGATACTGAATAGTCCTTCCCATGGATACAAGTCCTTCCTTGTGTCCTGCCACAACCAGTTGCACCAAGGAAATAGTGCCAGAGGTCCATCGACTGCTGTTCCAGTCACACAGGCACCCTCAAAAAAGGCAGATATCACTTGCCATAAGGCCAGATAGTGAGAAAGATTGGAGGCGATGCACCTGCCATCCTGTAAGACACACAACAGACTGCGACTGCTCAGCCTCAGGACATGGACACACCAGAAGAAATGGCACTGACGGAGTCCAAGGAGGAACATACATGTCTGTGAAGCAATGCATGGCACTTTGGAGACTTCCCGAACATTATTAGCTAAGAGGAGGGAATGTGCCTGTGAAATTTCACCATTCCCATGTCATTACTAGATAACATCATTGTGCTTGCCTGCAGAAGGAAGGTGTGGGAAACTGAACCTTTAAAAAGCCTTTGCAGGGGGCAGGTGAACCGCTCCAGCTGTTGAGCTGTTCAGAGCATTATGTTACACAGCGGTGAGCAGCCAGACTCTGCATAAAGCAGAAATCTGTCCCACCCCCTGGTTTTGAGGGATTATTGGCCATATGTAATGTTATTGAATGGCCACGGCAGCTCCAGTGACAGCTTAGCAGATTGAAAGCATGTTGCTCCCTGCCAGAGAAGGGCCCATCCTGCTCTCCCTGGTCCCCATGCTGGAGAGCCAGCCTGGTTTGTGCCAGGTTTCCTTGCTGCCCCTTCGGTCAGTTAAAAAAGACACGTGGGGAGTCTGAGGAAACCGCAGGGCTGGTTCCCCTGACCAAGAAAGCAGCAGGAGCCCCTAGCCAGGATTACCGAGGGGAATATGAAAGGTGGGAATAACCCTCCCTCGGTAGCAACGAGCCATTAATTTGCCTCAGCCATGCCTTGTAGAACAACAGCCAGAAATCAATCTCTGCTCAGCATTAACTGCAGCAGCAGAGCATTTCTGACAGACTAAATGTGCACTGCGAATGGAGAAGGAAGATAGCAAGCGGTTTTGCTGTGCCATCCGCTCGTCCTCAAATTCTGGAAATTGAAAAAAAAATGTGTTGCTCCACTCTGCTTTGGGGCAAAAGGTCTCACATTCCTCTGACCAATGCAGATCTGTGTACTGATATTTTTCCCAGGAATAGAAGCACTAAATAGTAACTATTAACCAGTTATTAAGTGTGCTTGTCAGCTGAATCATATCCATTCAGCAGTGGAATAGCTGTCCCTGTTATGTGGGAGGCAGACGTTGTACTGCAAAGGGAATGAACCAAGTGTCAAGTAATATGGAATTCTTGTTACAGCTTCAAAACAGATGTCATTTTGTCATAGCTGCTGACAAAATTTTGAAGATAAGAAGATTTGGAGATTTAGTCCACGATGTTTTAAAGCTAAACACAGACTGGATTAAAGCTTTAAATTTAAACATAAGCTAGATACAGCCTTGCAACACAGGATTATATCAAACGTATCCTAAAAAAACATTTAGAAAAACATACTATTTTTAATTTATTGTAGCTGTGGTACTAATGCTGCTTCAGTTATTATTCTACCTTCTCATATATTATTAACCACTATTTTCATAGAATAATGAAGTAGCCAGAAAACCTGACCCAAGATTGCTGTTCTGGAAAAAAATGTAGAACTAATGAGGCTTCGTTTCCTTGGATTAAGGTCTATCAACTTTAACATCTAGGATGATGTAAACTCCGGTGAAGGCTTTTCTCTGTGAGTGGGATTCTTAAATGAACATCTCCTGTGTGGGTCCTCTGGTGTCTAGTAGTATATGAGAGCATGTTGTAGGATTTATTTCTGTTGAGGATGTTACAGAATTTCTCTCCACCCAGCCATGTGGTTTCAAATAGCTTTGAGGGTTTAATAACTGTCAAAATGATGCACCTCATTCAATTTCGATTGATTAGCCAAATGGTTTTGAATCTATTTGGTGTGAGGAAAGAGACACCTGCCCATATCTGAGGAGACAATTATCACTTAACCCTTGTTTGAGTAGAATATTGCCTAAAACAGTATCCACATTAGACTATTTTTAGTGGGTTTACAATTAAAAAGAGAAATACAGAACACTGTCTAGATCGCAATTAAAGCTGCAGTAGGAATTTCTTTAGAAATCACCAAATTGATCTGAAGCTACCCAGCTTGGGTATGGACATCAGTACAGACTAAGAAGTATGGAGTTTAGTGCACAGTACAGATAAAGACAAGGAAGGCCATACTGGTCTCTGGTCTATCCCAACCAACCTATTGATGCTCCAACTAGATTAAGCCAGTTTAAAGGCTAGGTATGCTTTTATATCCATGTAAACTGATGTCACGTTGTTGACTTCAATGCAGACTATACACACACTGCTGCATCCAGTTTTATTCCTGATATCAATATACATACGTTGAAGACAAACCATCTGAGGAAAAGGAAAATGCACTCACTTCACAGAAATGAGTCCAGTCCATGAAAGCTTAACCTCTTATTTTGAAAAAGCTCTATTCTGTGATTCTGGGTCCAAGGAAAAGGAAAACTAAATGCTGCTATATATTTTTTTAAATTGTTTCTGTTGCAATATTTTTTAAATATTGTGTAAGAATTTTCTTTTACTGATTAAATAACCTTAGTAAAGGCCTCTCATTCAGTCTATATACTTTACTATATAGTTTCATAGAAAACCATATAGTAGTAAAGTATTCTATACAGTTTCACATAAACTTTACATGAAACCAGCATTTGTTTTCTACTGGGGTTTGTTCATGCCTACAGGTACTATAGCAAATTTCAAATACATCAGACCATAACACAGTTGAATGGTTTGAAACCAAATCAAAGTCTTGTAAAGCTAAAAGAAGTACTCCTAAGGCTTTTGATAGTGACTGACCCTGGTTTTATGGGAGCTTTCAAGCCTTTTACTAATACCCACTCAAAACTCTTCTTCTACATATAGTATCACTGTTGAAAAAATTACTGCAAATGCTTATAAATCTCTATCACTTTTGATATATTTAACAAGACTTTCAAATAAAGACCTCACATAAACATGCTGCCAATGGCCTGAACTGGTAAACAGAGGTTCATAAAACTCACAGTGAATAGGCTGAGCCCTCTGGCTGGCAAAATGATTTTTCTGCCTCTTGATAGACGATCTCTCCATGATCCTCTGACCACACAGCTGTTCATTGCTCACATTTACTTCTGTAGTGGAAAGTTCATCCTTCCCACTGCTTTGTATTAGCACCTAAAGTTCATTGTTGCTGCGGTTCAAACATTTTTGCAAGTAACATGCAACTACTGCTCTCACACACGAACACAGACTAGGAAAAATTGTCAAACTAGTCAAGTCAGGCTGGCACTGTACAGGCAAAAGAACTGGCAGCAGGCATTGAATTATTTGCGGCTTCCACTACCAGAGCAGCATATACAGTATTTTGCTCTATTTCATGCTAATTACATATACAAGAATTTTCTAAAACGTTGTTTGGAAGTGTAAGCTGAGGAGGAAGAAGCAGAGAAAGACAGAGGACAACTAGTTATGTATACCATCAAAAATTCTTCCAGGAAAGAGAGAACTCCACTGCTTCATATAGGAGTGGTTTTATATTTCAAAACTGAAAGCAGTCCAATCTAAGTTAAGACAGGCAAAATGGGACATTCTGTTCAACCTCTATCTTGGTTCCTGATCTGCAGTCTTTAGGGGGTACACAGTTAATCATCTCCGCAGGTATGTCTGAGTCTCTTTGAGCTTTTCACTTAACATTTAAAATGATCTGCAGTGGATTCCTGAACTCAGGTATACCACCTGGAGTCAGCTAACTAGTCTCAGGTAGGACTAAACCTGCCTCTTTTGAATTGTCATCCTATCTTGTGACTTTGTTGATTTATAGGGATTTAACATCACACCATGTTTTCAGAGATAAAACTTACCTCATTGAATATGATAGTTCACTTATCACATTTTGCTGAGCCTCATGCAGAAGGACCTCTCATTGGCTCTCAAAAGAAGTCATATCCATATAGAAAAGGCAGATTTGAGGCCCAATATGAAGTCAACTTCATTAAGTTCTATTTAACATGATGGAAAAAACACTAGCTAAAGTTAGTCTGTCAGAGGACCATATAAGTCACTTTTCTGTTGAGGCACACTGAAATTTCCAAAGTGTGGAGGGACTGGGGGTTTCTTTTTCCTTTCTTGTCTTGCCTTGTTTTTTCTTTTCATCCTTTCCCCTTGAATATTTTGCCCTAACAGCATTCTAGATGTGCTTCTACTCCAGGACTTTACTTGCTTTTGACTTCAATAGGAAAAGCAACGCTTGCTCCCGAGTGTGTGCCCATGCCTATGCATGGAAGATTCAAATATTTAGTACTCTAGTACCTCATAGCTTGTTAGACTTCCTACATCAATGTATTTTGGATGTCAACGCCTTGTCTATCATTTTTTCCTACTGAAATATTAAGTGTAGATTTTTTTAAGCTCGAAAGGCTTTGACTTTCTTTTGGGGACTTTGAGAGATTGGGGGATAGGAGGCCAATACAGCATTCCTGTGAAATGCAAAGTGAAAGCAGTTATGTTGTCCTTCAGCTCTATTAATTCCTACAGGTGACTATCATCCCTCCTGGGTTCAATACACAAGTAAAGGCTTGTGTCCTGAATTTTAATTCATGTACTTGTTTCTCTCTATTGATTTCCTGCTATTGAATTTTCAGAAACACATGAATCAGAGAAGCCTGTAGCTATCATTTTATACTCAGTCAGATAAATGATTAAAGAACAAACTATGACCCAGTGAAAAACTTTGCAATCTTAAGAAATGGTTGCAAACTAAAATGGGTTTGGCCCTCTTTTGATTCTCTCTAGCCCAGAATGACTGAAAATGGGAAATTGTTATCTTCTTAGGTTTTATTTATTCTGCTTTGGTCAGAAAATTACTTTTCTGATCAGAAAAACAGATAAAGCTCTGAAAATCAAAGCTCTACAAACTTGTTACACTGTGCAGCATACAGGGTCACTATAAATAGCTGCTTAGGATATTAAAAGTGTTACCAGTATAAAAAGAACCAATCAGAGTCGTAAGATCTAAAACAAATCAAAATATTTGTGCCAACCTCATCACTATCCTGCTTTGTAGGTCTAACAGGAGAACAGGAGGAGCGTCATCTTTCTTCACTGTGTGTAGTTCCCTGTGTGGATACTCGTGTACAGTAGAAAGGAAGCTGTGGCATATGGTTTTCTGGCTCCTGGGTTGCTCCTTCCCCTTTGCTCACCCCAAGTGCAGCCATGTGCAGCCAGGAGGATTTTCAGCTCCTTGGGGTGGGCAGGCAAGGAGGGAAAAGGGAGAACCACTGTCCGCAGAGACCCTGCAATAGGATGCAAAAAACACCTGAGAAGAAGCGACAGCATGTACACATCCAGACCTTCAAATGACAGAACACAAACTCTTCCTAGAGACTTAGTGGTTACTTCGTGGAGATTTTTTATACCTAAGAAAACTAGCAAAAGTTTTTGGACTCAGAGCAAAGATGACCCTCTTTGCAAGGATGCAAGCGGCAGGAGGTCAGTCTTATCCAGCAGTTTTCCCTATGTAAAATGCAAATGTTCAAGGCTGTGCTCTAGAAAAGTTTTGTTTTAGAGGGTCAAATTCCCCATTATTTTTACTTGTTTTTCCTTGAAGGAAGAGGGTTGGATCCACCATTTACTTGAGATCTTGTTATAGCAAAAACTGAGCATCTGACCTCAAATGGCTGGCTTATTATTTATTTTATTCTTTCTGGATTGTCACTCATTCCTCTTTTGGTGTTTTCCCTTTTGTTAAGAAAATATTATCTCATTATTATTTTATCATCAAACAAGAGTCTTTTCTTTGGAATCATGAATTTTCTCATGGTATTACATCAGACTCGTCATCAGACTCCAGCCCTTTTCGACAGACTAATGTGGCACAAAAATCTCTAAATCCATAGGAGCAAAAATTCTCCTTAAGAGGAATTATCAGAGAAAGCTGCAGGCTATTCCCTTGAACTTCTCAGAGGAGTGTCCCAAGGAAGAGGATACCAGTATCAGGGACAGGACTGATGCTACTGAGTGTAGCACTGTTGCCTCCTAGGTGAGCAGTAGCTGCCAGAATAACCTGGTCCAGGAACTGGATTCAACTATACTGATGGCCACAGGCTGCTTTGCATCAGTCTTATTCCCTGGGTCATTGAGCTCTTCCTTTTTTTACCACAAGTATTAAGCAAGTAGCCCCACTGACAGCATAGGGAAAGAAGTCTTCTTCTCAGAAAATGACATGGTATTTAAAAAATGAAGCTCTCTTTAAGAACCAATAGTTGAGATCAAGTGTTTCTGTATATTTCAAAATTCAGAATTTTCCACTGTCCATGCAATAAGACCTATACATTTTCATCACTTGCCTTTGTTTACCTACACACACATACACACAGAGTGCATGGCTACACAATATGCAGCACAGCATACTCATTTTTCCCTCTCCTCCTTATTGTGTAGTAGCAGACTGAATACAGGTGGCCTCATAAAAGCAAGCATAAAAATGACAATCTTTTTTTTATTGTAAAATAATCCACACTGTCAGATGTACCACCATCTGTGTTATTCAGTACTACTGCTCTCTGCCTGCTGCCATGAGCACAGGCCCATTGTCAGAGAAATTACAGGAGGAGATACTTGGCTTAATGAGAGAGCTTGAAACCAGTCCCAGAGTCGACTATGACACAAACCCCAAAGCTGGACTTATGTATGTATTCAATTGGTGTCTCCTGCTGCTACACAACCGTGGGCATATCTGAAGGAAATGGTCTCCACTATTTCCTTGTCAGTGACCAGTGTGTTAATGTAACTTTCAAGGCCAGAAAACACTTTGTGCAGCTGTGAGAGGAGAACTAAAGATCCCAGTGACTCAATCTTGCTTAAAACATTCACCTCTACAGCTGTCATTGCTGTGGTATTCCAGAAAAACTCTTAGCATAGAGCCTGTGCATGAATCAGGCATCAAACCTGTAAGGCAGCTTCCACAGAATTGCCAGAATTCAATTACTATTGGGTGAATCCTCATGAGAAAAAACCTTTTTCACAATTTGTGGAACACTATCTTTTCATTTTTGGTTACCATATCGCTTTAAAATCATGCCCTAATGAATGCTGGTCAACATTAACATAAAAATGAACATGCTTTGTGCAGAATAATAAATAAGGGAACATTAAGACCTTTTATGCTTGTAGTAGGGTCTTTGTCTTATTCCCTTTTCCCTCACAGCCTGAAGTGCTAATGAAGAACGCTTTCTGATACGAAGAAAACTGTGGCGATTTAATTTCCAGTGGGCTAGTACCCGTTTTCACTTTATTCTAGGCAGTTGTATTTTGAGAATAAGAGGTTATGAAAGCCACTATGAAATTAAAATATTGAAAGACTGAGGCATGTTTCCATCACCATAACATTTTAACTAGTTAAAAGAAAAAAAATAAATAATTAATTTCAGTAGAAAGTACAGGTTAGTCACAAATATTTTGTCAGCTTTTGTTTTTTTCTACATATGCATTCACAGTTCAAACTGCCATCTACTGAATCACAAATAAAACCTGCCAGATGGACTAAAGATTGGAGGTAATGATTACAGATTAAACATGGACCAGGTAGTGTCCCAGTTGTCCCATTTTACCCCTGAAGGACCTGACAAAATGTAGGAGGGGTTCCTATACAAATACTGCTTCAGAATTGTTAAATAGATTATTCATAGCCATGACATTTTGACATGCCTTTATCAGTAAAATCATAGTGAAGAAGTGCAAAACAGTTCGGAATGGCTTCACAATCAAACTATCTACTGTGATCCCTCCACAGGTTTGTATAATTTTCATATTGCTTCTGAAAAAGCCTTCGTCCTTTCCAACATACTTTCCGTCTGTGACAAACCTTATTCCCATTCCTCTCATCCAGGTCTGAATCCTTGAACAATCTGAAGTTGTTTGATACCTGTTAGACACCCACCAGCAGGTTTGCTAATGTAATATTTTACATTACATTGTAATAATATAATAATAAGGTGATAATATAATGTAATAATGCAATATAATATTCTGTTTTTCATTGCTCTGAAAGAATTTATGAGCGAAGGCTAAAGTTTGTCCTATTCCAAAGTTTTGTCTTTCAAAGCTGACTTCTCTCTTTCACTGCAGCTTTAACATGTGTCAACAGAATAAGGCGGTGTAGCTAGATAGACCTCCATGTTATAGTCACTCTTAAAAGATGTCACATTATAATCTTACAATCATGACATTCATTTCACTGACCGTTTTGCTTTTCAGAACAGCTGAAGTTTTCATTCATTCAGGCTACTATTAAAAAATATTCACATATATGCTGGAATCATGGTAATACATCAACATCTCTTAGAAGTATCAAAAGATGAAGAAATAAAAATCCAAAGAGCTCAATAAACCCTATAAACCATGTCTGAAATGACAAAAAACGTACCACCGCAGTAGACTGTAACCTTGAAAGAAGGATGAGTCAAGAACATAAATAAACATTAAAAAAATTCCAATTCTAAAAATGGTTCAAATAGATATAAAATTTCCATGATACTGCTGAAACATTTATATTTGATGGTTTTGTCTTTCACATTCTTCCTTCCTTTTAGTGCTATGAATTAGAAAGAAAGAAACAAAGATGAGAAAAAAGAAACAAAGATGAGAGTAAAAGAAATGAAGAAAGCATAAAGCAGAAGATTAAATTGTACTCTTTTTTTAGTTTAGCCTTACACAAAACCCATCAAATTAAAAAAGGATGAAAAGGTTTGTTAAAGTTTTCTGAAAAAGAAAAGTTATTTTTGGTTCAAAAAATGTTGGCTAGTTAAATGTAGTGAATGTAAAATCGTGAACCCAGTGTCTTTCACTGATACATTAAAAGGAGACTCTTGGCTTTAGAAGCTCCAGACTATAATTCCTTTAACTTGTATGTTTTTGTCCTTTATCTATTCCATTTTCTTTTCTTTGTTTTAAAAATGGCTCTTCATCTGTATTCCTCTTGGTAGAAAAGCATATGCATACAGTTGCACTTTCACATTCTTAAAAAGAAATTTACTTATTTTAATTGAAGTGCTGGTAAATCTGGAATATATTTTAAACAAGTTTAGCTATAAGAAAGAAAAAAAGCTAATGAGAACTTCACTGAGCATGAAAATTAACTGTGGTATGTTAATTGAGGTTGAATTTCAAACGGAATATGGACTCTCATAAAGCTTCAATTACAAAGATGGTACATTCAGTTCAGCATAATAATAGTGTTCATTCTACCACAAGCTGAAAATTTTACTGAACTCAAAAATCAAGAATTGTCAAGAAATATGGACATCACACCACATGGTGTCTACCAAGTACGGGTGTTTCCCAAACACTGGTCAGAGTAGTGTATTGTGTCACTGAGAGTGAATTCGTGAATAACTTTTGATTGAAATCACTCTATTACAAATATGCTCAAATTTAGAACAAATTTGTGTCAAAGTTGCTTCTACCAGCAGTTGTTTTTCAGGACTGGACTGACAGTTTGACTGAGTCCATAATTTTCACAGTTTGAGTTTCATGATTTGTCATGCAATGGTGATTGGTGCAGCATATTGAGAAAGTCCAGGATTCTCTAAATGCCCCAAATTCATACTACAATTTGCCGTGCATATTTTGATCAATTGGCACAGTGTTCAAGTCACAAATCATTCTTTTCTCTCACAGGCAGGAAAATATTCCTGATCAACAGTAAAAGGATAAAGTTCTGATTTTGAGGTTTATGTTATTGTCTTTGTGTCACTAGCATTTTTTGTTTCTTCATACATACATACATAACTTATTGTATTGATAATGCAGACAAAGACAAGCAAATATTTAGATCTTGAGTGAAAATTCCTTCTTGCATGCTTTTTGGGCTATAATCTCTGCTATTATTAAATCAAAGAGCTGTTAAGCACCCCCATCTCCACAGAGATGAGTAAGAGAAAAGGGTGGTTGGCACCTGGCAGTGCTGGGGATCTAAATGGTTTATAAAAGCTCAGTAGCAGCTCTTCTAATTCAGAATAACTTGTATTGAATATGATTTTATGTGTAAAAAGGATTTACCAGGCTCATAATAAAGATAAAACAGTGGACTATAATGAAGACTGGCAAGAAAAGTAAAAAGGAAGAGCACAGCATAATGGAAAAGAAAATAGAGAAACTGAAATGCATAAAAGACTGAGGAGAGCAGAGAGAGAAAAATAAACCTAGTTTCCTGTGAAAAATCTCTCATTCCAGGGCTCCCTTCTGCCAGTCGCAATGTACTAATACAGCATCCCCAAACCTTCTTTCTAAAAATCCTCTTTGAAAGTCATTCCTAGAAACTTAGTGATAGTTGAAAAGTCAACATTATCTGGCAAGTGATTTGGTTACCAACCATACAACTGTTGTTTTGTCCTTCTTTGTTACTCTGCTCAGTTATGTGTGCATCTTTATTTTTCTTCTGCCAGCTTATCTCCTCTAGTTTAGGTTCTTTTTAGTTCATGGACCAAGAAATCCTGCATCATCTTCTTAAGTGGGGTGCAGAGTAATAGCTGAGATTCTCAATTTACTCTTTTGACACGGATATTTTCTCTTGCCCAGAAGCCCACAGGAGTAAACTATAGTGCAAAGGGGAGAGTAAGCAGTGGGAAGATGAAAAGTCAGTGAAATAAATAGCTTACAGACAAGTGCAACTCAAAGGTGAAATGAGTCTGCGGGTAGCTGTTGCTCGATTAATGAAAGAAAGAAAGTAAAACATGAGCACCAAAACAGCTAGCTGTCACAGAATCAGAGCCTAGGTAAGCCAGTTTTTTCCCAGACAATGTAAAACCACTTGTGCATTTTTTAACATGGATATCTTTGTGAACTCTGTGTGAGCAACCTGGCCAATGAAGGAGGGCTCTTTCTTTAGGAGATAAACCTGTGCTTCTGTGCTCCAAAGACAACACTGGAAGAATGCTACTGGAGCTGTGGGGTAGGCAAAAGGGATGGCAAATGCCAACACTCCTTATTTTTGGTATTTTCCATCTGAGTTATCATTTAGCATCCTGTTTCGCTCATCAGGGAGTGCTCCATTTTGGACTGAAAACTTGCTAAGAGTCACAGGTACAAGCAGCTGCCGAAAGCACTATTCTTTCTTTCATTTCTGCTTTGCTTACTGAATATTAATGTGACTCTGACTTTCTGTCACCATCAAAACTCCCAAGTCGTATGCTGGCCGCAAACGTGTTTCAGGATTTTTGCCTCATTTCTGCTCTGACAGTTTCCTGTGCCTGTTTATTCAGTATATCGCTTTACCCTCTTTGTGGGGACAGGTTAAGTGCCCTCCTTTTCCATTATATAGCCATAGCACGCTACTCCTCTTCCATAATTAAATACCTGCAAAAGAAGCAGACAGATGCAATGATGGATGTGTCAGAGCACAAAGGAGCGATGGTGGGGTGGACACGCCAGCAAGGCGGCCGGTACTGGGGGGAACGTCCTCCCAGGGAGCAGCCCAAGCGAGGGGAGACGCATAAGCACTGCGGTTTGGCAGAAACAACTGTGCAGTCATTCAGATGAGATGTCTGCAGCCAAACAGAGTGCTAGAAACTACATATCTGTGAAATAAGTATACGGTCATGGGTCATTAACTCTACAGTATCTCTGTTCTCTATCTGATGGGGGAAATAACATTTGACTGCAATTTTTAAGAACATTTGTGGTCAGAGGAAGGTTAGATTTTGTATTTGCCAGATAATTTTTTTGTTTGTTTTCCATATGAAAAACTGTGTAGAATATTTCTGGCTCAGTGGCCGCTCAAGCAGAGTTCATATGTTTTCTTTGTGGTCAAATGATACCATGTATGTATGCTTATCCTGGGTTGATCTGAGAGAGAATGGGACAACAGAACTGGTCCTCTTCCTGCAGGCTAATCAGGATATTACTGACCATGTCTTTTGTCCAAGTACTACCTCTGCCAGCAAAGCTGTTCCTACAGCTATACCAAAACGTAGATACTCATGCCTTTCCCTTGACTAAGGAACTTCTAGAGATAGCCCTAACCTTTCTGGGTAAAACAGTTTTCTTTGCCTTTTTTAGATATGTCTAAACATAGTGGAGTCTTGTCCATCATGATCTCACTTTTAAATACTATGCAGCCAAATGCATGTTTTGGAGGATTAAAATTTTCATCCAAAGCACTTGGTAAGAGACAGACAGATCTCTTTTAATGACTTTATGACTTCAGACCCACAGTGTGGATACCATACTGTATCATCCTAATTTATTGGTGGTTGCATCCTCATGATAATTTAGACTTCATTAGTTAGCGCAAATATGGAAAAAAATTGAGCTACAGCTCAATGCTTAGGATTTAAAGTTTCTGTCTGTTCCATCTTAAGAAAATAAACAGACGAAACCCCTTAAATTCCCCCTGCTATACAAGTTTGAAGTAAGCTTCTAGTTCTTATGGGGTCTTTTTTAGCTATTACAAAACATCCATTTCTCTTTGGGATAATGAGTCACACAAACTTTTCCAACTCCCTTATCTCCCCTGTCCCTCAGAGGAAGGAAAGCTCTTTCAGCTCTAGAAGAAGGGCAGTACTGCTAAAGAATTTCAGTGTGGTAAAAGCTCCCCAAAGCCTCTCATCTGTATGCCAATGAAACACAAACCTTCACATTATTATTAATCCAAAATAATAATCAGTGTGACCATTTTTAATGTCTCCTGCAGCACTGAACTGGAACTTCCCTCACCATCCATTCCTGTCAATCACTATGGCAAAGCTTTGCCTGAAAGCAGAACTGATTCTGCTCAGCATGGAAGCTGAAAAATTCAGCTACAAGGACTTTAGTGTTAATATGCTACCAGAAATGACATTAAGACAGTGAAAAGTTCTGACAAACAAGAGTAAATAAATTTAAAGCTGTGACAAAAATATGTTTATACACATACTTACAGTGGTGTAATGGACTGACTATTGTGTGACTTTCTAGAAACACAGGGAAAGCTGCTTTGTCTTTAAAGGTTCGGCATTACACTCTGATGCTTTAAAGCAAAGCCCTGGGGAAAAAAAAAAAAAAAAAAAAAGAACCTTTCTGAAAGTCTTGGTTCAGCCAAGACTTGCAGCTTGTCAGATCCCCGTTCCCTCCATAATATGCATATTTTTAAAACAAAATTACCAGGATAAAGGATTGGGTCTCTAAGCCTAAAGACAGTCATAAGTAGGTCTTCAGCCCTGTTTCCTTGTTCCTGTGCTCAATGTACACTGCTCTCTCTCAGCCCAAAGTACTGAATAATTATTTCCACCCAGCATTAATTACATCTTGTGTCCTGCCCTCCGGTAGGACAAGCACATCCCAGACCATAGGTTTCCTGCTGCAGCCCTGCCTCCTGCTTTCTGTACGGAAGAAGCTATAGAAAACCCTGCCCTACAAGAAAAGGGGCAGAAAAGGAGACAAGGAACTGGCAGAAAGGCGATGCTCCATCCCAGTCCAACCCCGTGGCGCAGTATTTGCTGCCAGGGGATTGCTGTGCCCTTACCCTGCTGCAGAGGGGAGCCACCGTGGGGGAGTGGGGCTGGGGCCATGGAGACGCACAAGGTGCATTGCACTGGTGGGAGCACGGCTGCACCCTCCTCCCAGATGAAGAACATGCCTCTGCAACCCAAATGGACCTTGCTTCCTCAGGTACATTGGAGTAGTGTTTTCAGACTGTACAGCCAGAAAAGTTTCTTTTTCTTTCTCTCTTTCTTTCTTTCTTTCTTTTTCTTTCTTTCTTTTCTTTCTTCCTTTTCTTTTTTCTCTTTTTCCTTATTCTCTTCCTTCCTTTTTTCTTTCTCACTCGCACTCACTCTTTTGCTCACTTTTGCCTTTCTCCATTTCTCTTCCCTTTCTTTTCTTTTCTTTCCTTTCTCTTTCTCTCCTCTCCTTCTTTCTCTCTTTTCCCTCCATCTCTCTCTTTCATCTTTTTCTCTCTTTCTTTCTTTCTTTCATGTGAACCCCCTTTAACCAGGAAAGAAATTGCCTCAGTGTACACAAAAATATTCTTCAATGGTGCTGCTAAGATATTCAAAGACACACAGTTTGCAAGCTAGAATCTGCAGCCAGTCTTCCCCTAGGAGTTCAAAGAAGGAACCTGAGTGCCCCAAACTTTGTGGAGATCCTCAGGTTCACTCCTCTTCCTGATCAACACCCTTCGGATCTATCTACCATGAGCTATTCAGCTAATAAAAGTGTGGCCATTTATATGCATAACTTTTATGCAGAAAAAATAAAAATAAATAAAATTCTTTTCTGGATCATATTTTGTGCAATACACCAAATTTGAGCCTGAAGCACATTTTTACAGCTGAATTATGAAGCTTGAAAGGCAGAAGTCATAATGGAAATGATGACCAGGCCATTATTCTGCTAATAATAAAGTCATTTCAACCATCTAAAATAAGACTGTGGCATAACATAAAACACCAAACTGCCCCAGCAGACAGAAAGACTGAGTGAACAGAAGCCTGTACAACCATATCATCAGACTCAATTGCATGCTCTAGGGTAAATATTGAAACGATATGAAGGGGTTTCAGCCACATGATGCCCAGTGACATTAATGGGACTCCACACTAAATCCTGCCATACAGCTACCCCCCAGATTTCTGATATGATAACTAAGCTACGGGATGTGACAGTGTGTGAACTCTGTTGCACCAATTCATACCTATGCTGTTAACCTCAGACCAGAAGCCAGGTACCATCAACACAACCAGGTTTAGATTAACAATATACAATTCTTGTACCACTGCACTTTATTGAAATTAGAAAACATTAAAAATATTTATCTAGTTAACTAAGCAAAGATGTTCTGGAGCTATAACTGTAATCAGCCCTATTCACTGCAAACGAGTCCAGTGTCATGAATGGTGTTGATTAGTCATGGTTTATAAGGCTTTTTAGACAATCAGATCACACAGCAACTCATGTCCATTTTATAATTATTTAAGAGAGCGGTAAATGGAATTTTCACCAAAAATAAAGTAAATAATGCCTGTATTTTTTTTTCTTTATTTTATGTAGCTAACCCTCTGCCAACTTCTCCAGCGAGAATCTCCTATTGAGTTTTACCAGGAATGGATTTGGCTCACATTCCACAGACTTAAAAAGATATCTTTAACTTTGATCTTACTTTGTGCTATCTTCTGTGATTTATTGAGGGTATCACACTTTTGCAGAACAGACATAATCCTATATTTTAAAACTCCCAAATCAGTTTCTTTTTAAACCATCTTTTTAAATGTTATTAAATTCTATTTTAGCTTCATAACAGTGAATAGGCTGTAAAAATCTGCCTGTGTTAATACAGAAAGGCCTTAATCCTAGAAAGTAAAGGCAACATAAACAGTCTTCAAGTATTGATTAAGGATGAAATAATTTTGTTTCCCTAATCGCTAAATAAGAAAGGGTCAAAATGTCAAAATGTAACAGTTAAAACCACCACCAGTAATCACTGGTAACCCACAGGAGCTCAAGTTCGGCTGAAAGAAGGTAGAGGATTTGTCTACTGAGACTGCTTTGTTATCCATGCTAGCTGACTAAAACAAGTGAGGAAGTCCATAGTATAACCAATCTAATGGCATAAAAGCAGTTGGGAGGGGTATATTTTTCCTGAACTATGCAATAATGCTGTTAGCCCCAGTAGCTCAAGCCTCAGGGTGATCCCATGGTGAGGCAGTCAGACAACGCGTGAACAGAAGGGACGACAACCCTATGGGATTTCTAGACTGAGGAAAGCTGGACCTAGGCAAGACCAAAAAAATCAGGGAGCAAAGAACGGTGGAGAAGTTATGTGCTTGTTCTGCTTGCATAACCTGATGAGGTTAATACACAACATTTATTAATTTATTAAACCTGAAAAGATTTATACCACCAGGTATAAATCTGAGGGACTCTGAATAAGCTTAGCAGCAAGAGATTACTTGTCATTTAGTTATGTATCCAACTCAAAAGGATTATTTTAATACTGATATCAATATTACTTTGTTTGCACAGGCTGAGTGTTTGCCCTACTGTGACTGCAACTGAAGAGTATATCCTATTCCCTAATGCCAGTACCATGCCTTGTTTCTGTTTAATGAAAATCATTATTGTAAATGCTTGCTGTAAATGTAATTTGAGGTACTATTATGAAGGCTTGAGGGGAGATGACGAGAACTTCTGTGTGTTGCTTGGATCCAAAAGGAGATCTGTTTGATCAGAATTACTCTTCCAATAAATGTTTTTCCATCAGTTTTTATGTCATGAATATAGGTAATTACTGAGATTGATTTACACAGCTACGGTAGTGCTATCCAGTTATCAAACTTGTAACAGTGATACAAGGATTACTGTGTAGGGTGAAAGAGAGAAAACGTGAGCTTTCCGCCCAGAGCAAAAAACATGAAAACAATATTCACTGTGCACTATAGAAACTTATAATGCTCAGCACTCTTTAGATGACACATAAGTAATAAATTAAAAAATCACAATGACATATAGTGACAATATCAATAATAAAATGCAACCAACCTAGAAAAAGACATCAAAGACAGAAAAAAAATCAAAATAATGAAAAAACAGAAAAGCAGAATATTTGTGAAATAAGGGTGTAATAAATACCTGGGTAACACCTATTTATATCTGTATATTTTTATGTTTTTATATCTATAATAAATATCTGTTCAGCACCTAGTTAGTGCTGAACACTATTTTTGAAAATATTAAGAATGATTCAGGGAAGATTTTTTGGGGAGTCGGCTGTGCTCTTGTGAGTGCAACTTTCTGCTGCAGATACTGTGTCAATGTGTTTTGCAGATATGCTCATGACAGGTTGTGACCTTTTTGAAAAACTGTTTAAATTCTCTGTTAAAGGGTATAACAAGTGTCAGTAGTTCTGTAAATAGTACAGAACTTCTATTTTTCAGACATTCCACACCCCACGACCAAGAAGAATTAAAATAGAATGTCCATACAGTACTTAAATATATTAACAAATATTTTGCTTCCTATTGTCATGATGTTCAAAGTCAGTTTGTGTCCAAGCACTGTGACTATTTTTCAAACACTTTTACTGAAAATTTACAGGGAAATCATCTATGTATTAGTTTAGACAAAGCATTAATTTTTAGATTCAAGTAAAGGTCAACTACCATAGCCAAATGCAGCTGTAATGAAAACGTTCTGCTGAAGAGTGAAATATTTCTTTCAGTATTCCGCGTCAAATGCCTCTTTAAATTAGCTATATTAAAACTGTAAGAAAAAAGCACCCACTAATCCTTCAGCTGTCAGGTATGATAAAGAATTAGAGAGATATGAATTACAGGACTGAGACTGGAAAACAGCACCAAGAAGAAAATAAAACTTGAAAAGTCTGAATTATAATTAATGTTGTGATGGTTTAAAAAGTAGCGGGAAAAAGTAGTTACACTGATATGAGTAACATACAGATATTCTAGAGGTTTATAGGATTTATAGAATTTTACCCTATGAATTTTAGAACAAAAGAGTAAAATATTATGAATGGCTTGGTCATAGTGAAGAATAAGGAGAGCTTTTCTTTAAAATACCATAGTATTTGCATTGTCCCAGAAGTGTAAGTATAGAGTCTGCTTTAATTTACACATACCTTTGATGACCTCTTTATGAACTGCTCTCATATAGTGAGTTTGATGCTGAAGTGAGAACTTGGCCCAGATTATTTCTGAACGTGATTCAAATTTAACAACATTAAGACCTCATTTTCTAGAGCTTAATGAAAATATACTCTAAGACAGCATTAAAAATATTTTAAAAATTATGCTGTGCATCACACAGCTCTATGTATTATTGATAAAATTGTATCTTATAATGGCCACATTCACATTAAATTTTAACAAAGCCATACTTAAAATTTCTAGGAATAAAGCTTTTATCTTAAAATTTGGACTCTAACCAAACAGATTTTAAAAGCCATCCGTCACAGTACTTTTCATCAGAAATATAACTACTGTACTTCTACTGAGATTTGCTATTAGAACTATCTGCCTCTTTGTTGTCTCTTTGCATTACTGCAGATTATGGTTCTGTTCAGTTTTAAGGGTAGCCTGAAAGACAATGATACTGATCCAAGTAGGCGTTCACATCATTAGAGTTTGGAAGTTTCAAGCAGACTTGGATATTGAATGAAAACTATGCTTAAAGGCCTCCAAACAAGATCAAGATTTTGATCATATTTGAATTTTTATAAAACCAGAAGGGTTTGGCTGAAATTGTAGACTTTCTTACGCCAGCATTTTTAAACTTCAGTGTCTAAATAAATCCACAGCTAGAGAGAAAACAGAATTCTTCCTCAGTTTGTTTTTATTCCCTATCAGAGACAAAAATTTTCAAAAATTTTCCATAGACAGGATCACAAAAATAAAGCTAATAATTTAGAGAATGTTGAAACCTTTCAGATCAACCATGTTTACATTTTGCTATGTTAACATATAATTACAAAGCAGAATTGAGAAATTGAGAAATTCAAAATGAGCCATTTTGGCATTTTCCAAGAGAAAATTGCCTGAGAAGAAATACAGCTCCATGAAGCTTTTAACTCTGAGCAAACTAATGTTTCTGTTGCCTTTTTTAGAATAATAATTCTTACTATCCTAAGAGGAATGAAGACAATGTGAGCAACCCAGAAGAAAATCAGGCCTTCTTTAAAGGAACTACCTGAGATGCCCAAGCAGAAATGTTCTGTAGTGCAAGATGAAAGGTTTTCTCAATGTTAAAAAAAAAAAGAAAAGAAAAGACTCCGTATCTTAACACTGTAATCTTTTTTTTAAGAAAGGAATTAATCTCGCCTAAGTTTAGGCATCAGCAGTGCAGATACCTGTATCTTCGCTAGTCATCCCGGGCTCCTTGCATAGTCTGTCACTGAAGAGAAATAGGCAGTGTTAGAGCATGATTTATCTGACCTATTTTAGATATGTATCTGAGGATAAAATGAATCACACCAAAAAAGTGCCATTTCCTCTTGAAATACGAGGAGCTAGTACATGGTCCTAGTTCAGGTATAGACAGCTACATTAGGGCCAGATGCCTCTCACCCATGGGGTATCCATCACAGTAGTAACAAAACCCAGGGAGATATCACAGTTCTACCTGTAAGGCATTCACATCATCCTGCTAATTAAAAGAAGAGAAAGGTGTATGTCATCCATGTACCTATATGCCCAGTTTTTGTAAGGTTGTTGCCTAAACACAGCAGCTCAAAGTTTGCCTTCTCTCTCAATTTTTCTCTCTCCTGAAGGACAATGTAAGGTGTAACTTTCTAATTTAATTAAACGTGACACATGTTGCTATAAGCTACATACTTGCAAGTACAGTATTTATGCCAAGTATGAGCAATACTAGAGTAATTATGGTTTATGTTTTACACAGGGCATGTCACTCAGTAGACAAGTTTCCTGAATAGACTGAAAGAAATGCCAGAAAAAGAAAAGGAAATTATGAGCCAGAGGGTTTAAAGCTCCCAGCTGAATAAAGTGTAACTGGAAAGTCTCTTAATGACAGAGGAGCAAGATATGATAATCATCATCATAAAAAACAAGAGGTTAGGGTTTAAGATCAGACTGCCAAAGCCAAACCAGGCAATGTGCTCAGGTTGCTGAGAGGCAATTACTCCAAGACTTGCTAGGAAAAGTACTTTTCCAAAAATCTGCTCTGGAGCCTTTGGGGGATAACTCCCTTTTAATGATCCGAGCTGTATATGAAAAGAAATGTCAGTAGGTGGCTACAGAGGCGTAACGTTTACTGGGTGGGGTGCACAACCATATTCATATAGTAGACTCCACCTTAAAAATCAGGTTACAGATTTCATGCTCCGGTGTATAACATCACTGGCAGAAGCCAAGGGAGGGATCATGACAGGCAAAAAAATACATTAAGATATTTTTGTATTGAATACAATTTGCAAAAACACTTAAATGCAAACTATGCATATTTGCTGCCTTAGAATGGGTATTCAGTTTAGAGTGGTTGATTTAATGCTCTATAAACTCTACTGTGATTACAATTATATTGGCATTAAAGTATCATGTCACTGTAAGATACTTTAATATCAATATAGCCACTACATACTATTATAAATGTTCTTCCTCTTTCTGTGTGTGATTCAGCTATCCAGATAGCAACTTTGCTATATCGAAATTTGGGGGGAGGGGGGAGATTGTAATTCTGTAATGACACTGATACTTAAAACTGCACAATTATCATGTGAAGGGGCTGCAATCTATTTGAGTGTAGCAAAGGGTGTTTAGGGGCTAAATTTTAGGCTTCTAAATAATTTAGACATATTTGAAAATTATTTCTTTTACTTTCACTCTTAGCGCCTTGTGTGGAAAAGGTGCATGCTCAGGACACTGAACCACTCATGCACACACACAGAAAGGAATGAAAGCAATATGTAACACACTATAAAATAAATCAAAGCCTCAGGCTAACAAAATTGCAGGAGGAGCTGAGTTGCCTCAATTAACTGCATAAAACTAACATGTGAGGGAATCTATTTTCTCATCCTACTCTTGAGTTCATGTATGACAGTGCCCATAAGCATGGAGAGGTCTTATTGTTAGAGCAGTGTCAGAGGATTATTCCAGGCGCAGCTGAGCCCTCCTTGGGCCTGGAGATGATCTGCTCTTCATTAGCATCCTAGTTTCTGCGATCCTGTGGTAACCCAAACTTCTTCCTGGATGACATGTCGGTACTGTTCCTGTGGCCCTCCTGCCCGTCTGTACCTCATAAAATCAACTTTCTAGTTACAGGGTATTTTATTCTCCCCAGCTTCTTATATAATCTTATAGAGATGTCCTGTTTCTGTCTTCTGGACCATGCCCCTCTGTGTTTTTTTTTTTTCTTTTTTCTTTTCAGCTTTACTTTTGGAGGGCACACCTTCTCCCCTCTCCCGAGATGCTCATTTCCACTTCCTCACATTTTTTCTCTGAGCTATCTTGGACATGCAGATGGTTTCAGCTATCACCTTTCCAAGCAGATTAAGATGCCCCTAGTTCAGATTCATGTTAGGGTCAAACGTTTAACTTAGGATCCATTCCCCAAAAATGAGTTATTATAGGAATGAAGTTCATTAGTTGCTCTCTATCCATTTAATCGTCTGAACCATGAAATCAAGTTCACCGCTATAGGTTATCTCAAACTACTGGCATTCTGCTTCCCTTGCTGTTTCTCCAGACCGCTAAGATAACTGTTCAGTCTTCTCTTTCTAGCTTTAGATTGAGGTTTGGATGGAAAATCCTGACTTAAGTATTAACCTTAACAGCTTGCTCTGAAAGCAACTCAGTTACACATTCATTTTAGGCTGTTCCAGAAGCGGAGTTTCAGAAGCCACTGTCAGGAGAAAAGTTGCATGTTGCGTTTTCAAGAGTTTCCTGACGAGCCCAGCAGGCAAAAGAGTTGCTACTGAGGACTGGGATTTTACTAGTCCTTTATGCCAATTACGCTGGGACCAAACAGGAACAATTCGGGACTTTTCACGTATAATCGCAACAAACAGCCCTTTGTCCACGTTTGTCATACTTCCTGGTAACCAAGTATAATGCAGGCGAACAGCGCATACAGTTTTCTGCACATTACTCCATGCTGGGTCCTGGACTCTTCAGCTCTGTCAGAAAGACAGCAGTTATGGGAAGTGTACTAGAGGTAACTTTAAAATCATTTTCAGTTTTTAACGTCTGCATTGTGAGTTCTGACAGATCTCTCATACTTATGTAGAGTGACATGATATGAATGAAAATCTTTTTACCACAATCATATAGTTTACAAGGAGTGTGACTGAGTAGAAAGAGTAGATACTTCTAACTTTCTATAAATTTCACCACAGCATCAGGTCCATGAACAACTAGAATTCAACCAGTTGTCACATTTGTGGTTTTACAAGAGCTGAGACAACGGCATCCTTATATTTCCCTCTCTCTGCTGGAAATAACTTCTATGAGATATTTCAGGTTTGCATTTGTTTTGTTTTTACTGGCGACATCTCACTGGGAGCTCATAAAACTTCTTGGGATCAACAAAGACATTCCTGTCTTTCTCTTCCACACAGTTGTTTTCAGATGACAAATTTCCAGCATACAATAGGCATTCTTATTAATTCCTAAAACCATGACCTTGCATACTGAATTATTTAATTTCATCCCATTTCTATTACCCCAGTCCTCAAGGTCACCCACTCCTTCTGCATACTGACGATTGCTCACAACTTTTGTAATCGGTGCATTTCATTAGCAGACTCCTGCCTTTGTGCCAAGTATTTTAATGAAAATACTAAACAAAATTGTCCCAAAATTGATCCTTGAGGAGCTCCACTGGTAGTCTCAGAATATCATTGTCTTACATTTTTATACTAATTATATTGTGTTATTTACATTATAGCAGCAATGCTAGGCTCAGCCTTCCTTTAGCACTACATACACATATACAGAGTAAGAAGCAGTCCTTGTCCAGAGCAGCCAACAACCTAAACTGACAGGACAAATGAAGACAGGTTGGAAGCAGCGTTCAGAGTCTAGTACCAGGTAACAAGCACACAGTCACCCAAGGAATTCAACACAGCCCTGCTGGCTGCAATTCTGGTATCTTTGTCGTAAAGCCATTTTTCTTCTCTTTAGTATTACTCCCGCTATCAATAGGAAGACACCGTTACACATGCACAATTTTTGAAGTTATTGCTACAACCATCCTTTCTCAAACAACAGGGTAGATGCTGTTTGTATTTCAGAGGATGTTTTAATTGAAGCCAGTAAAAATTCTTAACTGAACATGACACAAAAGGATGGGCACTATCTACTAAAGGCAATGGGCTGTACCTTTGATTCTTCTCCGCTGAGGTGGCACCAGCACGCAGCACATATTCAATACCAGAGAAGTGAGTGGCAGAGTGTGTGGAGGGGGGAAGGGAAGCGGCATAGCCACATGCACTGGTTTCAACTGCAAGCACCAAGCTCAGACCAGTAAGCTCGCGTTGCTGCTAGTGGGGAAAGACATGCTTTTCCAGAGGGCAGCGCACAACAGCCGCACCTTGGTCTCCGAGTCACCTGCTGGACTGCAGAGCAGGGCCCAGTTTCATGCCAGTGTGTAGAACAGCTAAACGTTTTGCTTACGAGTTTTGCTGCCGTTGTTTTTAATCGCCTTTGGCACAGAGTCCTGGATTCTCAGACGGCTTGAACACACAGGTGGTGTTTTCCTGTTTCACTTATCCTGTCACTGAGCTAAAAAAGATGTCAAACGTTCCTTTTTTGAAAAAGCATATCTTCATATGTTTCCATCATTTTTCATTCTCCTGAAATTTGACAGGCCATAATCTAGATGTCATTATGGCAGCTGTAATAATGCAGATTATCTGAGAATTCAACATTCTTTGAAATTTAGATCTCTGATATTTGGAGATTCAGAAAAGAAAAAGAATTCCTGCTATAACTTATTCAGCTACAAGAAGGATGATCTAAGGTCAGTAGAAAATTGAAAATTTCAAGCAGCTGTTAAGGAAATTGATAGTGCTACTTTGCTTTGCTATTAAACCAATTATAATGTCTCAAAAAGTATCAAGAGCTTTCCTTTTGATATTCTTCACAGATCAGACGATTGTTGTTACACAAAATTTCCTTGGATCTGTTGTACAGGATTCCTAGCCACTTAATAGAAATTTATTTCAACATTACTTTCAGAATTTCTGGATTTTTTTTAACCTTTTTCTCTGACACAAAATAAGTAACGTAATAATTAGGATCAATGAAGAACTGTTTGTTTTTGATTGGTGAAGTATTACAACTAGCAAATATTTAAGGAAAGTATTCTTTTTCTTCTCTCAGTTTTCCTTTGATTCTTTCTACAAATCTACAGCCACATTTGAATTAATTTCTTTAAAATTTGATGAATTTATTGAATCATTCCATTTGTTAGGAATTTAATAAATATATCACTGATAACTTATTAATAAAGCATTCCTAATTAGTTGGACTAACATCTTCCATAGCTTGCCCTCAGCAAGCAGAGTAAAGGGACTGAATTTAGTACATACACGTGTTTTCCTGGCACTTGGAAGCTACACTTCCACAGTAAGGGCATGAAGTCAAAATGTAGTGACAGCCTGCATGCACCCAAGAAAGCAAGCCTACAAGCAGCGAGCCCGAAAAAAGAAATCCACAGAAAATCTATTTTTTATTTTCCTCTTTTTATAATATAGATTATTACACTTTGGTGGTCTGGTTAACTAGCTAACTAAAAGCTCTCCAAAAGCTATTGAGAAATCATCTCGACTACGATCACAAAGCAAAAGTGACAGAAATAGTGCTACTACTTATGGCTTATATAGAAACGTTCATATCCAGAGTGTCTGACAGACGTTAAATTAATCCCACTGTATCTTAATTGTAATTGTCACAGGGATTCAGGATGCTCTGAGGCGTATCTGCCGCAAAAGTTAAGTGTCTGTAGCACCTATCCATGACAGGAAATTCACAGCTAAGCTTCAATTTGTCATTTTAGTTAGAGAGAATATTCTTTCAAAGACATTTTGCTACATTTTAAAACCTGACTCATAAATATCTTGGTTTGTATCTTGTTGGCACAGCCTTATTAAGCTCAGCTCTATAAAAATGAATGTAGCTGAAGCTTCTAATTTGAAAGTTTTACAATGATTACCATGATGGTCAAAAATGACAGTTTCCATAGGAAATATCACCAGTCATTTGTTTTTCTAAAGCTTTCATACACAGTAACCTATGAACACAACAATATTTACTCATTCTTCTTTCAGTGAAAGCAAACCCAATTATTTTTAAAGCACATTTTCAAAAAACTCACCTTTTTTTCAACTCTGCATCTTTGTTCCAGGACATGTAACACTTCTGAACAGCTCCTTTCCAAACACTTGTGCATTCAATCAGCTCTTCACAGATCAGAAAGCAATGCCAGGAGGACCAAATACTTGGGGGACTGACATCCTGATTTCTTTCAGGCTCTGAGAGCAATATTCTGGAAACAGCAGCTTCTTCACACAAACACACGCACACACACACACCCCCCATTATATCTAGCTTCATGTTATTGCCCTACCTAACTTCTTCTTTGGAGCATATTGGACATAGGCCAGCAAAAGACGGAGGAGAAGGACATGAGGATGTGTATGTAAGAAAGAACTGCATGAAATGCTGTGCAAGTTCAAAAGAAAAAAAAGATCCTTCCTATTCCCAGAATGTCAGTAGGTTGAACTGTGAAACCCCTCCCTATATTTATAGGCCTTTATTAATGTGGAATGAAGGAAAACATTACAAGACTTCAGAAACTGAACATTAGCACTGTGCTGGTCCCTCTGTGGTTTTGATAAATTTTTGGAATCACTCTGAGAATGTAAATTTTAGTTTATATTCTGTACAGTTGAAAAAAAAACCACTATCTCACAGGAATGTGATAAGAATGCCTACATGAAAGGCTGTAACTAAAGGTTGTAATTAGCTACCTAATACATAGGCAGGATAGTGTGTTTAGTAGTACAGGCTTTGGATTTACTGCCTGCCTCTGTTAAACAGCCAAAAGGAGTTCTCAAGGATTAGGTTCCCAGTGCAGATGTGTTTTTTGGTATCATAATACTTTGCACAGCTTTAGAGAACAAATTAAAATTTCTGTCTGAAAAGAAGAAATTGAAGAATATTCATTAAAAAAGGTGAGGAGGTGCTCAACAAACAGAAAAGGTTTTAACAAACTAGGCAATCTTCATCCTCTACACTCCATGAAACACGTTTCGTAGGAAAAGAGGTAAGATGCAAGTAAAAAAAATGTCATATCACAAGCACAGAAGGGCAGAAAATTTTAGGTTGAAGGGCAAATTTCTTCCTCACTTCATCTTGACATTCATTTCACCCAGGCTTTGTGCACATAAAGCTGCTGATGGTACAGTCCTTCTGGAGCATTCAACATCCAGTAGCAGCAGCATAATAATACCTATGTGCCTCCCAGGTGGACCCCTACAACAGAGGTCAGCTCAAGAAACAGAGAGGATATACACATAAAGTCATTTGGCACTCAGTATTGTTCACATCTGTCTAACAGATTCTGTTTCCTTTATGACTGGACTTCATTATCATCTTGCATTAAGTTATACAACCTGTAAAATCATTTCAGGTGCTGGTACCCAAGAAATGGTTAAAGCCTTCAGCATTGCAGTGGCTTTGGTGTCTGAATTTTAGGTTGTATGAACCATCAAATGCTGCCACCTTTGTAGCATCTGTCTTTGCATCTGTCAATGATGGCTGTGGAAATAAATATTCTGTTTCCATTTTCATTATTATTAGCGAGGTGGGTGATCAGTATGGTACACACCTGGCACACTATTGAGGTGATTGGGACAGGACCTACATCTCAGCTCCATTTTTTTCAGGCATTTAGTAAGTATGGGCAACTCTGCATTGCTCTGTACTCAGCGACTACAATTTCTTTTGCAACCGTCAGGTTTAGGAATATAAGGGAATCTTTGATTTAATTATAATTAACATTGCAGATATAAAGGTTTTTGGCCATTATTTTCATGCTATTTAAATGTTTTTGGAATACCCCATTAGTTACCATTTGCTGAAAGAGTTCGCTTTTTTTTCTTTGTCTTGCTTTTGTCCTTCTATGCATCGAAGCCCATAAGGGCCTCTTTGCTATTATCCCTTGCTGCTGACTTTGAACCATACCTATGCATTAAGACTGATGGGAAGCCACAGAAGAAAAGTCGATACTAAGTAGATTTATTCTACATTTCCTGAGGTTGGTCTTGCTAAAAATATCTTAGACCTGAAAAAAATTCAATAAACACAATTTTTATCATCATGGCTTTGATTGTCATGCTCCAAAAAATCTGAAAAGCAATTGGCTCCACTTTATGCCAGATAGAGAGACTAGAGCTGAGTAGGTTCTATCCTCATTATCTCATGTGACAAGGATGCTGAATGCCATGGTGAATTAAAACCCCACTTTCCTCTTCCGGCAGCTGAAAATGAGCCCATTTAATGTATATTTAACAGGGAGATAGAACAAAACAAGCATGCAGCAAGGATTTCACTCTTCTTCCAGTGTTTATCGCACTGTGATGGCTATTGTTTTCCAGTTTATAAGGAGGTAATTCACTCCCAAGTCTTTTCAACGACAGTGAACAGAATTTTTGCCATTAAGTTCAATGAGATGTGGATTCCTTAATTCCTTGAGTTCTTTTCTCTCTCTACACCTTTTATTCCCCTTCTCCAGCAAGTCATCCTGCTATAAGGGTTTCATAGAGACTGGATTCTAGTTCACCAATTCCTTTTCCTCTTTCTGAATAGCATGGAATTTTTTTCCATCCTCAATATCATGAAAGGGATCCTCATTTGTACGGTGTCATCTCAAATCTTTGTCAGTTTCTGAGATCCACGATTCACATTTCACTGTCACAGACAGTATAATAGCGCACTGGCTTTTGTGAAGAATGCATTTATATAGACAAGGAAAAACTCATCATAATATAATGAAGAAAATGTAAAAAGTCAAACCTGAGTAAACAGTTCATACTGAGGTCCACAGTTGTTATCCATTTTAAATATTCACCTTGTGATTTTAATTCTGAAAATTTCACTTAGTTCAATACAAAACAAAGATACTCAAGGATATATGCGGTGAGGATGACGTCCATGGCAACACTGGCAGTTACTCATGCATGGGTTATATTTGTAAACTTCAAACACCAATAAGCATATTCACCTTTCAGCTGAGACTCTGGAACAGACTCTCAGCTCCTGACCTTCATCTCAGCAAATACAAAAGTGTATACACATGTAAAGCTGCATTTGCAGATACCAATATCTTCATGTGCACACACTAAACAAATAATGCTTCTCTTATACATAACCATTAGGATTTCCATTTGCAAACAAAGAGTTTTCATCTGCAACCCTTTATCATAAGCAAAAACAATGTACATTTTCTCCACTTTCAAGAATCTACTTCCATTAATTTGAAAGGTTCACTTAAACAATAAAATATTTTTGCCTTTTAAAAGATGGTTCTGTGGCTGATGGTAAAAGCATCTCTCAGTAGCTGGGAATAAAGAGGCTGAAGGTTAGATTTTGAGAAAAGCATATTGCAGAATACATGCTATTTTAGGCAGATCCTACCTTTTTCACAGGAAAATTCTTTCTTCCTTAAGCTTATTCAAGGAAGTTATGGGATACTAAAGTAGAAAATGTCCAACTCTTTGTGTAAAGCATCTACTTTAACAATAAATTAACTAGGTAGCTATTTTAACAAATTGTTGGTTCTGAAGCATAGGAAGTAAGGTGGCAGACAATCCAAAAATATTTTTAGGAGTTAAAGGAAATTATGTTATTTAGGTTTAATTTTCAGTTTCAGCTAACCTTGTTCTATATAATTTTTGCAAATACAGATTATAACATTTTATATTTGCATTACCCTAATATAAAACCACTTTGTCATTTACGCTTAAAAACAAGTACTCCTTGGAAAATAAATTGAAATATAATGCTAAAACATGTAGCAAGGCATTATAGTTCTGATTTTTAGACATTTTTCACACTATGCTACTGAAATATGATTTTACTCTGAATAAAGTAAAATTTAATAGTTCCCAATATAGGATTTCACAGAGCACAGCATAAAAAAAAAAATCAAACTTTTCATCCATTATATTAATTCAGCACACAAATGTTAAAGGACTTTTCTAGCACAATATTTGGTCTCTGTAGGCATTAACTTGGAGACATACAGCACAATTAAAAACTCCGATGACTATTTTCTTCTATTATGTTGACTTCCCAATCACTGAATAATTTTTTTTATGTAAAGTAGCAATGAAAAGATGACTGGTTTTACTACCTCTGAATGCTGAAGACCAAATCAAGTATATATCAAAACTGATTAACAGGACCTACAATTTTAAGACTAAACTGCTGCATTTTTTATCTTCATTACCGTATTTTTAGTAAGACCATAATGTACTGAGGAACCAGTGTGGACAAAAGAATTCTATGACATACAGTCTTTTCATTTACTCATTTTAAGATATTGTTAATCATGTCGGGATGTAATCACAAAACAACCCAGAAACGTTCTGAGGGAACACCAAACTAATTTATAATAATTGCTAATAAAAAAATTCATTGGGTAAGATTTCACACTTACCATTACTTGAGGTCAGAACTTTAGCTGGGGTCTGACTTGCAGTGAAGCTATGTAGATTTACATCAGCTGGGGATCTGATACTCGTTTTCCAGCATTTCACCATGCCAGTAAAGAATGAAGTGAGTACCAGTTATTTCAGGCATGTAGCACCAGTGTCTCTGGACAAATATACCTTACAGAGGTCTATACTCTACAGCTGTAATTAGATCTGTTTTGCGATTCACCATGACACCTTAGGCAGCAGCTTCTGGTTTTGTGACGAGCTGCAGACCTCTCAGGGAACATGCCTCAAGTTCCACCTCTTTTCCCACACTCTGGCCAAACCATGAGGCCATTCCCAGTATCTGGAGAGACAATCAGCTATTGAAGCGGTCTGTGCTCATCAAACAAGCCATTCCTACCTTGTCCGATGGCAAGGTGGCAGGCCAGATGGAAGTCTCCTGTGGCATGGTCTGGTCTATCGGCCCTTGCCTGGATTACGTTGACAGCTAGTCTGAACTCAGGCATTAGGACTGAAGACAAAAACCCCCTTAAGCAACATTTAAAGATAACACATTGAATTTATTCTACTATCTTAATACCTGCTTCAAAGCCACAATTACAGAAGAAATTATATTTGAGACATAGGCCTGATTAAAGTTGCCAAGGTTCTAGCAATCTTCTGTGGCGAGACACTCGGTGCTGTATCAATACTCTGCAGCATCTTAGGCTCTGGCTCCAAATTCTGTTTTAAGATCTTGGGAAACAAGAAGTATGACAGTCAAAAAGACAAGGAACAAAAAGGTTCTGTTGAATAAAAGACTGGGGTTTTTTTGTTACACCATTTGCTTAAGCATTTGCTGTTACTATTTGCTTTTTTTTTTTTTTAACTGGGATGAAGCCAGGAGGGTAAGGAAGGGCAGGAATGGAGGGTTCAGTAAGAGCAAAGGGTTACAAAAACACAGGAAAGGAAAAGGGATCGTTACCTATTCAGTCATGAATCCACAGCAGAATTCTGCAGAAGACCCCAAAATGGCTAGAGTGGAGGAGGCAACAGCAGGTACTTAGAAACCTTGTATTTGCGCAGGCTCGTAAGACTCATAATATTCCTTCCCTTTAACTATTTGAATCTTATTTCCTTTTTAACAAAAGTGTCTCACCTAGGAGGTGAAGGCTATTGTTGGTACAGATTTTCTTCATCAGCTCCCTCTGGAAATTAGCAGTCAAAGAGAAGTTTTAGTTATCACAGCTCACGAAGCACCCAGAAGTCAGATTTTTAAGGTAATCAAAAGTAAAATCAGAATTAGCCCCAAAAATAAATTTCAGGGAACACAAGAAACTACACAAGAAAAATAACGTATTTGAGAACATTTTTAATAAATAATGTGACAAAAATTACTTTTCTGATTATTGGATCTTCAGTATGCAAAATTATGGCTAAAATATGAGGTTTCTTACATGAACATAATGAAAACATTAATCACATGGATTGTTCCTTTAGTACTGCACACCCTTTCTATGTAACCGTTCTTTAAAAATTAGCTAAATGAAAAATTTCAGTCTTCGGTAAACACCAAAACACTTTTTTTTCTTCTTTTTTTTTTTTTCCATTGGGGCTAGTCCTGATAGCTGTCCATAAACAAACACACAATTTTCCATTAGCACCAATGACAAAGAAATTTTATAATTACAAAAAAGATCATAAAATCTACAGACAGAGGACATCATTTGGCAAATTCAATGCAACTAATGCCTCTATTTCAGCTTTAATGAAAATCCAATGTTGAGAGAGGCCACAGCAAAACTGAGAATTTTCTGTAAGCCCAGGAAAAGTGAGAAGTGTTCTGATTATGGCCCACATTTAGGTTTGTTACTTTACCATCTGTCATCATTCAAATACTCCAAATACAAACACACAGAATTAACAAAAAGATGAAAAATATCCCAAACAAATGCTTAACATTTTCAATAAGACAAAAAAGGTTAATAGTTACAATGGTTTACAAACAAAGTTTAGTGATTGTGCTTTTAAAACCAAAAAAAAAAAAAAAAAAAGATAAGCAGTGCATTACAAAAAAAATAACCCCCAAGACCAAACAAAACTTCTTTAAGTGGCACTTCTTCTTTAAGGTGAATTGAGACAAGTAGAGGTCTGAGATTTGGGCCAGTAACAGTTAATGATATTATTCAATAATTATTAAAAATGTCCATTTATTTCCTTGCTTATTTTTATAGGCATTATTGAGGCTGAAAATTATAACAAGTTTCAGATAAACTTCCTCATGCCATGATTAGGCAAACAGCGTTTATATCAGCTTGCTTCCTGCCTATCCCAAAGGACATTTTTAATAAGAATGTACGTAATGATGAAAATGGAAATACAAATTAAAGTACCACAGGGGATTTAAAATGAGTACATATTTACAATAAGAGTCACCTCACCCCAAATTGATTTTAGTTGCATCTGTAAAACTGTTGCTTCTGCAAAAGGTTAGCAAGAGACTGGCAAAAAAACAAAATACAGTCTGTATTGAAACTGCAAGATACCATTTGCACTAACTGCAGACTACAGGAAAATCGCTATAATAAGAGCGCTCTGCATGATGTTCACTTTATGCAACTTTTTACCCAATGCTGTATGTAACATTATTGACCGTCTCATTAGTGTATGAGCAGTGTACTGTGTACTGCTTTTTAGGGGCGAAATGTAGGGATTCCAGCTTTTGCAATCTCCTCCTGTTCTAATCTTGAAGCAGCAGCTGGCTTAAGCACCACAAAGAGCAGCTTACCTGCCTTCTTGGGCAGCAAAGGTGATGCACTTAGCGTTATGGAAGAGGCAAGGGCTGTTCCTAATAAGGAGGGTTTACAAAGAAATAGTAAAATAAAAACTAGCATTCTGATGGCAGAAAGAAAAAAGGAAAAATTGTACACTCTGATTGCACTGAAGATTATTTCTGGCATCAAATATCATCAGACTTGAGGCATCTTAAGTGATATTTTTTTCTGATTAGATTTTAAAAGCCTGTTACAGTACTTCTCATGTTGTCTTCAGCTTTCTGTTTCCTGTAAAAAAATAAAAATCAATAGCTACATGTTGGATATTATTAAAGTTTGTTTCACGTACTTTTTAGAGATTTGTTAACTTTACAGAAGAATTACTTTTTCTAAGTATGTTCAACAACACGGCTGCCTGCTGGGCACCCCTTCCAGAATGAGGATTTAAGTTAAATTAATACCAGAAGGAGGCAAAATAAGAAAAAGGAAAAAAAATTACATGTCTTTCAATATCTAATATAATCTAGAACTATATACTTTCAAAAAAATGTGAAAGAGAAGTGTCAGGGTGTTCTTAGAAATTCTACCTCTTTATTTTCACATTTGAAAGAATCTGGATAATGGAAAGTCCACCTTTTAATATTTTATTTCTGCAAGTTCTGTTCCATAACTTTTAGTATGGAGATAGTTATACTGTATCACATCTTACTTCATTTTTATGTTTTTGATACATTCTTAAAGTTTCTTTTCTTAGATTGGGCATAATGATAATGGACAGATAAATTTACTAATTTTCCACAGAGAAATATTTCTGGTTCCAAACTGTTTTTTCTTGGCATCTCTCTAAGAACAGAAAATGGCCTTACTCTATTTATCTCTAGTAGTGCAACTGCAGTTACCTCCAGCTCTTCTTCTTCTTCTTCTCCTTGTTCACACACTCCCAGTACTTGCATTTCTGCAACATTCCTCCGGGCTATGTTTGCTTGATCTGCTCTCTGTCTACCTCCTGATCCTCTTGATGACATAGAGCTGGAAGAGCTGGGATCTCTAGGATTATTTGATGTCGGAAATGTTGGTCTAGAATATGGCAGGATGTCCTCTGTATAATGAAATACATACATTGTTATGCTTACAAGTTCTGAGATACTGTGATCCTAAAATTTCTGCATACTGTTCATTTGTTTTATTTTTTATGGTCCTCAGTGGGTTTAAAGAGATGTCTGACAGGAATGGGAAATAAGACTGTTTCCATAATAAAATTACAGAAGCTTTCTTGAGAAAATATATAATATTCACATTGTAACATTCACCACAGAAAAACTAGTTCGTGAATAATGTCCACTTCAACCTAATTTATGATCCTTACTCTATGTTCTATGGGAAAATGAAGAAAAAATCCCTTTGCAATACATTTTCAATATGACTGAGCAGGAGGAAATGACAATACATGCATGATATCTACCAGAATAAGGAGCTCATTGCATCTAAGTATTAGACCCTGTATTTTTCAAACGGAGTTTTAATCATGCCGACATTCAAAATTAGTGGGCATGTTTTAAAATATCAGCACGATCTTTTAAGGTAACCTTCCAATAACTTTTCTCTATGGTAAACCACTGAAACCAAGAACAACCTTTTACTTATGTGCCCATTTAACCAACTTACTACTCAAACTCTCCTGATTTGGACTTTGGATACCTTGACTGAGAAAGGACCGTGCATTTATATGAATCTTTGTTAAAAGCTTTAGTGAACACTAGGCAAATTCCATTAATCATGTTCCACTTATCAATAATCTTACCAACAGCCATAAAAAAGGGATTATGTTGATCGGGCATGAGTCATATTATACCACGTTAGCTACTCTTTATAACCAAAGCATCACTACTGTAGCTTTCTCACTTTTACCCAGGACCAGGTATCACTCTGGCACTTTTCTTCTTTACAAATATTAGATAAAAATGGGTTGAGCTCCAATTCTTTGGTAGAAAAATTAAATATCCGACTTACAGCATTTCAGTTAGTTCACTTATAAATTACATTGTAATTAGATAAGATTAGATATAATTAATTATAAATCTATGGTAAGGACAAGGACAACACTCCTTATGGCTCTTGAAGAGTATTTCCTTTCTAGCTTCTTCGAAATTAGCTTTCATACATGATAGGTGCATAAGGAATGTAAGATAGAGAAAGCGAATCTATGTTTTCCATAAGCTTTTGTTTCCATTTTGCCCTAATGAGAATCAGCAATGTGACCTGTATTAGCACTGTGTAATTTCAGATAAATGGTCACAACTCAGCAGATCCAACTTCACTCACACCAGCAGTGTGTGTGACCTGGAAGGAGATGACCTCTTCCCTATGATCAACGTTCAATACTTTATTTAACCCAGAACATGCAAAATAACCTTGAAGAAGATGAGTTTTTGCTGGTGTGCCTTCTCGTTTTGGTGCTTTATTTCCTCGCAGTTTCCCGTCATTTTGCTGTTCCTGTGATTCTCTCCGCTCTCCTGAATTTGTCCGCACATCCGAATGCTGTCTCCCATCCACCCCTTCCCTCCCCTTGTAGCTTGCTCCTTTTCTTTCTGCCGATCTGTCTGTCCTCGGTTCTATAGAAGCAAGTTTTGGCAACATGACAGGCCGCACCTCCAGCTGCGATTTGGACTGGGC
The DNA here is from genome assembly GCF_036417845.1 of Apteryx mantelli. Taxonomy (NCBI): domain Eukaryota; kingdom Metazoa; phylum Chordata; class Aves; order Apterygiformes; family Apterygidae; genus Apteryx; species Apteryx mantelli. Next base: position 114,127,100 of record NC_089978.1, read on the forward strand.
GGTTGGTGATTTTATAGCTGGAGGTGGCACAGGAGGAGGTGGCAAGTCTAAAAAAGTTAGAAAAAGAATAATAATTAAAATGACATCATACACTAATAACATCATGAAATAATATTTGACTGCCATTGAGGAAACAGGTGCCCTATTTAATTTCAGCCTGCCCCCTGCCTGTCTCTCCCCACCTTAAAAAGTATCCTGTTACTGTTACAGCTGCTGATGGGTGTTTTCCCGAACCTCAAGCTTTAAAAATGCAAGCTAAAGACCAATCACTGCCTTTTCAAATCACAATATTTTCTTAAAAATCATTATAAAAAATCTGTAATAATCTTTAGGCACTTAGATATTAATATTTCAGTTATTGTCTTTGCTGATATTTATCATTGTTGTTAAGCCCATCCAACAGCACAGCAGCTTTTGCTACAGATGTTCAAGGTCTTCAGCATACTGAGTTCTAAAGCAAATTGGCTGGGGTGTAAGAATGTACATCAGCCACACTGCTGATATACCCAAGGCCGAACTGTATTAATTACTGGATTCTTCTTTCAAACTAATAAGGAACCATTTAATCTAACACACTCATGCAGACATTCAGAATTAGCGGGCATGTTTTAAAATATCAGCACCATCCTTTAAATCCATCCGTGAGTACGTCATGAGTTATTAAAAACATATTCAATCAAAGAAGTAACATGCTCATGGGAGGAACAAAGAAAGAAAAAAAGACACAAAAAATTTTAGACTTTTGCCTCCCTAATGTAGCTTTTGCTGCCATATTGCAACACAGTTCAAGGGTTCTAAAATTGTCTGTATTTTAAACCAGTATTTTAAACATGTTCTTTACTTAGTTACATTCTTCTATTCCTGTATTAAGACTTTTAAAACTAGAATATGTAAACCATTCATCAGGGTCCAATAGTGCTCTGTGGAATATAAAATGTGAAGAAAAAAACTGAAAAGTCCAAACGAGGAAACTGCAATGCAAAATTGGTTCACAACAAAGCTATAGGAACAAATCACTTGCATATAAGAGAAAAACAAGTGAAAAAATGTGAGATGTGAAAGACATTTATGAGGCTATACTCTCAAGTGAGATTGCTCAAAAAAAAAGAAGGAACAGCACTGTTAATTGAAAAATGTAACTTCAGCATTTTGTAATAGTGTGAATTCATTCTTACTACTTCCCCCCAAAATCTTGGAGCAGCTGTGTTTTTTAAACAACTGTACTCTATGCTCAGCTAATTCACAGTCTATTCAAGAGGAGAACATTTGAACTGAAAACCAACTAAACTGGCCCAGGAATAAAGGTAGTATTCCTACATAAGGAAAAACCAGGAACTAACATGTACATAAATAGTGGGATATGGCAGGTGTCAGAAATTTTTGAGAGGTTTTCCTGTGACACAAAGCACAAATGAGATGATCTAGCCATGCTGAAAAGTGTAGCCATGCAGAACTCAGTGCTCTGTGCAAGCTCACTCGGCACCATGCTCCATGTTAAACTGGTGACATAACTTGGAATTGGCCTTGGCCTGTTTTAAATTAGTCTAGAAACTGTATCAGTTGTCAATTGGCCTGGGATGATGAGACAGAAAGATGAATCAGGGCTCATTTCCTAAGTTTGGACATATTTCAGGTAAATGAGACAGGAAACATCGTTCTTGCTGCATCAGCTCCACCATGTCTTGGTAAAAAAACCCTACTATTGTTTTAATGAAGAGTCCCTTGCCTTGAAGGAGAGACCAAGCCCATTTTACAAGAAATACAGAAACTTCTTTCCTTCCATCCCTCTTGGCTAACTACAAATTGGGGATCCATTGTAAGTTCCATGGGTTTTTTTTGTTTTTCAAACTCTGGCAGTTTGCAGAACAAGAGTTTCAGAAAGTAGCTAGAAGTAAACAAGGGAATACCAACACATAATTCTAGGTATGTACTTAACCCTCACCGTTTTCAGATGTCTTTTAAGAAAAAGCATCGTCATTTCCAAAACTTGAAAAAGCACACTGTAAATTAGCTGAAATGATTAAATGAACTAGACGCCTAGATATACTAAGTGGCTGAGAATTATTAGACTGGAAAGTAAGAACAAAGGTAGATCTGTGGGCAGTGGATCAGACTTGTTTGCCTGAGGGAACAATAAATGTAAAATAAAGTCTTCTTTATAGGGTGGAGAGGCAACTTCTTATTCAATAAGGTGAGAATTACAATAGATTTTGGTAAAAAAGCACAGAATCCATCATGAAGCATTGATTCACTATCTTTATCTCTTTAAAGGAAGTTTACTGAGGTACCCTCAGTCATATCCTCAAGAGACACATACAACCTTAACAATGAAAATCTGTAATTCCAAAATCAGAGCAGCATTCAGATCCCTCTTCTGTGCATCTAAAAAAGGCCCTATGTGGGCTCTAGTCACCTAAGAGAAAACCAAAACACCTCACCTGTGCTGCCCAGCCCAGGAGATGCTTAAATTCAGTATGTGCCTACCAGTTTGGACATTTGGATCACAAGGCCCTCTAGCTGTGTAAGCTTAAGTGTCAATATCTGCTCCAAAACATGTTGGTCTGAAGAAGTAACACTTTTTACATATATCCGGTTACAATTCAACAGTTAGCTAAGAAATCATGTGAACTCTGCCTAAGACCCCAGCATAGCCTTTGATATGTTCCAAGAAGCCCCAGCACATCAGGCAGTACTAGGTCCAGCTCAAAGCATATCAAACACAATCATTTTTCTTCAAAAACATATCTGGAGTTGGTGATGGTTCCCACCTTTTGCAGAATGCTTTCAGTGATTATAGAAACTGCTCAAGATTTAGAAAGCCCTGACTGGATTCTTTGACCTAGCCTAAGGAGATTCAAAAGATATTTTCCTTCACCAGGAAAACATCTTCCTCACAAAATGTCTGTTCTTAGAAAAGGACACATTGAATCAGAAGTGGATAGAGATACTCAAACTCAGAATATCTAACTCAAGAAGTTTGGGCTTCTGGAACCACAGTTGTTCAGGCAATATCTTGTGTCTGTCGTTCCCTGGTGACTATTTCTATTAAGTTATCAGAGCACTGATTTGCCCTTCTGTGGAGCCCACTGGTGTAAAGGGAGTCTAGGCACTTAACACCAGCATTTTTGGTCACCCTGGGAGCCAGTCTCCAACAGTTTTGGTACGGCAATGACTGGTTGGGTACTTAAGGCAAGGGACAAGAATCTTTCCGGTAGCCTACAAAATATAGCTTGGAATCAGCTATTCTATAGAAGAATCTTATCCAGCCACAGAGGACAAGGAACAAAGTGGTATTAAGTCTTGACTATGTAAAGGAAAATGCATTGATATAAAAAGTTTCATAAAATGGCAATAGCTCTATGGTACACTAATAACTAAAGAAAAGTGATATTCTTTTTCGAGAGCTTTGGCACAACCTGCAGGGAAACTATAAAAATCTTCATTATAACACAGTACTCCTTGCTGAGAAGAATCCTTTACAGAGAAAAAAAGAAACTTTCAGAGGTCAACACTATTACACCCCTGTGGTATTTATTTTAACAGCTCAGATCACAGAGAAAATCCAGATTCAATCTGTCTGCTCTCGTACAAACTGGCACACTTGTTATTAAAAGGAAAATGGAAGCTTCCACTGCAAGAAATAAAAAATAATTCACAGAGCAACATCAAACCAATATAAAGAACTCAGAAGTATTTGGTAAAGGTCAGCTGTGCTCACGTTTCATTTATGTCTCTGTATTGCTGTTGTACTGCTTCCCATTTAACTAAAACAATTAATGCATGCCATTTTATAACATGGTCTACAAGGGAAACCTTCCATACATGTCTTTTGAAAGGAGGGATCATAATTGTCAATAAGATTCTGAATGAGAACATATAAAGGAATCACGAGATAAACAAAACATCAGTGGGGAAAATAATCTACTAAGCTAGTTTTACACTGCTGTGGAGAAACCACAAATTGGTACAAAAAAGATGAATCATAAGTAGTGACAAATGAAGTAAGTGGGCCTTATTAGATATCTCTCTTTTTTAAGCTCTATCATGCTGAAGATTTCTACAGTCATATCCTGAAGAAAACAGTAGACAGTTATAGATTTGATACAATATTTGTGAAGATAGAGAGTCAAATTTTCTCTACTGCATATTTATGCATGCATGCAAAACTCAGGATTGTTGCCAACTCAGTAAAACTATAACATCATTTAAGACTTCTAGATGTGTAATAAACTTATCTGATATTACTCATGTACTAAAGTTATTTTTATGCTTTATCTTTCAAGAAACATGGCTCAAACTGTACACAAGAATTAGGTGAATAGATACAGAGAAACCCAATATGATGCGTAAAGGCAGGGGCTCTTTTTTTTTTTTCTTTTTGCCCACATGCACATTTACACAACATTTTTATCAAAACAATTTTCACTCTACAAAACTCCCTCAGTAACAAAATGAACATCTGCAGATATTTCACAACAGAATCAGAAGTAAAGACTGCAAAGAGATCAGATATCCAAATATTCTTATCATTCAATAATAAGCTTATTTTTGGTAGAGGTAGCAAATGTATTCCTACAGATTTTTTTTTACCTTATTGAAATACGTGCAGAGTAGATTTTTTTTGTACTACGCAGGAAGAGGGAGACAAGAGTACAAATGATGTTGGTATCCATACTGGCTTAAATTTCAGAATGGAAATTTGTGTAAATATTTGGCAAATGTTCATTAACATTTGCCTCCTATGAGAAATGCAGCTGCCCTAACATCCTATAGAAGTCAGTGATAACATAGCCAAATAATTGTTGCAGGCTCAACCAGATAGTTGTCAAAATATTATTATTTTTTCCTATTGTCACTCAGAGAGCTAAAAAAGAATCAGGATTTAGTCTCCTGCAAATTGGCATCATTGGTATAGTATCTATTGAAAGACCTACAGAATACAAGCAACTATAAAGGACTTTTATCCTGTTTACTTAAATGCTTACAATTCTGAGGGCTTGTAATTACTTATAAATAAATTCAAGACAACAAATTCAGAAGAGGTTTTCAAATACATAATTTTACAAAAGACAGAAAAATATTCTTTTAAAATTTGATTTCTTAAATCAAGTATGTAAGTAGGTCAGGCAAGGTTGAGAAGGAGCATACATCTGTTAGTAGGTTCTTATAATGCACCCTTAGTATTTAACTCTCTAAAAGGCTAGATGAAGAGCAATTAAAAATTCATACATTTTAATCCTTACCACCTACTAGGCAAAGATTTTTAGCAACAAATATGGAGAACATTTCACTGCCTGGATGACTGTCAAGGAACAAAACACTGGAGCTGAAATTCTGTTTCACATAGAGTAGAAACTGATTTCAACCAAGGTTAGTGAAGAATACAGAATTTCTACCACGTGTACAGTGCAGAATAAACCAGAGAGCACCTTTCTTTATTTAAAAAGGGATAGTGGCAGGCCTTTTACTGCTACATTAGAAACAAACACACTTTTAGAAATACCAGTCCCTTTTAACAAACCTTCCTGTATAAAGTAAACAAAGACAGAATTTTATAGGACATACATACAAGGCTAACAATGCTCTTGGCATTCGCAGCCATTCATGCAATGACTGAATTTATTCATATATCTTTTCTGTCAGCCAATTCTGTAAATTCTTCATGACACAGGTATTTCATAAAATTGCTGGCAAATATTTACTCAAGTAATTTGGGAAAACATTTATTCCAGTAATTTCCTTTATTTGTGAAAGCAAATTCCCTTAAAAGGCTGAGAAGGTAATGAAGTAATGTACTTTTATCTTTGTAATATTTATTTAATGGTTCTATTCATCAATAAATGCTTAAATTCAGAATATCTGCTTTCCTCCTCTACAAAATGTGCATGTTCACTCACTACAGAGAAAAAAAGAGTTTTCTTCGTATTAGGCGTGCCTTTATAAAAGAAATAAATTACCGTGTGACATCAAGACAATAGAAAAACCCAAGAGGTACCTGGGAAAAGTCAATTGTACTCAAATGTTTCATTCATGTCTTCATATCACTTTTTTCCACTTAAGGAAAACAATTAGTAGACACTATTTCATAGCTAATTCTAAAGGGACAGTCTTTAGTTGTACCTATTAAAGTGAATGGTTATAATTTTCAGTAAGGTTCCAAATAAGGTTATGTAAATAGACCAGGGTAAAAAAAACAAAAAACAAAAAAACCCCAAGGCCACCCCCCCCCACCCTACAACCTTTGAACTGGGTTTTATTAGTTCTGCACAAATTAAAGCCATAATTTGCTGTTCTGTGAATGACCACACTGTATTGCACATTAATTATAACACACGGGTTAGCAGAAATTCATATCTAATTAAAAATATGCTGAAGTAAGCAGGTGCTATACAACACAAAACAAATATTGATCATGATTGTCAAATCTGTTGCAATATCTAACCACAGTGCTCTATGATTTAACTTGATATAATTATTTTCACAAAAACCTGTCATCAACTGTAGGTCCACCTCTTATTTATTCCTGTGTTAGAGGGAAGAAAATGGCCACATAAAACTCCTGTCCAGATTTTTATTTCTGATGTCCTAGCTCCTGTGTTCATACCAGGCTTTGATGCTCAGCCAATTATTCAGTTAAGACCATTTTCTTCAAGATTAAAAAAAGCTGATAAAATGTCCATAAAGTCTTGCAAAATGCCATTACAAGGGTCTCATAAATGTAACATTTCTGGTACAGTTTTGGGATTTACACCTTGTGTTGTCCTTTCACAGAAGCAAATATGCACAAAACCACTTTAATAACCTCTCATAATCAGATAATATTCCGACAGCTCAGTTTCACTGACAGAAGGGGCCTGAGCATAAGCCAAGAGGCCCAGGTGCACTGTGTCATGCCAGTATTTAATGCAGTCTAATATCAGATAGATGCTAGTGAGAGAAAATACTCAGAATAAAGTACAGATAATAGCACGGACAACCACTCATTGCTAAATTACTTCTGCTCATCACGCTGTGAGCTTTGTATTAAATTTTTTTCGTCAAGTGGCAGGAATCACAGGGAAAAGTGGCTCAGAACTCCCTTCTTGTAACCCCGGATAAGGATCTATAATATTAGGCTTTCATATGATAATGGCAAATGATGCCCCTCTTTGAAAAATTTCTGACTGGTAATGAAAGTCCTAATCAGATTGTTGTTGCTGAGAACCAGGAGGTGGGGAATGATGCCTTTTTCTCCCTTCCCCCTGTCAGCAAATTTAGCAAACTTGACAAGATGGGTTAAGTCTTCGAGAATTTAACTTACATGAATTTCCAACAAAGCCCTTGGGTTGTTTTATAAAACTGGAAGGTAGTGGTTTAATAAAAGCTGCGCCACCTGAGGCATTTTCATTAAAGGCTCTCTCTAGACAACATCACAATGTTTGCATTATCCTTCTATACTCCCAAGAGAATACAAGCACTAGCTTTTCAGCAAGAGTTGATATTATGTGTGAAGGCACGAGAGAAGATGATTAGATTTTGCTTTTTGGTTCACAAAGTAACTGTTTGCAACAATACTCTGGTTAGGATTAAAATTCATTGATTTATGTTGCCCCCCATTTGAAAGGTACATTGTTTCAGTAAGAAAAAAAACACATTCTGAAGGATTTAATATTTAGTCATTTCAGTGATTTTTAATCCTAACCACACATTATTCTCAACGACTGTACTATTTATGCTATCTGGGTGTTTAAATAATGACAGTAATTAGCCGATTAGGACACTACAGAAAACAGGTGCAGAGCTGTGGAGTGGAAGCATCAATGTACAGCATTAAGGAACTACGGCATTTAAAATGATTAATCTGTTCAGTGTGTTTAGCAACAGGAAACACAAATCACCGAATTTTGAAACATAATGTTATCTTTGTGGAAAAATTTCACACACACACACTGAATGCATATTTAGAAAGGTTCACTGATGTTTTCACCCATTTCAGTGGACTCACCATCTGTGTAGACTTCTCTGCGCAGATGTCCTGGCTGGTGTTTTTGCTTTTTGGCAGGTCGGACCTTCTGTATTACAACAGCACTCATGTTGCTGTCAGTAGACACAGGGCTGGTGGGTCTAGGACAGTGTGATGCATGAAAATGTCTTCGGCCTGAAAATTGTTGCAGAATAATTGTTATTATTTTTTTCATCCAAAATCAGACATTTTATTCTTTCTCTTCTTTTACGTCAGAACTATCTAGCTTTCTGGAACTTAAAATTATACTGTTAAAACACTAATACAATTCACATTCTTACTGTGATCAGTTTTAGAGCAAGACATAACTAAAGTGAAACATTTGCTATCCTATTAATAGGCAGGCTGGCTTAGTTTCACAGAAATTATCCAGCTGGTTTGTAGCTCCTAGCTCTTGCTCCAGGAACCCAAACTCTGTCACCAGTCAAGCACAGATAGGCTTCCAGCCCAGCAGACTTCCATAAGCAACAAAATGTTTCACTTTCAAAATGGGTTTCATCTCCCCTAGCTTGGACGGTACGCAGGCTGACCCACACAAAGAGCAGAGTGGGTCATGAGCAGGCCTTAGTCACAGAGGCCCCCAGCCCTGCTTTGAGTCAATTACTAAGAATGCATCTGGGATATATGACTGGCATTTTAGCACATCTTATTTGCAGACAAAAAGTGCTGCATTTGTAGGATGTGTAGTCAGGTACAAGCAAGATCAATACACAGAAATCACTCCACAGCATGAACTAGACTATTGTAAAATTATTTACCTGCAATAGCAACAAGATGTAAAAAGAAACCTTTTCTAAATATATAAATTTATATATATATACACACATGCATATTTATGTGTATGTGTGTGTGTGCATATATGCACACGCGTGCTCACACACACACACACACATATATATATATATAAAAATGGGTAAAATCCTGGCCCCATGGGTATGAATGGGAGTTTTGCCACTTCTTACTTCAATGGGCCAGGATTTCATCCAAAATTACTAAATTACCTCCCCTCTCATTCTTCATGATGAACAGCTGTGCTGAAATGAAACAAAGGGCTGTTAACTCAGAGAGGATATCAAAAATGAGAGAGGAATTCTGCAAATCTGTAGAGTCAGTGTGGACACAGTTATAACTGAGTTCCTCTTCTCTAGGTTTGGCAGTTTTACAGGATTGACAAAATATTCATGGATCTGCTTGAAGCTAGCCTTCCATACAGTGGTATTCCTATTTATTAGCTGAAATATAACAATATCCACCTGGTAATTATCAGGCCTACTCAGGTTACTGGCTACCTGTATACATTCAGGATTACTAATAACCAATATGTTGTAAAACATTAAATATTTCAAATATAGTATTTCATATCTCCAGTGGTGATTTAGGAGAAAAAAGAAGTCAGAAATATACACATATTTTTTTGCTGCATATTCATAATCTATAATCTAACCCATCTCTAATGGCAGGTGTTAAATTAGGAAGCCAGCACAAACCCAGTTCATCTCAATAATAAAGCAGTAAGAGCTTGAACAGCATTCTCCAAAAGATAATAATGAAATATATAACGGAAAACAACTGCATTAACATTTTTCCTCCAAATTCTGGGGAAATAAATGTCTGAAGGTTTAATATTTCCTTGCACATTTCAATACAGAGGGATTAAATCCCTCAAGAAGAGTGACTGAAAATACTGGGAGCCTTATATTGGGAAAGGGATAGAATTCTCTAATGCCCTTTTTAACAACAAAAAAAATTCCCTATTAGAAGAAATCTGAACAGAAATTTGTTCATCTTTCTAAAAGAATATGGGAATATTTAGTTAAAATGAAGATGGCAAATTTTCTAAACTATGTGTAAGTTCATTTTACCACAATTCATTGCCACAAGAAGCAACTGAGGCTAAATCATAGCAGGATTTTTTTAAAAAGGTCATCAAAGCAATGAGTTTGTGGAAAAAAGGATATTTAAATCACTTGCAAGAAATATTTATCAGAACAAACTGTCCCATATTTAGCAACACCACTATCTCTGATTAAGCAGTTTTCTATGAAATACTGGTTTCCAAACTTTGCTCCGCTGATTTGCAAGCAATGCACAGCTAGGCAAGACTGTGCTAGACTCATTCAGTGGAAATCCACCAGGAGGGCTGAGGTTTGGCAATAATCAATAAGAGCAAATAATTAGGAACTACTTATGTCAAACAAGGTAGTGCAGCAATTTATTTGAACTGTTCTACCAAAACTCCTTTTCTGACTGTTCTCCTAGCATAAACTGACCCCTTTGCTGTACGATTTATTGCAAGAATGCTAATCTATGATATGCTAATCTACGATATTTTTTGCATGTGCTAAATTTCTAAATGTTGTAAGAACATCATTGTGTGATTTATTATTAAATTACTAAAGGAATTCAGGAAGAAGTTGTGGATAAATACATGTCATAATGGCGATATTTTTTCCTCTCCTCTCAAACATAGGATGAACTCACCTCCTGCAGCATCCTGCATTTGACGTCTGGCTACTTTAAGGCCAGCGTATTCTGCGGCTGCTGCAACAGCCTGTGCAAAATCTGCATCAGTAAAAAATGATCCATCTGAAGAGCTAACACTGGACCGTCCACTTGAGATGTTGTCTTCTTCAGAGGCTGAACCCCAGCCATTGATCATGGACCCTGTTACAGAGCTCTCCAAATCCCCAACACTTGAGGCAGGTGTCTGCTCAAGGCCACGCAAAAGGAGTCTTCTGTTCTGCATCTTGGCAACCTCTATATCTGCTTCATCTTCTTCCTCCTCTGGTGCATCGGTATCCATATCAGAGACCAACGGGCCAGAGATATATCCGTAGGTATGTGGCGGAGAGATAGGCCTTGGAGGGGGTGGAGGACTCACAGGTTGACGTCTGCATAAACATACAAGGGTAAGAAGAATAGAAGTCACATAATGTAATGAGACAAAAAAGTAAATTGTTGAAAATATTTTTTTACTTTGAAACCAGCTTGACTTGCCACTTTTAATCACCAGAATTTATAACTGAAAGGTTCAGAGGGTTTTTCAGTTTTTATTTTTGCTTTAAATCCAACTGATCAACGATGTAGCTTGAAATCTACCAAAGGAAATCTGACTTTCCATACAGTTCCTTCAGCTCTGATTTTAATGAAAAAGGGCTGGTTTTGCATAAATCTCTTTATGTTTCTTCATACAGCTCTTGTACAGCTAGGAAAGAGATGGTTACAGTTCTTTCAACGATTTAAAAAAATCATTTGCACACCCCTGAGAGTATGTGCAAAAAAAAGTGTCTATATATTGCTTTAGAAGCTTGAAACTACCAACAGATACCTGTATCCAAATACATTGCTCCATCAACATTATCCCCCCATCATTGATTCAAAAAGATAGGAATGGAGATATTGCTGTTTAATGATTTTTGAAATTGGTCTAGGAGATAATATAAAGAAAAATTATCTACTATCATGTTAGTTCTAGGTTTTAAGTATTCTAAAATGCAAATAATCACTAATGATGTCTCCAGCTTAAGGAGGCAAAGTATTAGATGTCATTAGATCAATGTTCATTTACGTAATATTTCACTCAGAAGTCCGTGTTATTAACATTGTCAACAGTTTTTCTTCATAAGGCCATGCACACGCTCTTTAATTGCCATTTGTCTGAAAGGAAGAAATATTTGGTGTAGCAATGGCTGGACTGTTGACTTCCCTTACCAGGAAATTCCAGTGCAGTCTGGTTTGCAAAAATTTCCAAAGCAACTTTCCTCTCTCAGATTTTTCCCTTATTATCTCATTGACAAGATGGCAATTCTTATAAACTTGAAATCTTTGTTTTTTGGGGGTGATTTCTCTTTTAAAAAATGGAAACACTTACTATTTTGAAAGGAAAATGAGCAAAGAAAAATCTAGTATTTTGTAGCCTGAGAAAACTGGAGCCTCCCTGGACTGCATCATCTAACCAGTGCTTTTCACTCACTATGTTAACTACTAAATGGCAATGAAGACAAGGTCAGTTAGAGATATATACTCAATAATCACTTAATAAAAAAAAAAAAAAAGCCATTGCTATCTGGGAAGTTCTACCTGCCTTTGACTGGAGTCCTTGCCCAATAAAGTTTTACTGCCTTAGTTTAAAGCCCTTGTGACATCTGTCCTTGTAATATATTTGCCAGCCTTCCTGTTCTCTAGGTTTTGGTATTAGGAGACAGGCAACTGGTTACAAAACATGTTAGGGTTCTTGAAATTATAGCTTGCCTGCCAACCCTTAAGGATAGGCTAATTGAGAGCAGCTGTTCATGGGCAGATAGATTTAACAATACTTCTTTCACTTTATCTGATGCAGTGGCTCTTGCTTTAACAGTGAAATCATCTCCTATCTCAGCTCTCGCTTTACATCTCGCATTGACATCATCTGCTATCTCACTAAATCTTTAGTTTCTCCTATGCCTGCCCAGTCTTCCAGAGCACAGATTTCTACTTCAGTTTACTATAATTTCAGCAAGCTGACTGGACAGAGAAATGTTACCCCACAGACAATCATCATCACAAGAATCATATTCTAGATGCTGGCTTCTGGGGGGGAATGGAGATAATATTCAGCAAGACTACAAAGGTCAAACAGAGTTAATAAAAAGTATGGTAGGCTAATAAAACCCGGCATAGTGTGATTTTAATATAGCAATATTTTAGGCACTATTTTCACTCTACAACCACGACCAAGAAAATTGACCAAGAATTTGACCAAGAAAATGAAAATAATACAGAGAGATGCATCACTCAGAGCATATTCTTAACTGGAAAGTATTGTCACACAGTATTCGAAACAGAAACCGTCTCCCAGGATGGGCTACAGCTGTTGAGCACACTACATCCAACTCCTAAATAGCAATGCCATGGGTCATATCAACACCATTAAATGGAAAAGGTAGTCAGTCAAGCCTTGCTAATCAGGTAGATAGAACCGTGTGAATCTTTTTTAACTGAAGAGATAGATGTAGCATAGAGACAAGAAACAATGTTAGAAAAAGTAAATAAGAAAGACGAATTTAGTCACTAACAATTCTAAGACTTTCAAAAAAGCTAGACTTAACCATCACAGGAATAACAAAATAATAAATACATGTTTTATTTTTTTTCCATCTACTCAGTGATTAAGCTGTGTGGCCTAGGAGTATAAATCACAACATCTTTCCAGATAAAACTCAGTCTTCTTCCACTATTTTTGATGATATTTATGGTGCCCAGCCATGACTCTTTGTATTGAGAGAACTTTCTACTTTCCAAGCAGTTGCTGGCTTGTTTGCACATTTTCATACATCTGCACCAATGCCTACTCCATCCTGCATATCAGTATGAATCTCACGCTTTCCAGAACATGGTATCTGAAGTCACTCAAAATAGGTTGTTCACTTAGCATTTCCTTTTTCCATTAGTGTCCAGCAAGTCTGACCTCTATATAACCCTTGAAAACTGGAAGTGCTTAAAATGAGAACTTCTGTGCCCTGATACATTAGAGCCAATAGAAATTACAGAAAATATTATTAGCCACCCACTAAGAAAAAGAGTGATTATAAAGAATCAGGAAGAGAAAGGAAGAGAAAAAGATACACAGTACAAGAAATGTTACCATAAAGAAATACAAAACAAAACAGACAAAGGAGAAGCAGGGAATAAAAGTAAATGCAGATATAGGCCCTTTTAAAACAATGAGATTAGATAACTACTTCATACTTTAAAAAGGAAAATTCAAAAATGAACTAACTTTTCAAAAAAAGTTCTGGAAAATAAATCCATAAATGTCCAGTGAACTATATTAGTAAACTCAAAATTATCTAATCTATACAGCAAAAACTAAATTCATTAAATCACCTTCAGCCTGCCCTTTTCTAAAAATAGAAAGTATGGCTGGAATATTACAGGTAAGTTGGTAATAAAAATATGTAAAAACCACCGGAGGAAAAAAATTGAAAGGAATACATTTCTGGATGCAAAAGCTGTATTATCTTAACAAAAAGGCAAGACAAATAAGGATCATACATAAAAAGCCTCATTCAGAATTCACTGTTTTATGGAACAGAAGCTGTGAGAGAGCATATGCAAAATAGTTTGCGCTAAAAGCAACTCAGGGAAGAAACAAAATTTCCCTGTAACAAATATCTGTCTTTATTAATGTTGGTCATTTCTTTAAATTAGGGTAGGTGGAAATGTTAAGAAAATTTGCAAGTAATAATTTACTGTATTAGGATTTATGAGAGGAGAAAAATCTATAGGTTATATAAATTATATATTTATATATATTCATACATATTGGTGACAAGTTAATTGCACAGTTACTGTGAAATAATGCATGCTATTTTATGGTAATAATGCAGTAAATCTATTGGAAACAATGGAACTGTAATTATATGGTAAGCTGTGTTAACGATACCACTTTAATATCCTGATGACTGTGAATTTAACTTGTGTCAGCATTGTATGTAGCATAAAGTGATATACTGCATTTCTTTCCATGGTATCATAATAAAGCAACTTAATTATGTATTTCTAAGGTTCCAAATAGTTCTAGCGTCCCAGATTGTAAGTTAAATATTAACAGAATACATATAATGGGGAAAATCTTGGCCTCACTGAATTCAGCAGGAATTCGCAGTGGGGCCAGGATGACCTTTGCCACATCTCGCTCTCTACATTTGCATTGACACACCTCCGGTCGGGTTGGTGTTGTATGTGTCCCAGATCCTCCTGACAGTCCTGTAACATGGGCTGGAGTTCTTCCTGGGGAGAGGGGGTGAGGGTGGCAGTTGACTGGTGGCTATAGGAGACAGCGGCTGGAGAGGAAGCTGCTCCTCGAACAGGTGGAGTAGGACCTCGCTCATCTTCTTCCTCTTCCTCTAGCTCATCTTGCTGCAGATACATCCTTGCAGGTGGGACTGGACAAGGAATTTCTTGGTCATAGCTACAATTAATTTTTAAGAAAATAAGGACTTAAATTTTTACTGTGTTATTAGCATAGCTGATATATGTATAAATAGCCCAGAAAAAATCACCTTTGTTATTTGTGCTCTTGAAAGCAGCTTAGTAAGGATGCACTGACTGCCACACCACTGTCACTCAGAAATCTCTCTAATGAGCAACAATGCAGCTAGTTGAGGAGCACCAGAAAAGCACTGACGGAAGGTCTCACTGCCAGCTTGTAGGGCAAATTACAGTTCAATTAGCTAGCCATTAAAATAAGACATGGATGATGTATTCATGTTTCTTACCTTTCATCCACTGAAAGACTGTAATCTTCACTATTGCTATGGGGAGGGGGATGTGCTGGAGGGGGTGGAAGAAGATCTGCCCAGTTCATGCCAGCTTGCTTGGGAGCCTTTGGAGTACGAGCACCCTTCTTGTGCCCTTGACTCCCTATGAATAAAAAGCAGTACATATTTTTAATTTTTTAAGTATCTTCTCACTGTTTACCCTTTGGAAAACAAAATAACCATAGCCCCTTCCAGATCCTCCTGAATTCTCTGGAAATTAACTATTGTCTTGAGCGGGAATAAACTGGCATCCCTCCTTGTTACATCAATTTATAGCTTCTTCACAGAATTATTCCACATTTTGAAGCTGTTGATTTTAACCAGAAACTTTACTATAGCAAGGAAAAAAATGTACAGGATACATAACTTGAAATGTTAATAAATAGCCAAAATGCAATAAAACCATAAATGAATTTTACAAGCAATGTCATTAAGAGTGAGCTTCCTACTTCTATTAATTACATTATAGATTATCATCTAAAACAAATGAGCTGTAGACATATTTTCCAAAGTGCCTTTCTATTATTCAATTGCTGGAACCTAAAATACAATATGATACAGATATGATCTATTAAAGTTCCACTGTTGCATTAAGTTACTGAATATATGTAATTTGTACTTGTCCACTGAAACGTTTTAGGCACAATGAAATTACTAGTTTTAGTCTAAATGGCAGGTGTAGCTGAAAATAATTGCTGGAAGAACTAAAATAACAAAAAAAAAGAGACAGAAAATCAATGAAGTATGGCACAAATGTTTTCAACTACTATTACTGGGAAATTATAGCTCATAATAGAACAATGCAGCTTTAACAATTCCAATAACTTTGAATCAGGCCAGTTATTCAGTTGCTCTTTAATTTTAACTTTGGACATGACTATGATCAGAACTGACTCTACCATTGTTCATTTGTATACCTGTTACTCTTTCTTTGTTATTGCTAATTCTTTAAATGTAGGTAAAGCCATTGTATTTTTGAACATGTTTTAAAGTTCTTCATATTTATCTCTTCAACTGAGATATAGTTTTATATTAGCATAGTTAAGCCTATTCACATAACTAAAGATGTTGCAGTGAGACTTAAGAAGCTTGTTTTTCTCATTCCTGCTGTCTCAGATTTTCCATTCTCATGGACAATAGCGCTGCTTCTTATTGTCCCACATTAACTGCTAGATATCAGTACGTTTTAGCTATGTACAATTATTTTTCTGGTATCTTGGTATGTCAAGCAAGACCTTAACTATCCCAAGGAGACCATCATCTGCATTCTGTTCCCTAAGCACCATGATATCTACTAGGTTCAGCACAATTAATTTATTACTCTGGTCACTGTGCTTCATTCCTGCTGGAGTCCTTGGTATAGGACTATAAATTGTTAGCATTATGAATAACCATAATGGGTGTCAGCAGGGAGAATACCTTCTCATTTTTAATTTGCATGGGTTCATACCCCTGAGACGTTCCATGCTGAATTTCAGATCTGAATGCCATTGAGCACAGGCTCAGCACCATATCCTGATGCTGTAGACCTGGGAATGGGAAAAAGGCTGGCTCCCAGAAGAACACATCTAAGCAGCTGAGAGAATCAGGTGCCTTACTTATCTCACCCCAATAACTGAGAATTCAGGTCACCCAAAGGTGCAGCAGACTCATTTACATGCTTAAACCTCTTCCATGCCTTAGTTATAATAGGTTAAGATGGAGGCAGGTTAGGATTAAGGCAAGTAGGCTATCAAAGGAGACAGCAGAACAAAAGGTGAAAAGAAAAGCCCTGGTCTTGGTTAGTAGAAGTAAAGTCCATGGAGATTGTGACTGGGATCCATAAATCACCTCATAATCAGCTTCATGTAGGTAAACATGGGCTAAGTATCAGGCTTATGGTAAAGCCCCAGACCAAGTCTGTGTGTAGCTTCTGATTTAGCTCTGAACATTTCACACGCCTCTGTCAAAATTCAAAGCTGAAAGCTATTAACAGGTTATGCCAATATGAGAAGCAATAACTTTTGAGTTAAACCCCACTCTGTGGTTCAAAAGCACAAAGTGCAATTTCAGTGCCTTGGTCAGATTCTCAGGCATAAAAAGATAAGGAGATGCCTATAGGAAACAAAATTTGACTAATTATCTATTGTCTACATTTGAATGATGTACAAGAGTAGTTTTGACATACAGCCACTGAATCTGTAAAAATAAAGGGAGATTTATATACGCCTATATGTTTGCAAGCCTGCTCTTTTACCAAATAAAATGTAAGGGATTACATTAAAAAATGAAAAAATTCTTAAAGTAGTTCTGTTAGATATCACACAAGTGTTCTGGTATCTTCAGCCCCTTCCATGAATAAGATTTGCTTAGGTGAGTAGAGCCAACAGATGGAAAAGAATAAAGTACCAGGAAGGTAATATGTAAATTAAAATCCTATTTTTGTGACAGCTGAAAAGGAATTCCTATGATTTGTCTATTTGGAGGTCATACTATTAAACAGTAGGGCATTAACATTTGGAAATCCAACTTACTATTTGATTTCATGGCTTTCACAATCTTGGTCAACCAATTAATTAAATAATTTACATGCAGATGATACTAAGCAATCATGGTGATGTAAAAGAAATACAGACATCTATTTGGCCAGTTTTTATGCTGTTTAACAACCCTGTGCTATACTATTTTCAGTGCCCCCCACCCGTCCCCATCCCTTCTGGAAGTCCCAGTAACTAGCGCTATGGCTATAAATAAAGTCTGCGTCCAAACGAAAAGAAAACTACAGTTTGGAAAATGTAGTATGTACTCACCAGATGTACTACTGCCTCGATCCGAGCTGTTGTAGGATCCACCTGTATTCTGGTCATATGACTGGTTGTATGGAATAGTTGGAGCAATGTTGTCGTTTACCCGGTAATCTGCAAGTTTAATAGTATAGTTAATACTGTCCTTCAGAAAAAGATACACTTTGATATACCTGCTTTATAACACAAAGTAAGACCTCCTGAAAATAGTAAGGAAGAAATAAACCGGCTTTCTGAAAGGAAAACCCTTACGTTTTACTTTTATCTTGCCTCTAAGCACAACTTCAGGGAGAATCATGGGAACTTAGTAGCTCCACAGCAAAAATAATCCTACGCAGAGGGTTGTTACAAAGCCTCTGCAATGATTTAGTCTCAAAGGATGTATATGACCTGTGTGAACATTTTGCATGTGAATAGTACTGTCACCTTCATTGATTTTCCATGGATTCTGCTTAATTTACATATGCAGGGCAGCCAACTGGCTGTGGTAGCTACTTTTTGAATTTCAGAGGTGACAGCCCTACATGGGAGTCAGCCTACAAGGGCTGAGTGATCTGCTGGAGCAAGAGTGCTGCTCCCCTAAATTCAGTTTTCAACAGCAGAGGACTTGGTTCAGTGTCTACTGTCTCCAGAAAGATTTCTATTTATATTGGGTCACACAGGTTCTAGTTACACAGGGCCTTTTTTTTTTTTGCTAATGGCTATTACAGTAACTTCCCTCTCCAACTCCAAAGCACTTGATACACATTACTTTTAAATCTAGATTTGGCAACCAGATCTGCAAAACTTTAGCAGGAGTAAAATATTCATCTGACAATACAGTACTTTCATGCCAAAAAGTATTTATAATTTACAGAGAACAGAAAGGAACTGAGTTGCTCTTCATATAGCAAATAAAATTGAGTCATAAACAGAACCGTGGACATAAAGTAGTGACATTGAAGCACAGCATGTAACGCATCAAATGGTTTTTTCTCATTACAAAAGCTATAGGTATAATTTTCAGCAAGATGGTTTTGACTTAGGAGATGAGAAAACCAAGATCAGAATATTGACTCATAAAATAGCAAAGCAAAATAAAAATAAACAAAACTAAGAATCCAGTCCCCATCTGCTGCAGCAATGTTTGTGATAATGTAAGCATGGGAAAAAAGAGCAAAATGATAAATTCCACACCAGAGCATATTCTGTAAGAGTTTCTCAGCCTAGTTGCATTCCACAGACCATGGTGAAGCCCTACATACCGCATATGTTTACACAGAGGATAAACAATAAATCAACACTCTGAAATATGTATATATGACTGTCAGCAGACAATGCTTTAAGGGGGCCTCTCCACACCACAATATGCTAGAGAATATGCAGCTGTAATATAGGCAGTTTGAAAGATGCAGTGTCTTCCAGGGCATAAAAACCAACCATGTTTTAATTCTGAAACAGATATGTAATACACAGTTCATGAAAGAAAACATAATTACAAGAAAAATAAAGCTTTCACCCTCCAGTAAGGAGCCACAAAAATTGAATTTTCTCTTGACATGTTTATGTCAAAGGCAAGTGTCACATTTTATATTGCCCTTTGAACTCCTCTGTGGGTAGACAGGTCCGGTAAAGAAGTCAACATTCTTGTAATGAAATGTGTCTTTTTACTGGATAACTTATCACTATATGATCATCTGAGTTACAACAATCCATTCAAAAAGTTCAAAGTTAGAATGGGTCCAGTTCCTAGGGATACTGTTTTGCAAATCAGGTTATTAAAAGAGGTTGCATGGTAGCCTGGAGGACTAGCAAGAAATCACATACCTATTTCTTCCAACTCCCACACATTATATTAAAGAAACATGCCCCCAAGGCCACAAAAGTACATTCTGATATTTCACGTTAACACTGAAATCAATTTATTTTTAGCTTCTGGATCCACAGACTTCAGTCAGGGTAACAAAGGAATTTAGTTTCCAAAATTGTGTGCTGTAGAATTGCCTCTGAATATGTGAATCGGAGGCTTGCTAGGAACATGTCTAAAATGAATTGGATGGCTCCATTTCTGTCCCCAGTGTATGACACAATACAATTTTACAGAGTTTGATATGCAAAGTTTCATTCGTTTACATGAACATGTAGATTTAATTAGTCTCCATCCACGACTGGGAAGAGTGGGTTGACCTATTTAAAATTTAAGGTAGAATATAATGTGACTACCATGCATCTGGCTTATGAATAAAATATCTGGTCTCTGTCCTAACCAATCCCTCAACCACTATTAAATTTAAATTAACCTCAAATCCATAGGAAATATATTTTATTTAATTCTTTTTTAAAGATACAGCTTGCTATTTGTTATAATAAATTCAATCTCTGAAGGTTACTGTGGTGCTAATTAACTCTCTGACACTGCTGACTGTGAATTTCTAAATCTAAAGAGGAAGAAGTCTAAAAGCACCACAGAGGTCTGTACTTGCTAACCCTGAAAGCTTTGGACTCCCAGCACCAGAAGGTCACAACTCTTCTGCTGCCTAAAGAGGAGAAACAAGCTAAAAGCTCTTCACCTTTGTTTAATTTGTTTTGCTCCATAATGTTGTACTGTATGGGTGCAACCTCTTGCTTTTGCTGAACAGAGGGTTTCCAGTGTTTCTCATTCGTATCCCCGCTGCCATTGTTAACATTATTGCTGATATTTGACTGGATGAGTTGAGTGGTGGCATAAGGAGTGGGCTGCCCAGGTTGGCTGACAAATCTTCCATCCTTTAGATTTGGGCTATTGAAGGTTTTCATCTCATTGATTTTGTTGCTTAGGTCCACGTCACCATATACAGTTGACTCAGGCAACATCAGGTTTGTTTGCTTGTTGTCCAGCTGATTGTTGTAATTTGCTATACAATCGGCTAACCACAGAGGAAAGAAAAAAGAAAAGGTCATTCTGTTCGCTTACACTATACTTTCAATGAAATACCCTTTAAAATTTTTCTAGTGCATAACCATATGGCTCGCTTCCATGAAACACAGATAATATAATTAACTAAGTTATGGAGCATAATTTACCTTTTAAGTCACTGCTCATACTGCTCAAGCGGCCAGATCAAAAGTAGTGTTCAATGTTTTGGTCCACTGTAAATTCAGATCTACTGAACTGTATCTATTATGACTTACCTTTTTTTGCTTTTTCTACATTGGCCATATAAATATTTACATTTAGACACTACTCTCAAAGCAGTATATGTATCTAATGAACAACTGTGGTTAAAATAATTTGCATTTAAAGGAAAAATCAACCAAAACCTAACAGTGGGAATAACTAAACATGACAGTCATTTCATGTCGATATAGAATGAAGAGCACTTAGACTTTTTTGTAATTGTGTAGGAAAGGGAGAATACAGCAGATTTTTATAAAACAGATTAGAAAATAATCACACATTTACAGAATTAATTAAAGAGAAACAGTACAGTGTGAAAAGTAACTCAGTACCCTGTAGCAAGACTTTATTTGACCATTGTTTCCTTGTACAATTTTATATTTTGGGTTGAAACAAAAAGACAGGAAAGCACTTTGGAATTTTTGCAAATTATTAGTTGCTTTCGCTACTGCAGAGTAAGTAATACCATTGTAATACCATTGTTCTGTATGCTAAATATAGACTGTGTGAATTCATTCTTCGAATAGTTATTGTACCATGAGATCAGCACTCATTATAGTCATACATTAATTAGGCATGTACTGATGCTCTGGCCGCTGCTGTGTGAACCAATGTGCCTGCCTTTCAGGATTTTCTTATCTTCTGTGTGACAGGAATTCTACATATTTTTTTTTTTCCTCTCCATATCCAGTCCACTGGAAGGATGCTGAACGTAGTAACACAGTCCATGGGTAGGCATTTAGAAAGTTTAGTGAAACCAGAGTTCAATGATCATTAAACAAGAACGACCATTCACCAGCTGATTAATGCAACGGTAAATACATAACAATCACCAGGTATATAGTCTCTCTCTTTAAAAATACGTAGTATTTATGTTAATGAGTTTGATTCAAACCTGAAGTCCATTACCTGTGGAGGCCAGAATTAATTTACTAAGGAGAGTGCCAAGCAAAACTAAGTACACAATTCAGGATTTGACCATTATACTATATGAAATAACAACTAAATATAGAGGACATTCCATTTCAAGTCCCTAATACAGCCATCTTTCCTAAAAAGTAACTCCTGAAAAAAGGACAATAAAATAACACTTGAGAAAGAAAACCATTCATCCACATTTTCAATGATTAAGGAGCAATATCAGAACATGCCATATACAACTTATTCATTGCACATTTTATGCCTCCAGCTTCTGTTTTTTGAAGGTTTTACCATTTGACATATTTTTCTTTCTTTTGTGAGCTATTATTTATTTATTGCTTCACAGTCTTCAACTTCTTGACTTCTACTTCTTATATGTTCTAATTTCTGCTTTTTCTCTCACCTGTTGAAGCCATCCTTGTCCTTCCCTCTTTTCATGCCTGTTCTGTTAAATTGGGTATATATCCAGCATTCCCATTCTTTCTTGATACCTCTTGCTTTGCTGTAATATCCTTGCAGAGCCACTTACAGCATATATTTTACCATTTTCAACTAGATACAATTTTTGCAGAGGGCAATATAATTGATACAATATATGCAGTAGATACACTTTTTCCATAGACATATTAGAATTCTTCATACACAGTACCTAAAACTTGTTTACCTATATAACAGAAGATTTATTCTATCTGTCAGATTTTTTTATAGTGTCTACTACTAGAACAATCTGTTCCCATTTTGTAGAGGTTGAAGACAGTACTATATTTAAAAGAGATTAAAAATGTGCACTGTTACTTAGGATATTCATAAATCTCAAAAATTTCCAGGACAGAGGAGACCATTATAAGCATTGTCTGACCCCAAGCCTATAAGCTCTATTTGAAAGGAAAGGATGTCTTAGCAAGACAACCAAGCTTAATAAAAAAGCTAAACTGAGAAAGAATCCACTGCACCTCATGACAAGATGTTATAATAGTTTACAATCCTCAGAAATGTGCATTCTCTTCCTTTTCTGAATTTCTTTTCATTTACTAGAACTTGGCATGTTTTTGCTTGCCACTATAAAGTATCTCTATACCAGAAATCTTTTTACATAGGTATTTGTGGACATGTTATCCTTAAGCAGGGTAAGACACTAGTCTCTTATGTTAAAATCTCTCACCTTTCTCTGAAGCACCTGGCACTGGTCACCGTCAGACAGGATACTGCAGGAGATCAATTACCACCTTCACATTATGTCTGGCTTCACATTAATTACACTAGAGGTAATGCTGTTTTGCACTTACACAACTTCACTATGGATAATCATAATCTCTCTGCAAAATGCTGGGAAATGCTACCAGCAAAAAGCAGCCAGAGTTGCTGGTAGTGTACAAGGGATGGAGAAAAAAAACTCATTCTCATTCTTCACCAGCAACACTAGCTGGGTTAAACCAAAAGGAATGTCAGGTCTGTTTAAAACAAAACGAGTAACAAATAGCACTTGCAGATATGTTTCCCCTGTTGTATTCCTGGGGAACTCCCGAGGTTGTCTTCAAGAGCACACTGAATACTGCCCAAGCTCCTGGGAACTAACGCTTAACCTGACATTTCACAATTGCTTTTAGGTCATGAAGTTAACTTTCCTACCCACACACTCTAAGCTATCTGGTTTTGTACAGAATGGAGCCCCACAGAAGATTTTAAATGTGCCCAAGTAGACTAAATATCTTGCAACTATCTGTAGCAATGAGTTATTTCTTCCTTCTCATCACCCCCAGGGCAGAATGAAAATCTCACTAGTATCATTTTGGAACTTCTGTTTCTCAATCCAAGCAACACGAAGATGTACAGAACAACGTAAAAATGAAAAGTTATCTGCACTTTTTCAAATGTTGGAATATATCATTCAGTGTGACTTCTGGTAACACATAACATTGCAGGGGCTCATTCAGCTTTTAACAAAGCTTGCTACAACTGGCCATAAAAGGAAACAAAAGCACAACCACAGCAAAGAGGTATGTCTATACATATCGAAAAAAAAAAAAAGAAAGAAACCTATTCTCAGGTATTGTAAGTATATATTGTGCAAAGAAGATTCCTTAGCAAGGTAGAAACATTATCTAACCTGGTCGACTGTATGTTGTGAGGTTGCTATCGCTGTTCCCATTGCCAGAGGTGCAGCAGTTGATGGAGCAGTCATTGTGATTGTTCCCTGTGTTAGGCCAAGTATCTGCTAGCCATGGCTGAGTGGCTGGTTCACTGATGTTTAGGAGTCCTGGCCTTTAAAAACAAAGTTTGGTCATTTCAAAAAATAAGCCAAAGCATTTTCAGCTTGCAATTATATTCTTCTCAAAAGGTTAGATACTACGAAATAATATTACATATTTAGAGGCTTGGGCTCTAGGCAAATATAGCTTGATTCAACTATTTAATGGTTTCTGGTTGCTTACATAACTTATTTCTGAAATACGCATATTTGTGTGCAACCTTTATCTATTTGGGGCACTTTTTGTTTTTTGGGTTTTTTTGAGGGGGGAGAAGGAAGGTTGTGTTTTTACTGTGCTGTCCCTTCTCCCTCCTTCTTAAAGAAAGGATGGTAAAAAAGGGGAAACTGGCAAGTCCAACAAAAGCAAAAAATTCAAACATGGAAGTGAGATGGTGATGCAGAAATGAACAGAAAGCAGGCAAACACTGTGGTTGAATTAAAACCTAAGTTTGGATCTGAACAGTCCCAAATTCTTGGTGATTTATGAAGCCAGGTTCTAATCACCATCAGATACTACTACTGTAATGGATCAAGGGGGAACAGCAGATTACAAAAACCACTATCGCTTGGGAGTATTTGGATCCCACTAAACACACAGAGTGTGTGACACATCTGTGTTAATGAGTAAGCCACTTGCTTAATCTTTAAGTGGTGGAACAGCAGCAGCTCCTAAGCAAGTTTAAAGTAACTGGGAATACTCAACACCTTTAAAAATATCCAGATATCTCTGCTGTGCATTGGCTGCATTTGGGATAAAGTGTGTTTCTGCCATCAGCAGAAAAAATAGTATTCCTTGGTTTCCAAGCTACTGAATTTTTCTAGTCAGTATGCAAGACACTGAGGAACATTTTGTAGAATCTCTGGTGCCTGTTCAGCTTGAACACTGACA
The DNA here is from genome assembly GCF_036417845.1 of Apteryx mantelli. Classification (NCBI taxonomy): domain Eukaryota; kingdom Metazoa; phylum Chordata; class Aves; order Apterygiformes; family Apterygidae; genus Apteryx; species Apteryx mantelli. The sequence continues at coordinate 114,152,380 of NC_089978.1, forward strand.
ATGCAACACCACGTTACAAAGTCCCACATACGTGGCATCCTCTAGGAACTTGACAATTGCTTTTGATAACTAAGATACTTTTAAAGAAAGGTAAGTTAAGCCACAGTCCTATCAAAACAATGGAGTGTGGTCTCTTTCATCACAGGTTTTAACTGGCAAGTTTCCATTGTAAACAGTAAAGAAACTAGCCTCCATACTATTAGATATGATGCTCTTAAAAAATAAAATATGCTAATCCTCTTAAACTGCAAATCGAGAATACAAACTGCACCAGCAGCTAGTTGTGGGGGATACAATCTGCCCATGCCACAGGCTTAAGTCATAGTCTTAGGATAGCATTAAAAAAAAATATATATATATATATATACATACATAAATATATACACACACACACACACACACATATATATATTCCTGCACTGCATGTGTCACCTGACAATTTAACATTGGAGCTGATGAGGCATAACTTACTGTCAGGCTAACAAACCAGCCAATACACATGCATTAGTCAAGCGTTCTTTGTAAATCTGAAATAAACGTACAGCTACATAGTCCTGTGAGCGGTCCAGCTGATCGGAAATTTCCTGCATGTTTTTCCTACCACTCCGCTCATAAAATTAAAACACACCTCAAGGCATTTACAGGAGACAAAGCCTTCCAGAATATTTCAGCACTTTCAAGGCCTGCGTACTGGACTTTTGGATAGAGAGCTAAAGGCATCTCTCTTTGTTTCTCAAATTTACTTTGCATTCGAACAGGCTGTCATGTCAGAAATGTGTCGTATTATAAGTATATATTAATGTATATGTAAGTAAAAAAAAAATCTACTGGAGGTATTTAGGTGGAAATGTGCAGAATTGGGGATTATTCTGAAATATCTCACTATTGTATTTTTTGTTCTGAATGGCGCTTTAACATGCTCACGTATCTGTACCCGGCAAAAATGCTAAAACTCTCCAAAACATTACAAATGCAATGTAAGGATTTGAAAATGTTAAGTTTGAAATTCAGAGTAAAGGCTTCATATTTAAAAATAACATTTTTTTAGATTGTAGAAGTATTCATCATATTCTACAAAACACTGCACAACATCAGATGTTCTGTAAATACTATATACACAAATGAACAAAAGAACCATGGATTTTAGCACCTTGAATCAATTACACAGACACTGATCCTTAAAACTAGGACAGCAGAAAACAATGCTGCTACTCTAGCAGTACCAGAATGACTGCATATGATGTACACAGTTTAGGTTCATTTCTGTCCTCTGTGTGTATGTGGCTGTGCTTTGCCCGCCTTGAGCTACAGGAGGAGAGAGAAAACCCAGAGGCACAGAGAACACAAAGCCTGTTAACTGTGTATCTTGCTGAACAACCGTATCAGGCAAAGAGAGGTTTCATCTCTGCTCTCTCTTATTTTCTCACTGTCCCAGGGTGAAGGCAACAACTCAGTGATTTACAGATTTATCCATTTAAAAATCACACAGTAACTGTTCTAGAGGTTTTCCTCCATGGTTTTATGGCTATGACCATGCAGCAGCATATGGTGCAGGACAGAGATATCTGCACTAGCTCTGAACATGCCAGGTGGAGTGCCAGTTGCAGTGTAGCTTCTTCTCTGCACAGAATTCAAGTGTACATCAAGTATATCCGATGGGAATGTTTAATTTTATGCCTAATCTTCATAACTACCAAGTTTTTATACAGTCTTGCAAATCAGGAATCACAAAATACCACTGGTGAAAGAGGAACTTATATAGCAATTTATGACCCAGCTGTTCTCTGAGATTTAAAGACTCATTTCAACATCACGCCGAACCTTTCACTCAAATGCTTACAAAAAGGCATGCCTGCAAGTGACCTAGAAAAGAACGTGTGCTACTAAAGTGACACATCTCTGACCTGCCTTTTTGCTAATACTGTTACTTTTTCTTCTGAAGAAACATACATCTCTATGCAGGAAATGGAAATTACTGTTTGTCCATTGCCATTCATTGGGTAATAAACTAAACCCAATAAAATGTTTTAGTTAAATCCTCAATCTGGAATGGACTAGGTTCTCAAAGCATGGAGCCTTCAATTAGAAACCTACCTGTTTCCCTTTCTGTATACCTTCTTCTCTTGCAAGTGATGCTTTAACTATTTTATATTCACAGCAAGATTTTTTCTTTAAAAGTCACCTTACAAGCTCTTTGTGTCTTCAGAAAATTCCTCCATTAAATGCTTTTTTTACTTTGTAGTATTTGTGAACCAGCTATATTTCTTAATCTTCATAAATGCCACGACTTAATTACTTTTACTCCCTTAATCAGCTGCTAAGTCAGGTCTTTATTTTGAAGTTAAAGTGCTCCCTCTGCTGCTTGTTTTTTGAGATGCAGTTTTTACAGGTTAACAAAGCAACTCAGCTGAAAATACTGTGATTCATTCCTTGGAGATCAATGTAAAGCTGCAAATCGCATATTCTCCTTCCAAACAGAAAAATATACGGCTAAAATGCACATTAATATCAAAAATAAAAAAATAACTTTGCAAGTGATTATTCTGCCATCACTTATAAGCACAATTGTACACCTAATATCTTTGAATTTATTAGCCCACAATTTATAGCTTTAAAAATAAAGCACATAATTACCTTCCTCCACTGCTTACGGCGTCTCCCCCTCTCTGATAGGTTACTGAAATATTAAAAGATATTGAAATATTAAAAAAAAATTTAAAAAGCATATAGGACTCCTTAAATAGCAGTATTAAGTCTGCCTTTTTCATTTTAGCTAAGAAAATAAGCATTGTTTATATTTTGAATCTCATTCTACAACTGTTTGTTATTCCCTCATATGCAAGTTTACACATAATACTTGTGTTGCTTGAAAACTGTTACTCTTAGCTCCATCAAAGTTTGATATTTCAGGTCTGTTATGAAAAACACAAACAAATACATGTATCACTTAAGAAAAAAGGAAGCCATACATCAGATTGAACTTATTTTTAATGTAACTCTGCTGACTTTGGTGGAGTTACTCTGTGGAAGAATTTACGTCATATATTTACTTCAAGAATGACCAGATGGATGTTAAAGCTTTGCTCTACCTTAATATTTTGGTAACATTAAGGAGGTATCATGATTTTGTAACAGCCCTTTACTTCCAGTGTAAACACTGACTCACGACAGCTGAACCTACTGCAAAATCACATGCTCTTGCTGAATGTTACTGCATTTTACTCATGGACCTAGCACACTCTAAAAGTCCATGTAAGCTTACTATTTTATAACATTTTACAATTGGATTTGTTAATGATCCTTTATATCTAAAAATTTAAATATATAAATCTTGGTAGAAAATGTCTGAAAGAAAGAATACGTGCCAAACTAGCAGGAACAATCGTGCTAATATTTCATAAGCGCACACATTAACAAAGCACATGTCCACATGCATTTACTTTTTGACATGGATTGCATCTACTTCAAAGTTAGCTTTTTAGGATGCATACATCGAAGAGGAAAATACTACAAATTCTCCAGGTTTGCACTGGGTTACGCAAAGGGTTAAGGAGATTAGCCTCCCTGCAAATGCTGATGGATTCTACATTTTCCAACTAGGAATGTGTTGAAAAAAAGCAGCCAAATTCTGCTCTTTAGAAGAACTCCAAGCTGGGAGTCTGCAAGAGAGAGATAAATACTGGCAGTGATTACAATAACAGGATTAAAATGTAGGATGCATTGCTACAGGTAAGTCTTTTACTGTAGGTAATGCTAAAGAAGACGGTTTGGTACCATCTAAAGTCCATGGAACTAACGATTGGGATCCTGGCTGATTGAAAAAGGATTTCTTTTCCTTTAAATGTTTTACACACTTTTATTTTTCCATTTTCTTCTTTTAAAAATCTCAGTGAGGTTTATTTTGCAGCTCTGACATCTCTTACAGAGCTCTGATATTTTCCTTTAATGTTAAGAATCCAACTGAGAAAATGTGCATTAGCTAACCTACCAACCTCTGCAGAATTTCAGTAACATGCTACAATTGTGATTGCACTAGAAGCCCTATGTTAAGCCAATTAAAGTAACAGCAAAATAATAATAATTTGAATTAGTCTCCACTGTGGATCTCAAAGGACTTCAGAAACATTAAGGGCCACTCTGACTCATGCTGAACAGTAAGCAACTCTACTGAATGTAATAGGATGACTTTTGAAACAAGATACTGTTCAGTGCGACGAAAAATGTGTGGATAAGAATCTAGCCCATTACGATTAGGTCCGTATGGATGAATGCAAACAGACATGAGATTGCTTCATCTGCACTCCCAGCTGAAAGGAAGCAACTCAGCTGCTGCCCAGAGGCCACATTAGCACAGTGCTGGATTTGAGCTAATATCCCCTGCTAACCTGAGTGGGCAGAAGAGTTTGGTCTTTTTCAACCTGCCTGGCTATATGCAACTTATAAGTCTTATAGACTTACTAGACTCATAGTGAAAATAAGGGATGTGGACAAAGGAGGAAAATATGACCAGCCTGTTCACTCAGGTTTTAGCTGAAAGGAATATATGTACTATAAGGGTGGGTTGTGAATGTGTAGAATTGTATCCTGTGCTGAGGAGAGCAACTGAACTCCCAGACTGTAGGACCGACTCAGGGTCAGGTCTACAGAATGAAAAGGCTCCCACTGACTTTGGTGGGCTATGGCTCAGTCTATGTCATGGTCATATTTTATACATTTCTAAACAAATGAAATAGAAGATGATTTTAACCCACACTGAATATGAAATGCAGCTTTGCCTATGTAGAACAGGATAACTGTTTTAACATTTCATATAACAAATGCAGTTTAAGGCAGCAGGCAAAGAAATCTAACTGAAGCAACATTTTGCTTTCTGTGTCTTCCAAAGTAGGCAACTCCTAGGACACTGCTTCAGTGCACACAGAGGAAAGAAGAGAAGCAAATGTTTCACCAACTTTAATCCCAGTGGACCCCCTTTCAAGTCAGTATCTGGGCTCTGCTAAATCACTTCTCCCCCATCAGGAGTACCTTTGACATTACTAGGTGCAGATGGCCACACTACTGGATTGTAATGCAAGAACAGAGTCCAGGTTGGCTTGTACAAACTGACAGAATCAAGCTACAAAATGGTATGCTTGCATTAATATAGATCAAATGGTATGTGACTAAATGGTACACACAAATGGAAAGGTGTCAGCTACAAAGCAACTACACACGACTTCTTAGAGAACAGCAATAATGATACTGGTAATTAATAAAATTGTTTAAAAAAACTTCAGAACAGCTGGGCTGGTTATGTCAGAAGAAGAAACAGTACCACAAACACATGCTAAAGTAACAAAGAAGAGGGGAAAAGTGCAAATATATACCTGTTGGTGTGAAGGTAAAAGACGGGACTGAAAAATCAAAACAAAATACAAACTGGTTATTAAGCTGAAGAGAGAAAGGGAAACATACCACATTAGTATAAATCTAGCAGACAGCTGAACACAAAACAAATGTAAATAACTAACCCAGTAGTCCATTCACATTAATATAGAAATTAAATTTGTGATTCAGAAAAAAGATTGTCTCCACAAGTACCATTCTGAAAAAAGCATGATATTCTACTGTGCTCCTGAGGGGAACTGAACGTGGTTTAGCCTCTCAGTAGCCCTCAGTTTGGTATCTTACATTTTGCTGAAAAGCCTAGTACAAACAAAAATCCTACACTGTTAATCATTTTAAAATGCAGAACGACAAATTCCTTAACAAAGCCTTATCAAGGTCCTATTGAATTTTATCTGCAGTTCACTAAGTAAATGCTCATTATGCTGAACTAATAGGCCCGCTTAAGTATTCAGTAAGGAAATAATAATCATATAAAGGAACAAAGAGAACTGCTGTTTGACTCTGTCTGAATCAAGAATGGCACCAAATTGCACTGCAATAAAGGCACTAAAATCTACTACAGCAATTCATTTTGTTTTCACAGATGAGGAAATAAGAGACAGTGTTATTAATCTTTCTTTCTCAAATAATCATTAAAAAAAGGTAAAAGGCGTCCCTAGCTGCACCACCTTCCTACCATGCCTTTAAGGGGAAAAGGTAGGTTAACAAGGGAACAATGGCATCGCTTGACAATCTTCACTCTCACGGCTACTATAAATCCCCTTTGGATCAATAGGGCCTCTAATCCGCGTACAGAGCACCAGCATCTGCTCTTCCTACTAGCACATGCTCCCCCTCCTGCTGACAACGGAGTATAGTTCTTGTACTACCAATGGGGAGGAAAAAGCTACCATCCTCCTTTTCAATCTAATGGAAGGAAAGAGAAATGTCAGAGAAACAATACAATCTTCACTAGAAGAAGATGAGGTTTGATCAGCAAACCTGTCACAGAAAGAAAAGGCTGTGGCTAAGAGAGCAATTACTTAAAGAGCTTAATGTAATTTTTACAATAACTCTGATGTTTTGGGGGGCTCCAGAGTGTCTTGTTGGTATGACTTAGAATATGCTGTAGTTTTTACCCCCCTCTTACCAAGCCAATTTATTTCCAGGAATATGACACTGAGCGAAAAAGAAAAACCTCTGAACATTTTTCTCATTTCAGGCTTCATTTGTAGCAGAGCTTTTTATCTTGGGAATTCCATTGTATTTCCTTTGAGCTAGGCCTTTTCACACAGTCAGTGTAATTTAGCTACATTCAAAAACATAGAACCATAGTAACAGCAGGCTTTCATTAAAAATAGAAGGTGCATTTAAACCAGAGCTATTCAAAAGAGAATGAAGCATCTCAAAATTAATTTGCAAGCACAAGGACATGAAAAAAATCTTGAAATATCTGTCTCATTACTCTCTTGTGAGCTAAGTACTAAACTTAGTTTAGGTTTTAAGGAATTGAGGAACAGATGAACAGAGGTTGAACTAAATGAAAACTGCATAGCTACCACATGAAAGAACAACTTAATTCTCAGAGCTTGTATTAATAAACTCTTGTGAGTGTGTAAGAGTGCTCGTACAATATGTATGTGTGGGGGTAGTGCAGTATTTCAACAGATGTCAGGTCTGAAGCTAAACATAAAAATAAATAAGTAAATGCAAGACTGAAGAAAGTTTGCACTCACGGTCCTGACTTGATGAATTGTGGAGTGGAAACTATTTTGCAATTTCTATTTCAGTAAAGATGATTTTTTTTGCTTGAAGAATACTTGCTAATGGAGATGCAAACCCTACATTTCTGTATGTTTTTTATTAAAATACCCAGTAAATTATACAAAAGATATTTTTACAGCTATTGAAAAACACAGCTGTTTTGAACAATAGCTGATGTCATTAAAGTGATTATTTTTAAAGACATATTATATTCCTTTTGCTTAATCACAGATACTGCTGAAAGCATAGTGATATTAGTTTTAAAGCACCGTAGAAAGGCAGTATGGCAGCATGCTATTAGTAAAACAAAACACAGCAGGCCAGTGCAGCAGTATGTCAGGGTCTGTGTTACCTAAGAAATCCTAGAGGAACAAAATTAAAGGTGAAATTCACCCCTGATTTATGTGATTACAACTCTACTAAAACCACTGTGACCGAAGTCTAACATAAGCATTGACACTTCAATAGTACGGGGGCCACCTAAAATTCTGCTACACCTCAAAATTATTTCCTTGTCTCTATTATGCAACTCAGTTGCTATTTTGCCTTTGTTTTTTTCTCATAGTGACACACAACTACTGTTCAAAAAATTTGTGTTACATTTGCCTATCTCTCTGGCCCATCACACATTCATACTTGAAGTGACTGAAGAACATAATCTCATGACACCTTTCAGAACATGAAGATGTGTGCATCTTTTAAGCCTAGGTCTATCTTTTAATTGCTTAATATGCCAACCCTCCCTCTGTTTCTTTAAAAGAATGATTGTTCATCCTGATTCATTCCAGAATTTATAGTTATCGCTTTAGGAGTGTCTATGTGGTACTATGTGCTTTGAGTTGCTTATTGAATTCAGCTTTAACTTTGGGGCTTAATCAAAAGACTACTGAATTGGGAGAAATCAAGTTTTTATTCTAGAAGATCTTCCAGGTAGAGATTCTGGGTTTTTTTGCCACTGAGTATACTATAAAGTGCTGCTTGCCACCCACTATCTGATATAAAAGATATCAATAACATGAAAATGAAGAGTGCTTTAAGTTAGTCCCAGAGCTGCCATTCTACCTGAATGCAAATGCTAGGTTTAATAGCCCCAGAATTCAGGCCCAAAGAAGGACCTCACAACTGCATTTATGAAAGGATCTTGGAAAGTATTACCGTGTGCTTTCTTAGACAGCCACTTTATCGCATTTCTCCAGAATATAAGGAAATCCAGGTACACACACCAAAAGCATTACATTAACTGACACCACTGTTAGTATTCTTAGCAGCAGGCAAAAGACTGAATAAAAGGGACAATGAACTCCCATCCAGTTGGTTCCTTTTCAGATGGTACAGTGTCAGATAGCAAGGGCATAGTGGAAGCTGCCAGCCTTAAATCCATCTCATACATTTCTCATTTGTATGAGTATCTTCTATAAAAGCTAATCTAGGTATTTTGCTGAAGGCTCATACTTAAAAGCTAGGTATTATACGTTGTGTAGTTATTAATGTTTCCTGTACTGGGTTCTGATCCAAACTTCCTGACAGCTTTGAAATAATTTGGTAAATTCTGCATCAAGTCCTAGAAGAGTAAGAGACTGATGACAAAGGAAATAGCTCAGTAAACAGGCATTTAGCAGCTAATGGATTGAAACATGTAATATGGCACCTTTTCTGATACCAGCATAAGTACTAGTGAGTCCATTTCGCTTCTTCCTGTGGCGATATAGCCAGATGCTGAAAACCATAAGGATAATCCAACAGGCTGCACCAATTCCCGCAATAAAGGCAGGCTGTTTTACTACATCAGAAATCTGCTGGGCTAAACTGACTTGATCTTCTGAAGACACGGGGTTTCCATGAGAATCTGAAAAAAAAGGACACCCAAAATCCCCAATGAATTGGCATGAGCAAACATCAGCAAAGAACATAGCAAGGCAATGAAAGCTGAAGTACAAAATAGATGCTTCACTGTTCTTACAGTTTTGTGAAAGCATAAATTCCACTACACAATCATACATTCTCATATAACTGAAAATCACAGAAGAAACACAAATTCAAAATACATTCATAAGGTTGATATTGAGTGAAAAAATTTATTTTAGCATTTCCTAATATAGGATTTGAATCTTACACTACACAGTCTAATGTTCTCTTTGCAGTTTGTCACTTTGACCTCAATTCAAGAAGATTGAAAATTTAAGAGTACATAAAGAAGTAAATGCACAAAATAACCATTTCTGCCCTCCTGATGTGGATGAACAAGCTGAAGGATGACTAAAAAGGAGGTATGAATTGGTAGAAACAGTCAAGCAGTCTCATTATTGCTGGAAATGTAACCCTCTTCAAAAATTGTTTACTCTTAAAGATCAGGTCAAAATAAAGGACATACTTTTTGCACACGATTTTTAATTTTTGACACAGAAAGCATCTGTAAGAATCAGTCTTTTGTTCTCTTTCTGTTCTACTTTTGCAGGAACCTTCTAGGAACAGTAGTGAGAATATTCAGTTACCGAACAATGCTTTCCAACTGTAATGAAGAAGTTCGAAGATAAAATACTGTCTGCTTGATTTTTTACCACCACAGTGACTGCTCATTGCAAATTTCATTATTACACAGAGTGAGGCCAAGAATTTGAAACCTTTACTCAGAGTGGATATTGCTTTACACATTCCATAGCTTAGTCTTTGAAATACCCTTTTTTTGTTTTAGTGCAAATCCAACAGTTAGTTGTTTCTCTACTGTGGAGAGTGACATCAGATTCTGGATCTGAGATTAGTGTTTTAAGGAGAAAAGTGCTGTTTACTCACTGTAGAATTATTCTCAAACAATTCTCTTAATAAATATGTAAGAATATATTAATAAAATATGCAAGAAATGAAAATCTATCCACTTAAATAACAACACTTTTCCCTATGAACTAACCAGGTGAGCAGGTTAATTTTTTTTCATTACGGCATCTCTTGTTTGTTCCAAAATAAGCTTAACTAAGATACAAGCAACCACAATACAAACAGGATTTGGAACTGAAATAGACTGTACAAGTAAAGTCAAAAGAACCTCCTCTGGAAAAAGGGAATGGGAAATGGTTAAATTAATAATAGCTTTTTTCAAGTGCAATGTTCCAGAGTTCTGTTTATGTGACATCAAGGCCAAATACCTATTTTGCCAAGGAATCGCTGCCTCTGACTGTTAGTTTATTGAAAATTTTATTTCATATTTCAAATCCCTTTATCTTCTGTGATCCTAAGTGCACTGCCTAGTCTGAAAGTTCACTAGGCAGGCTCATTCTTTGCTTACTAACACACCCTTTGTGTCTGCTGGGTTTATAGACTTCACGCCCATTTGTGCAAGGTTAAGATGGGTTGCTTCAGATTTTATGGAGACAGCCAAGTGAAGTTCCACACAAGTGGCCAGATGGGCTTAAACGTATACTGTGACTAATGAATTAAAACTGTCGCTCTATATCTCATCTTTTGTCTCTTTGCAGCTGAGACCATGTTAAGATATGAAAACTTGCATCATCACTCTGATTTCAAAATGAGTGAGCTTACATTTTCTGTATTTTTAAACTGCTACACTACCTTATATCTTTTAATGGAACAGAAAAAAAGATGCCTAGAGCACCTGTGGTTGCAAATAAATTTAGAAGGTTGATATTTTTTCCCTTATCCTCTAAAAATATATGCTTAAAGCAAAATAAATAAATAAATAAATAAATTCCTAAAACAAAGAGTGAGAACAACTCAGGACAGAACTAGGGAGAATTCACAAACTCAAAGCCAAATGAGAATGTTTTATAAACACACATCAATGATACAAGCATACATAAGGATAATACCTTTGTATATACAAACATTTTGCATTGCTCAACCAATACATGTCTCAAGATTACAAAATACTGAAGAATCTCTTTGAACATTTACTGTTCTAATCTTTAATTAAGATTCATTTCATGGTGTTATCTTGCTGTCCCTTGCAAACATATGAAGAGCATAATAATATATTTGTTTTTAAGGAACCAGACTTGGGCCACACAGTGTATGAGTGGACTGTTAGGGTCATTACATTAACTGGTATTTATTTACACACACGATAAGGAGAAAAATGCATGTGTGTTTGTGTATAGTCGTATAAACAGCATCATAGAAAATAGCACGGAAGAGCCCTCAAGAGACCACATTTGACCCATCTTCTGCTCCTCTTTTAATTTAAAAATGGAAAGTAAGCTAAATATAAAGCAAGGGGAATTAAATCTAGTGAACTCCTTATTGTCAAAAATTTCAATATACAGTATTTAGGAAGCCTTTCTTTGAGAAAGTCATCTTCGTTCTTTGTAACAGTCCAGTGAAACGTGTCAGGAAAAAAGCTCTGGGACTCAAAAAGTGCTTTTTCTTCATCCCAGGAAATTTCTGGAAGCTTTGACTGAGATATAAATGGTTCATAATCAACATTCCTGTTCCTGCTTGCACTCCTCAGGGAAACATGCCAAAATAATAAGTGAACATAAACACTCTAAGGCAAAGTGCATCTTACTGCCAGAGCAGCAGCCACAACATATAATGTACTTGAAAATGCCTCAGAGTTGTTGGAGCAGGCAGATCACTACTCCCTGAAACCAGCATATTATCACACTGACTCATCCCGTTTTCTTCTACCCCAGGAGAAGAGACTTCTTTTTATCACAGATAACTCTTGCTGTGCCTATTGTTCACAGGGTACTGGATCCGTCTCGAAGCTCCAAGATCAAAATGCAATAAAAACTTACTGAAATTTATTTTGAACAGAATGCCGTTCTCTAATTTAAAATATATGTGTAAGTAATAATGTAAAAATCAATGTTAAAGTTGTTAAATACAATGTTAAAATACAATTCAGATTGGAATGCCAAAGATTCACAAAAGATAGGAAATTCCAGGTTCACAGGTGTGCAAGCAAACTTAACTTTGCCCTGTATGTGTACACCCTACGGCATGCTATTTTCCATATGCCTGCCCATCTCATTTGGTGCACAAAAAGTATGAACAGTAAGTAGGAAGATATAGGTTTCATGGAGACTGCTAATTCTGGCAGTTCAAAACTTGCAAGGCACTTGAAATTTGCAACATGTCGTCTGAGGTTTCCTTGAATATATGTGCATGATGCAATATGAAAATTATTTGGTAAAATATTACCAGCTTGAGAATAGACTGTTTTGTCTCCATTTCCATAACTGGAAAAATATCATCTTTGCACTTCAATCTTACGACATACAATTTGTGAGGAGACAGCACCAAGCTGTCTTGGAAGGGCTTGCTGTGAGAAAAAACAGTCTACTTCTATTAAGTCATTGGCAGGCCACAAGAGAAAGAAAAATATCAACAAAAAACCTTACAACTATTGCACTGTAGAAGTACTTGAGGGGCTGAAAGAATAATATCCCTAAAGGCAGGCACAAATCACAAGTTCACAAATCGCATCTCCTAAAGGAAGTGATTAGAATAATAAAGATTCAATGAGACTTGTATTTTGTGCACTTGAGACGCCCACTAGTTGAATAATGCATTCAACGTTCACAATTATTTTACAGACATCTCTTAAAAATAAATACATACAATCTATTCATACAAATTATTTGTTTATGAATAATATTAACCACACAGCTATCATAAGTAGCATGCCATCACTGGCAAAAGTAAGACTAGAGATCAGCAAAAATTACTTTGTTCTGATAATTCTCAACTCTCTGTACAGAGCATTTTTGTAACCAATGTCCTGAAGATACGTGTCATAACAAGAAGAAAGTCATGACAATTTTCTCACTACGATTTTACCTCCACTGGATAGTATTATAAATGCAAAGACTTACAGTGAGCTGTAGCAAGTTCTCATGAAATACCTATTTTTGCCTTAACACCAGAGGTCTTGCAGTCTTTTATTTATGTAAAATATCATCTTTTGTCTTAAAAACAAACAAAAAATGGGTTTCCAGCCTTTTCAGTTTCAGAGAAAGCTTTAAAAGGTGGCTCAAAACTAAAAATTTAAAAGCCCCAAGTGTAGTGTTTTAAGTGAGAGCAACTGCCAAATCGTTCGTCTTATGATTGTAAACCCTGAAATGTGATTATTGAATAAGAGGTGAGTATATGGTTGGCCTGTCCCAGGTGGCACTGGAAGTCTGCAGTACTGCAGCTCAGCGAGCTGCTTCATGTCCACTGAGATATGGAAAACGAAAGAGGTTTGAGCTTGCAATTTGTACCTGTCTCGGTAACGGGTTAAGTGCGCGCACAAGGTCAGTAATCAGAGCTCAGCTGATGCATGGGGCAGCAATTGCACGTCTCAGCTCTCAGAGAGTCCAGTTTCTCCCATCCTCCCCTCTCCATCTGGAGCACGGCCTTGGGCAAGTGCAGCTTCCTCATGTCACGCACGCAGGGCTGAAACTCTGCCCAGGCGCCTCTCCCAGGCAGAAACCCAGGAGCGTCCTGCACAGCGCACAAATGAGGTTGTGCTGTGCAAGGGAGTGTGTTACATCGGGGAAATAAACTTGCATGACATCTCTTCTTTGGATGTTCCGCAGCCAACCACAGTCTAGCCTCACATTTTTATAATGAAAACACACTAGGAGGAGACGTACCTTCGATTTTTATGAAAAGCTGTTCAAAAAAATAAGTCTATATGTAAATCGCACAGTATATCCCATTTGCACACATGGAATTCTTAATTCAAAAATGGAAGTATTGTACTAATTCAGGCATCAGGAAAAGATTTTCAGAAGGAAAAGTTGGGATCAATGAAAGAAATGCAGAATCTTGAAATCAACTATAGCAAAAATACAGTTCACTGAGCACGTAGATCCTTCTCCTCCCTAGACTCCCTCCCCTCTCTCTGTAACCATTTGATTTATTGCCTGTGAAAGGTGCCAACTGATGACATCAAGAAATTAATTTTCTTTCTTCAGAAGAGCTACCAGCAAACAGCAGTGCCTGCTCCATTCCCGTGCTGGGAGCATGTCCAAGAACCAAGAATGTGACTCTCTGCGGGGGCTCTGAGAGAGCTGGTACCAGAGGGAAGAGTTAGGTATCTCGGAGCCATTCTTGTGCCTTGATTTTAAGCTGCTTGGTGCTACTAAAGGGCACCCTTCTTAAATTTAAGTAGTAATTTTTAGTAGCCTCCTGCAGTTGCCTAAAGCAAAGCAGCACTGCCTAGAAACTCCTGTGTACTGCTTCTAGTGGCATGGATCCCCACACGTCTCCCGTCTCCAGGTCTTTGCCATGCAACTGTAGTAACCAAATTACAGGACTTTTACCACAGTATGTAGCTCTGGCCACTTAATTAGAAGCAAGCAGTAAAGAATACAAAATCACACCCAAATCACATGGGAATACATGGCTGCTAAAAAAAAAAGGTGAGTTGAAGATAGGGACTGGAGTGTTATACCAGTCGTACCTATGCAGGAACTAGGAACAAACCCAGTTCTCGCTTTCAGGGAGCACAATGTTTTTTCAGGTTTGCTCTGAGAAGCATGATCTCATTGCCCACTGCCACCGTTACTGGCTCATACAACTTGCAAAAGTATGGGGTTGAGGGCCAGTTACAGATGGACATACGCAACACTGATCAACAGTCCGTCAGGGACCTAAACTTCAACAAATTTCAAAAAAACCCTTCAACACAGTGCTACAGGGATGATTCATTACTATATATCAGCAAAGGGGTGGCAGAGGGCTATGCCTTGAAATTATAAGACAGCCTTAAGAGCAAGTTGTTTGCTATGTTTTTAACACTTTCAGATATTGTATCTACATATTGCATACTGCATATACAATATTCAGCCTATGTTGAAAATTACAGTGTTAATTATTAATATAATCAGCTGTAATAGTTTTGCCAGTACTTTAGGAACTGAACTCTTAGCACTGACACAAAGATCACTAAACATCGGATTCTAATGAGCTAGTCCTTACAGACAGATAAACTGGAAAATATAACCTGGAACAAAGACACTTTCAAAGGCAACACTGAACACCTGAATTATTTAGTACCAGTTTTTCAGTGCCTTGATATTTAAATGTCCAAGTTTCAATGAGAATTTTTTCACTTGTACTGTACTAAAAAATGTATTAGAAGAAGACATGCAAAGGCGAGGAATTTGACTTCTATTGGCTTTTACAAAGCTATGGCCATACTAGTACATCTGAACACCCTCTGAGTTGTGTGATCACTTCATGCTTTCCAGTGTAGTGTCAATAAGGTCAGCAACCCAGGAGCAGGCAAAAGATCCTGCTCTGATAGTCTGATTTGCTCCTTTTTCTGCCTACCAAAAACCCAAACTGATTAGTGGCATTATAAAATTCACCTGCAATTAGCATTTGTTTATCATCAGAGAAAAGACAAAAGTGTGATTATCAAGTCTTTGGTTTTGAATATCAAGGTTTTGCCATTGTTTTCTTCAGTGAATATCACTTCACTGATCTAAAGTTTTCAAAATCTAAGCTGTATAGAAAGAACTTTAATTCCTGAGAATGGAAGTTGGCTTAGAAAAGAACATTCAAACAAACACCAATCATTTTTTACACATACTATTGAAGTACCGTGTAAGCTGTGTGTAATTTTGTCATAAAATCTCTCTTTATGTAAATGGAAATCATATGCTTATGTAAATTAAATATGTTGAAGATGACCTTCATTTTAATAGTCAAGGTAATGTACATGTAATTGTCCAGAGAATATATCAGTTGTTCCATCCTTTTTTCATATCCAATAATTATAGACTTTTAAATATAAAAATAATCAAGTAACTAGGAAGATATATTGATGGCATAAAGATAGAAAGGGACACAAAGTCCAAAGCAACATGCTGAGTTTGCCTTTTGGTTTGATAACACAGACTATATACTGCAAAGATAAGGCATTCTGATAAAGGCCTACTGGCAAAGCAAGGTATGACTACACCTTAATCTTATTCTTCTGCTAGCCAACAGCAAAGATGCATTTCTCCCGGATACATCCAGAAGCAATGCCATTGATCTGCATTTGTGACAGAGAGATGTTTGGTGTAGATAAACTTAGGAGATCAAGATTACTGTAAATCATCTGCATACTTCTTGTCCCTGTACTGCAATTGTTTACTAGCTTTCTGCCATAGTTGATACTTATTGTACATAATTTTAGCATGCTCTTGTTTTTTCGCCTTAATAAAGAAAGATAAAATCTGATCAAGACAAATTTCATCCCTAAGCTAAAGTGAGTCAAGACTTAGTGATTCATACTCCTTTACATGTTTTATTACACCATTCTTAGTGTGAAAAATTACTTTGAAAAATCAACAACCAAAAGGCATTGCTGAATTGGGAGATTAAAAAAAATAGCAAGCGATATTGTTATAAACCCATCTTTAGAATTCAGTCCTAAGAAAAGTTTAAAGCCCCAAATGCCAAATCCTGCTATTTCAGACATCATTGGTAACGCTATCTATTCCACTGGTCTTGAAAATATTTCTGGTTCCATAGAAGACAAATGCAAACAAAACAAAAGTCATTGAAACCAACAGGTAGGATTACCAGCAGACTTACCTAATTGGATAAACTGTGGATCACTTTTCACTCCAGGTCCTGCTCCGGTACTTGCTGCCACTTCCACACTGTATCGAATACCAGGAACTAGGGAGGGGATGACTACGGAAAAGGTGGAACCATCCACCGTCTTGTTTATATGGTATCGACTTTCATTGCCAAGGCACCAAACCTGCAGGGAAGTGAAGTGAATTGTATATTTAAATGTTCAAAATTCAACACTGAAAGGATAACTGGATGGAAGGATGACATAAATCCTTTCTGCTGGATAAAGAGAGTTAGAATTTGTCACTGCTAAAATCTGCAGTCATGGATCACTGTTCCAGGCACTGCATGAATACTAAAAAGATACTTCCTGTTCTAAAAAGCAGCTCCAACCATTAAAATTATTTGATAGGTTTGTCCTAACACATTTACAGTTCAACCCATGACATGAGCGCTAATAAAAATAAAAGCATTTGTAACACTGAACAAATAAGGTAAGCCTCTTAGCCAAAAATCATTCACATAAACAACAGAGTAAGAGCATTCAGTTAAATGAATTTGTAATTCTCTCGTTCAAGAATAATCCATCAAGCAACGCTTTCTTCACTCAAGTGCAAGGGCAAGTCTTTCACCACATGGCTTCACAAGAGAATTGGTATTATGCTGGAATCACAAAGTTAAAGTTATCTCTTTTTTTTTGCAGCTAGTGGCAAGTGTTGAGTAATACACCATCTTCCTTTGAGAGGCAACAACATGCTGTTAGACCTCATCTTTTGGATGAGATCAGGACACATCTAAAGGCTTCAATTCACCATTTTACAGATGACCTCAGTGATATTAAATGACTGGGAGAAACAATCTGATGAGGTTTTTGCTTGTACGGCAAATGCTTTTAAAAGTATGGTTGAACTCCCAACTGCTATTAAAGGTGAAGTAGCAGCTAATCTAGGTCCGTTGAAAATTTGATGAAGCTGTGTTAATTTCTTTTTTATTCCCTTTCCACAAACGTATTACTCTACCATGGACATTTGTCCAGAAAGTGAAAAAAATCAGCACTTTCTCTGTGAAGAAACAACCTTTCCTGGGAACGTCGGCATTTCTGAATCAGTGCTGATTGTACCCAGGAGGAAAGATTCTGACATACGGAGCTCCTAAAAGATTTACTACCCAGGTAGCTGTTCTTAGTCCCTTGTGCAATTCTGCTGCTGCAGAGATTATCCAGTGAATGAGCTAGAGCTTCACTTTTAAGGCACAGAACAATTGGTAGGGCATTTTGGGGGGAGTCCTTTCTGCTTGGATACTGTAAACCTTCTTTATTTCACCTTCAGGACACTGTAAGACTGCTTTTCATTCTCCGCATGCCAAGTAATGAAAGAAGGCTAGTGGGACACTGTGAGGATCTGAAAAGTTTTTAAAACTCCTTAGAAATAAAATGTCAATTTAGCAAATACATAACAGTTTTTGGTCAAAGCACACCAAGAGAACAGAAGAGAATTGCCATTTTATATTCTGATATTAAATACATATTTTTTCAGTCATTAGCAGTAGTAGTAGAGTTATTATTATTGTTCTTAAATTCTAAAGGATGGTCTATGGAAAAGCTATTATTTATATAAGAACTTCATAAAAAGTAAGCAAAAAAAGATTTAAATCTACATTTTGACCTAGGAAATTTTGACAGAAATTGTTACTGCCACCTTTATAATAGCATATATGCAAACAATAAAATCAATGTATCGCACATTTGCAAGTACACACTCCCTGTCTGCAGTGAAAATGTGTTGCTCTTAGGCACTCAAATACCCGGAGAAATTCACAAATTGAGAATGTCAGATTTAACTTCAGGTTGTTCAGTGCTTGCCAATACTACAGTTGATTGTATACCCTTAAGGGGGAAGTGAAAACTAAATTTTAGAATGTTATGAAATAAGGAGGAATTCTCACTATAACAGACACATCAGTGAAGAAAAAGCTAGTATAGCAACTGACTTTCCAACTCCGTGCTATGGGATGACAGAATGATCTGTACCATGATTTGAATTTCTGTTGGGGTTTTTTTTGAGTGGTACTGACACTTCTCCAATTAAGATGGTATCCTTTTTTCAATTTGTTTTATCTTTAAGTAAGTAGGTACACTCTTGTCCTGGATGTGAGTGGTTGAGAAAATGAAGAATTCCTCCCACACATGCATACCTTTTTTCTAGGGAAAAACAGAAGACAGAAGGTGAAAACACAGAAAATTTTACAAGACCTGTGTTTCTGTTTTACCCCCAGTTATTAGTTCTTAATCTCAAAACACTGCTTTTGCATTGCTTTTGCATTTTTTTAATTTTTAGACAAAAAATATTAAATACATACTGCTCATGCAGCAACTACATATATGTCTGTTTTCTGTCCAAGGCAAACACCACAGAGGAAAATAATGGCATCCCCACACTACATGTAGGAGTTGTGAAACGTGCCACTGTGCCATCTAATGGTACACCAGCACTACAAGATGTTTGCTCTTACACCTGATAGCCTCTTCTCTCTAAATGCTAGGAGGTATGTTAGATACTCTATCCACTCTCAGATGTGAATTTCTTATCTTTTATTGTTTTGTGCCCACAACCTTAACATTCCTCTAATGCAGTTTCTTGAAGGGAATAATTCTTTCTCTTCATTTCAAGGTCTGCCTTTTAATGAAATACTTTTGTGAATATGTTTTTTTCCAATTACATTATATATCTGAAACTAAGCCACAAAACTGATTCTGTAGCAGTCAATCAGTTTCTGAAAGGTGTTTTATTATTCTAAATTGACCATGAACCTTAGTGATCTCTTCCCTTTTCTATTTCTAGTGAAGGGAAAAAAATTGCAGAATGACATTTGATGGCTAGGAATTAATGTCTATATAACAGCATTTTACCTCAAAAGAATAGCCAAGATCAGTAATGCCAATTTGCAAGAGACTGAAATAGACCATCCTGCCACTCAGTGGCTATAAAGCAGACTTGATATCCATGACTAGACATGCAAAATGTCTGAAGCTTGCTCAGGAAAAATCAGCTTCATTTACTTTGCTAGGTAATTTATCTCAAAGCAATTTAAGCTGAGAATAAATACAGTGTCTGTTGCTAAATGAACATCAAATAATAAATATTCTATAATATACTTCCAATTTGTTAAAAAAATACATAGCGTGAGAGCTGTGTTTGTGTAAAAGAACAGAAATATTTCTTTACATTAAATATACTTAATTTTACACAAACACATTCTTTATTGGAAAGTTTTCCATTTATTTTAACTACCCCAGTTACATATAATTTACTCATATCTTAACACTGTTAATAATTATCCCTGAGCTTTTCAACTCATTAAGCCTGTTTATATTTATTATCTCAGCCAATATCTTTAAGTCACAAAATGGTTCTCAAACAGGTATATTTCCCTCTCAGCTTGTGTATGAATTTCTCAATTTATAATGATGGCAAGCAGGTAGTTATTTTAATTATGAGTGTTGACCCTTCGCTTTGATTTATGCAGGCTCTTTTAATTGCTTTTTACCATTTGGAGAGAATTACTAAATATGGAGTTTGATTCAAAGAAGCAATTTTCTATCCCAGGTGCTCTTACTTTAACCAGTAGATGGTGCCAGGCATCCACAAACAACTAATCCATGCATACCTTGCCGATCCTTGCCAGGAGGTAGAACTGTCTTACCTTATATTCTTGAACCATACCATTCTGGTTATCCTCGGGGGGTGGCTGCCAGGTGACCACAATTGCCGTCCCATTCCCGTCATTTTTAGTTACTGAAACACTTTGTGGTGGAGCACTAGGAGCTGTTTATTTGGAGGGAAAGATCGAAGGGTTACGTTTGTCAAGTGCAGCAGCCAGCTTTTTTAAGATGAAGTCAGCTTCTGAAGTACATGTGGTCTGTTTTGGGCTATGCAAATGCATTTTTTTACTCCCCACCCTTCATTAAGCTAAAATGATGTACAAGGAAAGGGATGAGAACCTGCAACCAGGCTCCTGAGTTCTGCTGTAGTCTCTCTCTATAAGATTGGAAAAGTCACTCAGGTCACAAGATTCGCCCAAACTCAGGTGCCCTTTACCTGAATGCCAGAATTCCCAAGCAATGAATTCCTCATTGGTCTCAAATCATCTCACCCAGGATCCACAGTTTTGAAAAGTACAGCCTATAAATTGACCCTGATGGAAGGCTAAACCTCAATTCCTCTAATGTGTAAGTAATAATGAATAATACAAGCTCGCTAAAATCAAGACAAAATGCGTTATCATTAACATTCCTATTTTGCATTTTAAATCAACTTTCTAAAACTAGATGCTTAAATGATGCTTAGGATGAACGTGTTTAAGCACACTGCTTGAAACACACAGAAATAATTTAAGCCAGAGCTAAACAGTACATCTATTGGGGAGGTAGAGAGAAGGGAAAAGGTATCACATCCCAACAGATGCACTGAAATCCCTATTCAGAGGCACTGGCCATCTTGCATACCTATTATGCCTGAGCTACCGGAAGAGCTATGACAAAAGGAACAGCTTTATGAACCTTCCCTTTTTAGCACATGTATGAGATGGAAATACATAATTTAGTCCACTGTGTCTGCTGCCCTCATTCATCTTTTCATTTTGAACTAGTGATTGATCTAGATATAAAAGCCTTTTAAAAAATGTGGCTTCCATTCCCTCAGCTACAGTGCTTTGATGATTTCTGTGGTGTCTGCTATCTACTCAAGATAGTGATTAGTAAGTGTTTGAATCTGACAGAAGTCACTTGCGACCAGACCATGAACTCAGCAGGGAGGAGTGCACACAACACAGAAGATAAAAACCACATTTCCCATTGTGTTTTGAAGGGGGTTTTGCACATCCCTCTCTCTCTCCGTCTCTCATGCATCATTCTGAATATTTATCTCTGTGTCACCGAACAATTCACACAACGATCGGTCCAACACAGAGTCTCCTCTGCTGCAGACTGCTGTTCTCCAGCAGCCCGCACTTCAAACAAAATCAAACAGTGAACAGATCAGAGAAAAGCAGGCCAGGATACTACTTCAAAAAGGCAAGGCGAAGACAGCCTTGCTCCTACTTGCCTTCTTCCAGGGTTTTGGCAAATTTCACTTCACTGTCTGCTCCTTGAAACTCATTGAAAAAGGGGCGGGCCTTGATTTCATAGTTTACACCTTTCTTCAGCTCTGGAATGATCACACTGTTTTTGGTTGGAGTCCTCACTTCAAAAATTAGCCATTCTGACTCCCCATAGGATGCTGGCGTAGGCCGGTACAGAATTTTATATCCTTGAATATACTGGGATTGCTGGTCCACCTGGCAAAACAGCAAAAAAGCACATTAGGACACAAAACAAATTGTTTAATAAATATGAACTGTGAATGTTGTCTGTGACATTATGCACAGTCCTCTGACTATTTTATTTTATTTCAAGTAAATACCACCACCGAACTAGATAAAACCTCCTTGAATACAGCAAATTACAGGCCTGATGCACAAGTGCATTAATCCGTTTGACGCTGGTAGAACGGCACCAGTTTCAGTGGATTTATGAAGGCGTTAAACAGGGATAACAGAATTGTATAATAAGTCCTAGCGCTGCGAAAAGAACAACCTTTACATTTGCTGAAAGTCTGAGCAGAGCAGAAGGAGCTCTGCACAGGCGCAGACTTCTCACCCACCCAAACACACTCTGCAGACCAGCAGGCATGAGGGGAAAGGGAGGAGACGATGGCAGGGGATCTATAGCTCAGCCATCCAGGATGACGGATGCAGAGATCAAACGGAGAAACCTGCCAGCTCTCCTGAGGTGTGGAAGCCTCCCAAAATCCACAAAATGAACACTGCTTCCTCCCTGCTTCCTTCTGGAGAAAGTGATTTAAAAGGGCAGCCAACTGGCACTATCTGCCTTGCGCTGATTAGGTTTGCCTCAGGCAAAGGGCAGATTTATCCAGGCACTTCCTCCACCTTCACTGACTTAGCAGAAGGCTACTCTGCTGGAGGAAAGGGGCTGGTTTAAGAAGAGGCCCACAAAAATCAAGATGGCAATACAGAAGAGGACCACTTGGAAAAGTGGTTCAAAATGATATTCAGTGGTCCTAACTGCTTTTTAGACTGAGGACATACCACACATATGGAGAAAGAGACCGTAATGTAAATAAGGAGGGACTCAATGTATTTGGTAATAATTGAGACAGAAAGTTATCTTAAAGGAGTGATCTCTTGTGAAACATTCACTATCCTTTAACCGATGAATAAGAAAGCACAACAAAAAGAAAGGTTTTTTTAAAAAAGTGCATCAGATTTTCCCTGCTTTCAAAAGTGTCATACAGTGATATAATAAAACTGCTTGCTTGCAGTTTTACTCCAAAAAGCAACATGCTTTATTTTTAATAATTGTGTAAAGAATATATGTGTTAGCTAACATTGAGGTAATGCTTACTTTTGAAATTGCAGAGAAGCCACAGGCCACCCAAGAGACTGACAAAAACTGGCTGTCTGGAAAAGGTTGTTCTGTAAGTAAAGGTCAAACAAAATTGCGCTAGGAACCTCAGAGATGTTATTAGTTAAAACACGAGGTTGCCTGCTGCAGGTGGCCTTACTGCAGGTGACAGTGTAATTAGTGTGCAACACAGCAGATATTATTATTTGTATTCTTGCAGCAACAAGGAGCCCTGGTCATGGACAAGGACTCCATTGGGCTAGTCAAATGCTTTGAAAAATGGTCTGCCATCACCCGGCAGGGGCTACATCCTTTGCTCACCTATACTCTCCCCTATTCACTTCTGCAGACAGGAGCTCTGAAAAGACCTCCAAGTTCCAATCCTTTGGGATTTATTGCCACACTAGTATAATTGTCCCCCATTTTTTCGTCATTCTGCATTCTGTTTTAAAGCTGATCTCTTTAAATTACATTTTCTTATCTCATCATTTATTACTTTGTCTTTCCGATGTTATTCTTTCTCTTCACTCCTTTTTATTCCAAAATGTCTTCCACTCTAAGCCATTTCTAATTCTTCTTTCACTGAGGCATCAGCCTGGTAAGCTTTCTTCAATCTATTTCATATATGTTCTCATTCCCCTCACTTTAGGACTCCTGCAGTATCTTTCCCTCACTCTCTCATTTCCTCTTCTACTGCATCCTCCCTATGTCCAGCTTCCTGCTTCATCCTGTCAGAGGCAACATCAACAGACCACCCCACCCCACCGCCGTTTGCCATTTTCCTCTCTCCTCCCTGCACTGTGTGTATTCACTTATAATGCACCTTGGGAAGAAGTGTAGGTTCAGATGAGGCTTTAGAGGTGTGGGTGTATTTCTCAGTATGTATGTAGGATGGAGGTAACTCTTTCAAGCAGAATTATGCACTATATCCCTTCACCTAATGATTGACAGACTGGGAAGTGCCGATGTTATCTCAAAGACATTAGGGGACTGATACACTTCCTACTGAAAGCAGTGCAAAAGTCTCAAATGATATGACTTAAGAAGGCTTTGATCAGTCTTTTAGCTTCTGGGGGAGGACTCTGAAACTCTCACTATATTGTAAGCAGTACTACCTACAGAGACACAAAATGTTGAAAAGTGGTTGAAATTTAATGATGTAGGTCAGCAAAGCCCAAGTAGTACTTCGTTCCAAAGAAAAACATTTGCAAGTATACAAACTCCACAGCTTCTTACAGTGTGACCCCACAGCTGCAAAACAGTGCAATCCAACAATGTATATGACCATCTCCACGACACTGATCTATACTTACGGTCCAATGAACTTCAATTGAGGAGGAAGAAAGGATAGTAGGGTTGTGTAGATGTAGTACCACATCCCCTAGTTCTCTCTGGACCTGCTTGTGATCCACACCTTGACTTGTTGGTGGAATATCTGTAATAATTTAAGATTCCATTCTCACAAATATATGTAATTATTAAAATAAGTATATGCAAATACAAATAAAAATATCATAAAGCATATGATCCTATAATCAGTAAAGTTTACCCTGAGTACCTTCCAATTATGTAAGAAACAACTACATGAAGTGTTTTCTTGAGCAAATCACCAATGCTTGGTTAGTACCCAATCAATACACTGCACTTCCTTTGACATAAAGAAACAGGAGACAAATGCTGAATAAAAAGAAAGAACCGCTCTCAGGGATATGTATGGTAAATGACTACAGCGGAATCTCTTTATTCTTTCCTGCAGGGAGGAGAAAACTTTCTACTGCCCAGTCCAAATTCCAAGAGACCAGGAAACCTACAACGAAGGGCAAAAGCAGAAGCTGTGTCTACAAATACATTCATGGGCAATCTAATGCATTACTTTTAATTACAAAAAAAGTGTAACAACAGAAGAGAAGAAAAACGAGTCATGTGGCTGCTGCTTCTCTGATAGCAAATGACTTCTGTAAATAGGAGGCAGACCACAGTTGCTGTCTCACTCTCCCAATATTTGGTTTTGGCAGCTTATAGCTAAAAGAATTGTTCATGCACATGAAGGAGAAATTCCCCTCAAAATATTCAGTGGTTTGAGCTTGTACAGTGGAAACACATTTTCTGCACGCAGAGCTCTTATGCAGAAAGCATACTTAACTGAAATGGAATGACTGTCCTAGACATATATAAAATTTATAGGGCAATCACTAATAGGGTGGCTAAAATATACATGTACTATGGACAGCAGAGTAACATAGTTTCTATATTGATTTCATATGTCTCCCTTTGATCACCTCATTTTAAACAAATACCATGCTGACAACAGTTAAAATCAGAGACTGGGAAATTCATGAAAAGTACTTAAAGTGATTTTTTTTTTTTTTTTACAATCCCAGATACAGAGTAATGCATTGCATGCACTTTCCTCTAGCCTACTATTTTCTCCATCTGACCTCCTCCAGTGATTAAGCAAGAGCAGGATATCTTCAACGTTTCTGTTCTCTGAAGTACTCAGTAAGACCATAGTAATTTCCATACCTGCCTGCTCACAAGAAGGGCCAGAGAGAGAGTACACAGAAACAGTGTATGTATTTATCTACAACTACAATTACAACTACTGTAATAAGTGATTGCAGGTATGTAGACTATCTTGAAAGCTGAGGTCTGGATAGTGCAGCAGATGCTGATACAGAAAACACACATATTAAATGCAAGTGCAACAGTTGCAAAGCATACTTTATGTCACGGTGGTTACATTTTCAGTTTACCAGCTTTTGTTCATGCCTAAATAATGATAAAAAATGTTAGACTGCATTAAAAATACTGGCATGAAGACAAGTTTCTTTTCCAGAAATACAGCTCCCATTTAAGAACAGAAAGCCCATGCCACTTTGCACTCTTGTCATACAGTTTCCCCAACACATTCACAAGAAGATTTATTTAAAGTTAAGGTTACCACCCAGCTAGTGGGTGACAAATCTGGCTTCTTAGAAATGAGCACAGAGAAAGAAAAAAACCCCTACCCCTGAGTCACTGCTGTATCCACATGTAATATGTTCTGTCAAATGGTCCATGTATCAGTGCATTTTGCCTCCCTCAGTCTGATAGTCTTAAAGATAGAAACTTCTGTTTGGAAGTTGCCTAAAACTCTAGCCTTTCTTTCTGCTTAGAATGTAACAGAAATGCCAGTTGAATAAGTAGTGATATCTTCTCTGCTAGCCACAAGAGATGAGTCACTAACAATATGAGTAAAACCGTTAACAGGCTCAGCCATTTGCACATCTGTGCTATACAATGCCTATTGTATCTACCCCATACTTTCTTGTTTAGCTCTAAGCTTCCAGGACCAAGACTATCCTGCAAAAACTACTTAAGCGTGTTGTTAATGTTGGTAAAGCTGAAAGACCAAGGTAGGTTGCTTGTCTGGACATGCATTTAGTACAAGAATGCAAAGCCCTGTGAACAAAAGTTAAGTAGGAAACTTTAGACCCAGCTTAGCTAGACCACAACTTACACAAAACTGAAATGGTATTGGAAGAAGAGTGGAACTGCTTTAAAGAACTTCTCTCTTTATAACGTTCTTACTACTGATGAAAATTGTATCTATGGGTTGTTAATTCCCTGCTTAGGGTTTGGGTGGTTCTTGATTCTTCAGCTTCACCAGCTGCCCAAAGGACTGCTGAACCACTCCTTGCCATTCTAAAACATGCAGTCCTGTGTGGGAGCAGGATATTCTGCCTCATTCACCATTTATCAGCATCAGGCCAGTGATCACTTCACCTGGGACTTGCAGACCTGATATTGCATCTCATCTCTAAGCATAAATCCACACTGCATGAAAAACTGGCAAATAACATTGCAGCCTACCTGAATAATAGCATACGTTGCCCTATAAGCATGTGTATTCCCAGGAATACAGAAATCACTGAAAAGCTATTAAATCTCTCCTTGGTAACAGACCCAGGAACTTGCGGGATCCTTACTTTCTATCTGGCCATGACTCTACTGACTATGTATCTAGTGAAATTGCCAGCCAGCAGGAGAAATGCGTAATGGCAGAGGACTGCAGTGTGAAAACTATTCATTCCCCATCAGAGACAGGAAAGACTTGAGTTCAAACCGACTTCAGAACAAATAAAAAGTCACTAACTGAAAAAGCTTTGTTTTCCTTCAGGAACTTCCTTTCAAAAACAAACATGTACTTCCTTATACAAACAAAGAAACAAACATACAACAGAGATGCTCTTCATTAGTGAATGGGTTCAATTCTCCAGTTAAGTAGGGAAAGTAGAAAAAAGAGAGAGATGATCTCTACTACTTTTACTTTGAAAAAGAGTATGTTCAATTTATTCTCTATTTGTTCTGAAGAATCCAAGTGTTCACACTGGAAAAATGCAGGCTGCAAACTTCCACTGCATTATCCCCTGTACACTGCCATAATTGTCATTTATTTTCTATACTGAACACAAATTTATCATAAATTTTAGATAGCTGGATTCAGGAAGAGTGATGGTAGCTTAGAGTCTGTTCTCTGTTATTATCTAGCATTTCTATGGCAATGTAGAAGCTCAGATTCTGCTACCTGTCAGAGCTCTCTCTTCCCTACTGTTCTGCTTTCAATAGCAGTACTACTGCAACACTTAACATACTGCCAAAAAACTCTTCTTTACTGACTCATGATACCCAATTCCTCCAAATCTTAATTTTTCTCATTCCTAATGCAGCAGAAGCCAATTTAGACTACATGCTGTTTCTCTCTCTGTCTGAATCTTAGGGATCATTTGATTCTTGACATAATGATAGAATTTCCACTGAATTCTGAAAGTTGTGTGATAACTTCAAAAATCTGAGATTACTTCTGTTGTTAAAAAGAACTATTCTGCAAGACGTAACTGTCTTTTGGTAAGAAATGCTAGGGTTCCCTTAGGCAATGCAACAGGCTGTCTAAGGAGCTTTAAGAATCTCTGTTACAGGGGACTGCAAGTTTGAATCCTATATTTTACTCTCTAGTATATATTACAGCATGCATAGATAGATAGTTGAAAGCTAGCAGAATTCCTGCATCCAGTATTGCTTAGTCCATTTGTGACAGCCACAGCAGGTACCCAAAATGTCCAGTATTAAAAGCTTACCTTGAGTTTTCACTGGATCAGATATTTGGCTAGGGTCACTAAGTCCATATGCATTAGCTGCCCTCACAAGGAACAGATAAATTGCATTAGGTTTTAGACCTTTAACTGCAGAACTCTCTGTTTTCACATTTTCAGCTACAGTTTGCCAGCTGCTACCAGATGCATGGCTAAAGATAAAACACAACAGCAGGTTAGCACGTGCTTTTCTCTAGCAGTAATTATATATATAAACACAAGTACAGCAAGATCACATGAGACTCATATACCTGAAGGCCTCAATTATATAAGAGGTTGGAGTTGCACCTGAATTCAAATTAGGTTGCCATGACAATGTTACGGTATT
Source organism: Apteryx mantelli (assembly GCF_036417845.1). Taxonomy (NCBI): domain Eukaryota; kingdom Metazoa; phylum Chordata; class Aves; order Apterygiformes; family Apterygidae; genus Apteryx; species Apteryx mantelli. The sequence goes on from NC_089978.1 coordinate 114,180,944, forward strand.
TCTGCTGACATCTGTAACCTCAGGTTTCGATGGAGCACTAGGAATCAAGTTTGGGTCAGTGGGTCTCGGTGGTTGCACTGGGACTCCAAATTCTAACGAAGGAGAGAGAAATGCAATGTATAGACAGGAAGCAGCTGTAAGCTGAATACTGTTCACATTCGCATCTGCACTGGCAATTTATGACAGTGTCAGATAACTACTGCATTTTGATTTCTGATTTTCTTTTACATATTTTCTCCATGCAGAGCAACCCTAATTGATTTACCTTGGACCTCTATGTAAGCACTCCATGTAGCTTCGCCACTTGGGGTTGAAGCAATGCAGGTGTACCGACCAGTGTCGCCCAGCTGAGTGGGAAAACAGAAGAATAAATACTTGAAACAATCAGGCACTCAGTGGGCCAGAAAAGTAATTACAGATCTGTACATTCCCCCATGAATATGGATAAACATATTAGAATGCAGAAACTTTGAACAAGAAACTTCTTAAGTAAAGGGTATGATTTCACATGCTATAAAATGAAAAGAGATACATATTTTTGAGCATTCTTTAAAGAGCTGGAAATGCTGCAGATGCTAATTAAATATTTCCCATTCTTTAATGAACAAAATGAAGGCCATATCTTGTAGCATTTACTCCATGCTCTGCAGAGCTCTTTTCAAATAAATTGAGAAGGAAGTCGGATGACAAGGCCCCATGCAACCCTCAACCTTCTGCCTAAATGATGCCTAGGGATTTGTCTGGACTGCAACACAGGAGAGAATATCAACCTTAAAGAAAGCTTAAATATTGCACGGGGCCTTGCACTTATTGGGTTCTCTCTGCTAGTATAAATTTCACTCTACAGGAGACCCAATAAAGGATCTCCATATGCTATTCTCATTCATTTCTGAATGCTGGATTATTTGTCCATATGTGACTTAATCACATTTCAAAAGAGGGTTTTTTGCAAAGAAATGCTACTCTCCTGAGGTCTCAGTCTCAACAGATGAGCTAAAAGGAAGCACTCACAAATCAGAGGTTCAAATTCTACAACAGCATAACTTGTAATCAGTAATAAGGCAACTCTAGGGAATATAGCGAAGTCACATACTTGGCCTAATTTTAAGAATTACTATGTCTCAAACCACAGAAAAGATAGCAGAGAATAGCCAGTATGCTATAAATTAACAACATTTTAAAACATTTTACAGTTTGTCGGCACGACTAGCAATACCAATCAGGTATCTTGCTCCAGTTCCTTAAGGAAGCCATTTATTGACAGGTGCTTAACTATTTTAAAATACACTTAAACTGTCAAGTAAATAAGTTTAAAAAATAAAAACTATTCTAAAAACCTGTGTGCACTGGTCTATTACTGCAGTAGCAAAGGTATGCTGAAACAAAGGATGCTGGACAAAGGTATGTTTGAAATAATTAGATCATTTTTATCTATGAGTGCTGAAGCCCGAATCATTTAACGATTCATCTTACTGAAATACAAGCTTTGCTTCCCCATTCAATAATTCCCTTAATTAATACTTCTTAGAAGCATTTTTCCTTACAAAACCTGAAATAATGTGCCCTAGGCTGAATAAGCCAAGGTGTTAAGCATAAAGAACGAACTATCTGAAAGCATGAAGTATCAAACTGAAACATTTTAATGCAATTATTTAACATTTCATTAATTCTTAAAGTAGGACTTGCTACATTAAAAGTGTCCTGGGGGAAAAAACAAAGCAAACCAAACAGCAAGAAAACCCAACACAAAAAGCAGAGCTTGTCAGCTCAAGCTACCTTGGCATATCGGATCTGTAACGCTCCTGTCTCTAACTGCTTGATGCGCGAGTCCTGAGTAGACATCAGGGTCCCATCTTTTTTCCAGAGGATGGTGGGCATTAAAGTGCCTGTGGCCACACAGTTCAGTACTAAAGTACCATCCACGGCTACAGTCTGATTTACAGGACCCTGTCGAATGACAGGGGGAGGCCGGTCTGCAATCACTGCCAAAAGAAACAGATTTCTGCAACTGGAAGCAATTTTCTAATCATCTAAGCAATAGCAGTTGCTTGAGGCTTTGAAACAAACTAAAGATAATTAAACAAGTAATTAAAGTTGGAGGCATGCATTATCCGGGCAAGGTGCATTAATATGATGCACAGCTACAGAATTTTTACATGATACACAACACAGTATTTTCAGAAGGGAAAGAAGCATTGCATATTACATTCTGGTATCCGTGAGACATTCTTTGAATTCCAGTGTCTTTATAAAGTGATAATGAAATATATGATTTATAAAGTGATAAAGAAAGAACATCCTAAATGCTTTGTAAAGGCACAGATTTCACTTTGTTCACCTTCTACCATGTAATAGATCTATATACTGAAGTTTGTACTTGCAGCATTTAAAGACAGAAAAGGAGGAGGAAAGCAGGCAGGGAATAACCTGGCAAATAACGTATTTTTCAATTTTTCTTTTCTTGTGTGTGTTCTGTTTCCTAATTGAGAGATGGCCAGCAGTAGGGTGGAATAAACACAGAGCTAACAAACAGGACCATATTAGATTTTTTCAGTTGAGAAATACTTTTCCAGTAGTTTCTGACTTGCAGCTCTGTGATGACTTAATCTGTCAATATGAGTTCAAAGACACAAGGAGAATCTCACAATGTATTTGCATCAGTTTTAATGTATCTTTCACACCATAAAAATTAAATGTATGTGACGAGTTACTTAATAACTATGCACAGAAAGGTATAAAGCAGTCTCAGTATTCACAGAAACAGGAATGACTGTCTACATACTTCTTTTTCTTTATCAATGGATAATTAAGAAAAGAAGTAAAAGCTATCTTATTGTACTTCAGCTATCTCCTCTACCTGTATCATCCAACATGACATGGACTAATGATCTAAAATAGTCACAACTTCAAATGACATACAGTTGTTTAGCAGTGTCAACAGTTGCACTGATGCAACTTAATGTCTGGTTTGGTAGCTGAAATATAAAATTGAAGTTCTGATAATTTGTGAACATTAAGTATTTATAGATTACTTTTTGTAACAGGAGGGTGTTAACACTGCTTTTTTGGCTAAATTCCAAATTTTGTAATTTCTTTTGCATGTTTAAATGACACTGTGCTTTCAATTACATAATTTATCCTTTACTTCTTGTCCCAACCTGTTGTAATGCACTGTAATGTACTGTTAAGCCACTACTATCTTTCTCTTCAGAGACAACCAAAACAAACCCACACATAGTTTGTATTTAACTTTGTCAGGTTTGTAAAGAGCTTTGCAGTTGTCAATGATAACATGTTCTACATAAAGCCTGGTCACAATTTTCCAAGCAACATATTTCATTTGGGATTTATAGTTATGCCTTGCTTTACTATTAATTAATACTATTTAATACTAAGTAAATTACAAATAGGCATAATCATAAACAGCTACGGTAGCATGTTGATGTAATGTCAAATGTTAAAAAACATGTAAAAATAATCAGAAGTAAAATGGATATGTTTCTATTCATTATCGACCAGAGCTGATTTCATAGAATCTTTATTCCCTCCACCTGCCCCAATAGCTACCTTACTGACCAATCTGTGCTCTGCAGGTGAAATCCAATACCACTGAAAGAGGTGAGCAGAGATACACACAGTAACAGGGATAAAAAGTTAGACAGCAAGCAATCCGAAAGTAAACTAAATCTAGTGGAGGAAACTAAAAAAAGCCAGATAAATTAACAGATGGGAGAAAAATCCATAATCTGAAGTGTACTTATTAAACAAAAAGTGGCAATACCGCATTCCACAATATCTAAATTTTTAAACCCCTGACAGAGATAGCACAAACAGAATTTTTAGATTCAAAGAAGTAATGCATGCAACCTGCATTTATGCAAAGCAGATATCAAAATAGTATTTAAATAAAAATAAAAACTTGAGAATGATAAAATAAAGGTATTTTTACCATCAGTAACTTCCAAGTAGGCTTTTGTTATAATACTTCCTGCAACATTTAAAGTCTGGCAGATATAGTACCCAACATCAGATCTCTGGACATTGGTGATAGTGAGATCACCTGTCTGTGAAACTGAAAAACGGCTGGATGACTGAGGGGGCTGGTATGAGAAAAGCAGATTCTAGAAGATGCAGAGGAAAGAAATGGAAAAAAAAAAAAGGTTAAATAAATTCAAACATCAATAAACTCAAACATCAAGATTCTTAACTTTAATATAACTAAATAAGTTTATCTTTTCACATTACACACATAGGTATTCTGCTATTCATACATTTCTGCTATTCATATCTTAAATGTGTCCCTTCATACAGTAATGTGAGTAGCTTTTTTAGGATGTTTTATGATGAGATAGGTGCAGATATACACATATAACTGCATAAGTCTTTTTGGACTGCTCTAATGCCCTCTCTAGTCAATGGTGGCTTTTAAACCAAGTTTAAGAGGCGCTAGCAAAGGCCTGATACGTGTAGTCACCATAAAGGTGTAAACAACCGTGGTGCATCTGAAGAACTTGCTTCAATGCTCTTTTTTCAGAACCTAATCCAGGGCATTATATTTATTCTATTTCAAGAACAAATGTTTGTTTACTTACTGATATTTTAACTTTTGACTTCTTAAGAAAGGAACAGTTTTATAAAAAGAGATGCTATGTAAGTCTCTCTGATCATAGTGTTCGTGTTTTATAACCAACCCTATATAGTATAATTAGATCTTATGTCAGCTTCTGCTTAGATAGTTTTGGTATAAAGTGCATGGTTTGTTACCAACAGCGGTCAAAAGTCAGAACTGAAACCATAATAGTACAAGTCTGTTACATCAAATACTAGTTTCAAATTTCTACCTCTGGCTAACCAATTTGTGAATGAGAATATCTGAAGTTCATAGAGGCCATTTTTTAATCTTTCTCTCTCGCCTAGCTACATTTTGCATTTCCAAAAAGCATCCTATCCAAATCCAAAGAGTATTCCTAAGCAAAAGGAATAGGACAAAAAATCTTCTACTTTAGTGTTGGTAAACCCTAGCCATTGACCTTCTTCTCCACTTCCCTCCTTCGTCACAAGTGGCCAACATTCACCATAGCCAAAATTGAACCAGAAAAATCATGTACTAGACAAAGCTTGGCAAAAAAAACAGGTCATACAGAAACATTAACATAATATACCAGTTTACTTCTATCGTTAAAGATTATTATCTGAATTTGTTTACTAGTCCAGATTTACTTACAGATTTAGACAGAAATGCTGCAAGCAGAGTAAAGGAGCCAATCTCTCAAAGTTCTCAGTTTCTCTGGACTATTATTTTATAAAGGAAAGAACTCTGTCATATGCTATTGCAACTATTCATTCCTTCAATTACAGGAAAAACAAAATCCCATACTCCTTATTTTCCTTCAGTAAAGAATGCTTTGCATAAGATCACTCCTTCAAAAGAAGCCCTTGAAAGAAAATTGTGATTCTCTTGCTGTTATATTGTATTTCACCCACAATCTTTTTAGATTCTTCACAAAGAAGCTGAATTTTTTCCTCCCATTCAAAAAAGGAATCTGGGAGAAAAAGTGACCTCCTCAGATATGACCTGCCAGCCAAGTGACTGAGTGGGAAAATAAATCTCCTTAGTCCCAATGAGTGTGCTGTCCTTGCAGTGATGCAAATCAATATGGCACAGTTTAGTTTGCCAGAGACACATAAACATGGCAAACTAATAGCTCCATGATAAAGCCAGAGCCAAGCTTTCTGAAAATTTGGGAGCATGTATTAAGATACAGCAGTTCAGACAACTTTAGTATTATTCATGTCTTCATCTCTTAGCATTTCTCCCTGTTAGGTGAAAAACATTTTCATAGTAGTGAAACATGGTATGTTTCTAGTTGTTTCATAAATTTATCATTACGTTCATGGGTCAAATGGAAGATTGAGCAAAACATAGCTTTCCTTTTCAGTAAGGTTGACACTATCTAGCATGCACATGACTTAGAAGTTGAGAAGAAATGTCCAGCATCTCCAAGCTCTAAAGCTATTTTCCAAATCTTAAAAACGATAATTAATTTTTTTCCCCTTGTGTGACATCATCTCCTCAAGAAACTGCCAGGAAGAATGGTCAGAAAGTCTTTTTTACCTGACTTCCCTCTCTCCGCCAAAAGATGGCTGGCTGAGGGTTTCCAGTTGCTTCACACTGGAAAGTCACTGTTCTTCCCAGTGCAGCTACTTGATCACGAGGCTTTACAACAAACTGTGGAGGCTCTGAAAGAGGAAAATAGAAAAAAAAAATTACAAAAAAATCACACTATTGTTAGAAGACCAAAGTTTGTCTATTTGAAAGCCACAATTTGCCTACTGCCTTTAAATGGTGTAAAACAGAGTAGTTACACCTCTCTAGTATGGAGAGACAGCACAAAGAGACATCAATCTCTGACAGTCTCTGCTTCATCTTCACTCAGATCATCTCTTCTGCTGCTGGATCTCCCCATTAAAATCTTGACTGTGCATCACTTGCTTTTATTAGTGACCACTTATAGAGGAAAGTAACTCCCACTGACTTCATGGGTCAACCTCCAGAGTAACATTCACCAATCTGAACAAATTTGTTGCAATTTGGTTTTAAAAGAGAGTGGCTAAAAGTCACAATGGAGAAATCTTTGAGTGACAATTGGCTCACAGGCCACCCTTTGGCAAGGGCTATACTAAACACTGTTGAGTAACTATGAATTCAGGTTTACAAGGACAGAAGTTGGCATCTTTGATTTAGGAAAGCTGAGGAAAGAAAAAGCCTTTAATTGCTTGTATAAGACACTTTTGATGAAGTCAGGGTCTCAAAAATTTTCAATTTAACTCAAAAGCCCCAGAAATACTATTGAACAAATTATATTCATTTAAAATCTTCAATCCAATTACCAAAGAGGAACGAATTGAAAACAACAGTGGAGCTGAATGTCTCCTTCATTTACATAGGCAAGGGCATGTTCAAACAAAATATATATGCAAATGAAGGCAAATTTGAAACATCTGCTCATCCTAACATTATAAATACTGCCAGCATTGTCCAAACTCTTTGATTTATACAGACTTCAACAACCATTTTATCCAGTAGTAAATAAAGTGTCAAAAAATTATGTCTGTCATATTAAAAACAAAAAGTTAACATAGTTGACAGCATTAGATATGCTGATGGGGCTAGCAGAGAAAAAAATTTAGCTTGTTTTAGGCTGTTCACTCTCACTTCCTGAAAGATGTGCATTAAATGAAAGTCCATTTACTTAGTGTTTATGCATTTCCATTTCCTTTCTGATCATCTGTCCAAAACTAATTATTTTCTCCCTCTTGTCTGGGTTGAAGAATAAAGGGAATGTTTTGAATTAGACTTTAATAACTTGAATGTTCTTTTTCTTCCTTTAAGAAATCTGTATTTACAAGCTTTTCTTTAAAAACAGTGTAAATAACGTCATTTAAAGATACAGCTCAATGTGCTTACAAAAAACAAGTAATTGTGACTTTAACTAGCATGAATTCAGTAATACTAAAAGTCCTTTCTAGATGATTTGTTTTCATTGGTCATGTGGGTCACTATTTTTAGTTATCTGTTCCACCTGTCTGTGTCCCTGCTTCCTGTTGTAGAATATACTGTTTCTATTACCCTCTTCTTTGCGGGGAATTTTTAAAGCATAACATGGCATTATTTATATTTGGATGCAAATGCTACCATACCCTAGAATTTCCTTAGATAAGAAACCGCATGAAGCTAAGGTTAAACTGACCTACAGTAATTACCATACTTCAAAACATTTAACTTTGAAAAATTCAATCAAGATCTTGGAAGAGGTTGTGGGAAGATTTTGACATGATAGCATGTTTAATTGAGGATGGAAAGTGAAAATGTTGGGGATTTGCCACAGGGTTGCAAGGTATGATTGGGAAAATGGAGATGAGGGAGAAGTACCTTCATTATGCTGTTGGAATTTTAATAGCAAAAATAAATTTAGTGCATTTAGGGCTTGGCTAGCTCTGTACTAGACTGTGACACAATACCAAACAAAATGGAAGCTGGAGTTTCTAAACTCTCTGCTAGTGCATATGATTTATAAGGTTTCAGATTTCACTGCACTTGAAAATGGATATAGCTATCAAGAGATTACAAAAGTTGTGATCACCAGAGAAATAGCTGAATCCTTGTGATTCCAATACCTGAAGAAGATTGTTCAGGAAGTACTGAACAGGAAAAATGAGGGGAAATTTAGTCTCTCAGGTAAGTACAGTAGAATTTACAATCTGTAAACATGTACACACCCCTATGTATAGTATAGTATCCTAAATATGTATTATGCATATCAATTATTCTATTCATGTATTTACACATATGTATATTTTTCTAAATCTACTCCCATTACAGTAAAAAATAAAAATCCTATGAACTTTAATGCCAGAAGAATTAAAACAGGATTAAGTGAAACTTTGTTTTTGATTTCCACTCAATGTTGAATGCACTGGAAGCATTTTCATCATTTTTTTTTTAATTTCAGTTTACTTTCACACCTCGGGTCACACATACATGCATGGTATGTAATGAATATAATGTAAAAGATGCTGGAATAATAGTGCACTTAAGGAAAAATAACTTCTGCTATCCTTGAGACCTTTAAAACAAAAATGATTTTGTTTTATAGAACACTTAAGTTCAGCTACATGCAGTCCCTGAAGAGAGAAGATATCAGGATTCAACTCATTACATCATTCAAAAACAGACAGAGTTAGCAACCCATTACCTTTGCTCTTTGCCATAAAGTTACCCATACTTCATGCAGAATCTATTCTGTGCGATGTGTCTTGTCAATAACAAGGAAAAGATGGGAGCTGACTGGTTGAAGGACATGGAAGGGAATGGATGGGAAGGGGAGGAGAAGTTCTCGTCACAGTGATACGATGATTAGAAGATGGTCAATAAAATTTCAACTTACCAGACACAACTAAAAACAAAACAAAACAAAAAGAAAACATGGAATAAATAAAATTGAACAGACATGAAATAAACCAGAGTAAAGCAAAATTAAAAAAAAAACAAAAAAACAACAGGACCCTTGGTAAGGACCTTAGAAAGCACATACATATTCTGATCTATGAAAAGTAGGTTAAAAATGTTGAATCACATATGTTGCATTTGATTTTTAAGCAGAACTCTATCAAATCTTGAAAGAAGGCTGTACAGTAAATGGGTAACAGACTAAAATAATGGTCAGGCAACTTGCGTTCCACTCCAGGCCTTTCCAATGAATTGTGTGTAACCTTGGATTAAATGTTTTTAGTAGTATTATCATAATTGGTTTGTATTAATTTCTCTGTGCCAAGACCTTTCCATAATAAAATTCACCTGAAACCTCCAGTAAATATGAATTTACATCATTGCTGAAATGCAACAATGACATTTACAGCCTTTCTATAAGGATTCAAACATTTACAAACAGAAAATACTTTTCTGAGGCTAACAACTATTAAATGGGAAGTTTGTTCAAAAATTAATAATATGCTGAGGCATTTAACCCACTTACCAATCTTTTCAGTATAATGATTGCTGTATCAAGGTCCTAATGCTCAGTATTAAATTCCAAATGCAAACTAAATTAATATTAACATGAATTTTAAAAGATTCCTAACCCTTTTCCTCACCAAAAATCTCAGTTTCAGTAAAATATTCAAAAAAGAGATTTATTGCAAAACATTGTATTTCTCAACAGAAGTTTCCCAGTAGTAAATTATCCTTCAATCATAGTTGAAATTTTTCATAACCTTTAAACAGGCATAGATCCTGGCAGGCTAATTTCACTTATAAAAGAAAAGCATTTTCAAAAGCATTCCAACAACATATCTCTAATTTAAAGAACAGATTCAAATAAAAAGGTAAAAATCATGGATTTTTAAAATAGATACTCAGATACTGACAAAGAAAGTCAATCAGAAAAAGGGTAGTTGGTATAAAATAATTACAGTAAATGTCCAGAACTAAATAATTTTCTTAATGCATCTTACAAATACCAAGTCCTTCAAAACTTTGGTCTTGTCCCTTCATGTTGAAATTAAAATAACTGTTGTTCAGCAGGAGTATACTTTCATAATGAGTTGGTAAGCACCTGTGATACACCATTCTCTGGTAAAATGCTTGGAGGAAACTAATAATATCCAGTCTGCCAAAAGTCATTAGGTAGGAGGAATACTGACTTACTGTTCAAATAAATGAAACATACAGAGGACTCCAGGTGTACAATGAAAATGAAGCAGAAAGAGAAGCAGCTATAATATTGGAACTTGGACTGAGTTAAAGCCAAGAAGCTGCAACTGAACGTGCCAAACCAGGTCATATATAGAATTCACTTTTGATGTTAATGGAGACTTTTTTTAGGAAGCAACCCCAAACAGAGGAAGTTGAACTGACAGTGTTTCGAAGTTTGGATTTTCAATTTTAAGGAAGGATTCTGTATGTATGGCAGCCTTCATTAAGGGTGTGTGTTCAGTGTTTCTCAAAGAAAGTACCAGCATGTATTATTCTGCCCAGATTATCCTGGCAAATCTAGGATTTACAAAGGGAGCGGTCAAGAAATGATACACAAGAATTCTTAAGAGAAATACATTCCTCACCTCCAAGACTGAGCTCCTAGCTCTCTCTTCATCATATGGAAGTATATTACACAATAAGCACTCCTTTTTAACTGAAAAGCTCTCCACTAAACTTGGGTCTAGAATACTTGCAATTACAGTCTGACTTGTTCTGGAATTTGAAATGCTTCTCTGTAAAAACCAACTCATATTCTAGATAAAATAGGCTGATAAGAGAAATAACGGGGTACTGTAATGAGCTGAAATTCTTACACAGTGGAAGTAACTCTAAATTACCAATTTTCCATTATTTAAAAAGCGCCTAAAGGAGAAAAGGTAAGGCTTCTTGGTAGCTATGCAAATCTGCCTGAGAGTCCTCTACTGAAAGTTCACTTGAAATTTCCAGCAGATAGGAATCTGTCTTGGTTGCTCAATTACATTTCCACAAATTGAATTAACTTGTAAGTGCTGAATTTCCACCTTTCTTTTTACTGGAAGCTTTTGTTATTGTATGTCAAAAATAACCCTGTCAAGCAAATGCATTTTTTTGCCCACCTGTAAAAACACAGGGGATCCTGATACATGAAAATAAATCCCTATAGAAACAGGGCATCGCATTGGCTGCACATTTGTGGTGAGGGCAAAGGGTGAAATTTTATAGAAAATTATAAACAGGTCTGTCAGAGGGGCATCATGTGGTTTAAAAGAACAACAACACCACAGACAGACCACTTTCTTGGTTTGATTTACATGCTATGGATACTTAAGGTTACTAAAACTGGGAAGTGAATAGTTTTTCCTCTATTATTGCACATTTTATTTGCAGCACTTTGCTCACAATTATTAAGTAAATTAATTTCCCCTGTGTTTACCACAGCTTTTCATATGGCAATTAGAGGGAATAATTTGTTTGTAAAGATAGGAATGTAGCATGTGAAACCAAAAATAACAAAAGAGTAATATCTTTGTCTTTAAAATAATTTCCTTATGTGTCAGATTTATCAAGGAAGACACATGCCCAGTCACTGAACAAAAAACAAAAGAAAAGTGGTTTCCAGATTAGTGACATGATCTTCTAATACCTTATTCGTGACAGCAATCCTATCCACCTCCCTGGGACTACTTGTCTCATTAAATCTACTCTCAGGAGCATGAATTTGCAATTTCAAGACCCAAACTACAGACCGGTATAGTTGCCAGATGTTAGTGAAGCAACTACTGTACTTGACAGATGTAGGATCACAGGCCCATAAGACAGTTCAGGTTGGAAGGGACCTCGGGAGGTCTCTAGTCCAACCTCCTGTTCAAGCAGGGTCAGGTGCTAGGTCAGAGCAGGTTGCTCAGGGCTTTATCAAGTTGGGTCTTGAAAACCTCCAAGGACGGAGACTGCATAACCTCTCTGGGCCACCTGCTCCACTGCCTGGCTGTCCACCCAGTTAAGAAACTTCTCCTTATATCCAGTCTGAACCTATTTTTTTTAGCTTACACCTGTTGTCTCCTGTCTGTGCACCACTGTGAAGAGCCTGGCTCTGTCTTTTTGACAACCACCCCATAGGCACTGGGAGCAGCTGTTAGTTCTCCCAAAGCCATCTCTCCTCCAAGCTGAACAACTCTGTTCCCTCAGCCTCTCTTCACAGGACATGCACACCTGAGACCTCAACATACCATACGTAATGCCTACACTTCTAAATAACACATTTAGTAATTCTTCCCGCAAAGGTGAATGCAAATGTAGATCTACTGTTTCTCTATATTTGATCTGTTGGTTAATACCTAGAATCAATATTATAGACTTGGACCTATTTCTTAGCCTGTTATTGGAGAAGCTACAGTCTTCATATATCTCATTCTTGAAAGCTGTGGTAGTAATTATCTACCTCAAAAAGAAACAGTAAAATGATAGAAATTTTCATTCAATGGTAATAATAAAGTACTTTTGTGATCCAGAGATTCAAGGCAGTATTTAATTACTAAACAGTATTTTATTCTGCTTATTAAATAGCCATTAGTTATTATTATGACTATTCCTATTTATTAATGTCTTTCAGGCTCTCAGCATATATCTTGTTATTCAGCTGACACAAGTTGAATACATTTGATTTAAGCTCTGTATGTTTTATTTTTGTTTATTTGAACAAAAAGCTTTATGTCTTCATGGACTGCTTGACACCCTTAGAGCACATAGAGGCTGATATACAGGAATCAAGACAGTATAATGCTACACCAGAGAAATCAAACAATGGCGATCTTCAGGCCAACATTTTTACACATCTTAGTTTTCATATAAATCCTTGCGCTTATGATAAACCTAGGATATGCCAGTCACAGTGAAATTTCAAATTACTTTCAATTATTTTGTGTCACATTAATCCTAGTTCAAGCAAAACTTGATCAGAGGTTGTCTATGCCTGTAGAAACACAAACTGGGAGGAGATGGGACGCGAGTTTGAGACTACGTGCTTCTATGTGCTGGAAGAGACAGGAGAGCTCTGGGAGCAGGCATTTAAGATGCAGTTGGCCAGGTAGAGACTAGACAGAGAAGAAACTCTAGAGCTAGCAATAGAGATAGCACAGAGATAGGTATGCTGTCTGGAAGGAAACATTGCAGTTTTCCAGAATGGCTGAAACTTTCTGAAACACCCCCAGGTGTTTATGAGTGGCTGAACAAAGTACAGAAAATTTGGGTATTAGAGTTACATGCAGAGGAAATGTTAGAGTTTGAGTATGCTTAACAAACTGGTCAAACTCTGCTTGCTTGCTCTTAAAAATAAAATAGAGACATTCTGAAGATCTTTATTTACTCTTTTTTTAACACTAACTCAGCTAAAAAGCTGCCAGACTCTTCTGGTCATAAATATGTTTCACTGCTGAACCTGCTAAATTCTGAAATCTAATTAACCACTTTTTGCTTTTAAAACCATACCTTAAATCCTGCAGGCATTAGTATCTGAAAAAGGACCGCTGAAGGCCTTTTCTGCAAAGCAACTAACAGATTTTTTTGTTGCTGTTCTGCAAACAGTTTAAGGCAATGTACCATCTTCCATTTCCCTTCCAATGATTTGTAGGCAATTTTGTTGTTATCAAAGCAATCTGAAACCCCCAACATCCTTGAGATGCACATTTCTTTGCAGTCATTTGTAGAAAGTATCACTTTCTACAGAGAAATAAACAAAGGCCAAAATGTCTACTTCTGAGAAAATATAAATCCTGCTATTCATCTGTCTGCAGGCGACAGCCTGGGAAAATTATGGGAAAATAATACCAGGTACATTATAGAAGAATTACGGTATCTTTTTTCACCCTCGTTCTTTGGTCTCTATGTATTCTCAGCTGTCACTTCTTGATATCTGGATACACATATAAATAATTTATATTTTCCCAGATTTTTTGCTAAAATTCACATTCATAGAAGACCATACTGGGATATCCTTACACACCATGAATGCTTATATAGTAAATAGAGCCCCAGGGCATCAAATATGATTTTCTGCAGTATAAACTTCTGAGGAAGGGTCTAACAGTCTGGCTCCAAGCATGCCACAAATATAGAGTTCAGCCAAAATGTTTATACATGTTTTTTAATGTTTCCAGTCAAAAGTGATGACTTGTAATTCCAAGCGCCAGCAAGGGAGTGACCATGATTAATTATATTTATGACAACTGGAAAAACTCTATTTCAGATTGCTGCTGAGATATCAGATAATCCATTTTACATTTATAGGAATAAGTGACCTTGCTAATTTCAAAATGCGCCTGATGAAAATGGAGAAGATAGAAATCTAAAACAATTGAAGAAGAGAAACAGATGAATTATTTTCTATAATAGTACTAGAAGCAAGAGAAAGAAATTCAGAAAGCAAGCAGTCGGCTGAATATCAGGAAAAACAGTTCTGATAGGAAGAAACTGACAGAAAGCTTCAGATTCATGCACAGAAAAGCTAATTATGGAAAATCTCAGTATTAGTTAGCTGCCGGGTTCCTCAACATACTTCACGCCAAGTTTATTGATTTATTTTTTCTAATTTTTTTATCTATACTTGACCACATTCACTCCTCAATAAGGAGCCTGAGTAGTGAAGACTTGTCGTGTGTTGGGCCCTAACGCAGAAGTGGGCTGGTTAGACTCTGTGCCCTGCCTGAAAGAGCCACCACGGTTATGGGATTCACGGACTGTGCGTTTACCCTGTTGCATTGGAGCCAACGGCCGCGAGGCAGCTGCAGGCTGGCTGGGGACCTGGGAGACACATCATCAAGACGTTCATTCTCACCGAGCAGGGCAGGATTTATTCACTCAAATTCAACACATGGCACGCAACAGGCAGGCTGGATTTGGCCTGCTGGCTTGGTACTCAGAAGAAAAAGGGCAGATGACCATGTGTACTCTGGAGAGTTAATGTGGGCTAAAAGAAAGTGGTCTGACAAGGGAAAAGGCAAGCACTGCTCCTTAGTGCTGACAGCGCAAATAAAGCCTTGAAAATGCAATTACATTTAGAGCTGGTACACGTATCAGGGGAGAGACGCATGTGAGGCTATGTCATTACAACATATACCTAAAAATGTATGTCATAACATATACAGCATGGCAGTTTAACAACATCAATTCCAGAACCAATTTTAGAGATCAATCTAAACTGCCAAATGTTCAAAATCAACTATTTTCTCTAATGCAGCAAGCAGAGATGTATCTGTCCTCAGCTCTGCAGTGGGTGCAACAATGGGTTTGTCGCTTTTATTATCAGTGTCAAAATGTCACTAAGCTGCTCAACTCTCTTCAGGGGCTTAAACCCCACCCTGCACTGATAAACAGAACGAGATGTAGGCAGCAACCAAACCCTTCTGCTTGTGTGCTATTTTGTTTTCAGGAACTATCAAATAGTTTTTAATCCCTGATGCATTTCTGGCCATTTTGAGATTTAATTAGGACCAAGAGGTTTTTTTCCTTCTGGGCAGTAAAATCTGACTATATCTCAGCTGTGTCTCCGTTGTGCAGCTATGTTATATTAATGCCTGCTTCACAGCAGAGCAATGAATCTCCCTTTTAAGCATCTCAATATTTAAGAAGAGGGCTACACGAGTGTGTGTGTGGAGAGGTGCGGGGCAGAACCTGCTGCAAAAATTTGTGGGAAAACAGTGTGAAAAATGTACTCACTTGAGATTTTTTGACTTGCATACGATTTGACTGATACTAACTACAAAATACTGAAGTCCATAATCTCTCCTTCTGCAGGAGTGAATAAGGAAGATTTTTACAGTAAAATCTAAAATGTGGAAATAGACTTTGCAGTGTGGCTTTAAAAGGTAGCACCCCTCAGGTCAATACAGGTAGCACTCTCAGTTTAAAATGTTTATAAATCCTGGAGTCATTGCCTTGAGGGGACAGGGAGAAAGCTGAAATGGGGGGGCTGAGAGGAAGGGAGGGATTTAAGTTCTTCTGGATGTTCATCTCCCAACCTTCCCTCCCCCTTCCTTGTGAGACTTGCTCCTCCTAAACCATCCTATAAGCTAAAAACCATTCAGTGAACTCACGTGGGACTGGTCTAACTCTATCTATTTAAAACCTGGAGTAATGCAGTAAACTCTAGAATTCTGGTTCCCAGGCTTTATTTTTCAGAGAAAAATTGTCTTCCCCTCTGTTTAAAAAGAACCTAGGTAATTTGGGGCACTACTGCAATCTAAGTAATTGTGACTACAAATATTTATACTAAAGTCTTTTAAAAGACTGAAAAAAGATAGACAAACTTTAAATAAGCTGAGCAATAGTACAAGAAGATTATGATAGCTGGATACTATTTGAACAATAATTAGGAGCTTCCTACTGCATTTTTTAACTTAGAAAGTAGTAGAGCTGAAAAGGCAATGGAGTCTGTTTTTTTTTCTCAGCTGTTTATGATAGCACAGTTTTATATTTGCAAAAAAGTATTTAAAATCCACAGAAATTTTTTTCTAATAAGTTAAAGATATTTGTGAAAAGCAGCCAAAGCCCTATGATAAATGGATACCAAACACACATGAAAAATGGAAGGACCATAAATCTCTACAGTGAAGTAACTTTTGATCATTATGAAATGTTATTTGTGATATGCAATCCTCAGTAAGGAATACTGTTGAGTGAAACGGATACTATTTCAAAAGAAATCTGTACTTTTTCTTGATGGTTATGTCCCCCCTGCCCCCGAAACACACACACAGACACACAACTCAAGTCTCTGTATGGCATGCTAATACCTGAATTTACTTCTATGATAGTGTTATCTACAAGGTAACCATGACATTTTAACAACTTTTAATTACAGGTATCAAAAAATCACAAACATCTAAAAATTCCACCTAAGATGGAATTAGCCATCAGGGCTGGGAATTTTTATGGTGATGCAGGTAGAAAAGGGAACTAGATGCTTAGGGAAATTAACTCAATTTGCAAAAAAAAAAAGAAAAATTCTGGGACATAGCAAAGCACTCGGCCTGTCCTTCATGCAGTGAGCTCTATCAGGCAGTGGTTCATTTTTGCCAAAATACTCTAAGTATCAATATGCTACCTTAACTGTGTCAAAACAGAGAGCGGCTATTGAACAGGGGGAAATGCTTCTTACACGCCCCCGAAGCAGGCAAGGAGCAGAATTCCCTTCACTGTGTGTCTAGTGAGCCTGGGACGTTCATGAGAAGGTGGCATGCAGCACTGTGCCTGATCTCCATCCAGACAGCTTTGCCTGCTTTTTTGTTATTTAATCCTCTCATCCTTTTCCATCATCAAATGAAAAAATATCTGATCCCAAAATTTGGGAGCAAGCAGATATCTGCTGCAGAAACTAATGTGGACATACTTGCTATTTAGCATTGTAACTTGAAGAAGGAAGTCTTTTCTTGCACTGGAAGATCCTGACATTGAGCCTGCTAGGTGACACAGTTCGCATTTGAAGACTGCAAGGTACTTTATTATCAATATTTGTTCTTGAGTGTTACTCAGCACCTAACAATAAAATGTTTTAGTGTTCAAACAAAACATAATTCGTAGTCACAAGCTGCACCCAAAACAGCTTATCAAAATAATGTTTGAATGCACTGTCTGTTATTAAGTCTGCCTTTTTTGTCAACAATTAATTCACAGAGACGACTGATTTTAATGGTGCATGTAATCTAAGAAAAATAAGGGAGTGTATTTCTTTAGAGTAAGGCAAGTTTGTATTTTGTTAGGTTTGAGACCAAAGATTATTAACCTTCTTTTTATACTTTACAAGGAACATTAACAACACTGCATAAGGATACTTCTAATTATCATATCAAACCAAATAGATAACCTTCAGGGTATCTGTTTTTTTAATGCAAACCACTATATAGTCTATATGAAAATTAACTATAGGTTAGAAAGAAGGCAAAAAAAAAGCTTGGGTTACCATTTTAAGGACGTTTAGCATAATTTAATATAGCCTGAGTTTATGTCAAAATGAACATAGAGCACAGGCACTTTTTAAATGAATTAACCAACCAATTAAAGTTATTATTCCTTGCATTCTGTTTAATTTTATACATAAAAACAAAAATCCCCCCGCAACAACTTGCAGTAAAATTCTACTCTGTCTATTCCAATGGCAAAATTATTGAAATGTTATCTTCAGAATAACAGCCACAAAATATAGTCTGCAACAGTGATGCCTGCTACAAAAGTAATTGATTTTTCCCTGGCCACAGGGCTTAGGAAATTGCAGGCACTAGAAAAGAGTCTTCAAATTTTCTTTGCTATATTTTAATTGAATGCTGAAGTATTTTATAAAATCTATTTTCTTAAATTCTCTGCAGTGAGTGATTAAAAGGCATCGTTTTTAGGAACTTTACAGCAAATAAAACCTTTTCAGCAGGAGAAAACCTCTGGCTTCAACATATTTTTATAGTACTATTTCTCCAAATTATTTGAACTTTTCCTGTTCTACTTACTGAGGAACATCTGTCTCACCTCCTTGTTTCAAAGTACTAAGTTGCAGTAAGGGATCTCCAAACTTTTTAAGCATTATTTCCCTGCAAGCAATTGCTGTCATTGTCATGAGACACTACATAAAAAATTAAAACTCCAGTTAAAAACCATAGAAGCAGCTATATATTAAAATTTGTTACATGGATTTGAAGTTACTGTAAATCACTTTATTTTTTTATTTCACTGAAATATTTATTGATTCCTTCTTTTACCTGTATTTTAGCAATGCTTCAGGAATCTTAGTGTTCATCACTCACATCAGTAGAACAAGCACCTTCAGGGCACTAATCTTGTCTTCAGACAGTTTGCTCATATACAGTTCCTCTGATTAACTTTTAAGATTTATATTCATTCACCAGAAATAGGTGGCAGCCAAACTGCTCAGATCATTGATAGAAATCTCAAGTGCTGTCATAGTTTACAGCAGTCATTAAGGGGGAAAGGGCTGTTTCATTAAGCTACACAAATCACAAGAGGTGGCTCTCCTCATTTATCCTGCCACAGGCTTATTAATTAAGATCTCCTGACGTTCACAGGAACAGTCGCTAATATTCTTCCTTTCTCTTTCATGGAGATGGAAGACAGAATATGACCTAAAACCAGTTCTTTCAAAAGGACATATGTGGCCATATAGGGAAACCATGTAGACATGTTCAGATTAATTTCTGGATCCTAGTTTTAAAATTAGTGTGTTTAAATTAACACATGATCTGGTGAGGCCTCCACTGTACCACATACCATATATCTGTATACTATAACCACCATATTGTAACCACTATATATCTGAACAGTATTTTTTTAATTTCATGAAAATCTGCACTTTGTCCTTGTTATTTTAATGTATGTAGCTCAGATTCCCATAAAGCTATTATATTTACAGCCAACTATAACATGTACCAGCAGTCTGACACAGTGGAAAAATGTATATAATAGTTGGCAGATAAAAGAGCAAATCTTATTCCTTTTCAATTCAGGGTGGTATTCTCACCCCTGCCCAGAGCCCAATCAGATAGATGGCTTTTATAGCATGCCTTGAAGCTACTTAGTACCAAGAGGGGGTGGAAAGAGGAGGAAATTCCAGACCTTAAGCATGTGCTGCCTTTTTGGATTAAAATTCTTTGTTAGTTGACTAGTGCAGCAAAATCACACCCAGCATTCACATTTATTGAACGTTCTGGTCACTATCAGCCCTACAGATAAACTCTGCTAACCCTAAACTTAATGACACCATAAGCCAAAAAAACCTTGTTATCAAAGATCACCGCTGTAAAATATGAATTTACCAGAGTCATTTCCAGAGGAATTCTTTTTTTTTCCTGCCAAAACAATAACACTGAATGTCTTCAGTATCTTTGAACGTCAAATTTTACAATTCACCATTCAGTTACTGTTGCTGCATGTTCACACGTGGGGAATTTTAACAGGTATTGGGAGCTCCTCCAGAGTCACTGCTTGAGGAAAAGTAGTTAAAGAAGTTTGAGGACTGTGGTTTACTACCATCCTGTTGGGCACCGATGGGCAGTGTGGTCCCCAGCCATGGCAGTCTTGGTATTACTCTTGTGAAGTCCTACTCAGCTGACCTGCCTAACCTGTGTCTCTTTCAGCTCCTGCTGAGAAGCAACTACACTGTCATTGCTACAATGCTTCTTGGCCAACTGCCTAGTCAGGCTTCCACTAGAACCACAATTTCCAGTTGTATCAGAAAGGAAAACTTGTTTCAGCGCAAATCATAAACCAAATATAAACTTAGATGCTAAAAAAGGCTTAATTAAGTACTGCAAATGGGAGTGAAGCAAACGGAAGTAGGGAAAAATTTGCAAAACCTTTGGTTGTTCAGACTTACTTAGAAGGGCTTTCATGATTAAATGTGAAATTTACAGGTTTTAGAAGAAGCCCTGCTGTGACTTCAATCAATGGTAAAGCCAAGTCTTTTTAAACTTGAGTTCTGAGGCATGTATTTTTGATAATTTTGTATATGTCCTGGGAATATGGGCTTCAATTAAATTGTATACAATATCATATTTGCAGCCCTGCTCAAAGATATCAAACTAAGCAAAACACACATTAGAAATCTCCAAGAAAACATGAAAAGCATCTTGCACATATATTAAATACATCCACAATAAATACATCCAACTTGCCTAGGGTTAGAACAACAGAGAGATGGGGTGGGCTCAGATGTACACTTTCTGCCATCATTTCCCTCTGCTGGAGCACATCAGCTACTTACTACAGATTGGTAAAATATAACATATTGCACTCTGGACTGTTTCTTATCAGTTCCTATTGACTGAGGATTTTTTTAATAATTAGTCATCTCCTGAATGAAACTCTTCCACATGTATTAGTAAAGCTTCTGTAACCCTTACATATGCAACCCTTACTTATGTGCTACACATTACTACAAAATGAAAACAGTGGACTGAGACATTCTGATTTTAGCAAAAGGCAAGCAACAGCAGGATTAAATTTTCATTATTTTATTTTCTAAGAAGAAAAGAAGTTAACTTGACAAACAGTTTCAAGGACAGAAATGCTTTTAAGTTGCAACAGTAAAAGACTAAGTGAAGGGTTCAGATTTCCATGCCAATAGAGAACCCCAAGTTCAGTTTAGGAACTTAAGTGAAGTCGCAATAAAAATACTGCATCTGCACATCACCTAAAGAGAGGAAACACTTATAATTCCCCAAGTTTGGAGCCCGAAGAGAGGGAAATGTTGCTTCCAATATTCAGCACAAAACAGAATCTGTGATGCTGAGTGCTATGAGCAAAAAGAATATTAAAATGAAATTGATATACCCGTCTATCATTTGTGTTTTCTACAGTTAGCATCCAAATATATAATTGTTGAATAGGCAAACTATCTGAGCTGATGACTTCCTATTCCACAGATACAGACAGAGTTTGCATGCAGAAGTGCCAATAGCTTAGAGGCAGCACTGTGCAGTTTTCCTGAGATACGGAGCACTATTGGGCATGTCTTATAGGCTCCAATGTCTGCTAGATCGAGTAGGATCAGTGCTGAGCTAAAGCTAATATAACAGCTAGATGCAGGCTAGCTCTCTGTTGAAGCACTAGGTTATCAGTTCACCATATTTCATCAACCTATTGTTGTATGTGGCGTTTCAGTCAGTTTAGCAATTCGACTGTATAGACACGTACAAATCATGACTGCTCCTTTCCTAATAGAGATGTACTTCTGGGGTTACCGTTACTAATTCTTGTATTCTTTCTTTGGATGGTAGTCTGGCATGAAACCATCACAGCCTACCCCTGAGAAACAGATTAAAAAGAGGGGATCTCTTTATCCTTTGCTGAATTTAATGAATCTCCATGGTGGCAGACGTAACTCTTTGAGGCTGTGGTTTGTAATATAACCCTCTATTTACAAAAATGTAGCAGAAATAACTCTGGCAAAACAGAACGCACCCTTATTTTTTAATCCTTACACCCAACCAAAAGCACAGAAAGGTGTGTCATTTCCATTCCTTAAATCAACCTGAGAAAATACTATTTGTATTAAAAAAATTTTTTTCCTCAATGAGCTGTGTGTCTGTGAACATTGTCAGATCAATGTCATCTCAGCAGTGAAAAAACAAGACCAAATCTCTCTCAAAATGCAGCATAGTCAATAAGCTGACCCTTCAGAAAAAATTGTGTGTGTTTTAAATAAGAAGGAAAGGGAAGGAAGAGAGGGGAGGGAAGGAGAGGTGAGAAGGAGAAGAGGAAGAGGAGGAAAGGAAAAGGAGAGAACAGAAGGAGAAAAAAAGAAAAAAATGTGTCAAAAATCTGAATGGAAGGCATTTTTTCCAGTGCAGTCCTTTTTTACTTTTTTTCCATAAACCTAGGTATCCTGGATACTCTAATAAATGGATTTTAATCATAATTTACTACATCAAAAACTACAAATTAGCCCCAGACATTACAATTTCTCACATCAGTCCATTCTATGAGCACATTAGTACAGAAAAATGGCTCAGAAGGTAATCCATTCACACAGGGAGACAAATTATCCCATAACAACATCCACAGAGCAAAGCTGTTACAATGTAAATACCTATTGTGTAATACAAGTGCTTACAAAAAAACCCAGAAAAGATAGCAGATCCAGTACAATGATGACTTGTAATAAGGATTTTTTTAATTGCATATTTACTGTCTCAGGACAAAAAAAAAGAACGCCCAAAGGAACGAATTCACACCAGTGACTAATATCTTATATAAAAAACTGCTCTGAAATACACTAATAGTGCCATTTATTTCTAATCTACCAAATACTAGAACGAACAACTCAATTAAAAAGAAGCCTGGTGTCTTCCCATATCCTTCTTTGCAATGAAATGTCAAATATAAAATTCAAGAAGTAGAATTTTTCTCAGAATCAAGATATCACCAATTGCATAGGCAAGTGCAGAGATACTGAAGTTCAACAAGCCAGTATTAGGACTATTGGGAATTCATCTTTTGAGCATGAAGCCTTCATTAGATGATCCTCCACTTAATGTAGTGAACATATTTAAGCCTTGGCAAAGTCTAATTCTATACCCTGAAAATATTTCTAAGATGACAACCCCATGAGACAGAGCTGCTGCCATACATTTTCCAAGTTGAAAAATATCCATTAGAAAATGTCATGAAACATACCAAAATACTCCCAGTTATCCCAAGCCTTGGACTAGTTCTCCCCTCCTGCACATGGGTACTGATTCAGAGAACAACTCAGACACAGGACTAACTGAAAGCACGTCTCTCAGTCTCATGAATTAACTACGGTTAAAGCATGGAGCTTTTTTTACATGCTTTGTAAAGCAGAAAGGAAACTAGGCACATGCTGAAGTGCTTTGCTGAATCAAGACTTAGGTTATGAGCCTGCTGCTAAAAGTACTGTTGTTTTACCAAAATTCAGAAGATCTCACTCTAGATCTCTAATATTCACATACCTATGTCATTTTATATCTGCGTAGCACCATTAACCTAAATGGGATTACAAGACTGTGTTTGCTTATTATGAAAATAAGACTATGAAGGATTAGGGCTACCAGTATCTTAGTTCCAGAAATTTAACTGTTCAACCAATCATAAAACAAGTTTCCTTAATACTAACATTTTAATTTGGGTTTCAAGATTAACAGTTGATGTAAGAAGTGCTCTCCAGAACAAATCACTGATTTTAAAATAATTCAGTCTTTTTCTTCTGAATAAATTGTGTGTATTTTTCACGTGTTAATCCTTTATTCTAAAAAATGAGCATAAAAGCTGATTATTTTGCAAACATAAGGTATCAGTTTTGATGCATAAACAGCATGATGACTAACAAAACAGAACGTCTTGAAATGCTTGGTTTTATGAGAACTTCAACAAAAGCATTCCTTCCCATATTTTTCTAACAGCTACAGATGTTAAGGGCACCAAGCGTTCCTTGTGTCAGGCACTGGAAAAAGCTGAGCAGGTTAAGGACAAGACCTTTCCTGTTACAGTAAATGTGTCAAAGTAGGGGCCTGTTACTAAATAAAATACCTTTAAACCTATACTTCCCCAGAACTGCATAATGACTAATTCCCACTGAGCAGAGAAAAGGACAGAAGGAACATCAGTGCTTAGCAAAAAAGCATTGGTATGACATCATTGCCTGTCTGCTAGCCAGCAAAGGAAGAGGGGGATTATCTGAATGGTGAACATCTGGATTGTGTATATAAAGGCAAAGAAGAATTTTTATACATATTAGTTCACTGAGTTCCACTGAATTTTTATCTTACAAAGAAACAGTAGTACTATGATATGCTTTTGTAATGAAAAGGCAACAGAAATGCCAGTGGTCTGGGTTAGTGCATTAAAAGATATACACACACAGATTTATCATACACTGTTTCTTTACCACATTTAATTGAAAAAAATCAGCAGATACTTGAACTTATAAGTCTTTCTTTTCAAGTTAAAGCAATGTGGTTTGGTAACACTAGTTTCTTCTTTCTGTTAGGGTTTCAGATACAAAAATTGTAAGTAACATGCTTCTAATTACACCTAAGTTCAAAATGTATTTACTTCCCCATCCCAGTTCCGTAAAGACCACTTACAAAAAAAGCTGAATCTGAAATACCTAAGTTTCTTACAAATACTGCTCAAACCAAAATGGTATTTCCACATGGTTTCTTTTAAAACCCTGCACAAAGTTACTTACTGTTGCAATAATGTCACTGCATAAAAAATCCATTTTTCTTTATTCTGGGTTAGAATATTAGATAAAGAAACATTCTTACCTTGAACTGTTAGAGTTGCTGATGCTTCAGCTTTTCCAACCATATTCTCTGCAACACAAGTATATGAGCCCATGTCTCCTGCCATGACTTTCCGGATTTTCAAGGTATGATCATCACGGATTTCATATCTTTAAATATACACAGTAATAAATAATGACTACTACAGGAATAAGAAAAAACTTTGTACAATTTCTGTAAAGTGTAAGAATATGGTGTTTTTGCTTTAAAATATTTCTATTCATATGCTTTCTTGAGGAATAAAAATATTTATAAAATGCTATAAATTGATAATGTAAAAATCAAGTTTTCAAAGCAAAAGACATGTAAATATTTGAAAACCTCATTCTGATTTCATTCGCAGTGTGTGAGTCGGTTCCATTGACCTCAATAGAAGTTCACTGGCGTAATACAGATGTAAAGCTCTAACACAGAACTTTTTACTATTAGAACTCTTTTAACAGGTAAACTTAATAATATTTATTATTCTCCCTAAAATTTTTGTATCTGAATTTATGAATTTGTTAAATATGGTTGAAAAGAAAGCATTGTCCTCAAGAAGATAACTCAAAAACTGCTTAAAAGTCAAGATAAATCACAACTCATTCAATCATTTTTTAAAGAAATGATGTAGTCTTATACTATTTCCTCTCCTTTCATCACCTTTTTTCCTCTTCTTTGTATAATGCAGTCAACATGTTTCTCTTCAAGGAAAGTAGATTTTCCTCTTAAAAATGCAATAGTTTTTATTAAAGCTATAGACTAGATTAACAGGAAACTGGATTTGGATGACAGGCGCCAACTGTTACAGTGTTTCTTCTTTCAACCCTCCAACCCCCCAACAGTTTTTTCACTGATGATTGGGAATTTAAACAACATGAAGAAATACTCTATCACAGAAACCATTTCTTTTTAATAAGGTGTTTTACTTTTTGCTCTGAATTAGAGCAAGGACAGAAAAAAAGTAAATGGGAGACTTAATAACAAAAAACATGTGTTCCACAAGCAGCTTTGTACATTAATAAACTACATTTTATATCAATTGCAATTCCAATATACACCTCTTGATGTTGCAACCTCATTTATTATCTATTATACATTCTTCAAAAGTTGTAATAATTACAGTAGACTCTTCAAGTGAAGAATTAATCTATGTCAGGTATTACTGACTGAACTTAGTACTTTTTTGTTGTATTTGTTCTGTGTTTTCATGATAAATGCCTGAGCACAAGCGCTTCCTAAGTTTTAGTATAATTTATAACTGCAATAGAGCACCATGAAAATTAGAAATGTCTTATTAGATCAGCCTGGCCTCCTCCACTCAAGCATAAGAATTTCTAACTGTCAAATGTCAAAATGCTACAATATATACCGAACTGGATCTTATCAGAGAGACATCTTCATGTACTGCACCTTGTTTTTGGTAATTCTCCATCGTCTTTCCTCCATCTTACTGTAGGGACTGGGTCACCTCTTGCCTCACATTTAAACTCAGCACTGTCATCTACAGTTACGGCCAAATTACTTGGTCTCTTCACAAAAGATGGTCTTTCTAAAAGAAAAGGAAAGAAAAGGGGTATTAGAACTACAAGTCTAGCAGTTCTGTGCCTTAATTGCTATTTTCCTGGACTTCCTGTTTTTAGGGCAACGGGAGCAGTGCCATGAATGTGATGGAGGCGATTCTGCCACTGCTCCTCTAGCTGCTGACCCCAGGACAAGCGCTCAGCCTGGAGGCAGAAGGTCCACAGCCCTGTAGGTGGCTGGCACTACGACCACCAGCACAGGGGGCACATAGGTTCAGTGGCGGCTCAGGATCCAAACGCAGGCTTCCTTACTTCTTACATATCATCATATCAAATATAGGTAAAAGAAACACAACTCATACAGAAAATCTAAACACATACCAATCCTCGAACACAAGCAGGCTTGCTGCAAAGCCCTGGAATAATGATTACTCACCTGCTGCGCTGCAGAAGGTACAAACTATATTGTCTCACTGGACATTTTGACACCACCATGCATCTAAGTCTAAGCCCAGCACAGTACCTCTGTGAGAGTGTTTGCAGGTGTCACTAGCAACTCGTGTATGAGGCAGTCATTTCAAATGCTCTATTAGGAAGAGAACATTTTCTTTCACTAGCACACAGAGAATAAAACAAGCCCCAAAACCCCACAATATCTTCTTTGTAATTCTTGTTCCTGAAAATTGCTGTTATCCCTGAATCACATTGTAGGGGATGGATCACCCCAGCCCTGGCTCACCAGAGTTAGATTAATTACTGGATACTTTTTCTGAGGCTTTCTGAAACAATATGGGATCTCAGTACAGGCTGTGTAGTTCTGGCAAACCTGCTGCCAGTTGGAAATTTCAGGGAAGGAATCAATACACTTTTCTACCTAGACATAATAACAGGGTCCATAGCTTTATGATGCTGTGATATTAATAGTTTCACTCCAGACTGAAGCGCAATGAGGTATGCACATGCACAAGGAAGATGATGTTGTTGTTAACAATTAGTGGGATACTCCAGGAAGGATCACCCATCTAGAAAGGCAGCATCTGATGACAAAAGGATGTCCAGGTTTTATAATCTGTAGAAGAACAGGAAGGGTTTAACATGGGAGTGCTTTACAGTTTCCTTTGCCTAAGGCAGACGATCTTGTTGCCTATAAAGCTGTGAAAGCTCTGAGGGAGTTGAGAAGACAGCTGCATGTTTTGACTTGCATGTACTAAAGACAGAAATATCATCTCCCTGGAATTGTAAGAGTCTCAAGCCATTGGCACAATCAGGAATTGAATACCCCAAAATATGCCACAAGTTTCTCACAGGAGTACAAAAGAACTGGACAGAAGGATAAAGAGACAACCCCATATTCTTTGCGTCTGATATTTGTGCTAGATTTGACAAGGCTGGTTCTGAATATCACTTTCCCTTTGCAAATAGATTTAGAGCTTCAGTACTAAAAAACCTTAGTGAATGGTTCAGAAAGGTCTGAAATGGAAGTGAGCACTAATCAAAGCCCTATAAAAGAACTTCCTTCATTCTTGAGGATGTCCAGACCAACTGGACACTTGTGTTAGAGAAAACTTGCCTGGGTCTGCAATGTTAGACAAGTAATGTCAGATAAAATAACAAGTTGATCTTCAAGCTGTCAGTCCTAGGTTAGGTTCATCTTTAAGAAATGAGAAATAAAACAGCAACCTACAGAAATGAATCCAACTGTGAATTAAAAAATACATATATAAACATTCCACCCCACCCCACCCCACCCCTATTTTCTTGTTGGTGCAATAAGTATAAAATCTGTATGCAGGACAAAACATTCCAGATTAAACTTCACCGTAAGAATAGTTTTGGGAAGAATATTCAACTAAATTATGAAAGAGAAAAAGGGCTGTTCTGGTAAGGCCAAGACTGCTGTGCACCACCAAGAACCACAAGAGGCATATAGTTTTTAGACCAATTTCCTAAAGGAAGAGTAATAGTCCAACAAGAGTTTTTGTCTGCCCATTCATACTCCTCTTATTCAAACACATAAATGGATGAGGGAAATCAGCACTGATACTAGTGTAAGTATTTATCTCTGTCACAAAGTTATTTGGTAAACAAAAGGAAAGCTTAGCAAGGATCACTTTGAAACTTTCTAGTATTACGGTTTCTGGCATATAATCCTCCCCCTGATCTAAAGTAGAGACCTAAAAGCGAAAGCTCAACTTCCGAATAAACACAAACCATAAACAGAAGATTTATGTTGAATGATATTAATGTATGAAGTCAGCATGCTTCTCGGTCTAAGACAGGCCTGAGTTGAAAGAATAAAGTGTATTAAAGACTTCTAGACATAGACTGATAAGACATTCAAAGCTTTATTTTCCTGTTTAAAAAGAAAACCTTACTTGTTTCTCCAGGCTGAAAATGAGAAATACATCTGAAGAGAAAACCAGATGTAGATAAAGAAGGCAAAGCAAGCCATATCTCTGTAATGAATCTCTCTTAAAAGTTTTCAGCAAGAGAATTAAAGTAATACTTTCCAGCATTGATTATATAACAATCCATATCATGATCCTTTGCTTAGTGGTAGGGTGCACGGACGGATAGTTGACCAGTAAAATTAAACAGGAGCCTAGTGTCAGAACTATACCCATGAGATGCCTTCAACTCTGTATTTTGCTTGGCAGTTCTAAATCTATTTGACAATAAATTTTCCCCCAAATGCTTCAAAGTGTCTATAAATAATAATAATAATAAAAAAAAGAAACAACATAGCAGATCACAGGAAGTCTTCCTTAGCTTCTAAAAAGTTACTGCGCTATCTTGCTGGATGTTGGTAAGATTTCAGCAACTTTAAGATAGCATATGCTCTCATCTCATTAAGAAAAAGCCTGCTTCATATAAAACTCTGAACAGGACTTGCCAGGACAGGTCCCCGTGCCTTGATTCTAAAAAGCAGTGAAGACAGATGAAAGTGTCAAAGACTGAGAAGACAGGTCTTAGACCCAAATTAAAAATAAAGTAAAATGAAATGAAAAAAGGCAAGAGCCAGGATAACTGCAGTAGCACCGTAATGGAAACTGAAGAGTTCTGAACTCATGGCTTGGATATTCTCAGGTTGGAAAGTCCTGTGATAATAAAATTTCTATTCCTTCTGCAAACAGAATTAAGCTATCCCTACGTTGAAGTAACATCAGATACAGTTTGAATGAAAACTTCCAAAACTGTATCTACAGAGCTCAGGAGCGAAGCCTTACGTGCTGAAGATTTTGCAATGGAATTATAGCTTCTTTTCTGCAATGGCAACAAAAAATATAATTTTCAACTAAGTTATCTTGAATGAAAATCTATTCTTAATGATCATTAGGATGATTTGAACAAGGAGACCTGTTGTATCTTTGTAGCACTCAGCACATGCTACTATAACTTAAAAGATAATTGTTTAGAATAAAAATCTAGAATAATTCTAATTTTCTTTAATGAGAGAGAAATATTAAGGGTCTGCTTCCTGATATCAATTTTTGTTTTGCTATTTTTATCATTCTGATGCAGTCAGGGAGCACTGGAGTTATTTTCAGTTTGAAAGCCAAGCATGAAAGTGAGTTCTGATAGCAACAACATTCCAAGGTGGGCTGCAAAGGCATTAACCATCACCCATTTGCTAGACCACAACTGTGACAAGAACATTTTCAATATAAACATCGAAAAGGAAGCAGAGGAGAATGACCCTTAGTAAAAAGTTTCCTAGGAAAAATGAAAGTTGGACATTTTCATTTCCATGGACATTATCTTCAGCACAGGCTTAAAAGAGACGTTCTTACCTAAAACAGTGAGCTCCGCCACTTCACTTTCCCGCTCTCCAACCATATTTGTTCCAACACAAACATACTTGCCGGCATCATTCTTTCTTGTGTATGTGATCATAAGCTTTCCTCCTCTGATCTAGGAAAATCAAAGTTATATTCATTAACTTGAAAAAGGCATTTTTGTTATAGATAATGACAAAAAACAAGTTAGCAGTCATTTTCCAAAACATGAAACATAAAAAAACCCCTTATTACTAACTTAGTTTCCTCTTCTTATGCAAAAACTTGCTTACCTGAGTCTTATTTTTACAACTCTGTTTTAAAGTCTCTCAAATTTATACCCCGTTACTCTTTTTTTATTTCTGCCTAATGTAATACTGGCTTTTCAATATTCCATTTAATGCTCATTGGCCAGAAGCAGTACGCTTCTTTTCCAAATACTACTGTGTTTTGATATAATTAGACAGAGTACTAAAAATTAGCACTAGATATAAATCCTGTTTTCACATCAAGTGTTGCAATGACTTTTTCTTGATAAGAAATGTATGTATTATTCTACTGTGGGTCAAGCTTACTATTCTGAATGAATTTTGTGCTTATTTTGGTTTTCGTTTCTAAAGGAAACAACGGAAACATTTTACCCTTTAATTCTTCACCTTTAAATAAACAATTTTAAAGGCTGATAAGCAGCTGGGCAGAAACAATTAAATCCTAACTGAGAAATGAATTAATAATGTTCTGCTCTCAACTCTTAATTCAGTTCTTTGGAAGACAGTGGAATACAGTAACCCAAAACGAGACAACATATTTCCCCCTTGTGATTCCCAATTTCATTACTCTATTCAAAAATATATTAAAAGCATATGAAAAAATCTGATCTCCCTTTAGAAACGTTTATTCTCCCCCTTGCTTTACAAAATGGTTGAAAAGTTACAAAGTTCACCAAAATGCAGTGAAATTGCGTAGAGCAACTGAATACATACCATGTTTACTGCAGTTATACTAAAATACTACTTAATTGTATTAATTACATTTTTAAGTGAACATATGCTTATGACTCAAATCACATACGATAACCAGTGAAGTTCAAGACATGGGTGGAATGAAAAAATAAAGCTCCATTAAAGGGTCTAATGTGGTCAGTGACAAGGAGAACGCTCTCTGTATAAGGTACTTTGCTCAGGTTGCCTGCAGCTAGAAATCTCTCCCTGAAAATTTTACATCTTGAGCAACATTGGGCTCTTATTATCATTGTAAGATGTATGCACACAAAGATGACAGTCAGTTATTGAGATAAATGAACATCCACATGTAATGTAGATAGTGTTGCATACAAATTTCATTCTTTTGCCTTTGGCACTCATTGTTTGAGAACAAAAAAGGTATGTCCTTTATCATCCAGAAATCTAGTAATGCTGAAATTTCAATGGGGATTTGAGGCATGAAGAATGGAAAAATAAAGGTGACCTGCAAATACATTTTCTACAAGAAACTAAGCGCATTTTTAGATTGTTTATTGCCTCAAATGGTAGGCATGAGAAGAGAATGTAACCCATAACTAAAAGTTTATCTATATTTATTCCTGTTTTACATCTCCCTAAATCACAGGAAGTTATTTATTTTCAATTAATGTATGTAAAAGGTTTTAAAAAAATTATATAGATGTCTATGTGCATTTTGAGGTACTTACATAAATATATCCAGATATGTGTATAAAAATGTATTCTTTTCATGTGCATCAATATTGGAATGCACTGGATTTAACATAAAAGTATATTTGCATGTCACAAAAGTCACAAGAATTACCTGATGATTTCAAACCCATGTAGGTGAAAAGTTGTGATTTTCATACATATCTTAAGAGCTTAAATCCCACTGATGTTCAGTAGCACTTGTGCTCCTTTGTGATTTTAGCACTTAAGAAAATCCCATCCAAAGCCTTTACAATCTGACATAATTGTGTATTTTGTACAAACCCTAACCTCCAGCAAGAACTATTCTAGGAATGTATTAGAGACCTTATTAGATGTTAGCGAAATGCTTTCTTGTATCTACCCGCAATGTCAGAAGTTTTATTCATCACAAGTCTAACTCTTTAAAAGTTAGACAGAGGAAGGCACTAAAGCAGAAACATTTGAGACACCTAAAAAATTATTGAAAGCTGCTTCACTTCCAAGTTATTTAGAGATTTACATCAGGAAAGAGAGAGAGTGGAAATATTCTCTCATGTCCACATAAATCTATGGAGTCTCTCTTTCCCGCCTCATGGCTAAGGACTAGCCATGGACTTTGAGACACAACTTACAATGAAGACATGAGATGCCTAGTGAAGGTAGTTACGGCGCCCAGGCGGAATTCTGAAAGCATTTTATTGTTTTCTAGAGTTATTTTCTTTGTTGATTTTTTTCTTCTGAAAGCAGCAGAAGGGTTTAGAATTTTAGCCAGCATGATGACTATGTGGGTGTATAACACTTCCATTAAAATGTGATAAATTACACATTTCTGATAAAATGTGCAAGTGCATGTGGAATTATATATGTCTGCAACTGAGCATTCATAGATGGCTAAAAGAAAAGTATACTTCCTCTGTTGGTTCACTACCTGAGTTTTCCATAAATTTTTAACAAACATCTATCCACCCTGTGGGTAAGAGTGATGATGCCCTTCTATATATTAATAAGACACTGCAAATTAAATTTGTAGCTATGACAAATACATATGCAAAGTCTGCCATGTTTTTGCTCAACAGGAAATCCTACAGATACCTATGAATTACACACCAGTTGCTTTAACTAAAAGAAAGTACACAATGAAATACACATGCATTTTTGTAGGAATATATAAAAATTACTGCTACATTAAAACTCATTTTCTTCTCTTATTAGGCTGTAAGTTCATACCCAGGATTTAGAGCAGCAAAGAGCCAAACCACCTTTGGAGGCAGTATCTGAAGTGATGCAAATTAAAAATATTCATAGTGTGTCGACACTTAACAGTCACCAGGGGTCTTCCCTTCATATTTGTGCCCCTGCCTGAATATATCAGCTGGACTTTATAGGAAGAAATGATAGTATTATGTGTTGAAAAAGTGTCAGACAGTATAATATTTCATCCCAAGCGACCACAAGAGTTGTTATATTAAACCCAAAGAGAAGTAATTTCCTCCTAGTAAACAAGATGCACCAAACTGTTTTATTACACCTCTGGTAGATATCACGTATCATGGGAAAAGAACTAATTTGCTATCTGCCAAAGCTTTAAGTCTAATTCTGAAAAGATGGAAGTTGGTATCATGTTTCATTTACACAGAAATGATGTTAAGGCTTTTTTCCCCCCACTTTTTATGTCTCCTCAGGAGTTTGTTCTGTTCCTCACCTACCAACAAATTTATCAGGGCTGTGCAAGCAGAGAATGCAAAAATAGTACTGAATGCTGGTAAGAGACACAGATTGTGATAAGCAGTTCACAGATGATCTTCAGTTGCCTGTAACACATATGGATTGTTGCATACACGTCAACAGAATATATGATAGCATGGTGATATATAAAGATTCATTGAAAGCTACTTTCTGTGACTTGCCTGACCATATTTTGCTCCTCATGAGCAAATTGTTCACTCAAGCAAACCCATTTTGTTATTTCTTTCACCAACAGTAAGAAATGTTCCTACAGAAAACTTGAGGCAACCATACAGTTAACTAGGCCTAGAATTGAAAATTATGACCACCCTGCAGCAAAAAATCACATATAAACAATGAATCAAATTTCTCTTTCAATAAACTAAATCCATAAAAACTTATCCAAGGGTTCTACAACACACCGCCAAGTGTTCATACAGTTGTACACATATATACTTATCCTAAGACCATATTTTATATACTTATGTGAGTGGATATTTGTAAATTTCTGTATGTATAAATCATATCTTTTGTCTGTGTTACAAATATTTTTATATATGTGATTCATCTACTTTTCACAGAAATGTGATATGGAACATGAAAAAGAGAGAAGCCATGAGAAAATTATTTGGAAAGTCCAAATACAAAGATCACTAGCATCTTTTCATTTAATTTCTTTTAACTCCTAGTTTCATTCTATTTAATAAATGAAATCTGAACTATTGCAAATTAATTCTAAAGCAAACCTAAATCCATAAGGAAATGAAATTCACACTGACCTCTGTTCATATAATCTTGGCTTCTGCACATGTAATATCACAATATTCAAATATACATAATATCACATATTATTTAAAATGAAAATGTGATGGGCATGTGATATTAACCTGTCAGACACGGTCTTTACTTTAAAAGTGTACCATCTAATTATAAATGACAATACAATGGTTAAAGAACAAAGTGAGCACAGGCAATTGTAAGTAATGGTGTCATCAAAGGCAGATACAGCTAAAATAGAGCACTTTTATTTCTGACTTGGGAAACACAAGAGTTTGCCCATTTCTCCCTATGTGGCCTAGTATCCTAAAACAGATCAGTATATCCACTTTATTACATACCTTTGCATCACAGATTGCAAGGAATGGCATGTCAGCAATAGAAGACAAGTTTGAAGTTTTAGCGGAGAAGTTTGGAAAAAGACAGACTTAAATTAAAATTTTATTTAAAAACACGTATCTTGTTCCAAGCTTTGTGAATCCCATGAATACTTCCCTACCCACTACAATTTATTTAAAGAGCAGACACTAGACATAAAAAAAAATTTGGAATAAGTCTTCAACAATGATTAAAATTTGTTCTTGTTCACTAAGGTTAAGAAAGATGAATCTTTCCCATTTGTGGTCTGATTCTATCAGACCTAAAGAAGCTAGGTCCTGCCTTCCCCAGATCAAACACATACAAAATTCTATTTTAAGGAAGTTTAAAAGATATTTTTAATTGGCCTTTCTATACCATATATCTACCATGACAAAATGTAAGTCACTTCGCTTCCCACTACCATGCAGATCAACGAACTGGTCTTACAATGATGATAGGCCTGAAAATAGCATTTATAACGACTGGTGCCAAATGCATAGAAAGATGGCTCTACTTAAAAAGAAAGAGGATTTAAGGTAGATATATTGACAATTGATCCAAGCTGCCGCTTTTGGCACCCCTGCCAATCTGGCCAGGATATGTGAGAGTCAGAATCAGATTCAACGCTGCTCATGAGAAAGCCTTAGTGTTTCTTATGGCTTCTTCTTTAAAGACTGAATCTACAAGAAGATTGAGATCCACAAAGCGTTAAGGGTTTGTTGTGCTCTAAATTGTTTGGTGACTTCAGAGGAAGCTGAAGCTGATTCAGCACTTGGCATTATCACAGGACACCAAATATCAGAATTATCATATGCGGCTGATACTTCCCCCAATTAACAAGATAGTGGGAACGGCCAAGACGTATGTAGAACGTCATAAATAATCTTCAGGAAAGAAAAATCCCTATCTTAGCATAGACAGTTTTCAGAAATTTAAAATGATAACAATCCAAAACTTATTTTCTACAAACATTTGGCTTTTGTTAATCACAAAGGAAGATTCAATTCAAAATAGGCCATATTGGCTCACATTAATCAGAACTAATTTCTGAACCGACAGCTATGTTTATATGAAAATATTTGAACCAGTAAAATACTTTCCTGTAACATTTTCACAGCTATAATACAAAATATTTATTATGTAGTACTTTCTTGGTTATTATAAACCAAGATTAAAATCATCCTACAACAAAAGCTTTTACAACTACCCCCATGGCCTTAAATCTGCTTTACTGAGATCTGAAAAGAAAAAAAAAAAAAGTGTAGTGACTCCCTGCCTCAGAAACCACTTCTCAGTATAGTATTTACTGTGTACAGAAAACCTGCTAACCTTAAAACTAATTAGCAACACACAAGCACATCCTTTGGGTCAGGAAAAAATCTATGGAGACAACCAATCTTTCTGCAACACAGAACACACAAGTGAGCAAAACTGTCATTGACACCAAGGGGAATGATGTGCATGTAACTGAGACGAAGATATTTCTGTAAGATTGTAAATTTAGGCCATTGCATGAATCTATCCTGGATGCACTGGGGCGTATATAGCTTTCATTGCAATCAGTGGTTGAAATCAGAAATAAAAATGAACTTGAACTGAACTCAGTGTCTGGTATGTCTTCATTTCTCTCCCCTTAAGCAAGTCAGATGATCTGTTACAAAGGATTTTTTTTCAAGCACCACCACCACTGAGTTATTTACACACCTACAAGGATAAAATCCTAAACCAACTGGGGTTAATTAGCCACACAAAGTCTCTCAGGTTTTTATTATGCTACCTAAAGTATCACAGATGTAATACAGAAAAATAAGCCTAACAAACCACAAATTTTAAGACCTTTAAAAAAATATCTATCTGCTAACCATGAAAGAAATAATATAGCCCAAATCTATAAAGACATTTAGCAGCCTATTTCCCACTGAGCATGTTTACATTGCAAAAGACAGATGAAAGGCGATTCTTTAGGGCTGCATTGAAAAGTCCACAAGGAAGAAGCTAAGTGTGGTTTCAGCCTGGCTCTCCAGAGGCCACATGGGCCTGTTTACACGACCAGAGCCAGCGATTTAGTGTGCTGAAGAATATGCCTAAACCATGCAAAACTGGGGGGGAAATACTATTTCAGGGGACTCTGCTGCTGATTTCAAGGGGATTTCAGGTCCTAATCCTCATTGTAGGTATTGACCTGTGTCTTCTTTCTTTTCTAAATCTGGAGTTATGTTGGGTTATAATATGGATTTAATACAATTTAATACAATTCAATATTATGGGGCTTATTTCCTACTTAAAACATTTGAAAAACTTTGCAGATTGAGACAGAGACAGACTTCTTTTTTATGAGACAGATTTTTAGCTTGGTGACCGAGCACTAAAAATCATATTCAGATGCCCTAAGTTCTTCTGATAGGACACACTGAATGCAGAGTTACAATTACACTCTGACAGATCCAAATGTCCATGTATTATCTGCATCAGTTTGGGGCAAGCCCGGAAGATACTGTGATATAAAATTACTCCCTGTGAACAACCAGACCTAAAAGTTACTAAGAAAAGAGAAGCTGTGCAGCAATATGGGTGTCCAACAGCAGAATTTTAATTTTCAACTTCAAAGCATAGAAGCATGGGTAGAAAAAACTCCACTAAGTCCTCTAATCTGACGAAAGGCATTTCTCAGAGTGCAGATCTCTCACTACCATGGCATCAAAATATGTGATTTTTCAAAGTCCTGATATAGGGTCTTCCACAGGGAGCTGGTCTGACAGGATTCAAGTCAAGAGCTTTGAGGTGGAGGTTCATAGGCCTACAATGACCTCCCAAAAGAAATTGAAAGGCTTTTAAAATACAAAAGCCAGATTCTACTAGACCTAAAAGTACAGTAACTTCTGAAACAACAACCACCAAAAAATCCTCACAGTCTGAGAAGAAAGAATAGAAATAAAAAGATATTTTTATACAATTTTTCTCTTGCTATGAGTCTGTGCAGCGGGTCACTATTTTCAGCCTTAGTTTCAGTTTGCTGAGTTTGCAGCAAATAAAATTTGCTGGGCTGCAGCAAATTTTGCTCAGATCCTCCTAGCCTCGAGAAAGGGGGACAATCCCCTCTGAGTCTGGCTGGCCACTGCTGGCTCCTCACTGAAAGGAATAGGAATTACAAGCTCCCAGATCCTTCCTTTGACTGTCTCACTTCCAACACTCGATTGTCTGTGCAAGCCTTCCTCCTGTGAGCTGGCTCCGTAGCTGCCTAAGGGAAGGAGGAATTCCTTCCCTCCTTCCTTCTTCTGGGGGTAAACCTGAGCTCCTTATGCTACAGGATACAAACCGAGAGCCAAACCAATCAAAGTTTGTCAGAGATGGCAAAAATGCAATGCGTTTTTTTTCATATATTTCCAAACTGATATTTTCTTAGTTTTGAATTTGAGAAAGATTTGACTGCTCACTCAAAATATTTCACTTTGAAACTCTGCAATCAACTTTACTTCCAAAGAAGTGTCAGAGCTACCAACTTCGCACTACAGACACAGAAATACTTTGCAAAATTTAACCTTGAAAAATTATAAAATATATTTTTATATTAAATTTAGATGTAAATGGAGGCGATTACAGCATGAATAGCTGAGGAGCTGAGGGGACGGACACCTGGAGAGCGGTCCCTCTCCCCTCGCCTGCCTGCCGCCGCGCGCTCTTTTCTGCTCCCAGTCAGGGGCTGCCTGAGCTATTGAGGGGGGGCTCTGGTGCCCTGCTGCGATAATTGCTTCCTTTGCAGCAGTTTCGTGCTATTCCTCTCCGATGCCATGGTGTGTTTAAACTCCCGGGACAATTCCTGTTGTTGCTAAAAGGCTATTGTAAACTGCACCAATGGGGGGCGGGGGGGAAGTGGCTGGAAGGAGGGAGAAATTGTTTTGGACACTGGAAATGTCAGCTGCTCAGCTTTTTTCATTTGTATTTACTACAGGAAGAACAAGCTGGCCTAGTTCTGCATGGAAATTAGTGTTTCCTGCCTGTGGCAGTTTGCTGTTGGTAGAATGGGCTTGTAAAACGCCTGAGAAATTAAAATTACTCAGCACTTTCATTTTCCGAGTCTTTCTTGTGACTGTGTGCCAGCCTTTTTTTAAACTACTACTATCTTAACATACGTAAGAAACTTGCATGTCTTCTATGTGAATGTTATGACAAATATATAATGAATAGAAAGTGATATTTACGGAAAACTAATTAAAACCTGATCAGATTTCAGTTCCTTTAATATGAATTAACTTTTTTATTACATTGTCAGGAAGTTAAAAACTGCTATTGCATTTCCACAGTAAACTTTCCTCCCTAAATACACAGAAACAGCCACACTAAGCCTCCAAAACAGATAAAAAAACAAAAGTAAAAACATCCAATCTGAATTAATTACTTAACTTTTAAAGACATTAACTCTTTTGGCTGGCTGTTTAGCATGACAAAAGGAAAGGATATATACCTTTTGTAGTCCATTTAAAGGACTCATCTGCTTAAGATCCCGACCAAGTTTTTCAAACGCAGACGGCTAAAGTTAGGAGTCCTTGGCTGCTGGGTATAAACAAGGGGATACTTAACACTTGTGACTATCAGACAAACATATTGCAATCCCACTTTCAACATCTTGTCCTAAATGCACAGCACCAAAAGGCACTGCTTGTAGCCCACGGCGTGCAAGGACTGAGTGCCATCCTGAATGACCCACTACTGCTTACAAACTGGACAAATGAGAGCAGCCCTCAGATGCGGCCCCCACCAAGGTCTGATGGCACAACTCCTGCGATGCTCTACAACTGCACTCTGCACCCCTAACACACACAAACATTTGCAGGAAAAGAATATTTACATGATTGGCATTTTTCAGTAGTATTCCTATTACTGCAAATTTTTCCTTTGCTGACTTCCTCCCATGCTCATGCACTTCAAGGAAAAGTAAGAAAAGTAACAAAAAACATGCACTGAAGAGAGTTGGGAAAAATTAATGTATTTGAACAGACATGAAAGACACTATCTAAAGGACTGCCTTGTTCGCATCTGTGCAAACAAAAGACCTTATCAATAAGCTCCCTCAGTCTTCTAAAAAACCCCAAAGTATGATAACTTTAAAAATAAAAAAAAGTCAACTGAGAAAAGACTTCATCAACTATATTATGTGTTGTATTTCATGTTCTTCATACTGACTTTTTCTAA
This sequence comes from Apteryx mantelli, assembly GCF_036417845.1. Lineage (NCBI taxonomy): Eukaryota > Metazoa > Chordata > Aves > Apterygiformes > Apterygidae > Apteryx > Apteryx mantelli. Next base: position 114,220,766 of record NC_089978.1, read on the forward strand.
GACAGCCACATTGCTGGGGGTTTTTTGAAGAGAAGAAAGCCAAACTCCCCTGAAAATAGAAGACTGTCATGACAAAAAGTCTGAACTTCAGAGAATGATTGATACACAACGCAAAAAAATGAGTTCTGATGGTTCCCTTTACTTTTCAAACATTTGCACGTGCTACCACACAATTGACAAAAGTGACATAAAATCTTAAAAAGTTTCCTTCCTTAATGAGATTAAAAAAAACCCAGCCATTTGCAGGCTCAGTTTTGGTTTAGTGATTTCAATGGACTGCAATGTAATGCCACGTTTTCCACAGACCTAAAGTTTGGGCAAGAAATATTTGGTGGAATATAATACAAATATTTCTACTGTATTGCAGAACAATGCTTAAACTGTTGTTAAATTTCTGTATACTGAATTCTGAATACTGAAATTTTAGGTGAATCTGAAAATTCAATTAGATTCAAACTTTTTTCCAAGACTTACATGGACTAAAGGATAAACACTGTACTACAGATATTATTAGTGACACTTTCAAACATCTGTCTGAAGAGCAATCTGACATACAGACCATTCTGTGCATATAGTATTAAAATACTGCATATACTGTAGTTGCCTGTAATAATGTCTTATAGATTGATACAGGCTCAATCTGTTTGCACAGCAAGCTAATTGCATTGCAAGATTGCCGGAAAACATACCGCAGAGAAGGCAGTATGAGCTTATGATCCTAAAGGTTACTTTCCAACAAACCCTGAGGAGAGGTTCCTGCTGAAACTGCGGCATGGCCTTCTGCTGAGCCTGACATATTGGGAGCCCAAAGCAGCGGCTCAGTTTCTGGGACACGCGAGGAGGAGAAAATCAAAGCAGGAAGCGAGATTTAATGAGGTGCATGCTTTCCCCAGGAGTGGAAGACCAGAAACTTCTCAAGCGGGAATTTGAGTAAGTTGCACATATGGAATTCCAGCTGAAAGAACGTTTAGATGCTAAATTAGTCAGATATGCATGCAGATATTAAACTGGTTTAAAGTGTCATTTCCTTTACTATATGCTGTGATGATGTGGTTAAGTAAAAAAATACTTTTCCTTTTAAGAAAGCTCTTTTGCATCATTATCATCTACTGTTCAAAAGCTTCCAAAGGGAAAAGCCTATGGTATCATAGCTACCTGCAGTTAACATAGTTATTATGCTGATTTTTGTAAGCCTCCAGAGAAGTCTAAGAGAAGGAAAATGACATGACTCTAACTGAAAGCAATAAGCGATTTAAGGCTTGCTACCCAAAGTGTTGCGTTCAGAAAGATCAGAGAGAACAGAAAAGGATACAGCACTGTCCCATTAATATCTCACCTCTCCCAACTGAATATAAAGGGAGCATAGGGCAACTTATTGTACAGTCTAAATGCTGCAGGCAGTAACAGCTAGGTGTAACACCTAGAGGCCTATTTTAAAGATTGCGTTTTGTCGAAAGTAAGGAAAAAGAATGCAAAGGTATAATATAGGAGGCTATGTGTCGTTTGGAATTAAAAGTCATCTCTTCCATCAGTGGAAGCAAAAATTGGATTGGCATTGCCTACTATATCTGAAAAAATAGATCATATTAAAAATATTATCATATTATAAAACATTTCAGTGTTAGCTACTGTTAATTCTCTATTGAGAATATGTGAAAGTTACATGAAACAATGTAGGAGGGAGAATAAAATTGGTTTGATATCTATTCCTTTTATTATTTCATGAACATAAAACTGATGGGCATAACAGTACCCAGGAGCAGACTGGGCCAGTCAAATGGCATATTTGTTGTATCAGAGGAAATTCTTGACAAAAAGATGAAGTTAGCTTAGAGCACACTTATAGGGCATGATGCATTAAAATACTGAATGTTAATACACATTAGGAAACTCAGGGTCAACAGACATCTCTTTTATAAGAGTTGCCTTGACTAGGTATCAATCCCGAGAACAGCATTTGCAAATATAATTTTCTAGGTTGGTAGATCAAAACCCATTTTAATCATAACAGGCTAAGTATCCAAGCTGTTATCTAGGTAGGAAAAATTCAAATATAGAAAGTGCCACTAACATGTCAGTAGCTAGAATTTATTCCACAAAGCCAATACATAGTGATGTCCTTTGGTCTGTAACCATACACTGTTTTGCACTGCATAGCTGTGTAGTATTATAAGGAACACCACTAGTATGCAGCTGCTGATTTTCAAATGCAAAAGTAAAATGCTTCCTGAAATTTTAATTTTAGTTTATAATTATAAAATTGTTATTTTACTAATGCAGGAAAAACAGGGATGAAATGGTAAGTTTTTAAATTTCACACCTATTTTTACACAAATTAGAAAGAAACATAATTCAGTCTCAAAAATAAACAAAATATACTCCTACAAAACAACAGTAAGAGACTTGAGGCTTCTGTTTTAAGTTGTTTGAAACTGTCCAGGCTGATACAGGATAAAATGGACAGGTATCCTGAACACAGAAATGAACACTGCAAGTCGTAATGATGTGTTAACCTTGGTGACAGCCAAAACAGAAGGGTCAAAGGTTCAGCTGTCATCCCTGGGGATGATCCCCCCAGGGAAATCTGAGACTTACTGGTACTGCAGCATGGTAAAGCTGACACAGCAGTCTGAGATATGTATCTCTCAGAAAGATTAGGAGCTGCATTCTTTCTTGAAATTTATATTCATAACAGTATAAGAAATGGCATTTATTGAGATGGTTAATGTATGGAGAACGTGGTTCTCCACCTGCTGAAATCCTAAAGACAAATATTTTCACAGGTTACCTTCTATTTTCAAATCAGAAATAGCAAAGCAGGCCTGCAGGTTTATTTGCTGTGGTTATTCCATCTACTCCTAAACATTTTGCAAATATTAAAAGTTATTTCCCTGTGTTCTACTTAAAATGTCCAGATTGCTGACATAAAGTTTTATCCTCCCACTGCAAAATCTAGATTTCTTAGCTTCAAGAATAAAAGCTTCAAATTAGGTAATAATTTCTTAATATAATAGAAGACAAAGTTATAACTGTCACCTCCAGTTGGGCAATTCTTAATATTTAAGAATCAGAAATGCAGGAGATACCAGCTAAAAACATAACATTGAAATTCTTTTAGCAGAAGACTCATTAGGAAAAAAAATGAGAAGGAAAATGGAATATGTCCATAAAACTCCAGCTGATAAAAGGAAACTGTCTTAATGACAAACAAGCCAAAAGCAACAAACAGTGAAGTAGCAACAACAACAAAAAGATGAAGAACCTCAACTCATTTAGCACTTCAAAAAGGGACTTTTCACTTGTTTAAAATGATGCTATATGTTTTCATGGAAAGGGTGAAATATTAGTCCCAGTGAAGTCAACGGTAATATTCACACTGATTTCAGCAATGCCAGAATTTCACACTGAGAGTACAGGATGTGCACAAGCTGAATTTGCATAAAACGTCCTAATCATACAGTCTTTATGAATGCCAGTCTCCCATAGGAGTTATAAGCATGCAAAGTACCTACTACAAAGTCATTCCTAGTTTATTAGCAAACTTTTAAGATCACGGACTTCAAGGGACAATAACTTCAAAACCACTTTGACACTTCACCATACAATTTGTACAGAGAAGAAATGTTTTCTTTAGAATAAAATCTCAAAATACTTACACCTGGGCTAGATCCCACAAGCATTTATACAGTCACAAACATGTGGAGTGGTGCATGGTCTGGTGCATGGTATGTGAACGAAGATACTGTCTGCCGAAAAGAGCCTATTCATGATACAGGAGGTAAGGGCGCTTTGCACTTTGGCAAAGTGGCGCAATGCCACTTTGTTGTGATAGTGCCAGAGTGCTTTACAGGTATGAATGAATGAATTCACTCTCACAACTCATGAAATGCTGAACAAGAAGTACCAAACATTTTCATGGCTTGCTAAAAATCACATAGAAAGACTGCAGCAGCGGCACAAGGAATCTGCTCTGCTTAGCTTGTAGACTTTCTGCCTCAGGGCAATCTTTCCTTCACTGTACAATAATTTTCTCTCTCAGAAAATGTTTTGCAGTTCACTTTTGAAACCCTGTTGCAACTGATTTACACTCTTGTGGTAAAAACAGCGCATCTTTAATTCTATTCAATGTACAGGCCCAAGAGAGAAAAGCACCATTCATTCCTGCAATTTGGAATATCTACCATGAACTACACCATGACCCCAGTCAGATACTTGCAGCTTCTATGGTAACATTAGACACCGAACAAGCAACTTTTTTCTTACTTGATTTGTGTCAGGTTTTAAAAAAACTTGGAGACAAAAGCTCAACTGAACACCCGAGTTCAAAGCAGTCTGAAGAGCCAAAGAGCTACAGGTGAATCGGAAGAGCAAAATCTACAGAGTTGAAAATGGGGGGGAAAGGGGGAGCACGGGAAACAACATTATTATGTCAACACGTTTCTCTTTCAAAAATTCAGTATTCTGAATGGCATAACCACTTGGAGAAGTCATGATGGAAAAGTATTAAAAATTACGGTCAAAAGATCTCGAGTCACACATTTTTTGTTCAAGGAACCAAGCTTCAAATTTTGTGAGGGAAGGCAAAATTACATAAGCATACATCTCTATGGCTAATTTCAAAATTAAGTAAGTATATTCCACATAGTGCTAGAAAGATTTCAGGATCTACTTCAGGAGAGCATTTCACTTTCTCAAGTTTTATTTTTTAACCACATTATATTCCCTGGAAGTTTGTTTCTCTCTTAAACTTGTATGGAGGAGAAAAAAAAAAACTTTACTTTTTTCCCCCTTTATCTGAGTAATTTATTCTCCTTTATGCCTTCTCCTGCAGAACAAAGGGGCCCAGCAGAGGCAAGTAGGCAACCGTCAACAACAGCAAAGACAGAGGCAAAAGAAAATCTGTTGAGTTAGAAGAAAATTAGTATAATTAGATCCAAGTACAACTAATCGCCCAACTTCTGCTTTTAAAAAAGGACAATCTTTATGTGTCTATGTGCCAAACAGATTCTTGTTAGATAATGATTTTTGAGGAGGAAAAAAACCCCCCAATGAATTGCTAAATGCAGCAAAAATATTAGCAACAAATGACCTATAGCTAGATAAGGAACGAGAGTGGTTTGGGTTTTTTGTTTTTTTTTTTGTGAGGAGGGTAACCAGAAGAAGGCAGGCTTGGTCCTGCATAATATTACACAGGAGTCTGGAATAACACCCAGCAATGTGTATGTTAGTCCCACGCTATTGCACATGGTGAATATCTGAACTTGGCAGTAAGCAATTGTGAGTATATTATTACCTGGAGAGAGAGAAGTACTCTGTTGGGTTGAGGAAACCCAAGAACTGAAAAATTATTATTTTTGTAGTGCTGTGATTTGGACTAGACTTTTCATATAACCAGAAGCATCACAGGAAATTTAGTAAGGCAAAACTATCCAAACAAAGTGAAATAAGCAAAAATGAAGTTGACAGAACTTTCAAAAAGTAGACCAAAAAAATCAAAGCAAACCAAACAAGAAGCTCTAATCACTTACATCTGTTCAAGGCTCCAAAAATGGGCACTGTTCTTCTCCACTATTTTTATTCTACATTTTTCTTTTGATTATGAGAACATAATATTTGCAAACTCAGCACACAGATTGTTGAGGTTTTATTAAACATGCTTTTAGAGTTAGTGTCATTTTTACTTTACAAAACCAATTCTTAAAAAAAGCATGATAAACAATAAAGTCTCAGTTAGCAGTTATCCGATATTTAGATTTTAAGTGACAACATGTGGTTGCTGCTGTGTGTGAGAGACTAGGAATAACAAAAATGCCAAAAACAATCACATTTATAATGTCCACTAGAGACTTTCAAGAACAAAAATGTACTTTTTTCCCCCCAAAAGTAGAGGGTTTCAGTGTTTGGAAAACGGAACCAGTGAGGAGTTGGGTCGATTCACTTCACTAATACAGACTTGCCACAAATAATCCACTGATTTCGGTGATAGTTGCCTGTTAAAAGGTCTTTCACTCTGCATCAATAGAAATATTTTCTGTCTACAAATACAAAGTAGGTGTTTACTTAAGCTATTCTCTGGACTTGGACTTCTGCTTCAAAGGCTCACAGGTCCAGGAATATAGACCAAAGAACATGGGAAGATCGGAAAGTGTCTAGTGCTATTTTACACATTTGATATGCAGGGATACTAAATCCCATGTCTGCTGGACTGAAGTCTACCCTAGCCATGCTTTGTGTCTGTACATGCTGCGCATGCTCCACGGCGTCTGTCCTAAGTGTACCTGTGGTAGACCTAGAGCGTCAGATTCAGTCTGTCGGGGCATGTTCATCTGCTCAGCAGATCTGACATGTCGGGCACCAGATCTGCTGGGCACTGCCTACACTTTCATGCTCTGGACAACATGAGAAATAATAAAGATGGAAGGAACAAGTCATTCAAACTGAGCACTGCATGTTAAGCTGTTTCCAGGGACCAAAAAGTAGGACTATGTAAATGAAAGCAGTACAAGGTCCATGTAAGAGTATCTTTCTATAGCTCCAAAACGCACACATTCTGGTAACAGAACATGGATAGACTCTAGAAAGTAAGGAATCAGGATTGCTTATTTTCCCTTTTTTTATTTGCTTAATACAACTTGTAACACAAAGAAATGACTAGCATTCAGTGCAACAGCTCATTGTGCTTCGTGACAGTATAATGTTTCCTGTATACTTGATACATTTTTTTTCCAGGATGTGATTCAACACTTTAGTTTTAGCTTAAAGGGCTCTTAGAAGTTTGATTCTTCAAATATTGCTTTGTCTCTCATTGCTTTTGCTCATGATTTGGAATCAAAGAAGGCACACAGCACAGCAGTCGCAAAGAGGCTGGGAAGAACAGTCTCTCCAAAAATGGATTTTTGACTCAGAGAAGGATGTCCACACTATACATTTTGGATTTCCATATAGCTGATGAGAGGAGGGCAGGAGAAGAAATAACTTTCTAAAACTGATTTTCATCTTTATTGTGCATAATGCAAGCAAAGTCTGCTTTCCTGACTGCTTAAAAAAAGCCAAGCAAACACAAATGTTTCTTTTTCATTAAGAGAATAAAATGAATGAAGAAACAATTTCCCTCCTACATCCTTCTTTCATCTCCCTTACTCATCCCCCCCAAAACAACAACTAGAGTATCAGCTAAACAAAACAAAGGACTTGCTTTCTCAGCGTAATAAATCACCTTTGCTCCTGGCCACTCAAATCATAAAGCTCTGCATGCTCTGGATATCTCAAGTAACCTAGTCTGAGATAGCAGCCACCTGTTCTTCTTTTTCTTTGATTTTTTTTTAAGGAGGAGAAGCTTCCCAGACTCCACATCTATCATTTCAGATGGTCCCAGAGGTTCAAAACTCTCAATAAGCCATTTTAACAAGAAAATCCTCATAGTCTTACGTCTAGGCCAGTGGAAGTCTCAAAACTCAGATATCTAACACATATCCTATTTGCTGCAGGCATTTATTTTCTTTTATTATCTAGGTCATCAGTTCACGACCAGGGACAAAAGAAATCCATGGAGAGTTTTGACTCAGTCAAGGAGCTTTCAAATTCCTTTAAGTCAGCAGAGCATCTGCAACAGAACTTCATTCTTTTTTGCTTTATTTTCATATTTAAATGTAGAAATCATTGTAAAATAAAGTTGAACATAGAAAAATGCATACTTATTTCACACAAAGGAGTACCTTCTATTGCTGCTGGGTCAAACAATACAGAAAAACCATAATTATATATGTCTTCATGCCTAACACATTTTAAACGGCAAGAAAAAAAATAAAATAGCTGAAGCAATGGGCACCACTGATGCAAAAGGAACATTTTTGTGTGAAAGTGATGAGAAAACAGAAGGGATAGCAACTCTTAGCTGTAGGGAGAAAATGATTTTCTGACACTGGGATCAGCAGTAACTTGGTTTAAAATGCCAGCTATGAAATGACCACAATCAGCCTTCTAATCTAACATGAATTATGATGAATTTCTATTTCAGTAGTTTCAGTTTGTCTCTCTAAGTCTCATAACCTTGCACAGCAGGTTACGTTATTACATGGCATATCTTTGCAAACACAAGGAGGTCAGTTTGGCCCTAAATGAAAAATCGAGTCTCTGTGAAACCCAGCACACGCCTAACTGGACCTGCCACCCTCCCCAGTCTGCAGACGTTTGATATTTGCCCATTTGCCACCCTGCATCATGATGCTCCCTCCCATTCCAATGAATCCACCCAGCAACATTATCCTTTGGAGATGTCTATTGAAAAGAGGTGACTTTGGTTATTCTCTACCAATGTTCAGTTTCCCAGAGACTGGTTCATTAGCCTTCTCCTCTGTTTTCTTCTGTGTAGATTCTTCTACAGTATGTACTGTCACTGTGCCCCAGGGCACAGCCTGCCATGTCTTACACTTTATCCAACAACCTTGCATAGAGGGTGGGTGAAGCTCAGGGTTAAAAATGAATCGTTTAAACTAATTAGAACAACTTCTGGCATTGAGTATGACTCATAAGCACTTCAGACTAGCTGGCTAACTGGCGTTTTCTTGCAGCAAGCACATCACACCAATGAAGAAAGTGGCTTGCCCTCCAAAGAAGTATTAGAGACAGTTGAGTGTAAGATGCTATTGAGAAGGAAGGGAAAGTCCACACGGGCGTTTTCAGGACATTTGCATTGGCTTGGAGCATGAACACTGCAAGCCAATGCAAGCTGCTTTTGCCTTTACGCTCAGCACAGCAGAGGCTGTGTGGCCATATTAGTACAATACCGTGCCTGAGTGATCCAGCCTGTCTCTCAGCAGGGCTTATTAGCTCAGGCTCGGCGCCACATTAACCGCTGCCATATGGCTTCTGGTCGATTCAAACAGCAAACTGAATGAGCTCACATCTGCCTGACAAAGTCTGCATAGCTTTGCTCTTTAAAATGGCAAACCTGCAAAGAGCTGCGAGGGGAGAATCTAGTAATAGGTTGGGATTTTCAATCCACGTTTACCTCAGTGCTTGTAATAAGCAGGAGCTGTCACTATTAACAGCTGGGCTCAGGACTGGACACTACTCATGAATGAGTAAGAGGTGAAAAGTTTTGTCTCAAAGAGCTGAGTGTAAAATAAGATGCGAGTATGACAGCCTCTACATGGAGTGGAGGAGGAGAAAGAGGACAACGAACAGGAATAGAACATTTTGGGTTCAAAATTTTCTCTTATTCTTTTGTTAATAAGTCAATTATCCTTTAATGGTACTCAGGCTATTAGAATTAGTCAGATTTTTTCAGTTTTCCAAGGGTCTTCTGTAGAGGAGGGTAATGTTTTTAGGGCTCAGTTACAAACAAACAAACAAAAACACTCACAATGCACAAAACTAATTGAACTACTAAAACAATGCAACTAATGCTAGCCATAAAGATTAACGTACCAGTGAAAAGGGCTCAGATATCGCTGTGATAATATAAAAGTGACATGGCAAGTAACAGCGTGGCAGAAGATACCATCAGAACCCTTTGCCTAAATGCTGGAGCAGTGGTGATGCAGATGTGAAGAAACCAGAGTGGTTTAGACACAGGAGTGACGAAGCAGGCATGCAGGGAGGACTGAGGAGGAAGGCAAGAAATTTGACCTGAGGATAATGCAGGAGACAACAGAAGGACATGTCATGGTCCGAACAGCCAACAGGGAAGACTGGCCAGTAGACATATTTTGAATGATTTGCATGTGCTAAAGAATCTGAAGAGTAAAGAGAATCCAGCAAGAGTGAGAGGGACCCTGAAATAAAGCTTTAAGAGGGAACACAGAAAAAAAATGTCACATTTTGGAAAAATTCAGAGCAAGAAACATCAGGACTTAGAAACATTCTCATCATCCTCTGGGATAGCTATGCGGTTCCAAATTCTTTTTGACAATCTTTTACATTTTTTTCCCCTTTGGGTGCCAAGTTAACTCACAGCAGCTCCAACTGTGTTGCCAGAGGAAGCAATATTAATAACAGAAGAAATATAAATCATTAACAAAACCTGCCCTTGATCCTTGAGGAAGCCAGCAATGGAGGGATCAGCAAAAGGAGGAAAGAGAAAGGTAGAGCAGGGAGTCAAACCTCTCAGGAAGTGAGAAAAAGAGAGACAGAAGGGAGAAAAAGGACTGGGAAGAAAGGAAATTGCTGGGGGGACCAAATACATATTGGGAATCAGATGAAAAAATATACTTCTCTTTCTAACTCTCCTGGGGCTTATAGGAAATTGCTGCCTGCCCTTTAATCTGCTCCAAAAAAGAAAAACAATTAAAATGAAATAAAACACTTAACTGTAGTTACTTGGCCCCCTACCCTACTGCTTTCTGTGCTGTGCACCCAGTTCATGATCTTGTGTGCAGTTCTGCACAGGATAGACTACATTATCCTAGGAGCAAGCATTACATTTTCTACTAGAATATACATTCCTTTTATATAAAGCTAAAATATGTATTTTGGGGAGCTGTAGAAAAAAGATTAAGAAATTGATTAAAAAAAAAAAAAAAAAAGAGGAGGCCCAGAAAAAAGAAGTGAGAAAGGGAGGAGAAAGACATCAGGATAAACACCTTGAATGAACTGAGAGGGCATCATAACAGTACTACAGAACATAGCTTTATGGCAGGAACATGGCTGTTTTAAAGAGTTGAGAGCATTATTCCTGACAAAAAACAAACTCTACTCCATCAAATTTTCCTTCCTTTTTCTTGATTCACCTACCCTCTGCAATTTTTCCCACGGTAATTTATCTTTTAAAGGAAAGGGACCTTTCGTGGATAGGGAATTAATTTCTGCTTTTTCCACTGTTCCCTCCAATCAAAACAATCCTTTTTTTTAACTGATATGCATAGTAATTTCTTCGATTCCTTTTTTATTTCTTGTTATGACTGAAATGATGTTGGAATCACGTATGTACTTTTAAACCTGTCAAAGCACAATGAGGCTGTGAATGGCCTCCACCAATAAGAATGAACCAAGTTCTTTTTGGTAATTCATTAACAAAAAATGTGGGGCAAATAAATAAAATGTTTTCCTGTGGATGATAGCTCTAAGGAGGTGCTCCTGTCACAGAAGAAGATCAGAGGCTTTATTTTTGCATATTGTCAAAAACATTTTCATCACTCTGTTGTGTAAAAATAGCACTGTGCGAGACACAACGACTGCTTCATATTTTTGACGTGCTATTTAAGGGCCAGGATAAGAAACAGGAATCAGGAATTCAAGTTACAACTTATCTAAAATAAGAGTGTAAGCCATTCAGAACTGTTGATGTCACAAGACAGCCACACAAAAAAGGAATGAAAACCTGTATGCATTATTCATCTTGTAACTTTGATCTTAAAAGCTAAGAATCTTGAACAAGGAAAGATAAATGGCTTCTCAAGGTTTTGCTTTTAAAAATCAAATGATGATGATTCAGGATAAATGATAGGTAAGACTTAATATGAAAGGGGGAAAAATTGCAATCACAGTACTGCACCAAAGTTCCAATGCGAGAGCTTTGCTTTTTGTATTCAATTACAAAGGGTTTCTTTTTTTGGTGCCACCATCCTTTTTCATGTATATGTAAAAGATTTTACCTATTAAAAATTCATGTTCAGTATGCACAGTTCCTTTCTTCTACCACCCGCACCATTACTTCATATGAACAATTAAGCCACATGCAGAAGCAGGGGCTACGGCTGGGCAAGGGGCAGGAACAGAGGCTCTGAAACTCTGACTTCTAATCCTGGCTCAGACATGGGGCTGCTCTGGAGCTTTTGCAAGATACATATACATTCTCCCACAGGGCAAGTATTGATAATTACAGGTGCTCTGACTGCACTGTGATCTTTTAAGTTTTCATTTATTAAGTAGGCATTGCCCCTAAAACATGAAACAAATTGAGAGAGTTTCAAAAGCGCATGTAAGTTCCTCTGTCTAGATGAGACATCCACAATCTCCTCTTTGAACCCTCTGAGCTCCTGAGAGTCTGTAATTTTTGCCAGTCTTTGCCTGAAGATATGCCCAGAGGTGCCACCATCTCGGTTAAGTTCCTGACGTCAGCATCTCCTGCACAAGCAGTCGCATTTGGGATTCACAAAGAAGGCGAAGCAGCAACAAAGTTCCTTAAGGGAGGCTCCGAGCAAATCTCACACTGACAGACAACACTGCCTGAATTACAGATCATAGAACAGCAGCCATTTACATTAAAATACTGCCGAAGGAAGAGTGCCTTTACATTACAGCATGGAGCAGGAGGTTTTGCTTATCTGAGCTTCCACATTATTACCTCCACACAAGCAGTTAGCACCAAACAGATGATGGAGCGGGGCTAGAAAGGCAGGAGAAAAAGGCTACGTGGATGGAGGGATAGGTTGCGAGACAGAGGTGGAGAATGAGGCACACGTTTCATCATAGTGGTGTGTGGTAGGAAAGCAGCAGGGACACCATTTGGAAAGCAGTGGGAGGTTTTGAGGTGTAACAGGAAGATGGCAGTAAACAGAGGCACACTTTCTGTAGGTGTTCATGGGCTTACAAGCAACCTGCCCCCACTGCAATTGCTGTCAAAACCCAAGCAAGTCATTGCTAATGGCATGCATAGCTACTGATGCTCCTGCCAACTGTATCTAGACAAAATAAGTCTGGAAAGACCCAACCCAGAGATTAGAGCAGTCAGCAGAAACTGGAAGACTGATTCCATTTCCTCCTTAACCTAAGGGAATTCAAACTCACAGCTTTCCCCTCGAGGTAAGTGCCTTAAACACTCAGCTATGTACTAACAGAACTGGGCTGCCAGACTGATGGGGTTGGGAGCATGCCCATTCCTGGTGAGGATACCGAGAACCCCGGAGTCCTAGCCTAGATCCTTGCTCCCAGGAATTTATGGGACTACGAATTTGATCTGGGCAAGGCAACAATTGCAAATGCACAAACAACTCGGAGGTCTGGAACAGGATGAGGAAATTCCCTGCTTCAGTGCGTTACTGTCTCTTTCATTCATAGTCAAGATCTTTTATTTCTTTTCACCACAGTGGCTCAAGCTTCAAGAGGAGAGTTGCACGGCCTCTCCTATAGCAGATTTTTTTCAGAAAATTGGAAAATACATTTTATTTTTTAAATGTAAGAAGGAGAAATTAGTTCTATTCACTGGATTGCACTGGAGTACTCCCTTTCAGCTATATACGCTGTAAGGAGGGATTCTTGAGTCTACAATGATCCCCAGAGAAAAATTAACTAGATGTGCACAGAATCTCACCACTTTGGCTCCGGCCTCATGATAACTGTTTCTCAGTTCAACAAAATTAAGTTAAAGATAAGCATTTGTCTCACACGCATGACTCTCATTCCTGCTTCATTTGCAATACATGGAGAGGGAATAACCACATCTACAAGCAAGTGTTTTCATACTGTGGTGCAAAGAATACACATAAGAAAAAACATGTTTTGTTCCAACACACTGAGAAAACTGTTTATAGACAATACATTCAAGAGCAAGGAGAAAAAAATGTTTTGACAATGATTCTTCATCAGATGCACCCAGTGGAAATGTATACAGGGAACAGCCTACAGTGAGCCTGACTTGTGCTAAAACTGAGGAGTATTGGGGAGTTACACTCAAAGAGAATGTCTGCTTCTGTAATCCAGCACAGATAGCTATGTGCCCCTACTCCTACTTTCATTTCATATTTGTTCCATTCACTACTGTTTATAACCTGAAAGACACAGAAACCTATTTCTCTTCAAAGTACATTTATTTGCGCTACAAATGGACCAAAACTATGCAAAGGCTACTTTGATTTTTATTATCTCACCTACATAAACATATCAATTTCCTTAACCCTACCAGGACAAAATAATATTTTCTTTTTATTGCATTCCAGAGGAAGTTGTGCCTTAACTTGGATCTTATTTAACTGCTATTTATCTCAATCTCTTGGTTCAAACTTTGTGTCAGGAACCAAGCTACCACCTCTGTTTCTCTGGCACCCTTAACACTCAGTCTGTAAAGCCCAATTCTGTTGACTCCAAGATTAACATTGTTATTATCCAGGAGAAAAAAAGCTTCCAAATAATTACAAGAAGGTTCCTTCATGGACATACCCTCTTTTTGCAGAATTTATAGATATGAATCAGAAAAGAAGTGTCAAGCATCATCCCTTATTGCAAAACAAGTACAATCTTAAAGCTTATTTGAAATCTCTTGTCAGAATAAAAAATGTATTAAAAGTTTCAAACAGTCTTTGACACTCACAGATCTCTTAAAATGGCAATGAGTCAAAGATGAACAAGTTTTTAAGAATGAAAACAACTAGAAATGCTTAAAAGTGGAGCCACTACAAATATTTCCATTGATAATATGCCCACTGGTATTACATATGTATGACGCACTGCCACATATATTTTGCCATTTTCTTATCTGGTAACTTCATGGCTTAAAAAGAAGAAGGTAACTCTTGTAAATTACGTTACCTGAAATTTAGCCTTACTGATGTGAATGAGAATTTTGCCATCCATTTTAGTGGATCTATGCATTCACTTTAAATATATGCACAAATGAAAAAACATTCCGAAAAAAAAGGGTTGATTTCATGGAAAAAAGAAGCATCTGTCACTTAAAAGCTGACAGCTTCATTCTTATGTCAGTTATTGCACTGATTTAATTCTTACGTTCCTATTGTTAAACTGAAATGGAAATGATCTAAAAAAGATTGTAAATAGAAATGCAATAATTCTAAGTCAGGTTTCCACACTAATACATTTTGCCCATCTGTCTTTTAGTGCCTTGCCCATTCCAGGTCCCAGTCTCCCCTCGTCTCCCAGCCACTAGCAAGAAAATACAGATGGTTACTGCGAAGTTGCTAAGACACACATCTGAATGCATATTTATCCGTTTGGCAAGATCCTGCTACAGCTGTAAGTCAATGCAAATCTGCATTACAATGTAGCTTTAATCTCTCGTCTGTGTGAGAAAGTGGCCATGATATTAATAGTGCTATTTAAGACAATGCCAGGCAAATATGACATAAATTAATGCAGTCGAGCTAGCTATCTCAGCACTGTTAATTTACACCTCTGAACACGAACACTCATCTCGGCATGTGAAACAAGTGTATCTCTACACCTACATCAAAACTCATTTCCATTTGTTTGTTTTTGGAAGCAGAAACTGATAACACAAAAAAACTCCAGCAGATGTCATGCTGAAAGAATAGAAGGTAGGTGAGTATCTTATATAATCACCAGAAAACAAAACCAAAATGAGCGGCTTTATTCCATCATTAGCACAGTTTTAATAAAGTACAGGTGGTGATGCCAATCCGCAATAGTTGCTTTTGTTCTGGGCATGTCTTTGTTCTGACAGCTGGGAGAGGAGCAGTTTTAATGCACAACAAAGAAAAGGTACTGCACTACAGGACACCTGAAATTCCTTCAAGAGAATGAAGTATAGCAATAGAAAATGCAAGTGTAGAAGGCATTTCTTGAAGAAAAAAGTAGTGCTGGAATCTTCTGTTTATCTCAAGTCAATTGACTTGTAACAGTAGAAGGGAAATTTGAAAAGAAAATTGCAAAGGTTTTTTTTTGTATGATTGGAGGTATTTCGTTAATAGCCAGCAATCAGTACAGGTTCTATAGGATACTTAAAAATTTAAATGTATGTGTATGCCACAAGTGCGGGGTGCCTGAGCTTTGTCTTGTTTGTAAGAAATGAATGAAACAAGGCAGTTTAAATCTCCAACAGAAGTTGTAGTTTTTTACCTATGTTGCTGGGTTTTAAGTTTTCTTCCATTACAAATTTCCTCATTTCAGCATATCATTAAGGTATAAAGTGTATATGCCTCTGATCTTCCTTTATGCTAGTGTATTACCAACAGGATCCTATATGGTGTGTACTTTCAGATGATACAGTTTCCCACCATAGGGAAAGATGCTTTGGATTACCATTTTGGCAGCATATAAATGATTTTTGAACTCCTTATTCATTTCCATTTCTACAAGCCTTTTAGGCTCAATAGCTTATTGTTTTACATGTCAAAAACTAAAAGAATGATAGTTTTCTGATTTGAGAAGTTGCTTCTTCCATACTCTTGAATAATTGTGCACTGCACTCAGCAAGCTACAGATACAAATGAATATGACAACACTTCTAATAAGAAAATACTTCAGTTTGAGAGACTAGGATAAGCCACTTTCTCTCTAAAGAAATGCAGCTATATCCCAAAAGCCTTACTATCCTTTCTAATCCATTGCACAACTTTACTGCACTGATTCTTTTAGAAGAAATTACAAAAAAGTCTCACCTAGGCTACTGATGGTTCCTCTTTCCAAATAAAGAAGGCAGATTATGTAGCTTGCAGAAATTTGTAAGTGGATAAAATGGTAGAAAATTACAAGACAATGAATGAATTTCATTTTCAAAAGCTTCTAATTCCTTTAAGGAAGAGGAAAAATATAGGTTTTGCACAGTTCTCATCAACAAATATAAATGCATAGCTTGCAATGAGATAGTGTAAGACTGAAGGACACATTACTAGCTAAATGCAAATTAGCATTGCCTCCAAGGCAAAGAAAGGATCGAGCTCCAGCATGGCTGGAGGCTTGCATGCTCAAGAAACTAATAATTTTAGATTAGCTCATTTTGCCGCTAAACTTTTTCAACAATGCCTTTTTATACTTACTGTAATTCTTTCATCTTTGTCATCTAGAGGGGTCCCATCTTTCTTCCATGATATCGTGGGTTCTGGGTGACCTCTTGGGGGCTGACATTCCATCACAGCAGGCTCCCCCACGGCTACCATTACATCTGATGGATTTTGTCTGAAGTCATCTCGCAGAACTGAAAGAGTGAAGAAAATGAAGTCAAAAATTACCCAGCAGTACACCAACAGGACAGCAGTGTTTTGGCCTTTAACAACTCCTTTTATCATGTTTTTAATTAAATTAATGAACAATTCAATTAATAAATTCCATTGGGCATCTGAGGATGAGCTCTAATGTTTCCATAGAGTAACAAAAAAAAAACGTTTATCCTATCATTTGTATTTAACATCCAAGATAGTAGCAAAGTGACTTTAACAGTGACAGAAATGAAAAGCTGACAAGGACATAGGAGTGTTTGCAATGAATAACTGCTTTAATACATGTACCTGGCATAACTTCTGCCTAGTGCATAAGGACTCCAATCACAGCTGAAGGATATGAAATGCCATCTGTAATGTTGAAAGTCACTTGGGGAAAAGCATCACAGAGATTGCTTTCTACCGCTCTTTTTCCAAGGCACAAGGTCAGCCTGCTAGTAGCTCAGAGGTTTATGGTTAAGGATTGGCCACTGGCCATACGAATTGCATCTATCTCTGTATTTAGGGCAAAGATGGACAAACTAGCTAAAATTCCCAGCTCTGAGATGACATTATAAGGAGGACAAATATCAGTGCAGCCTAAGCCAAACTACTTTTTCCAATTTGTCTTTTGTGTCTTTTCTAGGAAAAAAAAAAAAAAACTTTCACAATTCCTGGGAGTCACTACTTTATCTGATACAGGACCACATCCTTCATTTGGTAGAAGTCAATTTTATGACCTTTTCAAAGAAGGAAATATTTTTATTGTGGCATCGCTACTAGAATTTGTTCTCATCATTTGGCCAAGCCTAGGCCTAGGAGACTCTCTTTCCATCCACTGAGTCCTTTCATAGCTGTGTGATTATTTTTCTTTTTGGGGAGGAGGAGAGACATCATACTGTGCTCAGCAGACCATTACACAGGGCAACAGTTTAACAGAATAATGGCATTCCTGAATCTTGCCAAGTAAGTGGCATTAGGTTTAATCTAAAAATAAATAACTCAAATGATAGCACATATAAAATTTTAGACCTCTCCACTGCTGTTACTCCATCCACACTGAACAAAGTGTATGGTTATGGAAAAGTACATTAGAACCAAAGAACTCTTATGGTTTTGACTAAGCTATGGGTCATTCTTGCTACCTGCAACAATCTTGTGTCAATACGAAATAGTGCCAAGAATCTGCAGCAAAAAATATGTCCCAAGAGCCATGGACCTCAGATACATGTCCATTCATTACTGAACAGTGGTTTGATTGTTAATATTGTTTCAAAGCTAGGTGTGATTTATTGTTAGACATTAAGGAATGTAGGTGAGCTTACAGATTGGCAGGTGGGGCACTCTAGCTGCTAAGACCTTTCAAAATGGTCTGAAGGCAAATAGGGCATCTGCCTTGGGACAGAGGGAAATATCTTTCTTGCACCTACTTTCTGCTATGCTGTATAATCTAAAAGGAAAAGGGGAGCAAAAAGGACTTTCAGTTCTTTGACTGTTTTTCTATTCTTTCTTCTCAAATATGTCTACTTCACATTCTACTACCCTATGATTCAGTGGTTACAACGACACGCATATGTGTTCAGCTATGTTCATTATAATATACAATAGGAAAATTTCAAGATTAAAGTGTAAAAGTGTAAATGGGAATCAAAAGCAATAAATACAGAATATTTTACCACTGCTGTAGAAACAGGATGTAACTTCTGTAAGTACTAAAGAATATTTGAGTACCAAGACTACTGAAGTATATTCCAGATGTTACCAAATGTCTTCTGAAAACAGCAACCCTCTTCCATACTGAAGCACTGACATTTCAAATACTTTAGCTTAATAATCAAACTTTTTGAATGTCCTGGAATCAGTAGATGCTGATGCACTGAAAGAGGATAATCAGGGGTAAAACTGCTCTAACACTTTAACAATGTAAACTACTACAAGAGAATGTTAAGATTTAAGGAAGAAGAAATCATAGAATGGTTTAGGTCAGAAGGGACCTCTGGAGGTCATCTAGTCTATAACAATGAAATGTTGTTGCATGAACATGTTCTCTTGTCTCAAACAGACCTTGTCTAGAAAGCTTATTTCAAAAATAAATTTGGTGCACCTATTGTCTGGTGTAATAAGATTTGAGAAAGCATGCTCCATCTAAGAGCAAAGAAATTCTCTCTATAAAGTGCAAATAATATGGGTATTTTCCTTGTACGGACTAGGGAAA
This sequence comes from Apteryx mantelli, assembly GCF_036417845.1. Lineage (NCBI taxonomy): Eukaryota > Metazoa > Chordata > Aves > Apterygiformes > Apterygidae > Apteryx > Apteryx mantelli. The sequence continues at coordinate 114,239,813 of NC_089978.1, forward strand.
ATTGACAGTTTTAAACAATAAAATTCATCCAGGTAACATCTAGGTGAAATATGTTTTCAGAAAGAGGGACTATGTCATTTTTAGTTATCCAGAAAGGCAAGCCAAAAGACAGATCAATCCCTTAGCTTCCCTTCTGCTTTCAACAAAACTTCAGTAAGTTCACCTTACTTACTCTTACAGCTTCTTTACTACATTATCCTAACTATTGATGAAACAGAACAGAAAACACCAAAATACTTTGGTTATGGAAGCATTAAAATAGCTACATACACACACTGAAAGTCTAATGCTTATATTCAATATGGTATTAATAATAGGATGTGAATTTTTTTGTTTCTAAGTAACCCCCAAGCCATCCAGATACAATAAAATGAGTACTATAAGGCACTGGGCTGACACTGCTTCTGTTGAAGTCAAAGAATTTTTTTCTATTTACTTTAATAGAGACTGGATCTGGCCTGGAACCACCGGTCATATTATTACTTTTTTTTTTCCACTTCTTCAAACTACAGAACATAAAAGAAACTGCAACAAAAGTTGCACCAAGTTACTAAAAAAAACCCATACATCCAGTTCCCAGTGCCAATAACACATGAAAGTGTAGAAGAGTTTATTTGCTACACCAAAGTTCTATTACAACATAATAAAAGGGCTGTTTAGCCCATGAATAAGCAGCCTCTTATTACTGCTGAAGATTATATCACTTGGATAAAGCTAAGAGATATATAAAAAGAAGTGACATAAAGTTTTAAAAAAATCAAGTGAAATGATCTTAACAAAGCATAAGTGCTTTTCAAGTCTCTAAGACCTCATAAATCTAAGAAGAAAACCTTTCAGATAGCACCTCGGATGGCTTTTAGCACCTTTGAAGCAACAAAGAAGTCCAGTACTTGCCTAATAAAAGCAAATTACTTTAGTAATTTCTACACTTGTTAGTCTTAGATCAGCTTTACAAGCATAGTACCTTGTCTGTAAACCAAGACCTCTCACAAATTAACTGATTCATAATAAAATGTCTTAGGAGAACATCAAAGGTCCAAGCCACAGATACATCAAAATATATATTTTTTCCATTTACTATGAATTATTTTGGCTCTAACATTACATAATGAAAAGCTAACAAAATGTAATCCATTAGAGATTACTCCACAGATAGTGGTCATGTAATTATTTTTGCAGCTGTAAAGTAGATGCATGCTCTGGTTTTTGCCTTAGGCCCTGGCAATCTTGTATAAAGTTATAAATTTAAAATTTTCTTCACTTAGTGAAAAAAGGCAATTTTTCTTTTCTATCCTTCACAGTCAAGGTTCATTGTAAATTGAGAAAACATTTCCTTTTGAAGACATATTAGAAGTATACTTTGAAATCCAGTATAGTTTGTGCTTTCAGTTACCAAGGGTCAAATTTCACCATGTGCATCTCATTTTCAACATATAGGTAGTTGGAATGAAAATGGACAAAGCAAGAGGATGCTTTTTAGAAATCCAGTGTAGAATCTTGGTATATATATCTATATCTATTTATCTATATATATTAAATCTACATTTCTGAAACACCGTGAATAGGTTTTTTAACATTTTATTCTAACATTTTATAAAACACAACAAATAATGATCATAATTATTGTCATTACACAGCTAGAACAATAATGATGTCCCTTGCACAGCTGAACAACTCCTCTGTGATCTCACTGTGTGAAGTCCAAACTCCTATGCTTGTGCAGAATATACTTTCATGCTATGCTTGTTGAATTAATCCATCAAGTTCAAGAGCAACCTTGGTAAGTCTACTTTAAAGTCAACTACTCATACAACCACTTAAAATCTTGCACTTTTCAATGAATGAAGCAATTACACTTCCCCCATAATCTCTCCCAGAGCAAAAAGGAATTAGTAATCGCTTGAGGACAAATTTTTATTGACAAGCAACATAAATAGACAGCATTTTTGCACAAATCCTAAACAGCCCTTTCCAATATGCAGCACCCGGGGGGGGGGGGGTGTTTTTTTTTTTTGCTGATGTTCTTCACTTGCTAACATGAAATAGAGTAGGGAGTCATTACTAGGTGAAACAGCAACTATATTTAAAGATTCAGATATAAAGACGCTGTACAAAGGTGCAATCAGAAGGAATGAAAACAGTGTCCAGACAATGAAAGAAGAGCGTAGCTTTTCTAAAATTTTATACAGCCAAATGTCACTACTACTAGCTAATATAGCTCTACTACTAGTAATATGATAGTCCAAAATGATACGCTAAACCCCCAAATGGTCTTCGCTCCCCTAGCGGTGGCTATTTGATTCATACGTTAGTCACCTGGAAGTCATGGATAACCCAAGAGCAAGCAGTGTTTACTGGTGGGTTTACTGCATCTTCAATGGCATGTTTAAGCTTTGTCTTGTAATGGACCACAGTGAGAAACGTACCCTTGTGTTTAATACTTAATTTTGACTTAATCTCATTGAAAACACAATCCATAAACATGTGTGACGGTAACTGTCAGGTAGGCAGTTTTTGCATATACACATTGAAGACATTTAAAAAAGATTACTGCTAAAGGTTATCATTATATAATTGTGCTCTAGTTTAAAGAAAGTAAAGATAAACAAAGCACAGCACAAGAAAAACAAACCAGCCAGAAAGCTCTAGTCAGAAAGCCAAAAGAGCGAATTTGTAAGGAACACGCTAATTACCATCATACATTGTATACAGGGGGATATCATGCCTTACCAGGTGGTACCATTTAAGAACTGGAAATTAGAAAATCTCCCCAAAATTTTGATTATAGGTTTTACATTCTACTCAGACTGGCTAGACACTGCACACTAAATAATTCAAAGCAGTGCCCCAAAATACGTGCAGGATCCCTAATCAATGAAGATACTACAGCCATGGTCACCTGATAATACAGAATACCTTTGGAATAGGCTGTAAAGGCAGCGAGGATGTTGAGGGTGCGGTTTCATGATCAGATGAAGGTAACCTTAATCCATTCCAATTCTTCTAAAAGAGACTGTCCAGACTTGCTTCTTGCTAACCTTCTTGCATTGCCATTGACAAATCTTGCCATTTTGCAAGGCTAGTTGTTCATCAGATGAGCAGAGATTAGTGAGCAAAAGTATCTCACAATTAGAAAACAAAGGAGATCCCAACAATTTCCGTTCTTTCAAGATGAAGATAATTAAAATGTTTCTTTGTTTTGCAGCACATGCCTCAATCTTCTTTCAAATTCTGACTCTATGCATCATAATTTTATGTTCCTGATTGCCATGTTTCTACTCTGATTATTTGGGAATCATAGGGAAACTTAATGTGGAGAATATTTCTTCAATGAAAAAAGTAGAAGAAATCATCATTCCTACAGTGCTTTAAAAAAGAACCAGTTCTCAGCTAATGAGCAAGTTTTCTCACATCAAACAAAAATGTGCTAACAACAAACTGCGTGCTAAGCTAAGTAATACAGCCTAATTGTCCTCTGCCCTGCCTTTTGGCCAATTCCTTAAAAAATATGCAATAGACTAATTTTTTAGATATTCACCAATTCTATTATTTTAATTCCTGTAAAGGTATAGGAATTGTTTCAGTGCTTCCATTTCTGTCCTCAACAAAGCAAAAGAAAATTTCATCTGACTAATAAAATACAAGGAACAAAACAACAGAAACAAACACTTCATAGGAAAATGCTATAAAATTTGGAAAAATTTATTGGATCCAGGAAGTTAAATAAATATTCTATGCTCAAAATCCCATGAACACATAATCAAATAGACACTAATTATTTTTAGTCAGAATTGAGCTATTACTCAACAGCAAATCAGTTCCTGTAATTTAGGACCAGCAATGATCCCTTTCCCCCCTACCTACTGAACTTTTTCTACTTCTAATTTAGTGAGACACAGCAGACATTTTTGACATTGAAATATACTGTGAAACCATTATGTCAGTTGAAACAGTGCTTCTAACCAGGTGCTGAATTTTAATCACAGCTCACTTAAGCGTTAGCCAGAACTATGTTATCCTGTTTAAAGACTTTGCTGGGATAAAATTTATACCGATGCCAGAATATAACTTTTCTTAATACATGTATGTCACTAATAAGGTAGTGTTATGGCCCTTAATTAAGTTCAAAAAGAACAAAAAATGCACACATGGTCAGATTAAAGACAAGGTATGTTTTGCCAAAATTTATTTTGGACCATATTAAACTCTTTAAGAATGTTATCTGGTTTGACCAAAAACTTGATCATTTCAAAATTAGAAGTATCCTGTTCTGAAGACAGCCCCCAAAAGTTTCCATCCAGCTGTATAAAGTTAAAGGAAAAACTGGTTTCCTGAAAAAACTGATTTATTTTCCTTTCTGAAGACATTAAAAACACTGAATTATCCATTGACAATAACTACAGTGCACAGTTATTAAAATGGAACAGAAGGAAAATGGCTATAAATAGAAAGAATTTTTAAGGACAATTATGACCTAACAAGGTCACTCACATAATACAGGCAATAAGGTTAGGCAGTGACTGAGCCCAGCAATACACAATTGCATGTTTCAAAGAATGTCTACTCTTTTACTAAGCCTCCAACAGATTAGGGAGTCATTTCATTTTGAGCAACCTGTCTAGTGGCTCACTACTTTCATCATTTTCTTTTCACATTTTTTTCCTCATTTGAAGCTTTTTCACCTCAGCTACTGGAAACTGTTACTCCTTTGTGAGCTGAACTAAAGAGCCTTCTAAAGGCAGGCAGATATCAATCAGTTCAGTATCTAGATGTCAAATCTTCTTTAAGGCTTCTCTGAACTTCAAAACTACTGAAATACTGGGCAGGTGACCTGATAGTTTAACCTCTCTAACACAGCCAGCCCTTCTCAGGATTTCCCTGGTGATACAGTCTGGGAAGTTACATTCAGTAGGTTGCCAGATACACGTGACTGCTTGTTGTAAAGAGACTGATCATAAGAGATCACCATCACTTAACATCATCACAGTATAGATCAATTGCAAATGTTCAGCCAGACATTTATGGCGATAGATTCAAGGGAATGTACTTGTGTAGTGTTGACTTGTTCTGCTTTAAACTCTGCCCTTTAGTAAGCGTCACTACCTCAAAGCCTGAGGAAATTAAAGTATTTTAAAAACAAGTGATATTATTTGCTTGGTATTCAAATGTATTAATATGAACTCATGTTGATAACCTTGTCTTGAATCTTCACAGCTATGATCAGAGCATCATATATATTTGTATTTCAAAATCTCCTTTCAAGCTTAAAAAAGCAAAGTTAAAAGAAACAACCACAAAAATTCTGTATTTTTTCTACTCTACCACGACTGAGACCAACTAATTTAGTTTAAACAGCTGGTTCATAAAAAACTTCCTCTACGACGTCACCATAGAAGAAATAGTACGGTTAACGAATGCAAGAAGAAATTGTAAAAGATCTTTTATTTTCTTTCTAAATTGATGTTGAACAAACCTAAGATCTGTCTTTTATTATTATTATGTTCTTTCTCTTCCTAGGCTTTCATATAACATTTGATGCTTGATTTTTAAACTTTCATTTACACCGTTTTAAAAATTTTAGTAGACATTATAATAGGCATACCAAAAGACAACTTATTTTCTAAAATACCAGTAGCTTTTGAAGTCTCTTCAATAATTGATGGTGTGTTTCCATGTACTGTACTATTTAGGCTTATTTATTTATTATTTCTGTGTGCAGGTGGTAGGAAAAGAATGGTTCTAGATCTTGTATTGCTACTCACTTCAGAAGTGTACCTACAAAAGAATTATTGAACAAAACAGCCCATATATGAAATAGTAACAGCTCATGGCCTAACATACTGAAGTCCTTGTTCTAATTAGTTCTTAGCTCTAATTAGTTCTTAGCTCTAAGTTACTTAATACTGTATTGAATCAAAAGAATCACAATTGGATGCTCTCCTTGAATCTGCGGTCAATTGTACTTCACACAGAAACCCTCTTATTTCAATCTATAACACAAATAAACCACAGTCAACTTTTTCAGTATCTAGTAGAATTACAGGATTTACATATCTTAGCCAGATTTTTAGAGTAATTGCTAATTTTGGGTACCTCAAATTTAAAGCACATTAAATGGGACCAATTTTCCAAAAAATGGCTTTTTTTTTTTAAATCAAAATCCTTAAACAGGACTCAGAAAAATTCTAAATAGAGGTATCCAAAATCACTAGCCTTTAGATGTTTACTTGTACTAATCCGTTGGCATTATATTATAGAAGTCTACCAAACACAGTTCAGCTGCTTTTTATCCCAAAAAACATATCATATGTGAGAAATATTTGTTAGTCTTCTATTTAAAAACTAACAATTATATTTCAGCTCTCAGTAAAGTGGGAAACAGAACCTTGTAACTCAGAGCTGCATCATGTAGTACAATGATAAATCAGACAAATGCATACTACCAGTAACTTAAATTTCTTCTGCATGTATTATTAGTGAGAAACAGCAGCATTATTTAACTTGAATGAATGATAATGATATGAATGAATTAAAGAGTGAATGGTACACATAGAATGCTTTGAATAATTCTGGGAAGAAAAGTTCAGAAAACCTGTATTCCTGTTCCCTGCCATAGCCAAACAGAGTTTCAAGCAATGGAAAACTGCCTGTTTTCATTCAATGTGCAGACCCAATAAATATTTTACTGAACCTGGTACTATAAGCTTCTATAAGACTGCTGAAGATTAAAGTTGTCAAGGACAGGCATTAAGTTCATGAAAGTACACTTTACAAAGTTATGTAACTTAGTACTAACAATATTAGCATTGCCTAGCTGGTAACAACAGCAAAGAGCACTGGTGGACAAAGCAATTAGGAAACGCAGCCTTGTTTTAGTGCTCATTAACAGAGATACAATCAAGAACCAGTTGAAATAAGAGTTAAATATAGGCATTAGACGTATGAAACAGCAGCAGCCTCACTGGCTTATGAAATTGGATCACACTTTTAAAACATTAAGTACTGCCTCAATTACTGTAACCTTTAAGTTGCTTTAAAATGTATTTTCTCCAAAGAGTAATGTTTTTTGATTGATTGTTTTTATACAGCACCACTAAATTGGTATATTAATACCTACCGAAGGTTAATAGTTACCTCCTCTGGAAAAAGTGTCATTCCCTATTATATTTAGCAACACACGTTAGTGAATATAACACCTGCATGTTTCTATTCTATTAATGTTGGAAAAAATCAAGGAATGCGGCACCTGCTGTATCACATCTTTTAAAAGGCACTGATGACAAATAAAGTACTAAATCAAGCAATATGCTACATTGCAAAAGCAATTAAATGCTGAGGCATTTGGCAATAAACATACTGAATGCACATATAGATGTTAAAATAAATATATTTATTCCATCATTTGTTATTTGTAAGTGTTGTTGAGGCACAATTGTTAATAGGAAGAAATATGCTTAAGGAGCAGGCTCCAAAAAAACCCATGTAAAAACCATTGGCCAAAGGTTCTAGATGATAATTACAGAAAATTTATAGAAAACACTCACAGTCAGTCTGATTTTGTTTCATCAGTTGAAGACCTAGACTTTTAGGGGCAGGCATTTTTGGGGAAAGATAGATGTCATCCCATGATAATATTTCCATGTGTGAAAAGGAAAGTGTAAATGAACCAGATGATGAATTGGGAATCAATTAAATGACCGAATCTGAGAAGTCATATAAAAAGCAATATTAGCTCCTGTGAGAAAGGTAACTGACAGGCCTAAGAGAACACACTGGAGCACTGGGAGCCCTAATTAAACTCTGAAGTATCTGCGATGCCTCAGGCATGTGACTGAGAATATCCCTTAGGTTGATCGAAAATTGAAAATAGATAAGGAAAATGGACCTAATTATTAACTTGATTGACTGTGTTACAAAAGGGGATCCCTCCCGACATCTTCCACATATTATGATCTAGGACAAGGCATTTGCTGCCTGTAACTCAGAATCTGCCTCTGAGGTGAGTAAATTCATTAGTACAGATGTGAAGAAACAGCTTCCCTTCACTTTTTATAAACACCCACGGTTAGGTTTTTTTTTTTTTTTTTATTGTACATTTCATTTTAAAGTTCTTGGGTTATCTGAATCATGTTCCACAAGAAACAATGCTTCCAGTGTCACTGAACTCAGCAGATTTCAAAAATTATGGACACAAATCAATGGGTTTTAGACAGTTCACAGAAGAGGTATGGCTTTGGGAGATCCACAAATCAGTCTTCCCTAGACAAAGAAGTGCCTTCATTTTCAAAACCAAGGATTTGGGTGTATTCTAAAAACACACCACTTTTTTTGTACACTGCAAGTCTGGGTCCCAAAGCCCAGTTTGAAGTGAACTGTTAACTGCACTAGCCTTCCCTCAAAGCAGAAGATAATAGAGAAGAAGAATTAGTTTAAGATGTTGGAGCAAAATCCTGCTTTAGCCTTCCAAATTAAAGGATAAAGAAATAACTGGAAAAACAAAAGAGATATAAGGGACCAAAAGAGGAGAGAGCACAGGTCAGAAGACAAATCACCAAAATGCCAGTGTCTGTCTTAACTACTTCACAAACCCTGTTGCAAAAGCAGGATGGTTTCCTCTTTAAAGAAAGAAAGTGTGACCCAGAAATGCCAGTGTCCTGGCTGCTTTTGCCACTTAGCATTCAAGGGAGAAAAAAGAAAGAAAGGAATTCAGCTACAAGGACAAAAGCAAAGACTTAGCCAATTTTTAATGAAAGCTTAAAACTCTGATATATGGCACTGGCAAATTGAGCCCGATTGGAATTGATTGAAAAGGTGCTGCTGTCATGGCTGTGTTGGCTTGAGATTTGACAAACTGACTCTCTTCCCAGAGTCGCTAAGCTGGGAAATCCCCCACTGTAGGTGAGACCTGACAGAACCTTATTTGTCTTAATTTACCTTGTTAAAAGGAGAGATGTAACTATTCCACAGACTTGCCAATGAAACTATAGCAGTAGTGTTTCTGAAGTATAGGCAAGGCTTAAATGGCCTATGCTTTTGCAATTGCTTATACTCATTCTTTAATTCCGAGGAAACTGAAAATGTATCGCCGGAGATGTTTTTAAAGAAATAAATAAGCATGTGACAATCCCATGGTTGAGCATTCACACACCTGGGAATGACAAGGTTTATGCACTGTGCACAACCCTAAATCTGCAGATGCACTATCCTACAGTTTTGCTAAGCTCCTGCCTCAAGGCAATCATTTTAGCCATGTCCTCTGCTTAGCATTCAAACTTTAGTGTGTCATAACTGTACCACCACACTCAAAAGTTTTCTGAAAGGACCCTATTTCCATGAAAAAATCCCCACCATGCTGTTAAAGTGGTTGAAAAACAGGACATGTTTATATCAGAGAATATATAATGCCATTACCACAATCAAACAGCTAAACCACTTCTGCTTTAATATTCTGGAAAATGTTATTCCACCATTACATCAAGTCTGAAACATCATCAGTTAGAAGGTGCAAGACGCAGACATTTCATATGGTTAAGTGGCTAATTCAGAACAGTAACAGAGCTGCAAAGACAATGCAGGATTTGTTGGCACTAAACACTATGACAAAACCACATGGCTCAAAAACATTGCTGGACTGTCAGATTCTTCATATACAATTTTATTCTACCGAAGGGAACTATTAAAGGCACAGCTCCAAACTCTTCTCTCACCTCTCTGGCCTGTTATACAGGAGGAATATGCTTTCATGAGATAGTAGACTTTTACTTAATTATACTTTGTAAGTCCAAATGCATCAATATATATCATTCTTGTGGTAATATTGTTTCTCTAGCTTCTAAAATATTTAAGATGTAAATTGACAACAGACTGTCACAGTAAGAACAGATAAAGTTTTTCAAAATTTCCTTTATACCAAATGTCATATACTTTTCAACTTACTATTTCCTTAATTTTGCTAGTTTTAGAAAACATTCCAGGAAATCACCTCAGAGAAAAATGGCAGACAGCCTTATATAGAGGTCAACAAAGAGGAGAATAATTGTCCTAGAGACAGTCTTCACCTAATTCAATTGACTGTTTTCAGACAGATCCCACATAGCGCAGACCAATGTTTGCTCTGTTTTGGACATATTCTAAGATATGAATCATGCTCATTCCTCAATGTAAAGAAACATGGCTCAATATGTTATACTCACTTTTTTATAGCTCAAAATTTGAAAATTCTCTAGACAGATGTTATTCTGATGTACAATGTTAGCTCTTTGTTTAGCCTTAATGTTCTGAAGGCTTCATCTACTGCAAAACCTATCCAGAGTATTATAGCAAACAGCAAAGCTAATAGCTAAAAAAATGAAAAATGGTGTTGTAAAAGAATAGACATTACCAAACCCATGAAGCCTGAATCCTGAATTGCAACTCTTCGAGATATATATGCTATAGCAAATGCCAAAAGACAATAAAACCACACAGAAAAGTACTTCTGCATTTGGACTCTTATTCTGGCTTCAATCCCTACGAGATATTCAAAGGCAACATGCCACTTGATCAATATGTTAGTATTTAATGCGCAATAAATGTTACTGAGTAAAAATCAGAGAGAGATTGCCTGTTCGCAGAGGATGTCTTATTGCTGGAAGGAAAGAGTGCATGAAGTTTTGGATCACCCCATGTGGTAAAACAGCAGCCAGAAGTCTGATTCAGAATTAACAAAGGGAAACAGAGGGGGATGCTCAGCATGAACATAAGTGCACATAAAGACAGCGAGATTTCATTACTGAAGATTTTAATTTTGATTAAATGCTTCCTTTTATATTGGGTCACACTCATTGTTTTCAACCCTGTGTTTTCATTAATATTTTAATACATACAGAACATTAAGTTGCATAACTTCAGTATTGTGGCTAAAGATAACATCTTTAATAACAGTTACAAAAGAAGAGAAGCTGGCATGCATTGCTGTCTAACTTAATAATGCCGCGAGGCACAACAGACTGCTATGGACTTTGTGGTCTGCAATACAAAATGCTACACCTGCACTCACCACCAAGTCGAAGTGGTTGATCATAACATTTGTTTAGCCTGTTTGAATAAGAACTTATAAATGCATTCAAGACAAACCAAAACAACATAACAGAAATGGCTGTTGAAGTCTGAAGGAAGCAAGGCAGTTAACCTTTACTTTAAATCTTCTAAGAAACTGCAACACAGTGCAGCTCCTTAAAAACTACCCAGGACACAACTGCAATAAACAAATCATAATATGTATTTTTAGTTACTGATTGTTGGATTTTTTCCTTGTTTTTGCTATTTCTAACCCCTAATAGGGAAACTCTAATTTGGACAAAATTCACAAGATGACACCTTCTTTTGATAAAGTGTGAGCTGGGATACAGTTAGCAGAAGTGTTTAGGTTTGATCTCCCTTGTCATTACCTCCTGAGGTGTGCAGTGCCAGGCTACAAAGGCCTATCAGCCCAGTAATTCACTTCCTATCAGTCCTAAGCTGTCCATATAGGTTAATCTCCTGGTAAACCACAAGAGTCTTATGTTTCCATTAAGAATTGCTATGTAGAGGGGGAAAAAGAAAAGCAAAGCAAAGCAAATACCATGTGGTGTGAGACACTGAGTGGGATTCTTTTATTTATGCTTACCTATGAACTCCGAATATGATTAAATTTTCAAGTCAGTTAGTGCAGTGGACTGGTGCTTTCTCTATATTTAAGCATAAAAACACTGCAAAGCAGTCTTGAAAAGCATAATGAGGCTCAATCTAGGTTATCAATAGATGCACAACAATAAAAGTCATAGATATACACATTTTTAGGACAGTTTAAAAAAAATACATTGGGACTAATTTTGGTAAACAGGATGATGAAGTCCGTAAGTTTTTAAGATAAAAGCTGTGGGTATCTTCTTATAAATCACATACATAGAAAAACAGTTGAGGGGGGAAGAAAAAACAAAAAAAAAATTCTCTGTGTGACCAAAATCCTTACGCTTGTTTTTCTGACATACTGTGAAAATATTTGGCTATCATAAAATTTTCTAGTAATCAAAAGTTGCAGCTGGTCCAGTGATGCTTACTTCCATTGGTAGGCACGTTGAAACTAACTTTTGAATGGCATTGTGGAGGTTATGTCCCTATTTCTCATTTTTATTACTGCTGGCTAATAACAACATTGGCTTCAGCAGTCTTCAATCAATAAGAATTCCAACTTTTGCTTTCTTAACCTATCTATCTAGTTTGTTTCTGCACAGAAACTGTATCAAGCAGGTCAGAATTTCTATTCTTTTATTAGGTTTCTTGTCTGCACAGTTCTGGGGGCTGACCTCCAGTAAATATACAAGAGGTAATAAAAGCAATGGAAGGTTAACTTCAACTTCTTTCCAGTTTGCTCCCAAAACAGAGCAAAAACAAAATGCAAAAGCAAAACGGAAGTTCCTCTATAGATGTGCTTATATCAGTACTTTAGTTTGGATCAGGAAGGTACTTCTGAAGCAATTCTCCAAATCTTCTCAATTCACCTTGCTTTGATTCATTTTGGTGAGTAGGCTTGGAATGCAAAACCTGATTTTTTTCTTTTCTGGATGCAGCTAGACCAGAAGATGAACACCAGTTGCCAAGGGATGTTCAGTCAGCTGACCAAATTAGAGTCCAAAGTCACCCTCCATGAAGCATGCACAGTGCAGACACTGGCTCTCAGACCCAGCTGTTTCACTCTATAAATACACCTCAGTTGGGCTACACTACTTGCAACCACTTGCTATCAATATAGTATATATACAGGAGAACTCGTAAAGCCTGGTATCATAAAGATTTTCCTCTTGTATCTCCTTCTTCATATCCATTCTAACAATCTCAGTCCTTCCTCCTTCGACTCCTTTCAGCCCCCCCTCTATGGCCTGTCCACCACTCCGTTCAGCAACACCATGCCTTTCCTCCCACGTGGCCACTACATTATCAGGGAACCCGAGGAATCGTGGGCCCCTTGTCAATATTTATGTGCTGTTTGCCCAGCCAGGAGGCCAAACAGGACAGACAAGTTTTAAGTTCATATTACAGCTTTTCTTTCAGCGGATGTATTCATTTGATAGATTTGGGCCCAGTGAGTTCAAAACCAACTAGGAGGAAGAGGGCTACCAGACAGATGACACAAGCCTCCTTTTGTCAGGAAAGACGGCTAAATACAAGAAAGCAAATAAAAAGCTTGAAAGTCATAATGTTTCTTTACATAAGAGGATCTAAAACAAAAGGAGAAATGCTCTTTGCTACAGAAAGTACTTGTTGTTGTTTGTGTGCTTGAATGACATTGATTTGCGTCTTTCAGTGCCTTATAATGACAAGTGATTACTCAGAATATTTTCTGAACTTTCAGGCTGAGGCCCTACCCTCACTTCATGTAGCAAAGGCTTCTAAGTACACAGTCCTAATGTTTATACAGACTGTAAGCAGCATACAGTTACGCAGTTTTCTTTGTCATGTTTCTTTTTCCCTTTAAAATGATGAGATACTTGTCTGAGAACTGAAAAGCATAGTGTACTACATAGAACAAAAAATTCAGAACATGTGAACACTAAAGCTAAATGTTCAAATATTTTTGCAAATTTTTTTCTAGCACATCTGTTCTGTTCTTACTAAAGACATAGAAATCAATCACATTATTATATATTCACCAATCAGGTGACTCAACCCAGCTGGTCTAAAACTGGAAAGCTTAAGAATGTAATACTAAGCCAAAAAAAAAAAAAAAAAAGGATGTATGTAAGTGCTTCTACCAATAAACAGAAGTAACCAGTTCTATTATCATTTATTCCCTTTATTTTTTGTCCAACTTTTGTTTTCACTATAACTGTGAATAATACCTAGGTATCCCTTACTATTTTAAAACATAAAACTGTATAACAGACAAAACTGTGTGATCTTCTTTCAGAGGAAATTTTTTCAGAGAGCCAAGTGGTAACTCTATAAGCATTCATCTTAAAAACAATAAAAATCTAAATTCTATCAGCATTCACAGAAACAACTGGGATTTATGTGTACATCATTTGGATACAGGCCATTATAAAACTATCTAGAGAGTTAATCAACAGAGGATACTTGCAGCAAAACAAGACTGATGCTACATAATCAGAAATACCAGAGCTGTAAACAATGGAAATGCACATTATTCCCAAACAGCATAAATAATTTAAGACTTCCAGAAATGAAATTAATCTACATACCATTTGAAGCACACGCAACCACCAATTCAGGGAGAATAATAAAAGGTAAGGAAAAAACATACGGTAATTAAAAAGATACTCTCCAAGTGGGAATACACTTAGCTTGGCAATGTTGGTAACAAGTAAAGAAATAAATATTAAGGAAATCCTATTATGCAGGTGAATATTTTATATGATTTTTTTTTTTAATAGGGGATTGGGATATTTTCACTGCTGTGATTGGACACCAAATCTGCTAGATCCATCAACATCTATCTGATTAGCTCTTCGGCTCTTTGAAGCTTTAATGTTTGATAGCACATTATTTGCACAGAAATTGAAACAACCAGTATTGCCAGTATTTGAGATGTGCATTCTTCTTTTAGTCCCTATTGCCCCAGAAGCCCATACCCTTTCTTCCCCGGATGAAGTCTTAACAGCTTACTTCAAAGGAAAAAGATATTCATGGTGTCTTAAACTTTCCTTTGAAACTGAATCTCTATATCCAGTATCATGTAGCAAGGCTAATTGCATAGTATGCAAGGGAATTACTATTATTTCAATATAACCTACCATAGAGAAATGATGAAAGCTGAAGCATTGTTGTAACAAGCTTTACATCGAGAGCAGTGCAAACACACTATCAAAGGTGAGCATCTTGCACAGGTGAAACAGGAGGCTTTCATAAATTATCTTTATAACCTTAACAATTACATTCAAGTATCAGCCTTCCTATGCTGAGAAGAAAATCTTAGGAGAAATAAAAAAGTAATCAATGAATAGAAATATGAAGAAGGTATCTGTTTTCACAGTTAGATGTTACTATATGGCTTTCACCATGTTAAGTCACTATACTCGCTATTTATTTTACATTTCAAATCTCTTCACCCTCTATATATTTTACATTTTGCTATACTACAAGTTCAAATTACTCTACAACTCAATTTCAGATTAAGTAGAAAGAATATGGAAATGCAACTAAGAAACTAGTAAGAAAATTTCATTGGAAAAGACAAAAGGTAACTGTCATTTTTTCCATTAAACATTCACATTCAGGACTGTTCACCTACCTAGAAACCTAGGCCACATATTTTAAAC
The DNA here is from genome assembly GCF_036417845.1 of Apteryx mantelli. NCBI lineage: Eukaryota > Metazoa > Chordata > Aves > Apterygiformes > Apterygidae > Apteryx > Apteryx mantelli. The sequence goes on from NC_089978.1 coordinate 114,255,109, forward strand.
ATCTTTTACAAGTTCATGGCAAAAAGTAGGCAGCTACTTGATTATTTTACATTAAATATTCATATTTGACACTGTCTATCCACCTAGACATTTAGGGCATGTGTTTTAAAAATTTAATGATAACACTTTTGGAAGTCAAAAACTGAAGAACCAAAAAGCTTTTTCCTGTTAGACTACTTCAGCTTTTCAAAATCTCTGACCTCTAGGAAGTTATTTTCCATACCACAGGAATTTGCTGTAGTAACTTATACCTCTTCCACTGATAGATTTTCAGAGAAGTTTATTTTTGTGGACTCCTTTCTTAGCAGCAATACATGCATGATAGTTAAATACATTAAAACTATTGCAAGACTTGTATTCTCTAAAACAAGTGGCATTTGCATAATGCAATTATATTGCTTGCACAACAAGCCACAGTCCTAAAACATTTATGAAAAGAGTTGTATGTGCACAAGTAGAAGATCTGATCTAATCGGCAATTTGGCAAATTCTTATTACATGAAACAGCTCCTATTGCAAGAATGAAAACAAAAGGTAACTAATTTGGAGACAACTAGAAATTTTAGGGTAAAAAAGAGGAACCTTCTACTCCTCACTATGAAAATTCATATCTCAAATCAATTCCAAGATTTCCATCAATGTGAAAGTAAAAGATAAGCACTGGAACCCAAGTTGGAAAAGTATTTAAGCATTTCCCAATGCACTTTGCAGAGCAACAATGAGTTTAGGATATGCTCAAAAGTATTTCTGAATCAGTGCGAGACCTAACGGTTTCCCCTATAAATGCCGAAATCAATGAAACGGTCTTCAGTCTTGCTGAAATACAAACACAATATGGTGTTCAGTTCACAAACTGCACCCTAAATAACACTGACAACCATAATGTTTACAGAATGGGTGCTGTATTCTCATATTCATTTCTTACATAAGTGTAGGGAGGCACAATTACCTTAGTTACAAGTAGGCATGTTTTCTGCTACCTGTAATTACACACCAGGGTCCAAGTATAATCTTATTCAGAATGCAACAATTTAGCCCAAAGTCTTAAAGGCCTGGTATGCAATAAGAAGATCCAGCTCCACGTGAGATACCAGGGATTCAGAACAGCTTTGTTCACTTATATGTTCAAGGAATTTTTTATGTTTAGCATATTAAAAAGTTACAAATTGTTAAAATTATAACAGAACAAATGCTTTTGCACAGATATGTATATTTCCATACTGTCCAGATACTTGATCAAAATATCTTTGTTTCTTTTGCTTCAGAAGAAATATAACTTATTGCATATATAACCTATCATAAAATAAAACAAAACTAGAATTTATACATGTCTTTATTTTAGGCAACACACACAATCCATAACAAGTCACATTTTTAAAGGCAGCCAAACCCTTCAGAAATGAATTGGATGTACTTTAATTATTTTTCCATATGAGTGAATATTAGCAGCACCCATGTCAGCAAACACTGAAAGAATCATTCAGTATTTTTAAAGACATTTTACATCAGATGTAAAAGCTAGACCTGATATATTTGATTAATATGTTTTTTGAAGAAACAGCCATGAAAAAGAGCAAATAAAATAAGGTTATTTTTAATTGAAATCAGAAATTAATATCTAGCACAAAGTAACACATTATTAATGTTGTAATTGAAAATATCGTATTCTGAAAGGTAAATATATGAAAAAACCAGAAGGATCTGGCCTTATTTTATTATGTATTTTAATAGAGGGCAAACCTAGTTAAACAAATGGCACTCAGGATTTCTCAATGAATTCAGCATCTGTGAATACATGTTGCATAAATGCCAATTAAAATATGTGCAAGTAAATTTAAATCCCTTGCTGATAGAATGTAAGCCAATCTAGCTGGCTTAAGATCAAGGTTAAACTTAATCGTCTGCTGAACTTGCAGCAAGTTGCTCTCAAATTGTACAGAAATTCCCAGTGAAATAATAAAAACAGAGCTCCTATTGATTTGTATTTATTTACATTCATAACTCTTAAGCTTTGGGCTGAAGCACAAAGGGAAACAAGTACCATGTGAATCGTCTGGCAAACTTAAACTGAAAAAAATACTTCTTTGATTAAAAATGTTTCTGCAGAAATGTTCTGCAGAACTTTCCCTTGGGGTAGTTTTATGAAACAATTACTTTAAAAGTGTCTTGATAATTTTTTATTAACCACACAAGCCACTTTTCACTTTCCTTTTTTTTATTCTGTTAGTGACAAATTACCAATATTTTATATTAGGCTGTCATCTAAATTTTTCATACAATGCAAAGTAAATGTTGAATACTTAATTCAGGCAGGATATATACTTTTAATTTGAAAATGTATCATGTAATAAAAGTTTTACAGAAAATTTAAGACAGTGCTGTTATGCAAGCCTGCAGAAAATCTGTTTTAATCTGACACTGCACTATCTTGTAATAAAAAATGCACAGAGATGTACAGAGAAAATAGTACCTTTGTTTTTTTATTAAAAAAAAAAGGTTCTAAAAGTTTGGCATATGTTTGAAAAATTAAAATGTGAAGTCTAGCAGGTCTGTACCCAGGAAGGTTGAGGATCCACTCACACGAAAAAAGAGAAGGCATTTTTGCGATGTGCTGAGCCATCCATAAAGATTGGGTATCGCTGACTGAACCGGGGCAAACCTACACCCAGGCAAGGTTGGCTCTTTTGCAAAGCTAATCAATTAAGTGCCTTTGCACCATGATCCATGCACAGTCTTTTCCCACACCAATTATTTCCTGCTCGCAGTGTGGCGAGTTGAGGGAAAAGCCTATCAGAAACTATAAAACTCATACAACACAACAGCAAATGAAACTAAACTTGCCTCGTGCGCAAAGTAAGATCTAGGAAAGAAACTCTGAACTATTCATGCACACATACATCCTGATAATAAGCTAAACACTGGTGGTCAGGAAAACAACCTAAGTGTCATTAGGAAGAGTGCAACAAAAACACTGGTGCAATACTCAGCAGCCATAAAATGAAAGTGTTCGTTGGAAGTGGGGAAAGCAATTGGTTTATCACTATTTTCTACATAGTAGGAATAAAATGACCGAGCAAAAAACCACACAGCCCTATGTATCTTTAAATTATAGAAATCATACTGGATTTTGAATGGTTGTTTATTACTTTAGCAAAATCTGTTTCTTAAGCAATTCTGGAAGATTGGATACGGAAGACATGAAAAAGTCTTTTACAGAAGCTCAACAGAACTGCCCATAAATAGCCTGATTTTCAGACCTATTCATCACTGACCTATTGAAGCTTTGGCTGAGGAGTGCCATTGAAAATTAGGCCCATAAACATTTTAATAACAATAGACAGTGGTATCGAGAAAGAAAGGGAAGAAAAAGCCAAAAAGTCAGTGTCCCCAACAGATGTGCTTCCTAAATTCAATTATTAATTTGGCAATGAATTTAACTAAATATGGAAGGCACGCTGTTCTCAACTGCCTTGCAACTTGTGGCTTTTTATTATAGCACAGAGTGACTGTGGTAGGAATGGTAAAACATTAAAGCATTGAGGTAGTTGAAGGTCATGTAGTACAACATGACTGACCATATAATTTACAGGGAAAAGAAGCACCTGGTCCAAAATAAGGTCAAAAAACTTGTCATTTGAAATATCATTGCCAAGATAAATAAAACCAGAAACCTTCAGAGTGGATTTCTGAGAAGAGGTAGCACTAAATACAGAGGGAAGCTGGGGGAAGCAAAGGTCGAGGAGCAAAGGAGTAGGGGAGGGCCAGAGAAGAGAAAGAAAAGGTCTATGTGCTGTGTCCTTATTTTGTGCTTCTGTTGTTTTCCAGTTATTATTCCTGATTGCAACTCTGCTTGCTTTCATATACTGGCTAATATTTGCAGCCTCTTCAAAGATTTTGGATCCCTGCACATAAAATTTTCATTTAAGACAGGCCAGGCCCATTCCCCCCATCAGTTTGCAATGGCTGAGTGTCACATATGTCACAGCAGACGACAGGATTTTTGAAAGTGGATTCAGACATTTGGCTGGAGGAGGCATCCCTGGCTTTACAAATAACAAGTTTTGCAACTGATATTTCAGACGTGATTTGTAATGGAGGTCTTGGAAAATGAAAGGCAGAGCAACTAATAGGATGGATCAAGCCCTACGAAAACCTTTCCAAATAGCAATCCTCACAATGACTGCAACGATACTTGGATTAGATTCTTTACTATAGCTTGCAATGCACAAAATTATGCTGATAATGTGATTCAGCAATTGCTGTAATTCACTGCAGTTGCACAAAGAATAAACACCTAAAGATAAAGATTCAGTAGAGCAGCTTGCATTGATTTCTATTGTAAATGCTGCCTTATTTATTCAGAAGAGGAGACCTTCCAGTAACCTTGTTTTGTGGCTATGAATGAATGGAAATTTGAGTTTGACCTCAGTTTATAACCTCTATAAAAAGAATTACACTACAATGATCTTGCATCTTTATGTCAACATGCCAGATAAATATTTTATTCAACTGCTAACTGGATAATGCATTTTCAAAATAACCCACAATGCTGAATGTATTTTGAAAATATATTGCTAAATGAAGCAAAAATGGAACTAATTCTGTAATATTTAAAATATTTGACATTTGTGAAATATAGGACTCATTTGCCCTGGAGAGAATGCATTATGCATTAAAAAAGTTTTAGCTTCCATTAAGAAAAACTATCTACGAATAACACATCTTTTTCTAATGTCTTTTTCTGAACACGAAAATGTCAATTTGTACCTAGCCTAAAAGAAAACTAAATTACAGGTAAACCATCTAATGTGTCCCTTACTACCCTCTGGCAAGCTTAGTCTAATCAGAGTTTTTCCACTAAATTACCCAGATCAACAGAAACTCTGCACAATTATAGCCTGCTCTCTAAAACAGCACATGATCTTTGCTCATGTGGGTAATTGCTAGGGTGGAAAATTGCAGTGAGGATGATGGTACAGATGTTCTTTTTCAGTTGACCAAACAAAGTGAAAGAAAACAAAGAATTCCTGTTCCATATTAACTTCTATTTAAAATGTGCTGTTTCATACACACACACACACACACAGTGGATTTTCGATATTTTTTTCTAATGAGAGATTGCATTCTTCTGTCAAGGATACAAGAAAAGATTGGATTTTAAGGTAGAGAAAGTATTAATAAAGCATCAGCATGTGAAAAACTTCCGATGTCTGCAAAAGATAAAAACATTCACTATAATATTTATTTAGTTAAAGTTGTTGAAGAGTTTTGAAGGCAAGATAGATACACTGGATAAAATCTTTTAAACTTGCATGTGAAGACAAAAGACAACCAATCTCAGCAGAGACAGGATAAAAAAGTTTTGCTTGTAATCATTATTACAGTTACTTTCATTGGACCCCATCAGTGACCAGCTGGAACCATAGCTTGCACTTTAAGGGGATGAAGGTAAGGCATCAAGAGCAATGTCCAATGTACTCACCAGCGACTGCCTCAGACCATGCCCACAGAGGGGGCATTGCAGGACATCCATTCTCTAAATCACCCAAACCCTACCCACCCCCTGGCCCGGGTTTTCCCCCTCAGCTGCTATGCCTTGTTTCATCTACTCTTGTCCAGGAATTGTTCTCCTTTACATGTCTGTTCAGTGAGATTCTATCAAGTTGTGGGAGTTTTGTTCTTATAATTATTTCACAACATAATCTAAAAAAATCATTGAGTACTGTTGCTGTTAGTTGAGTTTTTTTAACATTTAGGTTACTCCCAAAGGGTCCTGCTTATTCTTAAATGCAAAGCAAAACAAACAAACAAAGCTCTAGCTATTATTTTGAATTGATATATATTGGCATTTGTCTTCAGCTATGGCACTGAGTTCACTACAGTATGATCAAAACTGGGAGACCTGACAGGGAAAGAGGGAGACACAGAACCAAGGACAAAGGATGGAGAGCTTAGAAGAGAAGCTATCTAAAGCTAGAAGACCACAGAGTCCCGTTGTGTAAGTGACAGCAGTGATTTCCATCAAAAACAGTAGCTTAATATAGAGAAAAGGAAGGGGAGGAACAGAACTTGTATCTCTCTTCCAGAATATACTAAGAGCAGTAATGAAAAACAAACTGCCTTTACCTGCACTGAGAAATATCTGGGCTAAAGAGCTTCCATCAGGCATCCAGAAGCCAGGAGAAGCAGACAGCACTACACACTGCATTATTTTTCCTGCCTGTCAGTCCCTCATCACCATAGGCTTTTTTATACAAGAAGCAGGACAAAAGTTAACAGGTGTCTAATGTGCATTAAATGTTGCTTTCATGAGGGGTACCGGAATCTGCACCTCAACAAATCCTAGTGAGGTTGGCACAGGCCAGAGACAAGTATTGCCCATCTTCTATAGTCTAAGCAACAGTGCTTTCCTGTTTTCTATCTTAAAGCAGACTTTTGTCCTAGTTTTGTGTTGCTTAGGTACATGTAATACTCATTTTCTTCTTATTCAGCATCGATATAAAAAAGACTGAGAGGCATATTTGTCACACCAGGACAGCGTGCTGATATCACCTATCTCTAGGGTTCCACTACATCTAATCCTACCAGTAGAGAAGGAAGAATAACTCAAAGTCAACATGAGACTGGGGACTAAATACGGATTAGCTACCCTGAGCCTCATTACTCACAAAATTCAGATGTTGATGGTTCTAGGTTAAGGGAAGCTACTGGAAATAAAAAATTAAAGTTAGCAGTACTTTTTAAAGAAACACAGCATCCATTTGATGTTCCACAGCTGAAGATCTTGTAAGGTGTGCAGTTGTTCCACAAAAGCCTGTTGGCACTCACTGCGACCTGTCCTTCCATCACTGGGCCCTGACAGCATTACTGATCTTTTTTTACAGATGATTCCATAACTACTGTATTGTCTAGGTCCACTGCTTTGCTATTCATTGTAAATAGCATATATATGTCAAAAAGGGAATAAACATCAATGCAGGATGTAAACTGCAACTGAAATCAACCGTATTTTCTCAGATGCCTCTTTGTAAGTCACACTACAAGTCATCTGCTCTGTGTTAGGCTAGACAGAAGAAGCAATAGAGGAAATGCCTTGCCCATGTAAACACAAGAGAAGACGGCTTAGAAGATAATAACTGAGTCTTAAACTCTGTAAGTCTATTACTGATTTTCCGCTTAAATAAAAGAAACAAAAAGGACTGCTTTACATAATAGTTATACAATTTTCTCTTGTGATTTGCTACAAGATAATAGAATGATGCATGGAAACAAATTTTAAACAGTAAGATACATCATTTTGAAAGCATGAAAAATTAATGACTTAAGAAAAAAGTTGCAGAACATATTAAGTAAAATAATTCCTTTTATTCAGAGTTGTAAAATGTGTAACATTATCAGGAAATGATTTCAGTCTGATATTTCTTACACTGAACAACTGATCCTTCTGCTGCAACAGCTGAGATAATGTGTTTGTTTTTTAATATTTATGAAAACATAAAGCTGGATTAATGTGTGTTTTCATCTGGTTTGCCTGGTATCACACAGCATAGCATGCTTTTTGCCCCAGGATGTCTGAATGTTGATAGAGAACAGAATATGCAATTATTTTAAGATACCGTATGTACTATTTGTACTGTTATGTAAGCATATTCCTATATTATCTCTGACCATGAAGAGGGATGGAACAGTTCTTCCTGCCAGCCTCAAGTATGTGTGTTCTATTTATCCTCATTTAAGAATACAGTAATCAAAAACACCTGACAAACATAATTACTGAGAGTTATAGATAGGAAGAGTAAGTCCACTATTTACAGTAATCAGCAATTCATAGTGTTACTTTTTTTTAAATGAGTAGAGGAGATTCAGTCCTCATGTGTTCCTCTGCAGAGCACACACCCACAACTGCAGGCGAGGCTCATGCTCTCTTTGCAGTTCAGCTTTACTGGCAACTGAGACAAAAATATAACATACATTGGGCTATGTTCCTCCCTAAACTGGGCCATCAAGGATCACTCGTACAAGGCAGGTTCCTGAGATGCGGACCTCCTCTCCTACATGCAAGTGCCTCTGTCTCAATGAATCAGAAGACCCATTTCATCCCCATGTAATGGCCTAATGCCTGCAGACTTGGCTGATGTCTAAAAAATCTCTGTCATCCTCTTACACTTTCTGATACTTGCCCTAAAAGAGTGGAGTGGAGAAGGATAAAACAGAGAAAAATTTACTTTCTGTCTTCATAATGAATGTAGGTCTGAGGTATAACCTCCTAATTTCTCCCCCCAGTCCAAAAATCAGTTTGTGGTGCAGGGTTTTAGCTACTTATCTCTGGTAAGCTAAGCATAGATTTAGTGGTTTCTTCTTCACCTTGCCTTTGCCACAGTTCTGGCTGATTTATCTACTTCTCTTTGAGAATAGTTGAAAATAGTTTTACTGTGAAGAAACTATCAATTTCAGAAACTTTATGAATTGTTTCTGTATTCGGCCTGAATCACCGAATAATTTCAACAAATCTCCATTTTAATTTAGGGAATGTCACATTAACGATACTTAAATCACTTCTCACAAATCAAAATGTGTCCCTAACAAAACAGAGAATGAAGAGGTATCAGCATGGGACACTAACAGCATGTACATATGGTGGCTCATACAAGTTGCCTCTCACCTGAGAGGTCAGCAATCAAATACAAACCTCCACTTTGTAATTCATGAAGAAATTTTTAATGTGTCTTTCAGAACAATATCTCAAACAATAAGCTTCTGGATTTTCTAAATAATCAAAAAGTAGTATTGGCAGTTCACCCTATTCTTATTTACGAGCTTTGTCCTGTGCAAGAATTATTACCTGTGTAATGTAGCATGAAACAGTTTTAGGCTTCAAGTTGCTCTAAGTGTTTGGTGTTGAAAATTGTCTCTTTTACAGTGATATTGTCAAAATTCTTTCCTTTAGCAAATGTATTATCATTTAATATAGTAAAGCAGTACTTGTAGTTTATATTAAAACATATTATGACATGGGCTGTATTTTTGATGCTGCATTCACAGAAGAAACTGGATGTGTGTGCAGTGGGATTTACCAGTATTCACACAGTGCTTCAGCAACACAAAGATGGATTAATCTCTTGGCGCCTCCAAGAAATGGTAAATTCTTCAAAACTGTTTTAATGGATAAGTATTTCCCTATCAGTACCAGCACTTGATCGGTCAGGAAAGTTTAGTGTTGTTTCATGACTAAGTTATACTCTATCTGTGGGAAGCTTCCAAAAAATCATCAGTTTTAGAAATGGATCACGTAGGGTTGTCCATCATTTCAGTACGGCACCTGGGTTAATAAACCTACTCGTCCGAGCTTACAAATCTGGGTGCAGAACCACACTGATTGCCTCTGCAGTGCAAACATGCCTTTAGTCTCTCTAGTCACAGTTTCTTGTCTGTGAAAAAGCATGGCTTACCACAAAATTAAAGCTTGGAAAACATTAGAAAGATGAAGGCCATACAAATACCTCAAATAGACGTAGAACATGACCTAAATCTAAACATGGATAAATACTGAGAGGATTTACACCACTTTGAGCCCATCAAAGACTAAAATGGCTTTATGTTAATGAAAATCCTTCCATCTTCTCCACAATGCCAAAGTCCATGCACATATGTTAGCAAATTCAACTTGTTCGTAGCTTTCTTTGCATAAGGTCATATTTTTGCCACTAAGACAGACACATTGTCTTTGACCACACTAGCAATGTGTTGACCAGAGACAATATTAACAAGATGTTTCCCTGTATTTGTTATACTCACATTAAATTCTGGAATGAAAGCCTATGAACTGGCCGTTCAATAGATTTTTAAATCATATTGAAACTGTGCAAATGAGATTTTCTATTGTCTGTTTTTAAAATAAAAAGCATTAAAATTATTTATATAATATGGATCTGATAATTTCCATTCACCTGTTCCAAATGGGAGCATAGGATTAATAACAGATGCAAATTTCAATGAAAAGTACCATAATCGGAAACTCATCTTTTCAGTTGTTCTCATACTGTCAAATCACACAGAGTAAATGGCTGTCTGACTTCTGGGGCAAAATATATGAGGATTTTACATCACTGATTTTTATTGGATAAAGAGGCTGTCACCACATCTGAGTCCAGGCTACAGTTTTATATATGCTCTGATTAAAATTACATTTTTAAAAAGCTTATTGTAGCTCTGCTGATACTGGGTATATTATTACTCTAATTATTGCACTACTTTAAAGTTACAGTTAATTATGTTAATTTGAATTAAAGTCAGATAGCTTTAAAATTCAGGAATAGCTGCAAGAAGTCACAGGAAGAAGAGAACGGTTTAATATATTCATGGAGTTGGACTACACACAAGCATTGTGTCCTTCCATAGGCAGTACCATGTTTTCATAATGCCTAAATAATAACAAATTTGGGTGACAGGATAATAATTCATAATCTGCTCAGAAACTGCACCTTGAATGATCTGATTCAATTCAGACTGTGAACAATGATCTGGAGAAATCTTTCTTGCTGCCTTCCAGCCATTTCTCACATGCAAAATCTCCAAACTGTGATTCAACAGTTCCACCTCCCTCACTGCACATATTTATATATACACACACAAACACACCTACACGCTCACTGTCTGGCTTCCTGCTGTCTTAGCTATCTGCACTGTCTCCCTGTTTTCTAGCCTCTCTTCTCAACCACAGGAGCCACTAAATTACAAAAACAAAGCCAATGAAACTCCATAATGTTTTCCAGAAATTCTCATGCATCCTCTGTAAGACTTAGACCTTTAAGAAAAATACTACATATCATGAAACTGTCAATCAAACTGCAGGAACTGGCAACAGTTTGGCCACACTGAGATGATGGGCACTGGGCAAAAGAATGTAGGAAATTGTCCAAATAACCATTCAACCCACAAACTTTCCTTCAGGATTACTCTATCTTAAGCAGCAGTTCCAAAATAGCAGGCAATCCATTAAAAATACTGATACTTTCCCATCTCCCAACAGTAGCTTTTTGTCCTTCCAATTTCAGAGGCGTCTTGGGCTCATAACAGTAATACTGGCACTAATACATGAACCTGTTTCCAACCATACCTGTTTCCAGGCATACTGTGGTTTTATTCCAATCATTTTAAAAGACTCATGCACAGGCCAGCTCTTATGTAATTTACCTGAAAACATTTTTCTGCGAATGTGCTGTAGCTCTGATTCTGTAACAGTGTAACAGCTCATCAATCACAAGACATGGTTGAAAGCTTTTTCAAAGTATGGGTAAGAGAATAAAAAATGTTAAAATACGGCCAACCCCAAGCTTAAATCAACAAAGCAAATTCAAAATTTTGGATGAAATTTCATTCCTCATTTATTGCTCTGCATAACTATTTATGATTTTTTATTTGAATACACTGGTGGAGGGTACCAGATTTCCAAGCATTATTTAAGACTGCTCTCCTTTTGGTTTTCTTTGGCTTTAGCCTGTTATGATTTTGAAGACGTTAAAAACTGCTTCCTGAAACAAACTTGTAGCTCAAGTACAAGTGCATTCATATGTGTAATGAGTTCCATGTGTATTTAACACATTCCATAGAGTTTTGTGTTAAAGTACTTTGCCATCATTAATGGATCATATACAGTTCTACAAATTAATTCATTTTATTAATTCCAGTGTGGAAGAATTAATAAAGCCTCAGATTCTAGTCTTCATTTAGGATTGTATTAGACAGTTGTAATCATGTGACTGAATAGTTTTCTGAACTTACACCTAGATCAGATGAGTGAATCTTGGGTCTGTAAGAGCAGAATCTCAGTGGAAGAGCCAAACCAGTAATTTATAAAACTGAAATCCATTTCAGTGACACTAAAATAATAAAAGGGTTTATAAATAGTTTCTCTCTTTGTTACACCCAGATTACTGTGTCATTTGGGTGAGGCTGTCGATTTAAGAGTATATCACCCAAACTAATAAACCTATTTACTGAATCTGAACTAAGGGCTGAAGTTTACTTCTCATGAGCGTTGACTGATCTTGGCAAATAAAGTGCATTAGACCACACACAGTTGAGCTCAACAAGTCATCACTAGTCAGTGTGTCCCAAGGGGATGGAATGAATAAAAGGTGCCTCTTGGCTTAATTTTTTTTAAAGGAGCACCGCAAATGCTTGTGTTCAGAGTAACACTATCCTGACATCCTTTCAGAGCTGTTCTCATCACTGGTAATACCTTATCTTTCTGAGATTTTTTTTTTTAAAGATGTTAAAAAATGGAGCCATTTTAACAGTTTACTCTATTTTTATCTATTCAAACACTTATAACATGCTCATCGCCCTAGTATTTGTAAGCCTGATATCTGAGTGTTGTCACACAAAGGATTAGTGTTCAAATCCCATGGGTCTCAGAGCGGTCCACATCAAACAGAGGATTTCATCTCCAGTTTCCTGTGTCGCAGCTCTGAGGTGGCAACCATGTCTACTCAAGGGCACTGCATTGGGAGGCTGAAGAGCTGCCTGGTTTGACTCAGCTTTTTTCATGCCCCGAACATCTCGGTGCCTCAGTTTCCAAGCAAAATGGAAAGCATGATACTTCTAAAAAGCCTTCAGAGCTACACCTGAAAAGCCAAAACACAAATTCTCCATCTCTATTATTATTTACTATGAAAAAACACACAAAATACCAGTGAAAGGTTCAGGGTATAAGCCACATCTAATTCCTTCTATCAAAAGAAAAGTTGCAGTGCCACAAATTCTGTCACTCACACAAAATTAAAATAGGATAAATAACCCTGACCTAATAAAAACATAAGCATAAAACCCTGTGCATTTAAAAGCTGTGTTGCATTTATTCATTTGACAACAAGAGAAGAACTTTTTTCATTATTCTAGTTTCAGGGACATTCAGTTACGACCCAGATTTTGATTTCAGCATTCATGAACAAAAGGGAACATGTGTCCTGTGCATTTGCACTGCTCTCTTGGCCTGATTACGACCCAAAGAATGGAAAAGCCAATATTTTTGGATGCACTTTTCATTCCAGGAAAAAAATAACTTTGCTAAGTTACTAACCTATTGCTCCGGCGACGTTTTGCTTCTAGGTATTACCATTGTGTCATTCAGAGCACTGCACAGGTGGCAAAACGTACTTGGAGGAGAGCGGCAGGGCCTGGAGCGCATCCCTGCCAGGGTTTGGCTGCAGGGCCTGGGGCCAGCCCCGCTCCGCTCCCTCGCAGGGGGCGGTAGGACGGGGACGGGGTGGCAAGGCCCTGCCCTGCTGCCCCGCAGCCCCTGCTGCCACACACCAGGGAAAAGAAATGCTGAGGGCCGCTGCTTTGAAGGGAGTGAGGAAGCACGCCTGTGCCTTGTTGCATCAGTAAGACTCGGAAGGAGAACACATAATTCAACCTTTCCACGTAAGTAAATACATAACTGCATTGCTTGAGTTCAGCTTCTGTAACTAGTTGTAACTTGATTTATTTATCATGGGTGTTTATATTTTGTGCTACTTTTTACTTGGTTTTGGTAAAAAGTTTTGTTGTTACTGGCTTCCCACTATTTCCTCCATAGCTGAGTTGTGTTTAAAATAAAGAAAATTTGCGCAGTGTTACACAGAAGTGCCATAATAGCCAAATAAATCAAGCCTACTGTAACACTTCTTAAGTGTGAAAACAGAACGAAGGCAAGATAAGATCTTCCAAAACAATCTACAAAGATTCAGTCTTATTTCTCATTTGTAGAAATTGCAACCTCCAATGACATTAGGTTTCCATCTCCTATCACCCCGCCACAAAAAAAAAAGGAACTTTTTTACTTTTTTGGCAAGCCGCAGTATTAGTGGCAGATAATTCGGAGCACACGACCACTTGGAACACACAGTGCTACTGACCGTACCACCGCACAGGAAGCTGCAGCTCTTCAAAGGTTATTTTAGAGATATCAAAACCATTTGCAGCCTAATACAATAATAACATCTTTTTAAAAGTAACAGTGCATCTGCTAAACCTCTTTGTCCAAAGGATGCTGAGCTCATTTGCTCCCTGGAGATTTTCAGCTGTGCTGTATATTAGCTTGCGTGATCATCAAAAAGCAAACACTACGTGCTATGAATTCTTTTGCAAGTACGTTGGGAGTTATTCCTTAAGTTCTTTTTAGCTACATCTTTTTTTACCTGCATGTTTCCCAGATATCTAGTAACTGAGGCAAAAAAATGTTGTTGTTTTTTTCTAAAAAAAAAAAAAAGGAACTCAGTCTCAGTGTGGTGTTGGAGGAGTAAATTAGCATGTTCTTTGCATACAAGCTTCAGCCGACCTGGAAAAAGTAGAGGGAATTGATGCTTGCTCTAACTGAAACTTAGTACACAGATAAACTTGCACACATCTAACCTTTGTTCTCTCACTACAAAGCTGCTCAATTACACATGAAAGAATGGAGCACAATAAACGCTATGGCATCCATTCACACCACAGGAATCCAGTTTAATTATTCCCACTAGGAGATATGAAGTATTTCCTAATGCAAATACTGGACTCTCAGAACATCAACATCAAGGATCTGCACTATATTTTCCCCTACAGGGAGGGAGAGTAAAAAGTGTTGCATTTTTCACTCAGTTTAAGCACAATATTTTCTGATGATTCTACTATAGAATTACAGAGGCAAATGTCAGAGCTTTCAGAGCAGATCTTATAATAGGAAATACAAATTTGCATAGCAAATTATTGCAAAATACAGCTATTTTTGTAAACATTGACAAAAATGTAACACAGTAAGCTCTGCATTTATTCATGGACCTATCACTAAAATGTGAGTAACTCTCTGAAAGCAGCAAGTGTTTTAGTGCTATGTTTCAGCATTAGCTATGTGGTTACAAATTATCACCAGTTATAACCCAAACGAGTAATAAATTTGTAGGATATACCAAAATCCGGTGTTCTTCATTTCAAAACAAATGCCTGGTGAGTGGCAAAAATAACCTCTTTTAGGAGGACAGACTGATTTGTTAATGATTTAATCAACAACTCAAGAGGTTTTTATGATGCAACATTCAAAACTGAAGCTTCAGCCTAAACCAAACAAATATATACTGCCAAACACTGAATCCAACCTCCAAGTAGAGGCGTTTCATCCCTACTCCTTGCCAGCACTCCCCCACCTCTGACCTTGCCTATGACCACCTCTCCGTGTCCCCTTCCATGAGCTGTTTTTGCAGGCCTCCTTTTCCGCTTCCGAGTTACTTGCAATGACTTATGCCACTCTGTAAAGTGAGGCATTCCCCAGTGGTGACTCAAGGCTGGGAGCATGCAGTCCATCACGGTACTCAGCTGCAGTACAGCTGACAGTTTTCTACATGAGGTACCAGAATTCTGTACAAATTAAATTGTATTTCCTATCTTTTATAATAAATAAAATGAATATAAGGGAAAAAAGGTCCTGAATCTACCAACTACCATACAAGAAGTCCCTTGCATCTGCCCAGAGCCTGCTGATTTTATGTGAGGTCCCCTGAAATGGGAACTGAGTTCCAAAACATACATTTATCACTAGTAATCTTTTTATCCCAATGAGAGAAATAGGAAATAGATTTTAAGAAAATATCTGTATACTTTCATGAAAAGTATCTATCATTAGATCCTGGGAAAATGAAGGGCCATGATTGAGTTATATAAAAAAAATCACAAAGTTTAATGTTTGAGGAAAATTGGGATTTATATTGTCATCCATGCAGTGCTAGCAATCCAAACATTCTCACTTATATTAGTGTATGCAAATCAGAAAATTAAACTGTTTAGTTGCAGATCACTTTTATAAATAAAAGCAAATTGATTTTCAGTGTCTATGTTGAATGATATATCTATCTATCTCTCTCTCTCTATAGATAGATCCAAAACACTGAAGCTAAGGTAGGATCACCTTTTGGCATTATATTTGAAAGTACACTTGTGCATAAAAAAAATCTTTTCAATATAATATTTTTAACTTGATATATCTTTTCAAGAAAAACAACTCTGGACAAATGAAATGTTTAAGACAAATGTGGTAGATTCACCAGTTTAACTTATGTACAGAGACACATACACATCTTTGCCATACGCACAGCTTTAAAATTGCTACCATGTGCCAAGTAAACTTTTACAGATGTTCAGCAACAGAGTTCAAAGAAACTGCACTGTGTCTTCCTGGATATATACCAGCCAAATATATAAAAACAAAGTAATGACCAGATATCAAATGAAGTGTCCTTTTGGTGATGTTCAGATAAACGGGAGATCCAGGACTGCTGTTTTTTCTGCTAATATCCTTTCTTTCCCATTACTTGAACTGTACTCAAAACAAGAGTCTGCAGTTATTTTGAACTTAAATCATGATGCATTCCAGCCAAACTATGGCATGTTATTAAATTACTTTTTCCCTCAGTTTTCAAAAGAGTATTTCTACATCACAGAACATGCACAAATTCTCCTTGTGAGAAAGTTTTGTGTGCATACACACACAGCCATTCTCTCAGTCTCTCTCTGTACATCCATTATACATGTTATCCTGAGACAAATATTTCTTTTTGTTGGGGTTAGATCCATAAATTTAATCACAAAAAACATTTAAGCATTTTGCCCGGTAGAACCAATAACGTTCTAGATACGGTATGCCTAAATAAGGCATCTTCTCTGCCCCAAAGAGTCTGCATTTATTTTTTATTGCTTTAAAGACAAATATATTGCAAAGTCATGCAATAAATCTAAAACCTTGTAATGAAGCCTGTAACTGTTCAGCAAGTTTAATTCATCACATACCAGTGACCACTCACCTGTTCTCCAGTTCTGTGCCCACTAACCCATTTTCCCTAAGGCTATTCTAACTTTCCTAACATTTAAACATCTGAACCTGCCCCCTGACAACCAGGAAAGATTTCCTTTTCTTTCCCTCCTTTGTGGAATTTCCAACTACCCCTTTATCCCCAAAATATCCACCCCCCACTCCAAATGACACTTCCCTTAGGCACAGGACAAACAATATTCAGCCTGGGAGAGTGACAGGTTTAAAGTATAATTTCCAGCCCATTAGACCTGGAAAGAGAGGCTTTTTATCATTTAGTGAGCTACAAATTCCCTTTCCAATAAGAGAGATCTTGCTTCTACTCTGGGTTATTCTCCATATATATATATACACACATATATATACACACACACACACATATATATGTATTTATATGTATATATCCTGGCCCCCAAACACACATCTCTTTATACACATCAATCACACTTTTCAACAAAAAAAGAATTTATGGAAATTATAAGGCAATTTTTAAGGTTTCTACAATTTATTACTTACAATTTTTCTTTCTTTTCTAGTTTCACACAGGTGGATTTGTTCTATGAGGGGAATAAGTCAAGCAAAGAAAGAGATGAGAAATAATACCAATACAGCTGAGAAATAATTCAGTTATATTTTTCTTCCATGTAAATTATGCGATACAGAGAGAATTCATGGTGTTTTGGTATAACTCAAAGGCTTTATTTGCCTTTGCTTAGAATGAACTGCACAAGTAACTTACAGCTTCCACACACAATATCATCAGAAGCTCATGCCAACAAAAAATACTACCACCCCATCATGTTTTCTTCCTCTCCTAAATCTAAAGCTTTCTCTCATATAAAAGTCTATAGTTCTTACTACATAAAAATGATCACATTTCTTTTAACAAAAAGACAATTCACTAGAAAAGGCAAACAAGCTTATGAACAGCAAAATTAATGAATTTCTGATTGTTTGTGGATCTATACCTCACAATTGGTTACTCTAGTATCTAACAAGGTGGGAACTTAAACTGTAGCTTTTCCCTAGGTAGGTCATTTACACCAGCTCCTATCTCTGGTGTCTCATAAGGGCTGAACTCATGCACAATACTTCCTCCAAGGTCTCTCTCTCTCCCCTACTTTGTCACCCAGCTGCCCATATTTCAAAAAATCTCTAGGAACTGAGTATCTGAGAAGCTGGCCACTCCCTCACCCCATAAAATTTGGTTGAAATTGCCCAGTGAGTTAAAAAATATGTAGCTGTGGGAAATACTCACATGCATGTGGGTGCACGCGTGCACGCACACAGACACACATAGTGTAATCACATAAACCTCATTTCCTTCGGAAACCAGGCTAAAAATGACATAGCAACAGCAGATGTGAACACAGTTATGAAAAACAGCTGCATGAGTTTGCCATGAAACAAACAAACATGAGGTCAACACGCCTACAGGTTCCTTTAGCAAAGCTGAACTTGCAGGCCTTTGAAATATTTACACAAATATCTTAAATATCCTCCTTCTTTGGGGCAGAGGACATACATCTTGACTTCACTTTATATAAGGCATGTTTCTTATTTTCTCTAGGTCAGATTCTTATCCATTGAAGTCAACGGAAGCTTTATCTTGGACTTCAGTACAGTCAGGATTCCTTTCTCTGCGTACATGGATATAAGTTCTCTTGAGTGTGCTCATAGCACCCCTTTCTCACAGCACACATATAAATAACATGTTTTCCAATCTTCTCTATGCCATATGTTAATGGATAATTTCAACATCTTCAACTGACAAAATATGCATGAAATCCTAAGTACCGTAATGAATTAGAACCCATAGACATTTGGAAATAAATAAAATCACAAAATAGCCCTCAACTCTAACTAGAGAGATGAGCTTTCTGCTGCTTCTGATAACATTAAGAAGTTTGGGCTCTCTGGAACCAATACGAGAGCTGTTTAGCAGAGCCAGCACTGAAAACACTTTGTTGCATCCAACTTCAAAAGCCATCTGGAAATTATCATGTGACATGTGTCATCCGAGGCACATAAAAACAAAGGACTGTGAAGGATCTTGAGGAGCAGCAAAATCCAGTCCCACCCTCCCCTCCTCCACTCGGCAAGAGATAGTTAATCCACAGTGGGCCCCAGCATACCTGCCTTTTACACCCTACCTTTCTTCCTTCATCTGCTGCAGCAAACTCAACATGACAATGAAGCTAGGGCCCTAATCGCATCCAAAAAAGACATCAACATCTCGCATTCAAGAATCTATTCCAAACACTAGTTACACATGTCTTGATAACACTAGTTTCCAGTAGGTCACAGGAGCTACATTTTCTCCTCAGTACTCCTCCAAGCAAGCTTCCCACGTGGTACAGTCTGTCGTTCAATACAGAACTTGCACAATTTGAGTGTTTAAGCCAAAGAGAGCAAGGGTTGCTATTTTTATACCAAATCCAGAGGTAAAAAGGGTAGTTTTGACACCTTCTATGGAAAGTGCAGCCAAAGATTCAAAAATGCAGTTACATTTTTAAATACTCTAACAACGGCTCAGTTTTGCAGTGCACTGACCATATTCTTAGCCCTTCATGAAATACTCATAAAAGAAAAACCCTCAACAGAAATATTGAATCTAGAAATAATAACAATTAAAAAAAAAAAAGGCCACAATCATTATTGAAACAATTTTACAGCCCTGCCTCACTTACAAGCTGCTTTCCTTTGCTCTCCCAAATCTAGCAGTCAATCTCTTTCTTGTATAGAGTGAGATTCAAGTAAAATTCACTTAATCATCTCTGCTAGAGAGATTTGGGTAACAATTAAAGGAGATGAAGAGCTATATGCATCCAATGTTGAGGGCACAGCCAGTCATATATCCTCAGGCTATATGCTGAAAATAAAGAATATCAGAATGTACAGTAGAGCAAAGAAATGTTACATTCTTAGTTTGTTCATATGGATGAAACAATTTGCATATGACAACTTCTCAATGTTCAGAAAACAAATAGCGTGGAAGCATAGCACAGACTTTGTGAATATCGACATAGACATGGTAACCTGGATTAGTTATTTAAGATGAAATATGTTTTCTGCTCACTCCTCTGAAGTTGGCTTCGCTCTTTTCAAAAGAAAAATGAGCCATGCGGTTTTGCTGTACAATTTATTTTTGGTAGAACACGCAGTATTTTTCCCCATTTCAATGAATCAATAAAATAGTTGTTGAGACAGGGCCTCTGAAGCTGAGCACAACTACATGTCTGCGTACATGCATGTTTGAAAGACCATTCTCAGTTTTACCACTTCTTTATACTCAGATGTCATGTTAGATCTTTCTCAAACGCTGGGGGCATAATGATCTTATTTAAGGGTTTGCAAAGTAAATGGTTCTTACCATGTATGAAATATAGAGCACTTCAGTTGAGATGCCAATGTAACAAGTCCTTTGACTGGTAAAAGAAACATCTCCTAGGCGAGTACTGCATGTTCCATGTACTTATCAAGGGGGCAGGGAGAGACGAGCATCAAGAGAAGCAAGAAAATGAAGATATGAAGTGTAAATATCAAAATTAACTCTGTCCAGGATGACTCTAAGATCATTTTAATTGCATGTGCAACAACACACAGAACTCATATTTAAAGATATCACTACATTTGAAGACAGACTAGACTAATTTTGAAAGCTCATTTGCTGTCAGTGGTTATCTGATGAATCAGGAATACAATTAGAAGCCAGTAAACAAGGAAGGAGGATGATCTGAGAAGTTGGTCTCCAAGGGTGTGTGCTTGGACAATTTTATCAATGCTCCCTATTGAGAAAGATTACCAGTACCCAACCCTGTTTAGTGTTCAGGATTAGAACTGTGTCCTAATTAGGTCTTGTTAACACATTCGTTTTCCTTTTGAAAATTCAATTCCAGTATTGTTCTCACATGCCTATTCTTTTACTTTGCTAGAATAAATGTGACTTATTTGTGTCTATAAACTTGTCTTAAAACAAGAATAAGCTTAATATAATTTGACAGGCACCAAGCATATTATTTCTAAGAAGAATTTTTCTTTTTTCCTTTTTTTTTTTTTTTTTTTTTTTAAGAAATAGACAAAACTACATGGTTGTATTTGTCCTCCAGGATGTGTTTTGGACTCTTTAGAATCAGGGTGAGATTTTTAGTTTGAAGCTCGTGTCAGATCAATGAAAAACAATCTCCATTGCAATATGCAAACTGATAAGCAATGGCACGTAACAGGGAACACAGAGCTAGATCTGATTCCAGGAATATCCCATTAGCTTTACAAGACAGTTATCTATCCCTCTGAAATCTGTAGCAACACTTGCTGCTATTTTCTCAAAAAAGGGGAAAAGTTTTTGCCACCAGTGTTTTTGTTTTGTTTTATTTTTGCATGCTCATATATATCGGGAGTATTACAAATTTTCATATTATCCATTTCTTCGCAGCAAAACTCATACATGGGCATTATTTATGCATCAAAATGTTAAATACAGTCCCTCTCTAAATAAGAAGTAATGACTGCATATTTTCCAGTTTAAAAAAGCAAAAGTGAAAGAAGGTCTAAAATGAATAAAAAGTTCTGTTTCCTCAGTGAATTCCTAACAAATAAAGTACAATACAACTGATTTTCATTTTGCAACTGCCTCAGGATCTGGCACATCCTGGATCAGCTTACCAGCACTTGGCTTCTGGTTAGTTCACTGGAAAAAAGTCTTTCTGGCAAAATCCTGTTCCCTCCTGGAAGCCTTCCCAATAGTTGTGGTTCCTGATCCTTTTTTCTATGGACAGCTCAGACATCTCTGGGCTAGCTTGCCTTCTGCAGTCCTCTAGATTTCTTTGCTGTGCTTTTTGGACCAAGTTCCAAAAAGCTTGCACTCATAAGCATTCTCACAGCTCCTGCCTTTGGCACACTGTTCTGCTTTCTGAGCTGACTCTGGCATCGTTTTTTTGATAGTTCCTTTCCAGCAATGAGTCAATCTGTGGTGCAAGTCTCAGCACAGCAGTTCTCTTCATCTTCCTGTTATTTCGCTAGCAGTACTCTTCTTAACAACTTGTTTAAGTCCAAGCTTTAAAATGATTTATAGAGGTCAGTAGCAGCTTTGCTCCCTTTTGTCTGGAATACAGAATTCCTTAAAAGCTAGTTCATTCTCTTGAATAAAGCTTGAATATGAGCAGATTCTCTTCACTTTTCCAGCAAGTTTTAAGACACTGACATGCCTACTTAGACAGCCTAGGCAATCCTACCAGCTGAAAAAATGGTTGTAGTTTGACAAGAAAATACAGCATCATCTACTTTAAGACTGGGCATGGAGCTTGCTTTAGATTTCACCTATTAGGCTTTAGTGAAAAAGATCGCTTGCTTGCTCCCTCTCTCTCCCTCTCTCTTTTGTTTTTTTCGGGGGGGAGGGGGGGAATGTTGTTGGGGTTTTTTTGTTTTTAATCCAAAAGCCAATGCAGGAACACTGAATCGGATCTGACTCTGGATCCTAATGAGCACAATAAAATAGCCCAATCCTAGTCTCACCCTTCTGCCTTGCATCTACGCAACCATACTGAAATGTAAGGAAGTTAGGAACTCTTCTGGGAAAGCTATGCTGCTAATGATGATACACAATATAAAGGAAAAATATAAATAAGGATTAAGGACTCAGCAAGGACTTACTTGCTGTAAAGACAGGGTATCTGACCTATAAATCTAGTAGCATTTACATACAATAACTTTGCTTGCTGCTGTTACAGAAAGACCTCTAAAGCAGAACCACATTTCTAAAAACAGCTCGTCCCTATCATTTTGAACAAAAAGCATTCTCCCTATCATTTTCCTGTGGCAACAAATAACTGGTGGCTTTGGGATTTAATGGCAGGCCTCTGGGTAGCTCTTAAAGTCACTAGTGAAGCCGTGAGGTAGTGAGAAACTCCAGCATGCATCCAGGTTCAAAAACGTAAACAGCCTGTTCTTCTTAACACGGAGCACGGGCTGCATTGGCACATCAGTTCCACTTGCTACTTTATGCTTTTAAATAATAAAGACATTAGTACCATCAACGAGATTTAAACAAGGATTTCGGTAGAGTTCCTTACTCAGCTTTGTCCTTTGTGCATTATAGCACAGCACTTCATAGTCTATCACTCCTACCTTCATGCATTCCTTATTAAAATGCTGTAACTATTTCTGAATAAAATAGTTTTAATTAGTCTATCTTGAATTGTCATATCATAGAAATATATATATGAGTTTAGGAGTTAAAGTGAAATCAAAAATAGAATTCTGGCATTTGAAGGTTATTTGTCATACTGAGGTTCATGCCATATCAGTCATTTTATATATGACTACAAGGGAAAAATCTGCAAGGTCTAACAGCTGATAAAGAGTAACCTGCCCTGCTACTGAAAAAAAGGAAGACTACATTCTATTCAAAGGCTGCAGATAAGACTTAATGAACTGAGATTTCATAATGGAGAAGTGATGGATAACACAGACCTAATATAACAACAATATAAACAAAGCACTAAGAAAATATGTTAAAAAAAGAGAATCTTAAGCTCAGTTTTTCAGGTGTTTGCAACCCTGCATAAAATAGCAATTTAACAATTTTAAATAACTTTGTCTTTCAATACCAACTTTTCCAGAGATGCTATTTCTAAATTAGTATCATGCGATTCCCTCCCTCTCTCCCTCCCATGTTTTGGCAAGCATTACTAAAACACATTATTTTAACCAGGATAGAACATGCAGGCACAGAAAGGACCTTGGGATATTTGCTTTGCTGGCCATTTTCACAGGGAAGGGACTAAGCCACATAAATTTTAACAGTACTCTTGCTGGTCAATTCAGGGAGAAGCAAAGCTAGTTGTGGCATGGAAAAGCAGGATGGAATTAGAAGTTTTAAAAAAAGCTCTTTCACTGACAAGAAACAAGTCTGACCTTTTGGAGGAGGGTACTCTTTCCTAATAGTGTAGCTTAAATGAGCTGAAAAGAGGATCTCAGCACCAAAGAATGATTTATAAATGGAGAATCTTACAGCAGAAGAAAAGAGGGAGCATAAATGACAATGGTCTGAGGAATTAATCCCCAAGATTGCAGGCGGTGTATCACATTTAGCTAAGTCTCATACCAAAGCCATTTGCATGTGCATACTGATTTCACAACTCCTCTGTTGTAAAAAGGCCTAACACGACAACAGGAATATAAGGTATTAAGACACCTTAGCTGCAAAATGGAAAGAAACCTCAGAGCTTAGCAGACCTTCCAGTTGACATCAATTCTATCGCACCCTAACCCTTCAAAATATTTGTAGCCTTGTCAACAGTTTTCCTTTAAAAATACATTGCTGAACCCAAACTTTAATCTAAAACATTTTATTTGGCCAGGAGCTGCTACTTCTCAACCAAACGCTAATTGTGCCAACATTTTTTTTCTTGTCTCAGTAACTCAGAGCTGTATTCTTGAAAAGATTGTTAAATATGTTACAAGACATGTCGTTCACAGCAGTGATATCACAGTATTAAGTAAAGAGGCTTTCATCATACAACAACTATTAGTTGCCAGCTTTCTTTGCTCTGTATGAGTGAATAAAATGGGATAACCATGTGTTGTACAAGTATAATTGGCTGAAGTGATCAATTTGATTGGCTTCCAGTCATGCGGTTTTCATAGCTACACAAATCAGTATGTATTTGCCTAATCGCTCAGTAGGTGTTAAATAACAGAATGTGTGTTTTAGGATTGGCATTTAAAAAACATTAAAACCATTTAAGGTCGGTAACTGCTCCCAGGAAAGCCAAAGGTGAAGTATCATACTAGGATTTCCACATTGTTTAAAAACAAAGGAAAAATCCACACAGGCAAACGCATCTGGCGAAAAAATTATTCTGTAAAATGCATTGGAAAAGTAACTTCATTCTGTAACTACTTTCATAATTCAACTCTTATGTTCCTTGTAATGCTCCCAGGTCTATGAGGGACAAAGGGAAGTATGCATCCAAAAAAGTAATACATATGGTTTTAATTGCTTTTTGCAGGCAACTCAGGGTTCAATGTAAAGAAAAATTATTCCAAACTCCTGCTTGCAAACCAGGTTTTCATGTGAAAATTTCCAATAAAAAAGGCAGCAACAGATGTGGCTGAGGCTATTAACTTGCTTGGGAGATTTTTTTCAATCTGTCCACCTCCAGTCAACTGCCATCTACTTCTTTCTAATCAACACTGTTTCCACTTAGAGCAGTCAAAAGACTTCCCTCACAAAATCTCTTGCCACAAGGAATCAGCTGTACATACAGTGACCATGACTTCCCTTTTTCTTTTGTTCTCTTTTTTTCATAATTTATTCCTGAATTTTTCCTTTTATTCCCATTTTGATAGATTTGATACAGAATATCACTTTTAAATGAGGTAATGAAGTATGGTATCAAGCTACTGCACAACAATTTAGCTGGCTGTTTTAACACTAACCAAAGCAACAGAACTCAACATTGAATTTTTATACATTATAAGCAACATTTTCCTAATTTGATTCCTTGGCCTTGACTACAGTAATTCAGGCTGTTAGGCACAGTAACCCTTCACTTATAGAAGTTATATCCAATGTCACAGTACAATTCTAATGCCCTCAGAATAAGGGCTACCTTTTCCTTAAGCAAATTCATCGGACAATTTCCATAACTCAAAAGTATCAGCTCTTACATACCCTAGACTCCCAATTACCCATGAATGCAAGTGTTTAATTCTGCAAAAGAACCATTCTTCTCTGTTTGTGGAAAACTTCAGTGCCATAATCAAGTCACTCTAAGCAAATTAGCAGGTCAGGAATAATTTGTTTTTCTGTGACCTGCTTTCCATGCGACGCTCGTCAAGGTCAGGGACAGAAGAGGAACCACCACTGTGAAAAGAGAGGAGACAGGGAAGAGGAGAGAGAGAGAAAGAAGTTTCCCAAACCTGCTCTAACCACTGTGTGGTGCAATGCTGCATTAGCTGATAAATGTATAAATATACAGGTATTTCCACTGGTGAGCCTTTCACAATTCCTCCAACAAAGCTCTAATTCAGGAAATACTAGAACTCTATTATAAAGAGCTTCTTCTTTTCCTCAGCAAAGGACTTCTGCATTTTCTGTCTGGCATGTATGTAGAGAAATTACTCTAATCTGCAATAAAAGAATCTTGATGCTCTGTCATCCTCGTTTAAGCCCTCTAAGATCTCGATCAAGGAAGAAAAGAAATCCCAGGAATTTAAGGATAATTAGACTATGCAAAGTTAAACATTGGGGACCAATGTGAGAGATAGCAAAGAAGGTGAGAAGAAACATTTTAAAATATAAATAAGAAAATAGAAGATGGTTATTTAAGAAATTAGTTGAGCAAAAAACAAGTGAAATGATATCATACTCTTCTGAGTGTATGTTAAGTCATTTAGGAAATAAGTAAATAAATAAACAAACCATGCACATCAGAAAGAAATAAAAATAAAATTACTGCACACATTAGCTAGGCGAAATTTCACTAAGTACTGACAACTAGTTTTATAGGAGCTAGTTTTAATATTATTACTTTAACAGCTTATGACCAAAGTTTCTTTTCCTAAAAATGTTTTTCAAGCTATACATACAGATATTTTGTTTAGCCCTGGTGGTTCGCAGGAGGTCTGGATTGTTACCATTTGCGAATGAGGCAGAATATGCAACGGAAGGGCAAGAATGCAGTTAAAATGCTAATGCATGTGGGGGTTCCATGCAACCATCAGAGACTGAACTAGGAATCGTATTTGCCATGTCTGTATTTCTTAGTAGGCTCAATGCTGACGTATCATTGTCTCTGAGAAAAGTATCATGCACACTAATTTCAATAAAAATTATAACCTCAACTTAATGTAAGGATTGAACTACACAGAAATGTTAGAAGCTCATTTTAATCCATAGCTTACTTTATTTTAATGAAATTTAGGTATTTTGCATTTTATGGAAGCACATTTGCCTGAAAGTTGCCAGTGAACACAAAGATAGGGAATGCTTTGAGAAGCAGCGTGAGGCTTTCTTTCTATGTATGTTCTTACCATGCCATACCACCAGGTAGGTGCTGGATTTGGTGAGAGGGAGAACCCCTGAATATACAGAGCATATCTTTTAGTTCAACAATATTTTTTCTGTGATGAAAGTTTTCGTGAAGAAATTCATCCCATTAATAAAAAATTGAGTTTTTCAATTTGAATGCTGAACTCAGAGACTATTTAATGGGAAAAGGCAGCCCAGAAATGAATTTGATAATTGTGCAGTCCAGCAGGCAGAATCAATGGGACTAGTATTTAAAGACAATCCAAGAAAAGTTTTTTGCTTTACTTCTTGTCTGAACTTTGCACTCTTAAGCCTTAGAATAAAGAGGAAGAAAAGAAATGAACAGGCAAAATTCCAAAGGTTTTCAAACACTTTTCATGTTGTCCTTTTTAGTTCTTTTATGACCATTCACACTGTGCATATGAGGTGACTTATAATTCTGAATCCTATCTATGAGGACATCTTCAAATATCGCCTGGGGGGGAAAAAAAGGCTGGGTGTTCGTAATAATTATATTGTCAACTATGTATTTTCAGTTATTTGAAAGTGCAGGTAGAACTAATCAAATTAATATGCTTTGGCATATGTTAAGCCAATGCCCAGCATAGACTTCTTTCAAGTCTTTTAGGAAGCATTCCTAATAACTTTAACGTACTTTTAAAAGGAAGTTCCTGGATGTAACTGGCTGATATTTAGCTCTTCAGAGATTGCAGACACATGCATCCTCTTGAGCATTAATTCGGCTGGAAGTTTGGAAATATCAACAGTTTACGGACTAAAGAACAGTTGCCAACAACTGATTCTGGAAGAACAAGAAAAGAAGTCCTGTTTATAAGAAAGCAGCAGCCATCAGACATTTGAAAAAGTGTTATAAAGTGCTCACAGTGTCCATTAAAAATTATATAAACCTAACTTCCCCATTCTTGAGAAAAGGCATACTGCCTCTATATGTAATGCCAAGGACATACTGGACATGGATTTTTGCATCTAAAAATTCTTTCATCAAGAACAGAGAAAGAAGGAGCATTGTCTCTGTAATTCCTCTCCTCAGACTAAGGTTGCAAATTATTTGATTGCTGGAATTTGCTTACAAAAGATACAATTCAAACACTTTTGCAGTTTATCCCTGCTGTTCCTTGTGCTCTCTGTGTTTCTTCCTTGTTTCTCCTCTGTCACTCTTTTGCTGCAGCAACATTCAAATCTCCATTCCTGACTGCTCTAATATCTCCATTCTGCTAAACAGATCAATAGTAGGAAAGCGTCATACAGAACTGACCTTCAGGTTTGAAAACAAAATAGGTGTATGGGCAAAGACAGCTCATACTTGTGCTTCACTGCAGTTTCAGGCAGCCACCAAGGCTAACTACATAAATGATGTTATGTCATCCAAGCTGCATTAATGCACCATACCACCCACATGGCTGGTGGGTTAAACGTTTACATGCTTATCTATAGGATTTCTTGGAGTAAACAGCAACACAAGCCTGAGGAAATAAGGAGTTTTAGAATAAGAAGCTTTGCAGGATCTAACTTCAGGGAAAAGAACTAGGCTCTTCAGTGTCCCTAGCAATCTCTATTGCCTGTTAGGGAAAACAAGCAAACAACAAACCTTGTTCCCATACATGCCTACATACCTGCACGTGCTTATGTTTAGGGAATTAGTCAACTCTGTATTTCAGATTTTACCTGAAACATGGGCATAAAGCTGAATGTAGCTGAAATATGGGCATGTAGCTGAAATGAAGAAAAGAAAGTCCTGTGGTATAGAAAAAGTCACCTGGGTGAAAGGATTCAGTAAAGTTAAATGACTATGAAGTAAGTCAAACATCCAAATACATCCTCTTCAATTTTTCCTCTTCTTATAGAAATCAGACTTCTAGACATCTAAAACATGTGTCTAACCTCAGCATGTGAGAACTCCCACTGATGCTAAAGTGCTTAAAGTCAGCATTGTGCTTGAGAACTTCTCTGAACCACACTGTTAATAAAAGCCATGAACTGAAGCATATCACGCAAGAGTGCTTAGTTTTCTCTCATTTTGAGATTGTAATAATTTTGGCTTGATAGAAATTGCTCAAAACAATACGCAACACTAAACGGTTCAATAAGCACAAAAAAATGAAAGAAACGGTTCAGATGATCACCACTGAAATAATAATGAAATTGTGATGTTAGCATGTAGCAATGACAGAATGGCTGAAAAGGTGACTAATTTGCACTTCTGTTGCTAAAACTTAAGATTTGAAGGCCCTGATGCTGCAACTGCCTGCACTTGGGTTCTAGGATCCACTCACTCTCCAGAAGTAAGCTTCAGGATCAGGCCCATCTGTTAGGAGTCTTTCCTTTCCCCATTTTTGGCTTTCTGCTAAAACTGAATTGTTTTCTTTTTAATGTGGGTTATGCCCATTTATTCACAAATATTTTATATTTCCATGATTTAATATTGATTCACTTGGGATTAGCAGATGGGGAGCTTACTCCAATTACTAAAGCAAGATTTTGTTCCTTTTTACCTTTCTAACTCATGGCCCTTATTACCCTGTGAACATCCTCATTAAAGAATGCCCTTTGTTTTTTAGATGAAAAAAATATATTTTCCAATTTTGTCTTTGTTGCTTTTGTTGCTTTTTGTCTATTTGGTTAACACTCTTCGGATCTTATCATCTCTCTTTTGTTCCCTCATGCTCCTTTATATCTGCAAGACTTAGACCATAGTATTTCTCTTGTGGCTGTAACAAAATACAGTGGGAAATCTTTAATTTCATAGCTTTATAAATAAGATAAGTGAAGCTAAATAGAAAACTGCTCTTATATACCTAAGGAAACTCAAAGAATGATTTGCAATTAGTAAGGTCTCAAAAGGATTCTACATAAAAAATGTGCAAATTTGTACATTATAAAACAGACTGTTTTCTAAGGCCAATGCAAATTAATATTTACAAATTGTTCTGAACCCTTTTCTCTAAGTATACAATAGTTCACTTGTTAACACTGACATATTTATCTGGCCTTTCCCAGTCATAGGAAAAAATTATGTCAATTTTCCCTCAGACTGCTCTCCTATTCTGTCACACACATTATTTCATGAAACATGAATCCAAATGTTCTGTTTCTTTTCAATTTCCTTTCACCACAAATTCCAGAGTCCCCCACTCCATGGCTTTTAGTAACAATTCAGTCTTTCTAGTCTAATGGCAAAAACTCAGTATTGCTGTCTTTAATCACACTACTTTTGACATGTCTTCAATACTGAAGATTCAACCCTTTGTTAGAACTACTTCTCTCCAGGTCGCAAGTTATGCCTATGATTCTACATTAAGTATCTTTTCTCATAAGAAACAGCAAGGTTTGACAAGATGACCAAAATACACAGAACACTCACAACAGAAGGGGGGGAAAAAAACAAAAAAAAAAACCCCAATGGATATGAAGAACGAACATTATTTTACAAGTCATAATAATAAGGTACTAAGACACTTCTAAGTGACTCAGGTGACTGTAATGGGATACGGACCCTTACAACGGTTAATGCGAAAGCAACGCACATCACTTAGAGAAGAAAAAAACAAAGTGACAATTTGTAAATAATTAAAGGGAACATCTTTATCACTTTCCTTTCCAAATTGAAAAAGTATTCTGTAGTTGGTTCATACCACCCATGATCACAAGTCTGTGTCAGAGATGACAGCTGAACAGCTGAAGTTCCAAAGCAGCTGAGTTCAAATTAAGACCACAAAAATGACCTAATCCTGATACTTTCTGTCCTGAAGAGCTCACAAATACAAGATATGTGGCAGACTGTACAAAGGGGTGCAATTTACTGATGCATTCAGTAAAACAGAAAAAAAAACATCATTAGTAAGTGGACTTTCTTTCTTCACTAGTTGCAGTTTTTGAAGGTTTATCCTGTTGACAACATAACAACAACTATAACCTCACTGTGACAAAAGGATTCACAAATACACAGGAGAATCCCTGTAAAAGTAAAGAATGGAGTACTGTTTGATTAGAAGAAATAGATGTCTCTCCCATACTGCAGAAAGGCAAATCCACATCACAGCCCTTGATATAGTTTGGTAAGGTCTGAATGGGAAAGTTTTCTATGTTGTCTATTTACCTCAACTAAGACCATTCCTGATTCTGATTAACAACCATCCTTGATTAGCCCTGCCTCTTTGTCCAAAAGAAATGGAATACTCCAAGGGAATTCCATATATCACTAGAAACTACGCATATGATTTGAACTTAGAAGCAACCAGTATGTAAGAGACATGAGGAAAAAAAAAATCTCCATGTCACTCACATCTTCTCTCTTTGTACACAGGTCTCATTCTCACCTGGATCTGTGATCCAGCTGATGCTATGGAGACTAATGTTCTAAGGAGCCTTTATGATCTATTTTTTGTTATTCAGCCAACAGTACATACAATAACCCAGTGATGCCACATAAGCTGTGAGGTCATGAGATGCTGGGATTAAGCATTCTGAATTCTATGATCATATGAGAGATTTAGGTCCTACTTTTCACTGAGGTCTGAAGAAGGGAAAACACCATGCATAGACTTCATATACCTCTACAGAGACCTGCTGCCTGCTGCTGATTCTATGTAATCAATAATATACATGTTAGAAATTGTTTTGAACCCATTTCTCACTGCAGGTGGGGAATATATTGTGAATATATCTGCAGGTGGGGAATATATTCTACAGATAGTCTACACTACAAAATTGAAAATAGCATAGGAAGTGGATCTCAGGATAACTCAACATAAAAAAGCAGGGCCATTAGTCTGTTCCACTGGATTGTGTATAGTTTAGGACTCCATTCAAAAGACCAGATGCTTGGTTTTAAAATGTATACATCAAGCTCAAAATTGGTTACTGAAATGAATAGCAGTTCTGATTCAGATGTGTTTATAAACATAGAGGTTATACTGAAAGATATACAGGCATTTAAAAATGTTATGTATATGTGTGTGTGATTATCTGTATGTAAACTGGCCTCGAATGTAATGTTTAGGTTAATGCCTAAAAGGCAAGCTTTCAAAAATAGGGAGAATTTAGAGTAACAGTGACCACAGAAATGATATAGAGCACAGGTTTACCTATGGATAAAACAGCTATTTCTTTAAGATTGCAGTTTTAGCTCACACATCCTTCCTTTTGCCATACCACTCCTTTTTAAGGTGACAGATGGACACAGATGGTGGACACAATTTGCTTCAACAGTGACAGTATCCATGGAAGATGTAACCAAGCCACAGATGGGGAAAACCATGAAAGAGATGGCTCTTTAGCTTTGGAAAAATATAGCACCTCGCAGAAGCAGCAGCAAACAAAACCACAGGTTGTCTCTTAAATGGGCAGGGCTACATAACTTATTTGAAATTACCTAAACTGTTTTATCTAACCAGGTCACCTGGAAATCTGTTCAAGTCAAATAATTCTTTCATAGGATGGAAGCAAGGAAATGCTGAAAATTGTTTTTTTAATTGCAGCAGCTTAGATAACACAAATATTCAGATATGGTCTTCCTGTCAAGGGGAAGTCAAGCAAAACAGAACACAACTAAAAACACTTTACGATAACTCACCATGGAGAATTGCATACCACAGAGGATCCCTAATGAGATACATAGATTATACCTCTTAATCTTTGGTGTGCATACAAGTTGGATTTACAGTGGCTGAAAATTCTTGCCCTATGATGGTAATTAGTTGCTTCAGCACTGAGTTATAAAATCAGATATTTGATCCTAATGAATAACCATGGCTTTTTTTAATGTGTTGATATTTATCTGACTATTTTACAGATGTTTCATATAGTTGCAGTTTGGAACAGCAAAAACTATCGGTTCCATTTTCCTCTTTGAGCCAGCACTAGTAAATGGTTCACCTTAAGAGAGAGCTGTTGGAACACTAAATGTTAATTTAATCACAGAATGGAGCACCCAAAGAAGAAAAAAAACAATTTTCAGAGAGTGGAACTTCATAGCAGGAATGATTGGCATTGCAGAATGCAGTTTTCTTTCTAAAAACATCTTCATTCGCATTTCACATGTTAAAAAAAAAAAGAAAAAACATAAATGTGAAAGCATGAAGAAGCTATCTTAGGCTGAAAAGTACTCCTGAGGTTAGATCTTTAGAAGCAAGATGGTTCTGAAGAGTGAAAGAATGAAGGCAAATAAAGTGAGATATGGCAATCAGGTTATTGTCCTAAGGTCTGATTCTAAGAAGGAGGAAGAAAGAAACTTTTGAAGTGCTAGTATGATTAACTTTGAAGAGAGTTATTAGAAAGGTACCGAACTGGTACAAAACTCTGAAGAGAAAGCTGTAACAGAATATACCATGATTCTCTATTTCCTAATAAAAGAAGAAAGAGATATTTTGGAAGGACCAAACTCCTTTTGTTGGACTGTTTAAACTGAGATTCTCATGTTTCCAGTTCCCTGACAGAAATTAAAGCTCCCAAGATCCAGGTAAATGTCAATAAAGGGTAAAGAACTGAATTCACCTTAAGGTAAACTGAAGGAAGGGAATGCATCATAGGAAAGCTATTCTAGGAGAGCTGTTCAGGCTTTAGAGAAAGAGTTTCCCAGAAGATTGATGCCTGAAACATAGCTAGAGCCAAGTAGGATTTTCACAACACACATCTAGGGGATGCACAAATCATTATGTCTGATCAAGCAATTGTATTGTTATGATCTTGCCTGTATCTGAGGGCTTCAAAATAACACTATGGAGTAGGAAAATACTATTATGCACATTATACAGAAGGAGAAGTGAAGCACAGATGAGCCAACATGTCCAAGTTCTCGATGCCTGCTGGCAGGCATCAGGACAAGGGAGTATCAGATGAGCCTGCTAACATTTCTGCCTCTCCAGCTGGGGACCTCAGAGGATGACTTCAGTGTTATGCAGGGAAGTCAGCCTGCACCCTAACCACTGTGCTGCTTTAACTCCTCTCTCTGTAAACAGGTACTTTGTACTAGCTTAACCTGGAACTGGTCTGACAAAGAAACAGAAACTGTAATCTACATGTAAAACTGGTTACCACAAAAATGGTTTGTTAGTCCATTAAAGATTTGCTTAAACACTGTTTGGAGAAAGACAGAGCAGAGTCCTCCGTATGGGAAAATTCCATCATCTGACGATCCTACAAACCCCAAAGTGCCTGGGATTACAGCCAGAGTTTTTTAGCGTATTTGACTGTGACAAGTTTCTGTTCAACAGATCCCATTTTGACATCGGATGTACATACCATATATCTTTGTGCCTTCTAACCTGTGTGTGACTAGAGAATGTACTTGAAAATGTACACTGTCTGGCCTAGCAGGTATGGACAGAGACAGTGATTTCCTATTTATCTTAATACAAAATCCGACCTTGTTTATGTACACACAGCTTAACAGAAATCAGTGAAGCTCCTTCTATTTGCTTATGCTAAGAATCAGGCCCAAACTATACAGGTATGATAAACCTCTATGTACCTCATCTCAACTGTGCAACAACACTTTTACTGAACACCATGATCATTCCTTATTTTTAAATTATTACACTTTGTCTATACAAATTATCTCATTTTGTTTCCTTGCTTTTATGGGGATTTGCTACTAGCAACCAAAACCTTTCTCCCACCATCTCTTGATACCAGGAACCCCAGAGCCAGTCTGTAAAAATGGATACATGTCAAAAAGGCTATTTTAAGTGCTTTGACATGGCTTTGAGCCAGTAACATTATTTTGCAGGAAACAGACCCAACGGGAACATATTTTCTATTTACACTGATACAGTCAGTCAGCTGGAATATATTTAAAAATTTGCTAGTGCTAAATTAAATTTTATAGTAACTGCATCACCTGAAGAAGAAGTAAAAAAATTCTCAAATATAATGGGTTCATTTGAAGACCTGTTTATTTCAGATTTTAGGTCCAAGACCATGACACATGAAACAACTTCAACTCTGCTTGAAGCTGTACAGCTCAAGATCAAGCCCATACTATTCTGTGGTTGGAAATAAAATTGCACTCAATTTTAAATTATCTTTAATAAGCAACATATGCGAGTATACTTGTTGTTAAAATTACTCTGTTTATAGCAACAGCAGAAAGAAATATTTTTTAATAATTGACCCACCTTTACAGATACTAAGTTTTAATTGATATACGTTGGTTTTTTAAAATGAAGTTGTGAAATACGATATACTTTATAGAAAATTTGATCTTCTGAGGAGTAAATGAGGCTCCATAAGAAAAAAGTGGAGCTCACAAGACAAAAAATGATGAGTTATTTTAAGTTTTTTTTAGACATATGCTACTGCACAAAGATTTTAACTTTTTCTAGATTAATTTCTAACCCTTAATATAATATGGAAAAATAAAGAATTTAATCAATAGAAATATGGTAGTAAAAATAAATAAATAAATGCTAAGGAAATGCTTTTACACAGAAAATCCCAACAATACCCAAATCTTGGAAACTATAAACAAGTAAAGTAAATTCAATGTCCTAGCAACAAATGATTAGGATCTACAAATATCAATAATGTCAACCAGTAGGACTAGCAAACAAACCTTTTATCTTTTTTTGATGGTATTAGCACTCTTTGTTATGTTCATAATCTAG
Organism: Apteryx mantelli; assembly: GCF_036417845.1. Classification (NCBI taxonomy): domain Eukaryota; kingdom Metazoa; phylum Chordata; class Aves; order Apterygiformes; family Apterygidae; genus Apteryx; species Apteryx mantelli. The sequence goes on from NC_089978.1 coordinate 114,290,591, forward strand.
ATTTGTATTTCCAGTTTTATAGCAGAATTTGTTTTTATTAAAACCCTGTATTATATGTTTTCTCTTAAATGACTTATTGGCTCAAAATGAATGAGCAAAACTGCTTTAAGGTCCCCAGGGATCTGTTCTTAGTTCACTGCTATTTCCTTTTCTTTTTTTTTTTTTTTAAAAAGAACAATGATCTAAACATAAAATCTCTTTTGGAAACATGCAGATGGCAGAAGAGATTAGTGGGTTAGTAAATAATGAAAGAGACCAGGCTACTGCTACAGAATAACCTACCTGGCTAAACAACTGCAAATCCACAAAACATATTTTATATTGCCAAATTCAAGATACCACATTTGGAAGTTAAAATACAGCTTAGGATAATGAAAGAATAAAATCGAAAGTTTGGAAGGTCATCATACAGCAGAACTACAACGATACAGATCGCAATCCCCCACGCAAGCTACTCTTGGACCTGGAAGAAGTATAGCTGCAGCAGTAGGGCACCGCGCCAGAGCCACGGTAACCTTGGCACAATACTGCACTGAGACACAATGTGGACACAAGTGAGTGAAACTAATCTGAGATTATGCTACCACTGGAACAGGGTTGCAATTTTCCCCACCCCTGGCCAGAATGCAGCTGTAGTGCTCGTATCGCCTCACGGGAGCTGGATCAGCTTGCTGATCCAAATGGCAACAAGGGTTTTCTTCCATGGTAGATTTCATCCGATGAGGAAACTGATTCACCATGCCACAGCTTGGACACTAGAGCCGACGCAGGGGAAGGGATGGGAATGTGTGGCCGGGGCTGGGAAGTAAAAACAGACTGTTTCTTTCAGCAGTAGTGCAGCCCTGGACCAACTTAGGCCAACAAATTGCTACACTGCTTCCAAAACCCCACCAAGAAAAAAATGCCATATAGAAGTACTTGCAAATAACTACCAGAACATGAGTTTCTAGTCTAATGCTGTGGCAAAAAAGCAATGCAGCAAGCAGTGCACATATACAAAGAGAAACATCCGTGCAAGTGGAGAATTGGCTCCACTTTTACATAGTGGGAGAATGCAGCCTACCAGTTTTGGCACCCAAAGTTCAAGACAGTTATAGGACCATAAGAAAAAAGACCCTTAGCTGAAGCAAGCTAAGATGTGAAGCTTAAGGAGCTCAACTTACTCAGGTAATCAAAGATTGAGAGACATTTGATCACTGTATACTCAGACATAATGGAGATGTGTAATGAAGAGCAGTAGAAAACCTTACTGGTGAGGGACTAACACAATCAAGTGGCTGAAAGATGAATTTAGATTAGTTCTACCTTGAAGTGAAAAATGGTTTTGTAGAAGAGAAAGTAATCTAGCACTGGAAGAGTTTATAAGGAGAGACAGTCACCACTTCTAAGTCTTAAGAAAGTATCTATTCTTCCAGGCTAAACTCAGCACTGTAAGTAAATCCTTTTCTTTATTTGAACCCCAGTGAGTCTGGATCATTGTGTAAAAAGATCAGATGAATTCTAGTTTGTCTGACTGTTTTCACCTTTTTTTTGCGGGGAAAGGGGAGGGGTTGGTCAGTTCTGGGAGATGGGAAGCAGAAATACCAGGGAAATTCCTAATTCCTTTGAAATTTTACGTATTGCTCACAGACTATTGAAGTGGTATTTTTCCTAGATACCAGCTCACATGTGCCATTTGACCACAAAGAGCCATAGTGATTACGTAGCACAGTCAGACAGGATGCATACTGTAGGTCTTCCCGACGGGAAGGGAGGGAAAAACAAATCATCTTTCTTTTCAGCATGCATTATGACATACCTGCTGAGATCATCTTAGCAAACTAATCACTTTGCATAGACCTCAAAAATTGATAGTGCTTTGGTCTCTGCTGTTCTCAGCTGTTCTAAAAAATAATTTCGTTTACATAAAGTTGCCAGTCTTAGCATGCAGAGAGCTGAGTGAAATTTAATGGATGCGACATGCATGGTCCCAATGAGACTAAATGCTTTATTGATCCTTCCTGGCCTTAAACATTATGAAAGCCAGACTTGAAGCACATAGGCAGACAGATCTGAATTATGATGAATTCCCAGGTGAGAACAACAATCGTGCCTAATGACAATTTTAGGGGAAGAAAAATCAATGTAGTATGAAATAATTTCCACTTGAAATAATTCCTTTTGACTAAGCATGCATCTGACTGCATCACATATGGTTTGGAGAAGTTGTTTACTGCATGTATGCTTACGTGAGCACAGGCAGATGTGTGCACCATCAGCTGGAACACACAAACCACTGATTGCCCCATGCTTGGTCTAATGATACTCATCAAGGCAAAAGATCTGAGTCACAGCCAGAGGCACAGGGAACAGCAAAAGGCTTCTTGTATTATGCTGAATACATGCAAATCTGTTTTGGTTCAACATGTGCAAATCAGAAAAATAAGGCAATTTACCTAGACATTTCACTTGCTCCTATTTTGATAACTTTCCAGGTCACAGACTGCTCTTACTGCATTTGTACAGTATCAAGCACAATGTCCTGTCATCCTGGAAATCTGTAAGGTCTACTGTAATATATTTAATAAGTAATAATGCAGTCTCCTGCTGTTTCCTGTGTCTCTAGCTGCTATGCTGACCTTCTTCTCTTGATACGGCACATGTCAGCAGGCTCCATTTGCTTTTGGAATTAGCATTAAAATGGCAGCCCTTAGAGATTATATTACAGCCAGAGTGATGATAACAGAGATTTTGAAATGATTTCGGGGCTGGGGGTGGGCGGGAGAGTTTAATTGCACATTTTAAAATACAGCTTGAGTTACTTTTCCTGCAACAATATGAAACAAAGCTAAAACTTACTGTGAGTTTTCCTTAAAAAATATTTAATAAAATGTCACTATCAGAAGTTTGTGTGGGGAAAAATATTTCTCCATTGTTTGTTACCAAGTCAGCCACTGGGTGCATTTGTCTGAGCAATGCCATCACTGAGATTTTATTGTCAGTTTATCTTAAAGGAAAGAAGGTTGGTTTTTTTTCTTTCTTTCTAGAGTAACTACTACAGTCATAAGAATTCTTGTAGTCCTTGACCAGATTTTAAAAAGAAACACAAGCTAGATTAATTTTGAAAATCTTGATCAATAATTCTAAGGTATGTGGAGGAAACATAATAAATAATCATTTTTAGATAGGAAAGTGATTGGTTGATAAATTTTGGGCATAGGCATTGCATCTTAGAGGATTCTTATCATGCTATATATTATATTAAAGTTGTTATGTATTAAATCTAAGTCATTATTCTTTCTGTTGAACTAAACTGCATTTGCATTACCTGCCCTTTACCTGAAGCTCACTAGGAAGATACCGTCACGATAGATTTGCAAGACCATAAGAAAGTTCAGGGAGAAATAAGATTAAGAAATAGCATACAACATCACCTTTAAAATAAAAGGCCTTTTGTTCTACAATTCTTATTGTTTAAGATTCTGAAATTGAGTTTGTACTGTACATTTATAGTATATCCGGTGAACATATTTGGATGTATTTATGATGTATGGAAAATATAAAGAAATAAAATGATTTTGCACTACAAGATACTAAAAATGTACAAAAAAGTACAGTTAAGTAGTTCACTTTACTAATGATTTTTTTTTTTTTATGACATCCTGATTATGTTTGCAGCATGTCAAACTTAGAACACTACTGCCTGGTTAAGTATCTAAAAGAAGAACATTTCTAGTAGAAAAAAGTATTCTTTAGTCTGGGAAACAAAAACATAAGATTCAATTGCTGGAAGTTGTAATTAGACAAATTCAGTGCAGAAAATACAGTGAACACTTAACAGTCAAGGAATGTGGTAGGTTCTCCCTCATTTTAAATCTTTTAATTGAGACTGGATGTCTGTCTTAAAGATATGCTCTAGTTAACCACAAATTGCAGGTTGGATGTAGAAATTACTGAGTGAATTTCTAAAGCCTGTGTTATGCAGGAGGTCCAACCAGATGATCATAAGGATCATTTCTGGTCTTAAAATCTATATATTTGTACTGAGATGAAAAGCACTCTTAAAGTAAGTACCACATAATTAGATTTCTGTGAATTTTGAAGTCAATTCATGTTCTTGGGGGTCAGAAAGGAAGGATGGAGGCACACAGACTGCATTCTCCTTCTTCTAAATGAAGAGTGCAATTTACCTTTCTCATATGGCAGCACTTTTCTACATAGGAATAATACCCATGCTCTAGAAAATATGGCAATGCATTAGAACAACTCAACTATTTACAGTATTCTTTTTAATAGGAATAAATGTTACTCACTTAACTGATTTGTCATTGTGTCAGACACCATCTCAACTTACTGCTCTACAGATCTGCAGAACACTTTAGAGGAATAGTACTACCATTAAAGATAAAGTGATTTTATCACTTTAAATACTTAGTAGCAGGTACGCGCTTTCATTCCTATTAACATGAAATAGAATTATACTGGATCGCAATTATATGCATGTGAACAGTATCTGTGACATGATACACAGATTTTATAATCTCTTTCTACATAGCGCTGGGTATACCACGCGCAGAGCCTACCGCACAGTAACTCAAAAGCCTCTCAACAAACTGATGAGAATTCAAGATGAGCAATAAAAAAGCTTATTGAAATATTTTGAGGAATAGTACATGCAGAAGTGTGCAGACAGCCATACTAGCTTTTCACTTCAATAAGACGTGAAATAGAACTGGCATGAAAACTCGCTACAGGCATCAAGGGCAGAAAAGAGCAGGCCGGCTTAGACTGCACAGGTTTACTGCCCTTATTTACACCGATAGTTAAACTGAGCATTGAACGGCAGGTTTAAACCCAAAGCGCAGGACTTGCATGTATTTTTATAACTCAGGGATGGAGCAGCGAGCCCCCCAGCTGGTGCCAGGCCAGGGGCAAGCGAGGCTGGGTACGTGTGGGGTGGAGGGCTGCCCGGAGCGCCCCGCCACTCCTCTGCCTGCTATTAGTGCACTGGCAGCGGGCTGGCAGCTGGAGGCACCGCGGGATCTGGAGCCAGGACAAGCAAGACCAGCCTTGCAGGGAAAGGTGGGGTGCTTGGGAGGAGCCCTGCAAGCCCTGGAAGCAAACAGCCCCAGGAAATCTGCTCTCCCAGGTTAGCTGCCCACGAGGAGGGCTGGTGCCCGTCCGTGCCGCAGAGACGTCGCAGGAAGCCGAAGCCCGCAGCTCGGGCGCAGCTAGGGGCGGAGAAGCCATTACTGAAGCCTGGCTGCGCCGGGCATTTCAGCTGTGTGGTACGCCGCGCACTGAACGCTGCGTGCTATCAGCGCATCGCAAGCGCACCTCCAACCCCCGGGAGCCGGCCTGCTGCAGGGATGCAGGCTAAACCACCAGGACACCTTGCTCCTGCTGACGCAGTTACTTCTTGCAGCTCCCAAGCGTTATGTTGGAAAACGGCTCTTCTCTAGACAGGCTAACTTGCATAAACGTAACTGGAATTACCTCTGCAGTAAACAGAGCATGAGCAGGAGAATGCAAAAAAACTACAGAAAAAAAGAAGTGAAACTAGCAAATAGCTTGTGCAAAACTGCACCACTGACTGCTTAAATACTTTGAACATGAATTTAACTGCTCTCCTTCAGGGAGTAATTGGGCACTGCTGATGGGATGATCTAACAAGCCTCTCTCCTCAATGAGTCTTTGGCAGGAAAAGCACTTAATTTTAAAATACATGCTTGCCAGTGCTATGACATTAGCATCTCTGATCACTCTTACAATTCCAGCATTATTTCCCTGTTCCCACTGAACTTATAAATTAAGATGGCAAAGCTGTAATTCTCATCAACAAATAAAAACAGAAAGTATTTTTAATGGCAGAATTACTCATTAACTTCACAGATCCCCTTATCTACTACTGAATGACCATCCCTGAGCTGTCTAACTGAGCTGGCCTTAGGGAGTTGCTCTGCTATCAGCCGAAGTAGCAGGAGTCTTTGAAGTCATTCTCTTGTAACATTAAGTTAAAAGGAAAACACTGCCTCCAAAGAATTCTAATTAAAGTATTCATTTCCAGGAACATAGTTTTATACTGACCCAAGGGCTCAAGGAATACACATTTTTGTCTTTTCACTATGATAAATTAATGAAGCAAAAGATTTTTAAATGATGTTTCCCATGCCTAAGGTTTTTTTTTTTTTAATATGCAGTTAAAAAAAAAGAAAAATCAAGGTCAGAAACTATCTCCAATAAAACATATTAAACTATAATGCGGATTAAAAAACAGGTCATTCATCCGCCTTACAGTTCTATTTACAGTGTGTCTATGTAGATTATTTACCAAATTGTCTTTATAAACAGCTTAATGGGAATCCAAAAGAATATAGAAAAATCAATAATGATGTGGAGAATGTAGACAGTTCAGTTTACTGACAGTTTTTGCTGCTCTAACTAAACACAAAACTGCCAGGCAGGCTGTATAGTTTTATTCCTTTACAAAAGGCTGCTTTACCCATATTTTTATCACAGCCAGAGAATGGAAGTATGTCTCTTTCGCTAAAAGCTATGTAGTCTATTTTGGCAGTTTTAAAACATTTTAGCATTTTGCTTTTCTGAAGAAATCAAGGAAAAACTGTGTTCATTAAATCAGCAGAAGATGATCACAAAGCAATGCCTTGGTGTGGACAGGTTCTTGTGAACCAATGGAAAGAAAAGTTCACTGAAATAACATCACTAACGTTTAGAAAATCTTGTCCACAGACTTTAAAAAAGTGAATCATTGTCAGATGTTTTATAATTCAATTTTATAAATATGGCTGTAATACAAGGAAGACTCAACTAAGCCTACACAACAGTAATCTACATTATTTACATTACAATACTGTATTCTAATTTTCTACAGGGAGCACTTAGTGTTAAATTACAAAGCAATAATTTTTTTACATAAAAATCCTACTGGGAAATGATATAACCTGAGTGTTATAGAGGCAATATGTCTAACTGATTAATTATACCAACTTAAGAATTCCAAGTTGCCTTTATTTAACCAACTGGGAAATGAACATTTCATTGTATTTTTAATGCTATATTAATCTCCAGTATTTCAACTTACCAAGACAGTGAAATTAAACATTTTGGAACAGCTTAGTGATATATCTTAGCTTTGTGTTAGAGACATTCCATCTTATGAGGACTTAAATATCCATTAGGAATTCAGGTGAAATAGAAAGGACCGATTAATTTAAAGACAAAGGATATTTTGTTTTACTTCTCTTTGAATGCCATTAAAGAAAGTGATGGAAGGCAATGGAATGAATTTACTTATAGTTTATAATGTTTAAATGCAGCATTCTACTGATCAAATCAAACTCTCCTTGGGAAAGCTGGAAATAAATTTTGTATCTGCCACAAATGGTAGGTGGTGAATAAAGAATTCTGCCTTTCACTTCTTCTAGTGTTAGAACTTGCATCAACCTAGGCATAACTAGAAGTTATTTCATTTTATTTCTGCAGGTTTCAGAACAAAGCTTCTCTTATTGTCCCACTGGGTAAAATGGGCTTGGACATCAGCGGGTGTCCTTTTCTAATGATGTCACATATAGAATCTATGATACCTATATCACTGAGAGTGAGCAACATGCAAAACAGGCACAGGAGGAAATAAGATAATGAGAAAAGTTTTGGACCAACATTTTGGAATCTCTGTTTCTAAAGGTATTTTCCTATATGTATGTTCATGCAGCCACGTGTAAATGGCCCACTAGTCATAAATACTCCACCAAGTCTGATGTCAGTGAGCTGTAATATTCAGAAACTGTGATGTTATTCAGATATGTTAATATGTAGTTAGGAATCTACTAATCACAAAACATTCACTCATTCTTTGTAAAAGAATACAAGGAAGAAACAATATAAACAGGAAATTTCTACCGGATTACAGAAACTACCGCCCCTTTTTTCTCTCTCCTCCAAGTCCCTCCTCATAATACTGTCTCTTAACTAAATAATTCACTAAATATATCCATTCTCTCTTCTTTGTTATGTATTTAAAAGCCATGAGATTCTCTCCTGAAAATCCTTAAATATTTTAATGAATGGCTCTGGCAGGGCTTTAGCTGGAGACTGAGCTTTGGCATCACACTTCAGAAAAGATGTCAACTAACTGTAGAGAAGTGGGAGACCAGGAAAGCATGCCCAGAAAGTCTAGTCATGCATTCTATTACAAAGCATACTTCCTCTGACTCACATGCAAAGTATAAAAGGGAATCAAGAGAAAAATTACTGTACAATTAAAATTATGCAGCATGGCATCCTCAGGTGTCCAAATCTCTGCTTTTGATCTGCTTAATTTTAATTCTTCAATTTTTCTTCAAGAATTTCTGTCAAGAAGACAACAGAATGATCTCCTGAGGCTCGCTCTTTTTGGAAGTATGGATCAGAAGAATGATCTAACAAATCTCAATCCAAAAGTACCGCCACAGAATGAATTAAACCCTGGTATTGTACAATGCATGAACAGTGATTTCTGTGGTATTTTCTATAACTGGCTTTCTTATCTTTACTTTGAATCATAAACTGAGAAAAATACAAAACTATATTCTTTTGACTAACAACTCACTGATAAAGGCAACCTCAAAGATCCTGTTAATTTCCACGAACTGCATCCCACATGGATGTCCATGGAACAATACCAAGGCAAACTTCGTTTTGTCTGTCACGACAGTACAGGAAGACAAGAGGCTTTTTTTTTTTTTTTTTTTCTCAGTTATATTAATTTATTCTGGATGAAAGCAGTGGTACACCAGCAAGTTAACAGATGTTAAATGCTAATTTCAAAAGTTTCACAGTAGTTAGCAAACTGACTATACTGAAAGATTTGACATGTTTTATGTAGTGAGATATCTAACACAGCAGACTAGCGGGGATAAGAATTCCAAAGACTTTCTTAATATTTCTAGTCAGTATCAAAGATGACTAAATCTTTCAATTTCAGATTTTTTTGCTTGTCTGTGTGATTACAAAGCCTCAAAACATCACTGGTATGATAATGAAAAAAACACAGGACTAGACAAATATGCATAAATGTGCAATATTCATCTGAACGGCAGAGTCAAAATTACCTTAAGACACCAGCTCTTGATAAATATAACTCTGCTCAGAATCTGAGGGCTATTGCAGTGAGGTCCTTCCATATCCAGACAGAATGTGTTTTCATTGTGCACTTTCTTCTTTACTGCTCATGTAATAGAATGGACTTCATAAAAATAACCGAACCAAACATGAGATTTGGTACACAATTATTTCCCTAAAGAGGGATAAGAGAAACACTGTTTGTCATACTGCCTAATGCACAACTCAAAGACACTTCAATAGTGAAGGTGCTATAAAAATGTATACAAAAGAGAACTGTTCAATCCTGAAGTCTTAAAATATTACCATTGCTGCAGGGGATATTTCCACCCTACAGGATGATGTCTGTAAGAACAAGTTCCTACATAGTTCCTACCATTATACCCGCAGGACATACGAGATTTGAAAGATTTAGTGTTACGTGAGTGATGCTTTTAAATAGAAGTAGCTTTTTTAGCTTGATTTCCTGAAGTAACAAGGTTTACATGAATACACTGCCTACGCCCCTGCTTGCCTGTCTCCCTCTAATAACTTTGTAACATATTAGCCAATTTTGACCAAATTTGACATAGGGCTAAGGTCTCACAGATAATCACAGTCCTACAAGTTCTGTGAAAATTAGTAGCTAGAGATAAAAGAAAAGTCTAAATCAGTGTTTCCAGTGAGAAAAATGAGATCAGAGCTTTTAGGCAGCAGCTGGCTCACAAATAAGCATATACATGGTTAGCCACAACACTCCTATGACTTACTGAGCATCAGAGACTACACAGAAATTAGGTGGGATTATATGTACACACGTGCATACAGTGAGAAAGAATCAGGTACCAGCCATCAGAGTTTGTGATAGTTTCCCCTTTGGATGCCTGCAGATTGTGAGTTTTGACGGAAGGAACTTCAGATACCAGGAGACAGAGCACTAATGTGGAAACCTAAAGCTATCGAAGCTTTCCATAATGCTTCTGTACGTCTGCCAGGCAGAGGCAGAAAACCCTGCTGACCACTTCTCCTCCAAGCCCTTGCTCTGCTGCTGTAAGAAGCTCAGCTCCATGCCTAGTGACTAAGCCTATTGCTAATGGAGGGTATTTACCATACAGACATAAGACATTCTCGACCTTGTAATAACATCATCAAATCAATACAGCAGTAAAAAACATTTGGGGTTTAATGATATAACCATTTTGTGTTATTCATGTGCTGTAAATGATATAGAGTTTCACAGAGCAAATGAAATGAGAACAGGACTGGACAATAAAGAAAATTCCTGTCCCTTTCGACACAATTATGCATAAAACAGTGCATGTCCACCTAGCCCAGTTTTCCATTTCTCCTAATTAAAAGCAATAAATCTTGACAGTTTATTGCCATGGTATGTATATTTTTTTAATCTAAAGAATAATATTTGACTTATCAGTTTGACATCTTCAGCATCAATTAACAATTGGACCTCAAAAGGGCATCTTCTGCTACAAAGTTTAATTTCAGATCCATTCCAAAGCATACTAACAAAAGTCTTTGGACTGAAACCTCCCTTGCATTTACAATGCATCACCACAGGACTGATAGAGATCACAGGACAGGGATGGCAACATTTTGTCATCAAAGGATAGAATCATAATGGAATACCTGATTTGAGTAAAAACATTATTCGCTTTTTCTGCAAATTAGGCTCTTTCTAAAAAACTATGTAGGAGATTCCCATAAACTAGCCCTAGACAAACCAGCCCTCTCATGTCCTCATACTATAGCATAGTGCACTGCAGAAACACCAGTTTGGGTCTTTAAGGCAAGAGTATACTTCCTCATTGTAGTATGGTGCCCACACTAACAATTCTTTTATCTCCATGATAATATCATAATATCATATCACAAATCATATCAGGACCTTCTGCTCTATTTTAGTAACTTGGAAAAATTATTTTCAAAATGTGCAGAATCTCTGCTGTAGCAATGACTTGGAAATTTATATTATTTAAAAATAGAGCAAATTTAGATTAAAGCAGTAAAATTCTTTTATCTCTTAGTACTACATCCTCTGAAAATTCCTGTAGCAAGAACTTTCATTTTTTTCCGTAACATTGCACTATTTGTGGAAGAAAACAAGAGAAAAACAGACGTACAATAGCTAGCCAAAAGAAGTGAATTTGCTCAAGATGCAAAAAAATCTGTTTTCCACTTGAGCAAACACATTAGTCCATTAATGAGTATGTATTCAAGGAGCTGAAGTAATTTTAGTCATATGACTCCTGTTAAAGTCAAGCAGAGTCCTGTTGCTAAAATCCCAATTACCACTTCAAGAACTTAAGCGCTGATAGAGGCTTCGATAATGCCATGTGTCTTTTGAAGGCTGTCTACAGCAAGATGCTTCTTTTTCTTTACGGAGTAAAGAACTTTGTTCCAAATGACTGCAGAACGATGACCATAATACTTTCGATAAACCTGTTGGTGGTGGATTTGTTAACTACTCCAGTCAAAGCTAAATATCTCAAGACAAATTCTGATCATGGATACATAAAGTAAAAGCCATGCTGACTTGATGAAAAGGCTCCCAAGTTTCTAAGTAGGAACATTATTTTTGGTATTTGTTTATATTCCTCTTGTAAATTTGAAGCAAATGTTTCAGCAGGGGTAACCTGAAACTATGTTGGAAACTTCCTCTGCTAAATTTAATACTGAATATTTGCGAGTTGAAAAAATAAATATGTATTTTACAACACCACAAACAAAGTAATTTACTAGAAAGGGTGAGATGGACAATATAACTACAGTACTTGGCTGTGGACAGATTTAGAAAATACTTCTACAACAGTACAATGGAATTAGGTATTTCATCCTTTTATTTCAGTCCTCAAATGAAGAAATTGGGATGATTCCAAAGAAGAAAATTACTTTCACACAATTTCTTATTGCATAACAGCTGTCCTTTAACTACTGCTATAAAGTGTATCGTATAATAACAGTTTTCCATAGGATCCTCTTATTTAGACTTTGTAGAGTGATAAAGAATATTAAATGCACAAGGATAATTGAGATATCTAACAGTTTTATACATAAAAATATATACATACGTACACATGCATAGACATGTATACACAAAGAAGGCAAAGTTAGTTTTATGTGGTTGTGTGATACCGCTTAGTGCTGAAATAATAAAAAAGTAGCAAAATATCATGCCTGTTCTGACAGAGACAAATTTTGCTGGTTTTCCCCTCACTCTTCAAAAAGTAGTAGTAGTGCACAAGCACACACCATGAAAACCAAACACCTACTCATTGTGCATCTGGCTCCACAGACCTGTTTGTAAACCCTTCTGTGATTTCAGACTTTCTATGACCGGATACAAGACAACACTATCAAAAAAACCCCCCAAATCTACACATCATTATGCACAATGCACACCATGTGTTAAAACTGTATCATGGGGAAGAAGAGATGCTACGAAGGAGAATGGGAAGCTCATACTGATGCTTTGAAAGTACCGGATATACTTACTCATTTTTAACTATCCTTTGACATCTATTCTTTCTATAGTCAGAGCATTTAGTGACAAATTAAGGTGAGGTTTTCAAAAGCATGCAATGTTGGTTAAATCTGGTACCACTGATGTTAATGGGGGCCAGATTCGCAGATGGTGTAAATCAGCTTAATCCTATCAAATCCAGCTTTGAGTGTTTTAGCACTAACTTTACTGGGTACAGATTAGGCCACTGCTGAGTCTTTTGAAAATCCCACTCTCTAATTCTTCTGCACACAGTAAATTTAAAGCACAGTAATTAAAAAAGGAGAAAATAAAATTCTAGGCAAAATGAGGCTGCTAGCTTCAGGGGATTCTATTTTTCCTATCAATAATCATCTCAGCTAAGGCCTGCAATCAGAGTTTTCAAACAGAGACAACCTATATATTATATCATTAAAAGAATCCCTGCCCTTGCTTTAAAGGAAGTAGTAATATACTTACAAATGCACAACCAGCTACGCATTTGTGAACAAAATATTCTCAAAGTTTTGCCAGATAATTATACTGTATTCATCTCAAGATGCAACTCTACAACTGCAAATATTGGTTTTGTTAATTTGCCATCAATCTTAAGAAGTAAATTCCTCTGTAAATGGTACACTAAAAGCAAAGAAAGCAGCTTTTTGCCATAAGAGCATGAGAGATGATTTACTTTGCAAAGCTATAAAATTCTTGGAGTATAAATTTAAAAGTGTATAAGGTCAAGTGATCATTGCATGTGTACTATTAATTTTCGTCTATATAGTCCAATAACAAACCCAATGGCTTCAGCTATACCAAAGCATTTTCATTCCTTAGAAACAGCTTTGTACCACAAAGAACTAGAAAGACTGATGTGATGAACCACTGAAATGTCAGAGAATTGATTAGGTGAATATGATCAGGGTGTGAATATCAGGTAGTTCCTATTTCATACAGTTTGGAAAAGCAAACTCCTCCACAAAATCCCTTCCCACCTGATGTGCAAATCCTAACTCTGGATGCGGCAATCACTTTCAACTTAAGTATCAAGTCAGATCCCAGCAACTAGACTTGTTAGAGAGGGTATCTTTAGCACAATTTCATTTAGTGCCCAGTGTCTCTCTGTGACGATATCCTGATGTTACAGAGCCAAACAGGGAAAAGAAAGAAAGAAAATAAAATGTACTTGACCATCAGAGTATGTACTTGTACAGAAAATACATTTGTACATCAGGGAATAGTATAAATTCCTGGCTGACTATGTAGCTGACCAGATGAAACAGTCGTTTTCTTAATGATGGGGGTTGTGAGCATGCTAAGGGCAGCACAAGCAATTCTCTTCTGCCCAGGGCCCGGGAAAGAAGTGCGAGGTACTCTCAGGGCCATCTCTCCTAGGAAAAGCTTAATATCAAAACTCTAAGCATCACAAACTGATATGTTTTCTTGCAGTTAAAAGAACACTATTCCTGTTCTGCACACCTTTCTTACAGTGCTGTGACTTTTTTCCGTGCCAAATGTCCTCAAACCAAGCAAAAAAGTTACGCACATGAGTCAGATTTCCATGTTATAATGACACAGAACATTGTAAGAAAATCGTTTCTGAAGTTCTTAAACTCATTTGATCAACCATTGTCAAAAACAACCAGTGGCATATCATCATGTCTCTGGCACAGAAAAATAAAATTACTTCTCAACTGAGACCAAGAATATGAAGTAACAATTTAATTCTCATTATTCTTTGAGACAGAAATTCACAAATGGAAACAGATATTCAGAAAGACTCTGTCCTCTTTATCCCCTTGAGAGTTCACTCACACAATTGAAGAGGGTGCATTTATAGAGCATTTTTACAGTTTTATTTTGATAACAACATTTCTAGTGATATTCTCTATGTTAATCTTCACTTTTAAGGCCCCTTAACACCTTAACTCTCCATCTAGCTGCCATCCGTATAATCAGCATTGCCCTTTACTCCATTTTTCCCACAGACAACTAAGTCTGTGATACCTAAATAGCACCCTTTTCTAACAGTAATGCTTCCCACAAAAATCTCAAAGTCACAAAGTAGTTTTACCAAAATTGTACTGTTGCAATATTTACACAGCACTCAAACTGCTAGGCTACTAGCAGGCTGTCATCATCACTTACCTTGTACTTCTCTCATTATTACCTTATATTCCTTCTGGCTGTTTTTACTTTATTCATCTACTGTCTCACACCATAAACTTATACTATGCACGATATCTTATACTGCATACATGGCATACAGTCTCTGCTGCTCCTGTTTGCCTTTTCTGTTTAACAACTGAAATGACTGAACAACAGCAACTCTTTATTGCAGTGTTGGAAAATGATAGAGGGACAAAAAAAACTAACAAAAAAAAAAAAACAACAACAACAAACAAGAACCACCTTTGACACCCAAATTCAAAATGCACTGTCTAACTTTTCAGCAAGTTAAAACTTTCCACACAAATTTAGAGCAGGAAGAACTGTTCAGCTTTTATTTGTAAGTGCACCCTTTACACTTAATTCCATAAAGTAATTGTGCTGCCAGTTCTCCGGTTGGTTAGCAATACATTGTATTGTTCATTCAGTTTCTTTCTTTTTTTCATTCTCGGGAAAGAGAGAGGAGTGACAAATCCAGCTCAAAGGAATCAAATGAGAACTTCTGCTTGGTTCACCCCTTGACATCTACATGTGTTCTGCCAAAGCTGCTTACAAAAGGTGGGATTGCAGGAGAAGATTGTTGGAGGTTGCTTTCCATAGGAAAACATAACTACAATAAACATGGTGTTCATAGGGATTTACATACAAAATCCAGGACAGAAATTAAAAAAAAAAAAAATCCCTCTCGGGCGTTAAATCTTTAATCCTTGATAATTTGTCCAGCAAGGTGACAGATGGCAAATCTACTGCTTTTATTAAAGCTCTGCCTCTGCATTGGCATCTGTTTTCCCTGGGGTAAGTAGAACTAGGGAGCTTGCCTGCCTAACCAAATCAGCTAGGTCTAGATATGACTCCTTTCAGTATATTAATATTGCACATAACTATATATCCTCACATTGTCTTCTAGCATCATGCCTGCTAGCTGTACATATTGGGTTGTCATGATATCCTGTTTCAGTCTTTGCATAAAGGAGAATCTAAGAAGATATTAATTTACACCTATCTACATATTTCTAGTACATGAATTGCTGGCATAAATAGGCATCAAATATTACCGATCTCTGGTATCTCAGAGAACTGCAATTGTAGTCATGGAAACGAGTTCCAAGCATCAATGTCTCCTCTTAATTTTCTATTCAAGATGAATGATCATTAGAAGGAAGTTTGTATTGAAAAACTCTTTATACAGTCGTGTGTTGCTGCAAGCATATATGATCCCATATGTGACCTAGACCGAGTTCTAGACAAAAGTGAAGCTGTAAGGCTATCTACATCTATGGAAATGAATGGGGAATCTATGTGCTAGGATGTACAGAATGATGGATTAATAACACAGCCATTCTACTTTAAAAATCTTATTCTTTGCCTCAGAGACCTGGAGGTACTAGCAGTTACCTGTGACATTTAACAATTTGCCACTCAGCTCAAAGGAAATGAAAGATCATTTTATTTCATGTAAACTATATAAAATAGCCAGGGTAACAGAACGATAACTTGCTGAGCTTTTCCTCATAAATAGTCAATCCTTTTGCTTTTGTCTGAAGTAAATGCAAATTCCAAATGATGCGGGGCAGGGAAGCAGGGCAGTTGTGTTTTCTCTCGTTTCAGAAAGAGAAATAGTAACTAGTTCTAATCCTCCCAGTTAAGGATTTGGTCTTCCCTAAAACCCAATCAGATTCTTCCCTTGTAAATATAAAAGTAAAATTTTGTTCTAAATAATGTTTAGCAACATTCTGGATTCCCAGGAAATTTTATTCACGTTTTAATGGAAATACTTTCCCTTGCTAATCATGAGATGTTAGACTACAATTCTAAAATAAAAGATAATAAGCTTTGAGACTGAGATGTTTATTATATGCATAATGCTATACATCTATATCCTGCAATGCTATACTGTAACCTACTTTGCAGAAATAAACAGCAGGTATTTACTGCACAAAGCTACTTCTTTGCAGGAGGGGGGAGAGGAGGCTCGGAGTATCAATGACCATAATTCATTCAGTTTGGTGCCCATTAGCTGCTTTTTACAAACCTTTTCAGACAAACCAAATAAAGACAAATCAAAGAGAAGCAGCCATCTGTACAATTAAATGGTCAGTCAGCACATTTAACTTACATAAGCCACGTTACTGAACAACGTAAACACCATCTCCCTGAGTGGACATCCTGGCAAAAAGAAAAAAATACACATCTTTCATGTGGCTGAGGCTGAAGTTGCTGTGAAGTGGGTATGCTTTGCTCTAGAGGAGAGGGCAAGTGCATCACACGTTTTACCTATAGTGAAGAAGTGGGAAGAGAACGGACAGTCTCAGTGAGGGCCAGTTTGGTCTTCGACAGAATGAGCGAGGGTAACAATAAGAAGCTTAACAAAATGGAAAAACAGAGGTCAGGATCTTGCCTACTACTTCTTTTTAGTCAATATGGATGCGAGTAAAGGGACATGCAAGAAGGAAGAAAAATGCATGGGATAACGCAAGGAAGCTAGCTGTTGTGAAACAGGCATATTTACTGCCTCCTGAACAAACTCATTCTTTAATCCTGAGACATATTTTTGCCATATTCAGGTTTTCTGAACTTCTTAATTATGGACAATTTGCTTTCTCCTGCCACCTAGGTTATTAAGCTGGTTGATTTATTCAAAATGAGCCTTTTGGCCTTTTGAATACGAAAAGTCTATTAAACAGCATGACTCAGGCATGTGCCATAATTTTTGCAGCAACAACAAAAGGTCAAAGGCTGAGCTCCAAATTGACAGGCTCGCTGAGCTGTAAATCAATACTTGCCTTTGTTGACCACAGTGATAGCTTTATGGATAAAGGTCAAATCATTTAGAAGGTAACGAAACCTTGTGCTTAAATCCTTCCAATTTTCTACACCCCAAAATATACTTCTGTGTTAGTCTTTTACTGAATAGAAAGACTAACCTCTAAACAATAAATCATTCAATTACTAATCATAAATGGGGGAGAGACAGAAATCATCATCCATAAACTCTAAAAGTTCCCCGACACCAGAAATTAAGAGGATGATGCCCTTCCCTACTGGCCTAAGAGACTGATTGCCAGCGCTGTAAAATATCACTTAATTTGGAATTCGCCGCAAGATTACTAATTGGGTCAATAGCCAGAAAGTGAAAGTCAGGAGTGACAGTCTGTCACTCAGGCACGCTTTAGTTATCTGCTTAGAGAAATATTATGCATCTGAAAGGAGCCCTTAGCAGTAGGATGCAGCTGCAATTACACAGGGAGAAGTGAAGACTGGAGCAATATTAAATGAACCTGGCAGGAAGGTTGCGGGGTCTTCACGCTGCAAACCCATCTGTACCCAGCTAATGTTTTCTACAGCACTGTTTCACTGATCATCCCATTGCAAAGCAGTACTCTGAGCCAAGCCAAACCATGGGGAAAAGTTCAGGGCTAAGCTGCAAGACAAAATTTATGTCAAAAATAGAAGTGCCTTGATGAATCCAGAGTAGTTCTGACTATCCTTTGCAAGTCAGAAACATGTTAATTGTCTACAGGGGAAAGTTACAGCTAATTCACGCAAATCATCTTTTTGGAACCAACGCATCTCACCCTGTTGTTGCAAACTATCATAATTAGATAAAATTAGACCATAAGAGTAAAACAGTTAATTTCATAACTTTCAGAGAATTAACACTGGCTCTTTTATTGGTACAAACTCTGAAACTGTCGTTTCCAGCGGTTACTTCGTGAACGCTTTCAGAAAGTAAAGTGCCTTGCCTGATCATTTCTATCAACCCATTAAAGCGCTATTAGTTTCACCAGTTTCCCGCTCCTGACTTCGCATGCTGATTAGGCAGCGCTTGGATTCCTGCCTATTGACAGATTTCCTCTTAGCAATTGATGTAAAAGGCTGTAAGCCACTTTGTCACTGCTCTGCAGGAGAGCGAGGCTTTCTCCTGTATTTCATCACCTTGACAATCACAGTTTTGGGATTCTGAGAAAAAGCCAAATTCTTTCCTCTCCGTTTTGATGAATGTCAGCAGCAGGCATTTCTCCCTCACTGGTACCGCGGATTGTTACTGAGGCTACTACTATTATTCTACACTTTGCCAGCATCAGTCAGGAAAGGTTAAAAAGTTTGAGGTTCTCTCCGAGGTCAGAAACATCAAGAAACAAGTAACCTATGTAAGCACGTGGTCTTACCTCACTCTCAGATTTTCTCCTCCCACTGCTCTGCTATTTTTTTCATGCATTTCTGCCCACCCTGCCAACTTACAAATCATTTATAACTGCTTCAGGGACTTTTATCTTCTTTGTATAGCAAAACTCTGCCTGAAACACAGTTCAGTGTGCAACTTGATTCAGAAATCATGCCCTTTATGCAAACATCAAAAATATTCCAAGAAACCTCTTAAAGTCACAGTCCATTTCTTTATGTGTAATGGGGCCTGAAATCACTGCCTTTTTTCCTTTTTTAAAAAACAGCAACAAAATTCCTAATCTGTCTGCAGGACAGTTCCATCAGTTCACAACTGGCATCATGCACAGACTACTTTAAAATGGAAACAATTTAAAATGGACAGGCTTTATTTAAAGAAAAAAACATATATATCTTCCTGTAGTTTTCCAAAAGCATTCCAAAGAGGTTACTTGCATTGCTTTGAAATTGGTTTGAGTTATGGAAGGCCATAGCCCAAGACCAGCAGCTGAGACAGCAAGAGAGATGAAAGTTTTTTAGCTTTCAGATTCAAGGGGGAACACAGCTGCTACAGCTGGTCCTCTCAGATCTCAACACTTACTGTAGTGATTGAGAAGGCGATAATGTGCTGTGTCTCAGTTTCAAGAATGCATTAAAAACAACAGTTCCTAAATAGACAAAAAAAAGTGCCCTCACCCAATTAATCAAACACTAGACTTCCAGCTCTGAAAATTGAACTGGGCTGATTTTAGAGAAACCGTGTTCTATTACATACTGAATTAGTATCTCTACGTGAAATTGCCAGTGGTATTAAGTCGACTTACTTTATTTAAAAGACAGGAGCTTGTTTAGTCTAATCCCACAAATGTTAGCTTGCAGTCTTCATTGATGTATGGAAGAATCCAAAATAGAAAAGCAGCATATATATATGAAATAATTACAAAAAGTTTCTTGTAGGATGCTAGAAAAGACAATTAATACAATTAAATGTGGACATATAATTTCAACCACATTGCAACTTTCAGATCTTTTTACAAACAAGAACTGGTTTTAAAACAAAATGGTAGCAGAGCTGCAGTCATTGTTGAAGTATTCAAATCTACTTAACCAACATGAAGAGATTATTTTAACTGAAATTATTCAGATCCTAGAATATAACATAACTTTGTAAAGCATGGAGGAAAGCACCAAACTAGAAACTCAAGTTTGAATTTTTTCAAAAAAGTGCAGTTTCCAACTTAAAACAGCAAGAACTGCTGAACATAAAATAATAATGATGACACTAGTTCAATTTAGGTGTCTAAATGTGAACTGAACAATTTTGCAAATTTGCCTTTTGCAGTTTTGTATTCTTGGTCAGCAACCAGGCCAGTGACGACTTCTTCAAAAAACACCTTCGGAAGTACTTTGTACTGTGATTTGCGTAACTTTCTAAGGGAGAATGTATCTCAAATTTGGCTTTTTTTTTAAATACAAAAAAGTATCCTTTTAAAGGAGATTGGCAATGGAAATATTTCTGGAAAAAAGTGATAAAAGTATCTAGTCAAAATTACAAAAGAACTTGAGGACTAAAGCCAAACAGCTGCATCTGAAAGACGATATAATGATATTGTACCAGGCCAGTTCAGCAGCATATAAAAATTTGGCATAAGAGAGTAAACATGTTGTTTGAAAGCTTTTTCCCCTACTTCCCCTTCAGTCATCTAAAACACAGTGTATGAAGCTGATGATTTCTCTGCCATCAGCCAAACAAATAACAAAATATTCCTATCTTAAATTACCTCTAATCAGTTTTAAAGCATTATATATATTTTTTTATGTACTCTTCATTGGTTGCGGTAAAAGGTATCCTTCAAGACTTTATTTACAAATGTTCTTTCCTCATAGAGAAAAAGCTGAAAACAAATGCTTGTATCAAAGTCATCATAATTCTATTCACTTAGCTAAATCACACAGGCAGTTGTAAGTCTAAAGGAACTAAAAGCTGCAAGTTGGCAGGCATGGAAACATAGACTGAGACAGCCAAAGACCCAGAACTGTTTACTCAAAATTTGCTTTTCAATTGTGATATGACCAGTGATGTTTTATGTTACAGAATGCAGAAGGGAATTTTGCAAAACTGTCCTCCTTGTTTCATTAGGATTAATTAAAACTGCAAACAAACCAAACAACTCTCTCTATAATAAACCTAATTTAAGAACAATCAAGCAACAGATTTGCCGTAAAAACTATTGTTATAACACAAAGAAACTTCATATGCTCAGTTATGAACCATACACAAAAGTCGTAAGTTATATTTTGATTAAATATCCTAAGAAAACTGTCTTGTCCAAAACAAATCCACCCAAGCTTTTTTACATACTAAACAGAAACCAAATGATTTTTCTTACTTTCCTGTTATTAAATTATGTACAATTTTAAAAAACAGTGGAAGCTCTCTATCTATAAAAAGGATCAGGTAAGTTTTTATTGCAGAGACTAGTACTATAGTTAGTACTATATAATTATTATATGCTTCCCAGTGGCAGATGCAAATGTTTGAAGCTTTTGTTTCTGTGCTGTGGGAAGTGACTCATTTTAGTGTTGATGGTTTTAATTACCCTATATTTGGAACACAGCTTTCAGGCTCATTATTTCCCTGTGCAACAAGACAAATGCTCCAATTTTAAGTTTAAAGAAGGCATCAGGAAAAACAAAGCCCAACCTTTCTGAGAAACACAGCTGTAAGAGGTAAACGTTTCTTTCTTTAAGGTACCACCCTGGACCTAATTAAGTCAACAAGTGACTATTGTGGGCCGAGAAGTTCAGGATATTCCTTGCTAAGCCAGCAACTGGCCACCATATTTTGAACTGACTCGCTTCACGCTTCAGAAGCTTCCTATACCGCCACAAGCGGCACTGCTGACACGTCAGTAAAGCTACACAAGTATGTTTCCACTCAGGGGGATTCCTCGCATCCAGGAGCCTGAGAAGAAAGCACCACACCACCTATTTTAGCTGGTACGAGTGGCAAAGTGTGCCAATATCTAAGCTGGGATCAGTGAGTGTAAGCTAGAAGCCAGAATGCAGCAGGGCCTATGGACACGGGGAGCCAAGTCAAGCCCCTGGCAGGGCCAGGGAGGAAGCTCATGCTCTAATTCCCCAGACTTGGACTAGTCTTCACAAGAAAACCGGCAAAAGACTATCACACAAAGCACAAAGTGATCATAGAGCAGATCACACCCAACAGGTTCTTCAGTCTGCCTACTTAAGAGCATTATTTTACTCTAGTTTGGCTTGTATTCAGTTAAAACCTTAGTTTTCCAGAGTTGCCATGCTTGGTTCTTTCCATCCGTAGCCCTGGCCAGCCAGGGATCCCATTACACAGCATTGTTACGGTGCACAAGTATGCATGAAAATTTAAGAAGAGCAGTCATTTTCAATTCTATATATTGCTTTGCAAATCCAGTCACAGCTGCAAATCTCAGATGAGGAATAAATATCAGAACTAAGTATTTCAATTCACAGGGCTAGACTACCAAAATGTCATGACCTCAATAATTCCTTTGAACATTTGGTGTTAAAATACCAGCCCTTGGATGTCCCTCAGCAGTGATGCAGGTTTGAAAAAATTACCGTTGAGACTATTCTGCCTTACCAGAAATAATTGTTACCTGGGTTATAATATCAGGTAATTGCACTTGATTAATGAACATTAAATGCATTACTTTCACTTAGGAATGTTTCAAGACAATTACATTACATTTGGGATCTAGCTGATACAACTTTAGAAAGAATACTTAGCATTTAAAACAAAACAAAATCTCCATGGCTTCAATAAAAGCAATGCTATACAGAGCAAAAATAGTATATTCTTAATTTTCTCAGTTCTTATTTTTATTTATTAACATTAATCTATTCAATTGTTCTTAGACCATTATTTTTCAATAAAAGTTTAAGTTTCCTAAATAAAACATTTCATCTTCCTAAACTTAAAATAACTGTAATCAATGAGGTTAGAGGGTTCCACAGTGAAATTCACTCTTACAAGTATCAAATGTGTTAGAAAAATTACAGCCTTCAGAGAATTTGTTAAAGCCATCTGTGAAACATTAAATGAAATAAAGGAAAAAGGTAGTCTAAAATGGTGCTATTTAATTTAATGAATTGTCAGCTAGAATTCACAAAATATTATTAGCCAATTTTAAGAAAAAGATTGTGTTAATTACATATTCATTGGAATTTTAGATCAGAATTGCACTTTTAAGTGATGCACAAGCAGCAAGAGAGACAAGAGCTTGTACTGTTTAAGGACAAAAGCACAGCTCTACTTAAGTTTGTAAGTGCGAACACCAAGGATGCTGACATTTGTGGAATGTATTTCTACTTTATCAGTTAAAATAGCTATTTCGCGCTTTATTAGAAAAGGCCTATGCGAATAGAGCACTTGGTCAGAAGTGATAGAGTAACTTCTAGTATTCCTAAGAGACAAAAGAGATTCAAGTTCACCTCTCCTACATCTTACAGTGGTAGTTCCCAAGCAAGCACTCCAACTAACGGGTTGCTGTATAAAACAGAATAGTGCAACGAAAATTAGCTCTTACAGCTTTGAAGGTCACCACAGGTAAAGCTGCCATGCCTTCTACCAATCCCACATACATGGCATAAGCCTGGCTTTCAAATTTTTCAGCTTTTTCTGCAGCATTTAGTTTATAAGTCCTAAAGAGTGCTAGAAATGAACTCTGAAAAGAGATACTCAACTTAACTGGGGCAGCACTAATTCTGAACCCTCACAATCACAGAAATGTAAACACTGGCAAAAGCATGGGCTAGAAGCAACTTGCCACAGCTTTTTGAAGTCTTTATTTGGATTAAGATCCTAAATTCGGCTGAAATTTTGTAGATCTGGGTCTTAGCCATCACCTGCACAATTTAAGTCATTATTTTAAAACACATATACTTCTTTCCTATTGGTAACCATGAACAGGATAGTAATCAAGTGACACCTTCCTCCATCTGCTACAGCACATGATTTGTAAGCATCCTGACTATGAAGTTAAGTAAACTTTTGAGCTTTGCTATTGCTTTTACAGAATCTTGTGGGGAGCAGCAAAACTGTAAATAATGACAACAGTGCCACACTACTGCTGAGTCAAATGCTTGAAAATAAACCCAAGCATCATGAAAGTCAGGAAATAGCATTATTTGTGGGGAAATATGACCCCAAATCTGGTTTTATTGTGGGGAAGTATGACCAAAGACTCGAAACTGGGAGAACAAAAAGTCACAGAGTGGGAGGTGAAGGTGAATAGCAGAGAGGAAACTTTGTCTTTCCTCTCTATTTCCCAAGAGTCTTCACCATGGGAAAGCAGCTGAAGGCTCTTTCTCATCTCACCCTCAGTGCTAAAAGAGAAATACTGGCTAAAGGCAAATTTGCCAGTTTCTAAACAAGGACCTGATCAGTGCTAGAAGCTAAACCAAACAGTTGGTATCACATGAAAATTGGGCTCTGCACAAGGTCGCTGCCTCTAGACTTTGTCCACCATGTTTTGAAGATCTGTGTATAAAATCACACTTTTTATTCAGACAAAGCAGACTCTTCTCAGACTGGATGATCTCAATATTTCTCTTCTAAGGGACCTCATGAAAATAGCGATCTCTGTAATACACTGCTATAAATTAAAGTTGAATACACTAATGGAGAGGTACTTGAATGAAAGTCAATAGCACAGGTGATACAGATATTGATTTCATTGTACGATTGTTTATTTTTAATATAAAATCTACTAACCCTAACAGATTACAAAAGGAAGTGAATGGTATAAGCAAATTTTTCAAAGACGTTATTACTGCTCTTCAAAGACATGCATTAAGAGCAGAAAAGTAAAAGGCTCCAAATCAGATGTCAGAAGAAAGGCAGCATTATAGTAATTACACATCAGACAGACTTCTTCATTAAGTGCCCTTCTTAAAAAAAAAAAAAAGCCCATGAAAGCCTACAATTTTGAGATGTCATAAGCATCTGGAGCCTCAATTCTATTTTCAGGCTTTGACTCCTGAAAATAATAACAAGAACTTTTAGACACCACACACAGAGTAACATGTTAACTAAAGAAGGTCTGTGAGTTGCACAGAATCCAACTGAAATACCAAACATTTTAAAATTTCATCTCTGAAAGAATAAAGAACTAACTACAAGACTTCTTACTGGTTAACATCTGGTATCTGTCACTAGTTTTTTCAAGTAAGCTCTATACCAAAAATTATAACATTAAACGAGCATATTTCTTTTATAACTAAGCATTTCTTATAAAAGTTATACAAGTTACAATTAACTCACAAATGTTATGCATTAAAATATAACACAGAGTCTAAAGCCTATTTCTGTAGTTCAAAAGGCCTTGCTGCAATTCAGTGAACTATTTTAATTTGGTGCAAGAAGCTGGCAAATGAAACACCACTTTTGGTAGGCAGTCAAACTTTTTAATGCTTTCTATCAACCTATAACCAACCCTGAAGCCATTTAAGGATCTTATTTAGAACTATGCCACATTTATATTTAAGATAAATGTTTTAGTATGTTCTAGGTGAAGCTGAAAAGATTATGAAAACATTCTTTTCCACTCAAGATTTATTTGGCTGACTCTGTAATTTCCAATTAAATCATATTAATTAACACTCTGAATGCTCCCTTTTGATTTTAGCTGTTATTTTTATTTTTGTTCTTCAAAGAATATTTAAAAAATATCACTAAGGTTGTAAATTATACAGTGAATATTTTATTATACTAGCAACAGTATATGCTGTGTACATTTTCAAAGTAAATGGATTCTATGAGACGAATGCATCTATAAGTGATTCAGAAGTCACCAAAATGAATGGCAATACTATGGCTCCAGTCCCTGCTTTGACTTCAACCCTGAAAAATGCCAATATTGTAGAGTCTGATATTTTATTTGCCTTCCTTTCAACAGTCCTCTGACAGTGATTGTAGCTATTAAATGAAAGCCTGACAAATGAGCATTTTCTGTTCAGTCATTCACAGGCAAAAGTTTCTTTATCATCATCTAAATAAATAAACTGCATGCTTTCAGTAGAGATAATAAAACTATCATTAATTTCAATCAACTATGAATTTTAATCACTTAGGCCTATGCTTATTTCATAACTTCCCTGCAATTTAAAAAGCATTTATCACTATGTCATCATTTGTATACATTTTTAGACCTCGGTCTTGTAAAGATTTATGTACTAAAAACATGCTCCTGTGTTGCTTTATATTTCCCTCAGAAAGAAGCCACGGCCTGTACTTCTTTTTAAGCTTGTAAAATGTATGTAAAACTTTGCAGCAGAATTAAGTTATAATGGAATGTATTCCAAATTTTTACAGTAAGTTAAAGTGAATTCAGTAAACTATTTTGAGGATTCTTCAGTTTGACATATTTAGTAGCTCTATCACTTCCCTTCTTGGTTTCAGAGACTAAGATTATAGATGGAGACCACGGCTGCTTTTGGCTACGGGCAGAACTGATGGTCAATAGTTTAACGCAGACTCTGAAATTTACAGAACATTTTGCAAGTTTAAACAAGAAAAACAATTAAAGAATCAGATACACATTGCCAGTTGTCAGCCTGAAAAAACAGGCACTGGTTTAACAACCTATCGGAGTAATGTCAGCAGCTGGCCAGCAATCCTACGGCAGCTAACTCACAGCCAGCTCTTCAAAAACAAAGATCATCCCTTTGCGATTTAAAGGCAGGTTCTTTTTCCTAAATATGCCTTTTCCCTTCAAATAATCTCTAGCACCAGACAATGATCTTGGATCTCATGGATCCACAAGTCAAGTCAGTATGTTGCCTTTAACAAGGCAAACCCAGTAATTTATTATGCACACCTAACAGATTGCACAGAAGTCCCAATTATCTATTAAAGCATTCCTAGAAAGACAATGTTCTTGTGATATTAGCGTAAATGTTCACTTTAAACACATTTTAGCATTTATATAGAACTATGCATATTTGAAAGGATGATAGCTGAACTCTGACAACACTCCTCTGAAGTACATAATTACTATTTTCTTATTTTGCTAATAAGTAAAAAGAAACAGCAGCAAGCTACTAGCAGAGACAAAGCTATGAATTGGGACATGCTGTACATTTTCTTCTAAACTATTCTAAATCCCAGCTGAATCCCTTTGTGAAACGCTACGGTGAATTTGGGTGAATTTTACCATATAGGAATAACCACTAAAAGCAAACACTCAAAGGCAAAAGAAATATTAAGTGAATTGATCATCTCTCATAATTATCTGTTCAACTCAACCAGATAAGGTGGAGCCTGCATTGTTTATAGATGTTATGTCCTGTGCTTCAGTCTTGTAAAATAACCCAACCTGTACACTTTAAATTCACAAAAAAGCACTGAACATAGCATAGGTATTGTTATATCTTAAAGATTTTTTGAATACCAATAAAATCCAAAAATTATTTAATTTATAATTATAGTCCATTCATATATAATCATACAGCAGAAATCATATTCAGAAAAACTGTGGACTTTGCCATAGCAGCTAACAATTTGTATGCAAAGCACTTTGTGTCTACAAAGTAGCAGGCTGTATCTTGAATTACTGGTAATTGTTTTCTGTAAAAACATATTTTATAAAATTGTAAGGTTTCACAAGAATCTTTTATCATGGTGTAATTAAAACAACCTGAAGGTACATTTACATTGTTTAAAAAGTATAATGGAAATACTGCAAATATAAACCGGCCTATAAGAATGAAACGGACCTCTAACACACCCAGACGGGCAAGCTCTAAAGTCCCTAAAGTTGTAAATGGGAATAGGCCATTTGTCCCACCGTTAGAAGGTTCTGCTCATTTACAGATCAGTGACTTTAGAGAAAATACCGTAAGTCAACTTACCTGTCATCATGGGTGTGCAAAGAAGGTTCCGGACTAACTTTATGATTGCCTGGAGGACTCCTCCCACACCCAGGAACTGCTTAGAAAGACTGTTGCAATATTTATATTTTTTGAGATGATGAAAGAGCACTGAGGGATGATGGAGTATATGACTTCGGAATTTAGACTATGATTTAGTGGATTTTGCATGAACGAAGCATTCTGAAATCAGCAGCTGCCACATGGATCACTGGTGATTCAGAAAATATTTCAGCAGAAAAAAAACACATAGGCCCTTGTTAGCATTTTGGCAAGGCATCATTGCAGTTTTTCTGCCAGACGTGCAGAAGCCGAACTGGCATAACATCATGCTACACACTGTACATCCTGCACGTATCTTTCAGCTGTGATTGCTCTTGTGTAACAAATGGCATCTGAGAAGCCATAAATATCAGTAAACAGTTCCAGTCCACTAATAGCTTGCCTCTTTTTTTAAACTGGTATTTCATACAAACAACAGGCCATTTCTACTGTTCTGAATATGAACTATTTCCTTTTGGGAAAGGGAGAAAGACAGACAGACAGACAATTCAAAAAGAGGAAGATGCCCAAATTGCTTTTTCTAAAAACACTGAATATATACAGAACTCAACTACCATGAAATAACTTTACACAGGTCACCAATTGATTGAGTGCCACTAAGGATAAAACTGCTGTTTGACTTTTTACCACCACTTCCAGGCAGGAAACGTTAGCAATTATATATTCTCAATAGGTTGTTAGCAAAGCCTAGGTGGGACCTGTGGGTGAACATTGTTCTTTAAGACATACTCTCATTTTTATCAGCATTGCTGTTGCGAGCCCAGTAGCACGCACGTGAGAAGTCTAAATCTTCTTCCACCCAAATCACTGCTTGTGGAACACAAGTTAAAATTTATCTATGACAAGGCCACAGGGTTTTTCTATAGCACTGTCTTGCGAGCTGATGTTGAAAGCAGGCAAAAACGGTAGCTTAATTACTGCTGACGCTTGGATGAAATGAAGCTCATTAAATGTCACTAAATGTTTCCAAAAGGAAAAAGCAAAAGGACAAGGTTCATAATAGGATTTGCGGCAGAAAACATCCCTTTCATTCACTGTAACTCAGGAGAACATTTATATTAAAAGGAAAAATCCTAAACAAGCAGTGGAAGAAATTCAGTCATCTGACTGCCCTAAAAGCTGTTAAACAAAAACTGTAAAGCTCACCTATTAATCCTCCAAAAGGACTAGTGTAGAAATAATAATTTATGCAATGCCCCTGGTTAGCTTGATGCCTTTATCTGTAGAAGCGCACTGACCCCTAACCATCTTTGACCTACTGAAGTGCTAACAGATCAAATGCTCAACAGCTTTTAATATATTTTCAGTTTTAAGAGTTCTTCTAATCAGATGCTCTTAAGTTCTCCTGCAATGAATATTTCATAATATTCAGCCAAATACTAGTAGAGTCAGAAAGTATCAACTCCTGTGTTTTATATGCAATATAATCTCTGCATACAATTCTAATAACTTTGCTTCCTGAATTCTTATCATTTGGCAATATCAAGCAATTGGAGGGAATAATATCAGGCATGGGAATAACACTTAAATAATAAATCACTCTAATATATGGAAATTTTTAATCTATAACATTACATACATTTATTTTCTAAGCAATATTTCCTTATACCTGAAAGGTGCATTTGATATATTACTTTCACATCATTATACTGATAGGAAGCAAGAAGTGAAAATGTTGAACTTGTTTTTACTGAATCTCTGTGTCTGTATGTTTAACATACTGAGTCAGATGTGGCAACATTCTATAAAAATGAATGCACTGAATTATAAATTGACCTGCTCTACTGTATTAAAAAGAAAAGGAGACTTAATGATGCAATCAAACAAAAGCAAAGTGAAATGAATGGTAAAGATGATCTCCTAATACAAAAAAATAATTACTGTAGAAGAGATGCTTTCCTTAGATATTTGTCCTCAATTATTAAGGCTATGATAGCAGAATCAGTCTAACCATGGATAATAATCAGTTTAAGTTTTGTAAAATATATGCATTTATATTAATATTCAGATCTGTGGGTCTCCTTTATACAATGACTTGGGATTCATAAGGGCTTTATAAGGAAAGATATAGAAAAAATCAAGAGAAAGGTTGACTAGAAGCCACTAAAGTCTGATCTAGAGAGAAAGATTGGCATTCACTCAAGTAACCTTTTCTAAACATAACCTCGCAGATCATAACCTAACTTCCTTTGGATCACTTCTACTGTCACAGGACATAAAATGTTATCTCAAACTTGTCTCTATCTGCCACAAAAAAAAATAGAAAATGAGTTGCTAAACAATATTAACATTTCATCTACTACCTGAATGCAAAAATAATATGCTAAATAAAACCCTTCCAAACATGCAGAGTTAATAAATCCACCCTATTCAAAAGAGGGACTGAAAAGGCAAACATAATTTGCAATGTGTGCCAGTAAGTAGCTTACCTTCTCATGAACTCAAATTTGATGATTTTGTTGGCTCTTCAAGCCAAAAATTGCTTGCAACTTAGCAGTTTGCCAGAGGGAAAACAAACTCTAAAGCACCTTAAAAAGTGCAACTGCTGAAGAACAAGCAAGTGCATATTTGAACGAAATAGTTATACAATGCCGCAAAGCTGAGGTAATTATAAATAATCAATCTTATTAAAAAAAAAAAGAATTACTTACTGCTCTTTCCTATTTATTATGGAAAACATACTACCTTTTGAACAGGTAACAGGTTTTATTAAATGACTTCTTGTCCAAGCAAATTTTAATAATACAATGTAAAATGGGAAAATGTGCTTGAACTTTGCCCTTTTGCCCCCCACTGGGACAATTATGAAGAAATTCACAACCTGCCTTATCTGGATCATTTCATCTTGCTAAAAATGAAACTACCTGGCCACCTTCACTCACCATAGTTGTATGAAAGGAAAGCTGTTTAAAATGAAAGCCCTCAACACGTGATTTGCTAGTAGCTCATATGGTGAATTACACTGAATGGGCTGGAAGCTGCACTGAACCTCCTTCCTAAGTGTAGAAAGAGGGTGGCAGAAGAACGGGAACAGATAGCAGTAGCCTTACCCTCTCTTTCTCCAGTGTACAGAATAAGCACTGCGTGGAAGCCAGGAGAGGAACTCGAGTTGTGATTTTAGTTCTCTGACATGTCCTCTCTCTGGCATCTGGACATTTAAGTATTTTCAAATGGATAAAGTTGTCCCAACTTAAATTAGAGGCAGCAGCAGTCTCTACTTTCTTTGAAGGCTGCACCTTCTGCGTTTCTGGGGCTTATATGGAGGGATAAACTAGCAGGAAGCACAAAGAGCCTTTAAGAGCCATATCTGAACAACAGTTAAATATACTTAGTAATTAAATGATAATATTCATTATTAGTATTATAAAACCAGCAATGTGAAAAGTAACCTTTGAAGGTGATAATCATTTTCACAGCTATCTACTCAATATTTTACATTTTTTTGTATTCAAAATTTGAACTTATTTTTACTTGTTAGTGTTTAGTTAAACCACAAAGCTTTTGATGGCTTCCAACTACATGTAGCCAAATACATGGGAAGATTTTCTAAAGCAAAAGGAGGACTCCTATGGAAACCAGCAGGACGATAAGAAAAACCTCCATTTTATAATTCACGTTGCATAACTCCTCTTTTCTGTGGACCTCTGCCCATCTCGTCTTACCCTCCTCATCTCTCCAGCCTGTCTGCTCCCTTCTTCTCCCTTTCCCCCTTTTCATGCTCGGCTGAGCTCAGTGAGCTCCACGGTGACCTTATGATGTCACTGTGATGTAAGCCCTCACTGCCCCTGTTCTCTCACATACTTGTTGTGACATACCGAGATTTATGATACCTGAGTAGCAGCCATGTCTTGACCTACAAGGCCCCGTCTGCTGGGAGTCTTTCAAACTTTCGATGACAGCATGCCTATTATTACACTCCTAGGCAGAAAACTGCTCTTAAGTGCAAGAAAGTCAACGTTAAAACACTTTTTGTATTCAAAATCTGAACTTATTTTTATTTGTTAGTGTTTAAACCACACAAATTTGATGGCTTCAAATCAAATTTAGCCAAATGAATGGGAAGATTTTTCTAAGGCAAAAGGAGAAATTCTACTGAAACCAGCAGGAGGAGATGTAAAATTTCCATTAGTCTATTTAAAAGTATTACTCCAGAAAAACTTTGATAAAAAATAAACACGTGAAATAATTCTGAACACTGCTGTTCACCCCTATGAAGAAGGGAATTTACTTATTTTACTAGTAACATTGCAAACACAATGATTTTCATAGCAAGTTAAAAGACGTCTGAGGAAATGTATTTGCCATACGAAATGCATCAAGGCCACTAATTCTGTGCCCTCTGACTGTAGCCTTACACAGTGCCCAGCCCCCTCAGAAGTAGCAGACGTGACCCTGTCCTGAAGAGGACTGTGCCCTGTTTCTTGAACGTGGGGCAAGAGAGCTGCAGAGCTGCAGAGCTGAATGCTGAGAAGCTCCTCACTTGTGAGGCTGGAGAGAGCCAAGTCTAGAACTCCTTGGCATTTTGGATTGGTGGAAACCCAGGTGGAGGAATGAAGACCAAACACAGGAAAACAGCAGACAAGGAAATCTTACTAAACACCAAATGGCCTAAGCTCTTGTTTTATCACCTATGTTCTTAGCAAGATGCAAAGAAAGAACAATAAGATTGGAAACTAGCAATTCATCACATACAGGCATTAAATCAGTTTTAGATTTACTGTATGGGAGGCAGTAAAAAATTCCCTTTTATAGTTTGCCTTCTCAGGAGATATGTATGTCAAGAACTACAAAGCAGATAAAGAAAGGAAAAACATACCAAAGGAGGAGAAAGCAAGATGGTTTTAGCAAACAAAGGACAAAGGGAGGAGTGTCAAGCGAGATAAAAATTAAAATATATTTGTGTGAAAACTATTGCATATTAACATATTGCATCTTGGCAGTGTTCCCACACAGAAACAAGGCTGCTTGTTTACAGGAAAAAAAATGACATTTTCCAGTTCAAAAAGGAGGTTGACTTGTTTTGTTCTGGCTAAAAAGAGGTTAAACTTGTTTTGTTCCAGCTCATTCGAAATGGGTAGCTGGCAGGAGACAAAACTGATGTCTCTTCAATTATTTTATTTTAATTTTGAAAATATTTTTAGAATAGAAAGAATGTACTTTTCAAATCCTGGAAGATGACTTTTCCTCTGTAGGTAATGGACAAAGCTTGGAACAGAGTAAGAAAGAAATTGAAAGATTTGGCTGTTGTTTTGCATTTCAGTCTAATAAGCAGACATCTTCTCAAATATTTCTAAGAGAAAATAAAAGAGCCTAGTGAGCGCTGGCATCACAAGCAAGTGGTTGAATCTGTATTCTTACCTAGACATCTTATGGCTGAGTCCCAGAAGGTGGTAATACAGAATTTGAGGGCACAATACAAAAACCTTCAGCTCTCTCCCAATATCAGAACCATTTTTGTATCTCAGACAAAACGTAGAATATGTATTGTTAATAGCCATTTGTATTACCTCTATTCACCAAAGAATCTTTACTCTCCTATCTTAACATCAGGAATGATATTTTAATAAGACATAGTCACAAAAGTATTAGACACTATGTGAAACAACATCTCCCATTCAAAATTACAAAATGTCATTGGTGATATCTATGCAAGAATCACATTTCTTTTGCATTGTTAATTATTTACCATAATGTGGAAATCACAATGTAAGTGCTTAGTATTTACATACTAGTATTAGTTTCTTCAAAAATACATTGAGATATTATTGACACAAACATTTAACCTTTAGGTCACAAACTTGGATCTTTATCTATAGTATGTGGTATTAATTCACTGATAATCACATTTGCATGAACTATAACTCTGCACTGAATAAGAGAGATAGAAAGTAAATATTACTTATATTAGTTCTCCAAGTCAACGCACTTTTGAAATAGGCTTTACAAAACTTTAAATGCAGTAGAAAACAGAAAATAAATAAAAAAGGAAAAAAAATAGCTGTGACACTAAACAAGTTATCTTTAGTAAATGAAAGTTATTTAATGGTATTAAATGAAAATACAAATATCTAATTCAACATTTTAGAGACATATTTCATAAAAGGCCTGTAACTAAATAGTACAGATACAGACAGCTCGATCCTCCTCTTACTTATTCCAATTTTGCAATGAAGACAATAGAATTATTCTGTATTTTTTTTAGTAAAGAATAACAATCATATATATTTCAGGATAATTAACAGAACCGGGAAAAGTGATCTAAACTATGTGCTTTATCTTGCATATTATTTTTATATTTTAAAATCACACTGTATTTTTCTCCCCCACTAAAAAATACACATGAAATGCCATCCTCTGACATTCAGCATAAGGGAAACCCTTCAGATATGAATGAATACTGTTGAGATTTTCCTCTTCATTTCAGTAGGTGATGACAAGTCAGACAGAAAGCAATTGCAGTAAGCTGCACAGATACTGGAATTGTAACCAAGCTCAGTTTTACTGTACTTCAGGGCATGCAGGTTTTACATCGTACCATCAATTTTCTATTATTATAAAAATATCAAAATTCAAAATGCAACCTTGAGATTCTTCAGAAATGAATGCTACTCAACCTAAACTGTAATACTTTGCAGTAAACAGTGTATTTTTATAACAAATCTAAGCACTAAAGACATAATAATGACTTGAGGTAACTTCTTTATTCTTCAGAAGACAAGAAATCAAGGTCTTATCCAAGAGAGAAATATCTAACAAATACTGAAAGAACAAGCCAAGTCAAATGAAAAATTGGCAAGGAAGTTTAAAGGACATGAATTTAGCAGAGGTGAAGAGCGCTTATTCTCAAATCAAGAGGGTATGCACAGGCGCATGTGCACACACATACACAGAGAAAAAAATCTCTTATTAAACTCATGCTTTATTCTCCAGCCGCAAATAGTGCACCTCGCTAAGAGAGTGACAAGCCATCACATCAAGATACAACGTGTCTAGCTGCCCAACCAAAGAGGGTGCACACTCTGAATTGCCAGCAAATGGTTTCTGCAAGATGGAACTCTATCTGAAAATTGCTAGTTGAAAATTCTATCTCACGCTCAGTGAGCAGACAAAAAATACTGAGTGTGTTGGAAAATGAGCACATTCAGCTGTATCTTTCCTGCATTATTTTACATAAATAATGGATTTGGGGCTTTGAGAGTGCTTATTTGTGCTTTTAGACAACAATGGTCATTAAGTTAGTTAAAGGAAACACAAGAGACATGGAGATGGACAAAAACATATATTTGTTAAATAAACCAGAATCCACTGTCTGAATACAAAGCATTAGCCAGGAAAAGGAGACATCAGATTCTCCTGAGGTTATTTGCTACCATAGCATCTCCCAAACTTTCACAAATTCCTTGCCAGGTAAGGTTTTACAGTTCAATAACGAGAAACAGCCTATTTACTCTGCCCAAGATGAATGCCAGGCAGGTGCTGACAGCCCTATAAACAGAGCTACAAGTACATAAAAATTCATGTAGGCATGAACACTGATTAGCTGACTAACATGCTTTCAAATGTATGTTTATCAAACTTAGGTAATTAGGTGCTTAGTAAGGCATTTCTGACGTCACACAAGACATCCATCCATGTGCAGCAAAAGGCTCCTAGAGTGTCTTCAAAAATCCTGATTTTGGATCTGAAAAGCTCATCTTATTTTGTAAAAGCATCTGCAAGTTACCATGATTACTCTTTCAAAAATGTGCCTGTTAAAAATGCTCCCTTTACAAGAAAAAAAAAATTAAATACCGGTGTTACAAAACCAAACTAGAATCCAACATCCAAGCTATAAATTCTCCATCTTGCATACAGTAATAAACAGTTTTACAAGTCAACTTTTTCTTCTCAGTGACAACTGTGTAACTATATTGTCCACAAAAGCTTGCCCTTGTTATGCTGGGACTAACCCACTTGAAATCTGTGGAGTTAACTAATTAAAATTCATTTTAATCTTGCTGGCTCTAAAAAGATTACAGACTTGAAAGACAATAAAAATGTTTCTAAGTATGAATCTAAGTAAACATCTACTTAAAATGGAATTTCTATGAAGCCACTTTCAAAATTAAATTGCACTTTAAGAGACAACTCAACATCCACACTACAGGACTTGAAGGAGCATTCCCAAGTTCAATATAAATCCAAGGAACAATCTCAGAAAATGTTTGTAGAGGTGGATGAAACAATAAATAATAATAATAGTATAATTAACATGAAAAATCTTGAACACCTCAATAATTGCCAGATACTAAAAATAATCTATCCTTGATTCTGAGAGCATGTAAGGAGCACCATTTCAAAAACTCTATTTAAAAAAATAGCGAATGCTTCCAAAGTGATATTTGGAGCTGTTTGTTAACTCTAGATTTAGAATAAATTAGCTCTCATTCAATGCTTTCATGTACTGGTGCTAGTCCCAACTACAGTAAATAAATAAATCCTTACTTTCTCTCTTATAGCTACAACTATGATCTCTTAACAACTTCCCTTGGTAAATCTGTTATCTTCATCCCTGAGAAGATGCATAGAAGACACAAAAATACCCCAGCCTAACTCCCTGACATATTTATCTACACAAGCTCTAAACTCTGCAAACTATATTTGAAAAACAAATCCATTTTTCTCAGAGCAAAGATCTACATAAGTTCTGTGACGTTCAGCTGTAGACAGCTTAATAAACTGGATGGCCATCAAAACTCTGATAAGTTCACACATGCAATATATAAAAATGTTACTTATTAGAGAACATTACTGATTAAAAAAGGTGGGGGGGATGATTAAAATTTTAGGAAGACTTCAGAACTTTAAGAGATCTAATAGATCAATGGTACATTATTTATGGAAGCCTTACAAATATTAAAATGATTAACAGTCTGAAATTAATTATTAAGTACTTGGAAGATATAAGAGATTATAAAGGAAATCCTTTTCACTTCTCTTATATCGGTAAATGTAACCTATCAGTATGACTATATCCAAAGTAAGTTCTATCTGTATTTGTATTTCTCTTATTGTGCAAATTCTTGCTTCTTTTAATAAACAATCACATATTCTGAAAATAAAACAAAAAACCTTTTATGACCCACTTTATACCTCATACAAAAACAATGGAATCCAGTAGTGGAAACAAGATTTTTTTCTCCTTAATTTCCAACACTGTAAGAAAAAATATTGTCAAAAACTTCTTCTTTACTTATACACTATCTTAAAACCTCTCATCTTATTCAGGCTGAACAATTGCCTATATTTTCTTCCCATGCCTTGAACAACAACAAAACCAACAACAACTAAAAATCTAAAAAAAACAAACCAAACAACAAAAAGCAACTACTAAGCACGAATTCAGGAATTGGTAGTCTTATCACCAGGAGGGAGGGAAGAAAGTAAGTTTTGCCTTTTTCATCTTTCCTCCTGGTTTGAATGATTGAGCTATGAAGAAAATAACTACATGTGACTACATATATGATATCTGTATGTATCAACAAGTGCACACCTAGATGCCTAGGTCCATATTTAACTTTTCCAGGTGTTTTCCATTGCAATAATGAGTCACAAATAATTCCCACTGATCTTAATGTATGTATAACCAGCCCTAAAAAAAGGCCTGTTTTATCCTTGCATTGCTGGATCACAAGATTTTTGTTGTTGTTTTTTTAATCCTCACTGCACAGTGGTGAATGGCAATGAGCTATTCAACAAAACAGTTCTGTCTCCCTTTAAAAAGATAGCAGGCAGGAAGCTAGATATTGCATCAGGGAGCTCCGAAACCAGACCACCCCCTTTGCCACATCAGATCCTGTTCCTCTGGAAGTTGCTACTAAAATGCTAAAAGCCAAGTCTGCTAAAAATTGGTTTCAGCAAACAGGAATGGAAACACATGACTTATTCTTGCTGTGGTGCACACAGTCGACATTTTCCTGTCATCTCCTACGAGGCCACACTGCATAGCCAGACAATGTGACTATTCTAAGAGTGACCCTATTACGCTTTACAATTAGATCAAACTGCTGACTGAAAAGCGGATTGGTTTATTGGCAAGTCTAAATATTATGTATCCTTTTGATCAGATGGGAAGTATCTGGCAGATAACTTTCCTTTCTAATTCCATGCACTAAATTTTCTATTTCCAGAAGACTTTCCAAAAGCTTCAGCTAACATGATCAAAACATAGCACTTCATTTTTCTGTCCTTAAACTCTACCGCTCACACTGTTTTGTTACGTAGCTGACAAAGCCAGCTTACAGTACTGGATTCAGCTTTGACTTTGCCTTCCTCACATGTCCAAGGCAAAACCAAACTGAGCTGCTTTTTCAGCTTGGTGTAAACATGTCACTATGCTACTACAAAAGGCAACAGCTCTGAGATGATGTTTCATCATGTTCCTTTCTACCACTTCATTAACGGTTTAATTCTCAATGGTTTTGTCCATCAGCTGTCCTCCCCACTTCTGTGTGTTTTTTTTTCCATGCAACTCCCAAGAAGCAAGCCCACAGTGCTCCAGTGCATCAGGCCAACTGTCTTCATTCATTTAATGCCTCACTAAAACAAACAATTCTTTCATGGCATTCCCTAAAGCTACATGCTAGAAACACACTCCACTCTCATAGTAAAGAAAAAGAGCAAAAATTAAATAAGTAATATCACATATGAAAATAAACCTAAGTTAATTCTTTTCTGTAGGTCTCCCTATAAGATTTCTCTTTTCAAACTTTCATCTCTACAGGTCAAAGATATTCTGGTAGATGTGTGTCAACCAGGCACAGTTTATTTATTCAATAATCAATAGAAGCTGTTTCTCTTCAGAAACGAACAGCTATTACAAAGGAGTCTGGCTTTGCATAAGCTAGTCTTCATCATATTTTCTTTTTACACTAATAAATAAGGCATGATGAAGAAACTGAAGACAAAGCATTAAGATATAGGCAGGAGAGCCTCAGGCCAGTGACCCTGAGTACAGCACCACATCAACAGGTAAAATCTCTAGGCCAAGATAAAGGAGTTGAATTAGATATGAAGAAAGAGGTTTAATGGTTTAATTTGAATTAAACAATTGGATTACAAGTTCCCACTTACAATTTGGAAATAACTCAGTAGAATAGGATCGATGTTCAGGGGACAGATTTCTGAAGAGAGTTCTCTGCTCAGAAGTGTTCCCTGCCACCCATCTCTACTACTCACGTTTCATTTTTGACATTTCATTAACGAAGCAAAGGGCCATTGTGAATACCAAATTTGAGTCACCAGCACTTGCGAGATAAAATGTGGAAATACAAACACATGGTGAGAGCAGTAAAAAATACTGCAACAAGGCTACATTTCTCTTCTGTGGGTTGAACAGGCTTGGCACGAAGTCATGTTATTTGCCACTACCAGTGTTATATGGTAGACTATCCAGATACTCAGATATGGTAGAAACCAAGTATCTTCCCTAAAATTAACCCATTGTTTTAGCTGAGGTTGTGAAAGGGGGTCTTTTAAAATGTTTAATCCACATAAATCAGTCTGATCAGGTAAGTTTTTCCTTGGAAAAGAGCAAAACAAAACTCTAGTACCAAATCTATTCCTGTCTAAAAGTTAGTCATTTTTTCTCCTCATTGCAGCCAATGGTTACCTTTTCCTTCTAATGACAATAAGATTATTGTTACTCCTGAACCAAATTTTATGACAAATTACTTAGAGCAAATGTGAATTTAGCAGTGGACTTCCCTCATTTCAGAAGGAACAGATTAGAAATGCCTGTGTATAGAGTACATTTTTCCATTTAGCTTGTTGGGTTGTAACTGAAAGCTTCAGAAGACTCTGAATAACTACTTTAGGAGCAACACACACTCACCTAGAAAACACTGCATTTAAGAAAACAATCAGTATGCAACTAGTTGCAGATCTTAGAATATGCCTTCAAGCCATCATTTCACAATAAACATAAAATAAACTATTATGCAGGGGCATATATGTACGCTTACAGGCAAAACACTAAAATAAAGTCCAGTCAAGTCACTCACAGAAAAGGAATCTTTTGAACTGAATTACATAAAATGGTGACTGAAGAGAAACTAGACCACCATACTGAAGTAAACTAATTATGCTTAATATTCAGAGATGGGTAGGAATAATCAGCTCAAATTTTACTTCTATCTAATAATTTTATTTGAAGCTTTAATGTCTAAAATATGTTTATATTGGATTGTATTCTTCTTGGTAAGTCCTCTTCCATCACAGGACCTGTTAACTTTATCTATTAACTAAGTTAATCTATAAACTAAGCCTCTCTGCAATATAGTAGGCTATAATTGTGAGACAGTCGCAGTAAATTTCAAGTTTAGTAAGAAAGTATTAATGACTATTTTGATTAATGGATCATTTTCTTTTTACAAATACACAGAAAATTAAAAACACCTGGAATCTGCAGGATGGCTTTGTACATAAGATGTTTTTAGTACAAGTTCCATCAATCCAAAGAATTTATCTTGCACTTTATTTGACAGAGGTGACTAAACTTTCTGACTGAGGTGACCAGGTTACTCAAACAGTAATCCAGACTTCCATTAGCATGAAACAAAAGAAATGTCTGACCCCTGAAATCTTGAAATCTTTTTTTTTTTTTTTTCAAGGATGGACACCAAGGGTCAATAGGAACTATAGATTAGTATATAGAATATAAAAACAAATGCTTCAACTATAGTCTCAAGTATATATACAAAAATTAGACTGGATTTACTTAGCTGACAATATGCATCATAAACATTTCAGAGTTACAAAATAGGCATGTATGTAGTATGATAGTGCCACAGCAGTGAGTCTTTTTTTCATGATGAAATGTCTCTATTATATAAAATTTGTAATATAACTTGGGCATTTTGGGTCCTTGACACACACTCCTCTATCATTTTAAAATATGTGATTATAACACAAAGAAAAAATTATCAATCCTGTTAAAAGCAGCAGAAGAAAAATAAGAAAATAGTTCAGGCTTAAGCTCTAAGCAATTTTTATTTTAAGAAATCCATAAGTGATTAAAATCAGAGATTTACAACAGAATTTGAGTTGGAACGTTAACTATAGCTTTCACAGCCAGGGGCATTAGCTGTTCACGCAAAAGATAAAAGGGGAAAAAAGTATGTTTGGTACATCACAGCTGTCTTCCATTACCTGTAATTATCCATTTTCAGACCAAGCAGGGAACAAAAGATATACTAGGAACAATAGTTAACTGCGCGCTATAAGGCAGCAGCATAGTACTATTTCAAGTACATGACATTCACTTGCAATGAAAAACCAACAATTTTCCTGCTCCCAGGATACAGGGTTTTGCTTTACACTGTGAAAGTTTTAAATTAAATGCAAGTTAAAAAGGGTATATTTTGAAAAAGTCTATTCTTTAAATACGTTCTGTGGTAAATTTTATTCAAAGATGCATCCTGACAAAGCTGAAATAACTCCATCTACTTTAGAGCAACAGATGATTAGTACAGACTTTCTGGATTAGTGAGGCTACTCCTTCATTCCAACACAAAGTATATAAACTTTTTAGTTTTTAAAAAGTTACACTTTTGCCCCCAGTATTCCAATGGAAAGCTGCTTTAAAACCTCACACCTTTGTTATTTAACAACCCTTTTTAAAGTTCTAGCTGTGTTTTATTTCATCTTGGGTGAAAACTGGTCTTTAACAGAAAGAAAGAATCTTCTCCCTCTCCCCAGTTTATATACTATAGATTTTTTAGTTCTCTTTTCACTAAACTAACTAAAGTTGCTCTTATAGTCTCTTCTTACAACCTTGATTCATCATTCTCCCAGTCATTCTTGTAGCTCACCTTAGCAGAGCTTCTAGTTTCAGTTCATCTCTCTTGAACATGTAAGATAAAAGTTATATATAGTATTTCAGGTGAGGTCTCACCTAGGCTTTCTACAATGACACAAATGCTTCCCTATCTACTTAACAATACATGCAACATTTTTAAGCTGAATCAAAGCACAGGATCAGTCATCTTCTGATACAATCAAACATCTCATTTTCAGTCATTTCCATTTCATAAGATCATTGTTTACATTTAACATTTATTTTATTCACCTCAACTACAGGACCTTGTGTTCATCATCCTAGTACTGGACTACTAGCTTTAGCTAATATTGAATTTTAAATCATTTTATCTTTTTTATTTTGTGAAGTCCTAATACAAATATTCACAGACTCATGCTATCACACAAGACTGAAGCAAGACAATGTTTTAAAGTTAAAATTAGAAAAAATTGTCACTTAGGGACAGACTAACATGTCTTTCTCTTAAATATACTATCATTAAAAGGGTGGAGTGAAGTATGGTAAAACAATGACCCGTTAAATTTAAAAAAACAACAACAACAACAATGCCTAAAATGGAAAACAAATGACCCTACACATCCCCTTTTCTCTCCACTTCTCTTCTATACTATTCGATGGTTGACTTCTCGTATCCTGTACTGAAACAAAATCCTGAAACAAATGTTTTGGGGAGTCGGGCATTGTAATGCTGGGCTAATCTCTTTTCCCAAACAGCAAAAAGCTGCAGTTTCCATCAGACAGTACTGACAGGGGGAGTAACAGCTTCCGAATGGGATGCAGAAGAGTCAGCTTACAGAATAAAAAGGTCCAAGTCAGCACGTTCAGCACAAAGTTCCCTGTCATTAGGAAACAGAAATGCTGAGGAAAGGATCTTAAACCCCACCACTAAAGCAGGCACCTTGGATTCTCCCTTTGTAAGGGAGAACCTAGCCAGTACCTTACAAAGACACAAATTCATAATAATAGATCATTACCATAAACCACAGACTAATTTGAAGACAGACTGGTCTTTTGGGGTTTGCTTTGCTCTCTAGAACATAAAACTCTCATTTTAAATGCCATCGCTGCTGTAGAGCACAGGAAGATTTCTATGTAACATCACCTTTTTATAAGATACAATCCCAAGACGTGATGCTTTCCATAAAATTCTGACCTAGTTAGTGGTTTCATAAGACTTGGCCTTTCCACTTCTGAATTATGTCCCAACTTCTGTTGCAATGCAAACATTTTTGAAGTCTCCAGAATATTAGGGGAAAAGGGGGGGGGGGCAGGGAGAAGGTTTCAGAATCATTTAAGGTAGACTATTTCTTCTCCTATGTACAGTCAATTTTAAGCTTCCCCACAAGATGCAAGAGAGATTTCTGCCAATGCTATATACTTTTCAAACTCTGTTTTTTAATACAAGCTTTTTTGTAGCTTTTCTTGCTATTGTATAGGTCTGAAAATACTTTTCACTTCTTGCTAATTTATACAGTATTGAACAACAGCTAATATGATTTCCTTTTTGTTTTCCTTTGATAATTTAGCCACCTACTTTTACTTTGAAATTTTGATTTTCCTGCAACAGCTT
The DNA here is from genome assembly GCF_036417845.1 of Apteryx mantelli. Lineage (NCBI taxonomy): Eukaryota > Metazoa > Chordata > Aves > Apterygiformes > Apterygidae > Apteryx > Apteryx mantelli. The sequence continues at coordinate 114,333,914 of NC_089978.1, forward strand.
TCAGTACTGGGGAAAAAAGAATACAGAACTAAGGAAAAAAGTATTTAGTTATGGTCTTTTTCCTCACTTCCTCTATCTTCAAAAACTCTTTAAACATTAAATTCCTCATATAACCATTGCATTAAACTCTCATGCTCAATAAAAAAATCTCTTCTCATTTTCTTCAATTTGAGCGTTCTTCTGCCTTTTCAAAGGAAAAGCTGCCTGACAAAGAAGAGTATTATTCTTACATGTCTGCTTTATTTTATTCACCTTTTCAATAGAACTGAGGTAACTGTGTTACTTTCAGAAGGATTTATTGTTTCCTTTGCACTAGTATCTCCCTCTGGAGATATCAGATTTTGCTGCCTCTCTTCCTCCAAAATAGAAATAGATGGGCTAGCTAAACTGTTAGATCTTATTTCCGGATGGTCCATATTCCTTTGTCCATCAACTGAGGCTCTGTCTGCAGTAGGATCCCCAGACCAGGTCTCCTTTTTTTTCCCAGGCTACTATACAAACATTTCAGTACCCCTGGGATCACTCAACAATTGCCTTGAGGAGTTAATCAGTTTCAATGTTCCTTTCATGCTTATATATCCAGTCCTGTTAGTTCATTATTTAGATTAAAAATCAGACACCTAAACAGGGGGAGCCTTGCCAACAAGCTGCTGAATCAGCAAAATCTGACCTCTGAAACAGTGAAGAGATCTTCCTCTTGCCCAGTGTGACTAAATCCAACGGAATTAATTCGTCTTCGTGCAACATGCCTGGCATACAAAACGGATAGCTGTCCCCTCAGTAAGTGAGTCTAAGACTGTGGTAGATTTACATCATTTTTCCTGTGATAGAGATTTTGCTACTTTGTCATTTATGCTGTTTGAAAACACTGTTCTGTCTCCTGAAAGTGAATTAGGAAAATCTCAGGAGTTCCAGTCAGCAATTCACTGTATCAAGAACACATTTTTAACAAAACTGTTTTCTCTGGAATATTTTTAAGCATGGTAATCTTACACAGGAAGAATACTCTGGAGGGATATTGAATAGTCCTACATGAAAGAGAACCCTACATTAAATACCTGTTTCAGTGCAAATCGATATCGCCATGCACCGTCATTCAGTATCAATATAAGGAAAACACTTTCGTTCGTGTTTTAGTAAGTACTGCCCAAATCTCTCTTTGCAATGCCATCTCATATCTGACTCATCTTTTCATTCCTTTGCCTCTCTCCCACTCCAGCATTCCTATTTGGGGCATAAACACACGAGGCCTAGCTCTGTGGGCACCCCTTACATGCAACGTGTACTGTGAAGAGTGATTATCTCCTGATGCTTCTTTCTCCTCAGTGTGATGGACTAAGAGAGTTACAAAGCTGGACCAATGGGCAGGACAAATAATGAAGGCCCTGCTTCCAGTAGGCACTTTCTGCAGATGTAACGTCATTTTTATCTCACCGAAAGTTCATTCTGCTTCTCCCACCTTGCCAGATGATGCCAATTATGGAATACTTCTTTCAAAAACAAATTTATTTTAGGTATGTGAAAATGTGTTCTTGCTTTTGCTATTGTAATCGCCGCACTGAACTCAATGAAAATAAGATTTATGCAAATGACACTAATCTCACAAAACCACGCCTTTAGCTGGGAGAAAACTGATATGGAGGCATGATCATAGTCTTCAAATATGCAAAAGCTTGCTGCAAAGAGGAAGAGAAAAATCTCTGTGTCCCTGGGGGACTGGACATGGAGTGATGGATTTAAATTGCAGCAAGAATAATTCAGGTTAGGGAAAGAGATCATGAAACAGAGGAACAATTTACACTAGGCAAGCAGTGGAGTCTCCAACACTGCAGGTCTTTAAAAACAGATTAGACAGATGTTTACCAGGGCTGATGCTAGGGGTTGATTCAAGAGATCTGTTTTATGATTCTTGCTGAATAATTCTGGTGAAAGCCTCGCACTGGCACTTTGCCCCATGCTTACCCTTCAACTAGTCGAAAAATATGGCACTGATACATACTCACAATGAATGCATAACCTTCAGATACCCTGTCCATTCTCATTTCCTTGGGAAACAAGACAATTTGAAGGTCAGGTTTTGGACAAGGCCTGTTGCATACAGTACAAGAGAAAGACTATGATAGTAGGCAGAAGGGCTACCAAAGCCAGTCAATGCCAACAGTTATCAAATGACAACTGCAATTTCATTTACACTATAAAGTAGTCACCATAGGCATATTTTCAATATTCAAGATTTGAAATTCATACTGTATTACATGCAAGCTACCATCTTCCAGATGGAAACCATCCACTGCCTATTTCTAGCAACAAATTGGATATCCGTCTCCTCTAGAGGACACAGAAGGAGTCATTGAGATCTTCCTGTGTATAAAAAATTTCAAATATGTGACAATATTTGTTAGCCAATTTTCCCCACCTTTCTCCTAAAATACATTCTTAGATTTATAGAAAATTTAAGGGCACCAACAGAAACACTATCTGTGAATCTGGTCATTTCAATAACTATCTAATAATTTTTTTAAATATACTTCTTAATTGCTCCAGTGGTTAAAAACCTAATTCACCCATCATTTCTCTGTCTGAGATGATGTAGCCAACTTTTTTCTCACTGCTAATTTCCCAGTTCGACACAGAACTTAAAAAATTTAGCACAACACTGTATTTCACATTGTGATCAGGTCCCTTCTTGGTCTTCATCTTTTTACTAGTTTTAGCACAATATCTAAACTTTAACTTTAATTTTACTTCTTATCCCTGCACTGTGACTGCTCCTTCTGCCTCACTACTATGTGAAATGATTCTCCTCTTTTTAACCTAGAACAGTAAATCTCTTCCTGTTGTTCTTTTCCTTTACCTGCATCTCCTGTCTTCATCTATAATCTCTGCTCTCTACTATTTAAAAATACTGGAATTTACATTATTCTCTCAGCTTATGTTGGCATTGGATTCACAATATTTTGTTATAGCTATTATTTCTTTACCTCTCCTTATCTTCTATTATTGCATTTTGGAATTTAGTCACATCTTCTTTCATTTGTTCTTTTCTTATGAGAATCTCCTCAACGCTTCAAAGAGGCTCGGTAGCAGTAACAAAACTGTGTTAATCAGTGTTTTATCAAAACACTGTGCAAAAATCCTATTTCATTTATGCAAAGTCCACCTTGGACAATTTAAAAGCTGCAATTTGCTTCCAATTGCACCATTGCATATGCCAGACAAAACGTGAAACTGTCACTGTAATTGGCAAGTTCAATATAAGATTTAAACAAGGCAAGTCTCAGCTTTCATGATGGTTCATCTGTGTGTTATTTGTTGGTTCCATGGATGATGCAAAAGAAAATGTAAAACTGTCAGCATCACAGACATCTTTTAAAGTGAGTACGTACTTTTCTCATATATAATATTAAGGATATTTATGTTACAGATTAAAAAAATTGTCTGCAAATGTAACATACCTCCCACTGACATCAACATTTTATAATCAATTTGTCCAAAATGTTTAATTCAGTCTATGGAAAAATAACTTACTACATTTTTTAAATTTGACTATTTGGTATGTCTTTGTCAGTGTTCATTCTTCAAAAAAGTTAAAGCACAGATCTGTATACTACTGGATATAATATTAGAATGACTGCAATCATGCATACCTCACTGCATTTTACTTTTGGAGTCAACTACCAAGAAGATAATAAAAAAAAATTATTCCTTTGTCAGAAATACCACTAGTGTGGCGCAACACACTTATTTATTGTATGCTGTAAAGTGATTTGGTAAGAATTTCATTGTGTATTTAGGTTCAGTTTCACATTTGTTTCCACCCAGTGGTCTGGCGCAAATACAAGGTTAAGAAATATGCAAGCAAAACCTAAGTAGCATGTTTGATCTTATAAAAATTCATGAATATTGTTACCACATGCTTTCTTCACACAAAAAAAGAATCTAAATACCATCTGTGCAAGATAGTCTAATTAGGGGATTAGGACCACAGAAGTTCTGTTAGCTCACATGTTCAAGCGCCTGCCCCTTGACCACTTAAGAAAAAACATAAATGAAGAAGAACAGAAAATGGACAGCAGCACCCTATTGGATTCAGTGCAGACAGGAGTTAACTAACTTCACAGAATTTAGCTGTCCAGCTCTCCCCTTGGGAGTTTTGCATTTTTTTTCCTTGATGTATAATGCCTGGCCCAGCACAAGGCTTGTGAATAAACTTGGCACCAGATGAATCACATTTTAATAAGTTCAAATGATATTCTGCAACAGACTGGTATTTAATGGCTGCAGCATACTACAGGGACCAATTTTTCAGGATTTGGCACCAACAATAGAAAACCAAATGATAAAAGTACATAAGTAGTTCTTCAACAAAATAAATGAGGTATAAACATAAGTAAAGACTCTACTGAATATATAAAAAGAGCCTGACTACACATAAAACCCCAGATCCATTTGGAACCAACTAATTTTAGAAGTAGAAATGATAAATGTACAAAGCAACCCTCTATTAAAACAGAGTCACTAGCTAATATGCTTCACTATCAATTTAATACTGTTTTTGTTTGCCACATCATTTTTCTTAATCACAGAATAATTTATGAATGCTAGTAACAACATGCAACCAAAACCCTTAAAGGAAAATCAGGTCTTTGTATTTTGAACACTAATTCTGACAAGTTTCAACAGCTTATTTCATATTCAGCAATATGTCAGAAATTTGTAGAGCTAAGCAGTGAACTCAGAAAAATGTATTCAAAACATTTGTTTTTCTTTTTGGCTCACAGAATGCTCACAAGCAGATCGGCTCTATTTAACTTATTTATCAAATTCATTTTTTCATCTTATCATTTCTGTAATAGCTGCTAATACTTCACTTAGACTAAAGAATAATCAAAACGTGAGACATATGTCATGTATTCAGTCAAGGAACAGACTAGTTATTCATGTGCATATCTCATCTATCAGCCACTTAAAAATTTGCTTTCTGAAAACATTTTCCAAGTTGAAACTCAGTCAGAATCCCTTTATGGGAGTAGCTCACTATATATTTCCATACTATCCAGATATTAAATGTAAATGCCTATTGTTATCCAAATTTACAGCTGGGAGAATGACACACAAAAAGTCAAAGCGGTCTGCCAAAGCCTTGCAGGATAATAGAGCAGGAAGGGACCCTCAGGTCTCCAGGACCCTGCAGGAACATACCCGAGATTGGATTATCGGGGTGCTCAGCAGTGTGCAAATACAGCTCCGATAACAGTCCCTGCCCCTAGATGTACTTTAAAAGCCAACACAGCACAGTTTACACAAATACACTCTAGCCTGAGAGGCACATCATGTTATATTTGCAGCATTGATTAAGTCGTAGGTGTATTTTCTCCATTTATTTAGTTGAGATTAAATGTGAAGGAAAATATTACTAGAAAAGGGAACCAAATTAGGGTACAATGCAAGTATATTTGAAAGGCACTTTTTAGTAATAAAGACGGTCATTGCTGTCACACTGTCATTACAGCTGGAGATGGAAATGACTGTGAAGTCAGTAAATATTGAGATATCCAATTGTCACTGAACATAATTTTGATTTTTCAATGCTATCTTTTGTCTGGTCTACAACTGATGTTGAGAACCAAAGGCTGATTACACAGAATAAAGTTTTTAAGTGATTTGGTAAGGTACAGCTGGCCATCCAGAAGAAAAGCACATTTCCAAACATAGTTCATTTAACTACTTAAGCTAGATTTTAAAGTATCCCTGAAAAAAACATGGCTCTACTAACCTTCTGGAAAAGGTTTGCTGTGATTAAAATTTCAGTAAGTTCATTAAAATTAGAACTCTGCTTTTAATAATGTGAATATTCAGTAACTGGCCAACCCAGAACCAATAACCTTCTCATAGAATAATGACCTTTGGTCTTCCAGTTGGGCTGCATAAATATGTGAGAAACTGTGAGATACTGTGAGAAACTATATCCACATACCACCATGTGAGTAGTTGACTCAGAGTGCTCAAATTCACCGTGCACACTTGTTAAAGACTAATATTCCCTTCCCAGCCCTGGGCACTGCAGTGCCTTCTCGGATACTGGCTTGTGCAACAACCTCACATTGTCAACAGATGCGGGGATGCTGCTTACTCAGCTTATGAACGGCTGCCAGAAGAGATTTGCTGCTTCAGGCTGCAGTAAATTAATCCCAGCAGAGGCCAGGTTTCTTCGCTTCTCCAGTAGTAGGAAGGAAATTCTGATGGCGTAACTTTGAGCAAGGCTAAGGACAACGGACCACCAGACACGGCCTTGGAAAAGTCAGAGCACTGCTGCAATGTTACATACGCTCTTTCAAGTCCATATTACCTGTAGGGTATTCACCTCAAACTCCACTTCCCCTTTTCAACATACTGCTGTTTGTTCTTCAAATGTTTGCACAAAGAAAATTGTTGGTAACATTGTATACATATATTTAAACTCAAGGACACAAAGCTAGCCAGCGGGGTAATAAAAATAAAATAAAATAAAATGCAAGGTATAGAACCTCTCCCTTTCCAGAAACTATTAGAAGGAAAACATTTGTTTTTTCAGCAAAAATTCTTTTAAGATGACTGATTTTCTTAGAAATTCAACTTCTGCACGCTTGACTTTTTTTAAAAAGTTTTGATTATTCTAAAGCTATAAAATTAAATAACTTAAGGTAGACCAACAACTTTGCTTCCATTTTTGATGCTTCACCTTACAAGAAGTTCTTGCTCTATATTGGGATCACCAAGCTTTCCTGACTATTCTGAAAGTCAACTCAACACTATGCAGGCAAGGTGGCATTAAACTGAAATCTTTCCTATCTGCCTGTTGAGCCAGCTATTACAAACTGGGCATTTACTACACGCAGTGCTAATATAAATGCCTTCCCTCTCTGTCTTTTGTCTTTTTAACATTATGCATGTTAAAAACTTAATTTACTTATACCACAACAAAACTCTAAAAACAATTTGAACAAGCCAGCACAGAAATACAGGCTTCTTTATTTAATATAATTTATTTATTTTAACTATGTTTTCAGTTGGATAGCCAAAGTCAGCAACACAAGAAAGAAATACCATGAAGTCATCACAGTCACTTTGTATCCAATTGCAAACACTCAAAAAGAATATATTTATTAAGGAAATTGCAAAATGATCTTTCAGATCATAGGTACTGCATGTGAAAAGGAACTTCTTTCCAGCAGGATTCTTCCCTACTCCTCTGATAAAATCATTACTGTCAGTGATGGGATTCAAGTGCTAAATCATAAGCTAGGCAACATACAAAAAGACTGCCTGGCTATGTGTTCAGTATAGAAACAAAGAAATATAGAAAGTTCCATACTCAAACATGAAGTTTATTTTCTTTGTATAGGCATGGATTTTCTACACCCAGGTTACCCAGTTCCTACACAAAGTATGTATTTTTACAATAGTTAACAGTATCATATTGAACTTGTACAATACTTTGGGTTCCAGAAATTTTTCTGCCTTACAAGCACTTTGAAATACAACACTGTTGTATTTTAAATTTTGTCCATCTTTGACATAAATTTTTAGCTGTTCCATGGACATTTATCAAAATCAGAATTGAATAAAACACTCTGAAGGACACTTTGATAATCTGCATTTGGCAGGGAAACAGAAATTCGTAAGTTCTGTTTGCAACATAATTTAAAGGCAAATTAATATTAAGTAGTGCAGGTAAAAAAATTATTCCTTTCTTACTGGTAAATAAAGTATCACTAGCTAAAGATAATCTTTCTGGACTTAATAGTAAAAAAAAAATTTAGCTGGCCTTGAAATATCTGCTAACTCAAAACCAGCAGAAGATTTAAAAAGTCCTTGAAAGTTTTTATTTTTTAACTCCTTACATTTCCAAAGAAAAATATTCCAAAAGCAAACTGGAACCTAACTGTTTCTTTTTCCTGACTGTGCCAGGCATACTTTTCAACTGGCACTTTTGACTTTGCACTCATCCTAATTGCACTGATAATTACAATCTCCACCAGCTTAGTGCTTCCTGATTTTTACTACCAAATATTACTACGTTCTCAGAAAAACAGAATTAAAAATACCCTCAGGCTAGATAAAAGAACTATTTACAGCAGTAATGAATCTGCTAGATTTTATTTCCTCCACAAACCTTGCTTGTTAGAGTCCCACATTCAAGACTGTCACAGTGGGCCGTGGCTCTAGAGGCAGTGTCTGCTGCTGGTACTCGAACCTTGTCCTAGGGGCAGCAGGAGAGAGTGAGACTGGCTTCTTTCTGCTACTGAGATCCCTCAGACGATCCAGACAGGAGAAGATGGCTACAGAACAGCAAATGCCAGAGCTGATTTCTTTTCCATAGCCATGGATTTGACTGAAGGACACAGAAGCAGATACTGCCTTCTCTTCCCTTCACCCAAAGGCAAAATGCTAAGAAAAAGAAGTGGTAGGCTTAACTTATCCAACATTTAGTAGAAAAAGTTGAAAAGAGGAAACAAAGTTCATGAGCAGCAACCAAGGTGTGGGAGAATTTCAGCACTCCTCCCTATAGATCACCTCTAGTTAGTCATCAGTCCTCAGTTTTAATAATGTTTCACCTTTCTTTTAAACCATGTTTCTAAGACATTGTCTTTAAGCTGCTCTTAAGAAAATGTTAGCCACTATGTTTATTCCAATAGCTGACAATTCTATACTGAGAATTGAGAAGTCCCAAGACTTCTGCAGGCTTGGGAAAGCTGTTAGATGCAATGGCCCCAGCAGGCTCTACAGGTGATGGACTGGAGCCCCAGGCAGCAGAGGGTCAGAAACACTCAAAAACAGTGTAAAGACACTTCAGCTTGACTCCAGGTTGTGTTCATCATGTGCCTTTTAGAAATCCCTGAAATATTTAAAAAATGCAATATATTATAATTTTCTTTGTTACTTCTCCATTAGCCTCTACAGCAACTATATCTGTACATGTATATTATAAAAATACAAAAAAACTCCCTTGCAGGACTGGGCTACAGACCCATCTTGCCCAGTATTATATTCCCATTAGTGGTGAATAGCAGATTCTTTAGTAATATGTCTCATGGAATGAATGTTTTCCTAATACACCCAGCTCAGCTTCTGGCAGCCAGAAACGTGGATTTGAAAGAGTTTGCATCTGGACTTGCATATTTAGTAGCCATTGGCATATCTACCCTTCATAGGTACTTATTTCCTTTTTGAAACCATTGGTACTAGTATATCTTAATGAATGAAGCCATTTCATCAGGCTAGGAGGAAAAAAAAATAGACTGAGATTTTCCAATTCAGTAAATTGGTAATTTTCTTCAGTTTCTCCAGAATAATACCTCAATTAAGCAAAATGATACATCATTTTCAGTTTAATGGAAAAGAGAGAATAGACACAAAAATCAGTTTCTGACAGTTATCTCAGATACCATGTAATCTTTAAAAAATTTTGCATTCTAATTAGAAAGAATAACTAAATAGGAGCAATGGAATTTTTCTGGATTGTCACATGTAGATTGTCAAAACACAAGCAGAGCTTATAAAATGTGCTTTCCACACCCATACTGGATCATTGAGCCTTTTCCTCCTGATAACAACTGCTTAGTCTGGCCAAATGAAAAAAGTCCTCCTTTCTTCTCAACTTTTTGGGTGTGGTAAGGGGGTGGGGGGGAAGGGTAGAAGACTCCATCATCTCATCTGATACCTGAGCTCCTCCTTTAAAACAACTTTTTTAAATGTTATCATGATTGTTATTCCAAGAAAAAATATTGTATTGATCTAGATGAAAGTAGTCAGTTAATGAAGCCTTCTTCACAGGCCTTTGCAACAACCATTTCTATACACTAATATTTTAAATTTTATGAGACAATCACTACAGTAAGGAAGGATGAGTAGACAATAAAGACAAGAGAAAGGTTCTTCACCATAATTCTACGGTCCTCCCCTCCCACTTTCTTTAAAAACAAGCATACAAACAAACAAACAAACAAACAAAAAAGAACAGAGACAAATGAATAACCAAATGAAACTAGCTGGCCTAACAATGGCAATGGTGAAATGCATCATACAGCGCAATCATTCAAGATGTTCCTAGTGAATATCCTGGTGAATTTAGAAAAGGCAAAAGAATCAAATTTTATCAAAAGTTTCTGTCCAGCACAGCAAAGTTAAAATGGAATAAGTGACAGAAATGTGAATTTTAACTGAAGATGTGTCATCCAAATTTTATACGCTTGTTGACTGGCTTAACTGCCAGCATGGTTGGAAGGCCTGAGTGCTGTCAAGAAACCTCTCACCTCTCACGGTAGCCTAAAATATTGACTGTTTGAGCTTACAGACATAATTACTACAACTTAAAAAAACTCCATAAAATCCCCTCAGCTCAAGAACTGACTCTGAATACTAATTATGCCTATACTGTCAATGGCAGAATCTTCTTTCCTGCTCCCTTCTAGTAAGTTGCATTCATTTTCTTATTATTTTTTCCATTAACAAGACTACTGTTTCTACCCTTAGCTTCTTTAAGATATAGACGAATAGCTAGCTCCAAAACAACTGAATGTATTTCCTTAAAACAGCTAAAATTAATTTTAAAACTTCACTTCTTAGACAAATTCTGAAGCAACTGCCTTAAGAAGCAGTAACTAAACTGAAATCAATGAAGAAACAAAAACCTCTCCAGACTTTTCTGGGTTTTACCTTCCGAGAATCTTGCTTTTGCTTTTCAAACTCATTGCAAATAACAGGAGAAGGATGACAGTTCTTCAGCTGTATGTCTGGACTCATGAAGAGTTATTTAAATTCCTTATCGACATCTTAGAAAAAACCTCTCTTTCAAAACCAAGCTCTTACCACTTCTTTTGTGGTTTCATTCAAGCAGTGGGTTTATTGTGTGTATTAATTAAAACCAGCCAGGCAGATTTTTAGTATGTGCTCTGTTTGTTGTTTTAAATTGTTGAATATCAATTACCTTATTATTTTGTGATTAGCATGAAACATATGCATCTATGTCTTGTGGCTTTTGGCAGTGGTTTAAAAAAAAAATCAGCAACTTTGCATAAGGCTGTAAAACAGCATGTTTCCAGGCATTTTTAGCGCTGACTAAAGCCATTCTCAATCTGCTCACCAGCATGAAGTTAATTAGGAGAGGCATGAAGCTTATGGCTGGGTGCAGAAATCAGCAATGGAGCAAAATCATCCTTTTTTTGGCTTCAGCCAGTAACTGCCACCGAGTCTGCATGATTTTTCTGAAATACTTTCACTGTTAAGTATCAGTTAAAGTTTTAACTCTGCATCTTATCCAGTTTTCTAAATACTTCATTGAATGCAAATTGATGAACATATGAAAACTGAAAGAACTAATTATGTAGAGCTCAGGGAGGTAGTATAACGTATTAATTTACAGAAAATCCAGTTTCAGACACAGCATTGGGATTCCTTAAACTACTGTCCATTTCTGACCAGAGTGAAACTAAACATTTTATTCACAGAATGCCAGAACAAGCTTGTTTTGCAATACATAAACATCTTACAATAATATCCGCATAAGAGGGAATCTCCCTGAATGTTTGACAAGACTCCTGCATGATTACAGTCCACACGGAAAAAAGAATAATACGTGGGATAAGTGGATTTCGGCAAGGCTCTGCCCATTTTTCTTATGTATCAAAAATCACAGTGAAAGAGGAGGAGCACAAAAAAAGAGAAATGGAGAGGAACATCTTCCTCTCAGGCCCCCTAGGAATGTATCATTCCTCTTTTGATATTAGATCTGGCATTTGTTAGGGGAAAGGACACATTAAACAAAAAAAGGTAGTCCACAAATAGATGAAATTTAAAAGTCCTGGGTTCTTCATTTTGCAAACTTGGAGTAAATTTCCTTGTCTAGGCCACATTCACTGTAAAAGGACCTCTCAGGTACATACTAAGCTATCTGTTGCTCCCGCTGTGCCCCAGGTTTACACTGTACATGCGTTAGTGTCCCAATTTGGATCAGAAGTCTGCTTTCGAAATGACTCGCAAACATCCCCACTTACTGCGTTTTAGTGCGCATCACGTAGCAGCCCTGCAGTGTGTGAACTGGATTCCTTTCAGGTGAAACTAAGCAGAAAGCAGACTCCTGGAGAGGACCTGATGTCATTCAGGCCAAGCATCTAGACCAGAACTATTTAAAGTAAAAGCCCTGAAATCCATAAACAGTCGTTATTGGGTTCATATCACAAACCCTTTTACCCTTAGTATCTGCTCCTGCTGCACCGCATTATTTGTCGTCATCAATATAACCACAGTCTTGCTAAATGTCCTTTGGCTTAGGTTGACGCAGTGTAACTAAACAAGGTCAAATCCCATATCCTATAAAGTTTTAAACATCAAGGAGAAAATATTAGCTAGGAGCAAAAGGACTAGAGTATGGCAGGATGGACTAACAGTGGTTGAGATGATAATGACAGTAGGAGGTTTGGGTTATTCCAAGTAAGCACCTATCGTCATCAACAACTTCTTCAAGTGTCAAGTAAAGAAATATTATAACAGATCTTTTGTGAACTGCAATTGTCTCTTTTGACACAGACTTAAGTTTCTATTCAAAAAGTACTTCTTAGGAGCTGTCATAAGCTTATCACATTCAAAAAAAAAAAAAAAAGAGAGAGAGAGAAGAGAGAGTTCCATTAAGTGAACCTTTTACCCTTTTGCTGATCCTTTACCTCCTCAAAACAATTCTCTGAAAAAGCAAGTATGCCTCCAAATGAAACAGAAAGTAAAGTATTGAAATCGAGATTTGACCTGCAATATCAAGCTTTTGAAGCAAAGTCTACTTAGAATGCTGCTGCTTCCATTAAAGAACACCAGTGCACTTGTAAGTACAAAACATTGAGGACATACAGTTTGAAACTAGATACAGGTCGAGACAAAAGCATTGAGTACTTCATAATTACAGTATTCTATCATCTCAAATTCGCATTAAAATGTAATCAGGACATTAACATTTTGATAGATAAATACAAAACATGAATTTTTTATAATGGCCACATCAATCAAATATTAGTATGTCTAATCTTTGTTTTCTAGTTTGAAGAAGATTCAAAGAAACAGTCAGTATAGCACCAAGAAAAAAAGGGAAATTCACCTAGCCCTAGTCATCAATACAGCAGATGAAGACTGATAACACTAGAAAAGGCAAAAGGAATCAGAGCTGAGTTACAAACTGTATTAAAACCCATTAAAACCCACTTTTCCCTAAGAAAATTTTGCATGAAATACCATTATTTCTTTCTTGAACTGAATAATCAAACAATAGATCATTGAAGACTCCTTCATCTGGATACAAGATGAACAGAGAGAAGCAACTTTGTGTTTTTTACATTCTAATTAATTTAAGAAGAATCTGAAGTAAGTAAAAAATCAATTAAAGAGCTAAAGCACATCCCTGAAGCGATTAAAAAAAGGGGGGGGGGGGTTCTAGTTAAAAGAAAACACTTTGATATTTGTTAATTCTTCTGGAAATAGAGACCAAAAAAATTAGTATGCACTCTTCTCAAGACAATAATAAAAAATATGATGCATCAGTCACTAAATAATAAAAAATACACAATATTTACATCAACAGCTACCTATCAATAGCTACCTATACTAACAACAGTATTTTTGTCTATAATTTTGAGAGGAATGCAAGAGTAAACATAATTTGAGTTCTGCACAAATACAACGTAACATACTTTACAAGTACATGTACAGTACAAAGAAACAGCACGCACTTCAGTGATCATAGAAAAGTGGTATTTGAGTGCAGTTACTGCTAATTAGTATATGATTTTTTAGAAGTTGCTTCTTCCTTATTCCTTCTCCTGTCACATCACACAATTATTTCATCATGGACAAGCAAAAGGAAGGCTTTAAGCTGCTAACTGGTAAAATAAAGGTGAAAAGTTTTAAATTACTTTCTCAGTACTCTCAGTTTTCTATATCCCAGTTAAACAGGCATGTAAAAAGTTAGAGGGTAGTTTGTTTTACTAAACAGTCACTAGTTTGTAGCATCTATTTTACTTTCAGTAAGGAGCTGGCATTGTACCATTTATATATATATATGTATATACTCACACACATAAATACATAGTATGTATGTATAAACTATTTATAAACTATAAACTTTATTTATAAACTGTGTATACACACACACACACACATATATAAATTATATAAATAAAGACAATTCCAAAATACAGTAGCAGAAATCATAGAAAAGTTTAAAAAGATTAACAATATTCTTCTATGCTGTGTTGGCTTTGCTCCACTAATTTGTTGAGTCGTACAAGACTGTTCAGACCATTAATTGAGGGTAATGAACTGACATGCTTTCCAAGAGCAAAAGAGGCAATGTCTCAACGGGTTGTCACAGGGATATGTTTTAAAGAAGCAGAAGTAATGAAGAAGCACAAGTTGGGAACAGTGATTTGTCACGAGGCAGAAGAACACCTGAACTCCTGTATCCCCACTCCTTGCCTCTATGTCCCTTTCCAAGCCTGAAATAAAAACTGATAAAGACCCGAAGCAAAACCAAGCACCTTGCTCTAAATTTAGCCTCCCATTTGCCCACTGAAGCTCAAGAGCCGCTTTGGCAGCGCAAGTCCTATAGCGTGTGTTAAGGGGAGGCAGCTGTTGCGGGCAGCGAGCGGAGCAGCCTCGCTGCCCTGAGCAGAGGCGCCTGCTGGAATCTCCAGAACAAGAGAGAGGCGGCTCAAAGGCTCTCGTTACCCCGCAGGTTCAGGCCAAATACAGCCTGCCTAAAATCCTGATAATCAATTAGCCGAGGTCCCCCGTGAGCCCAGGAAGGGAATAATTTAAAGGGGAAGTGGCGGGAGGGGGGAGAAGGAAAATGCAGCGTGCAGGACAAAGCTATCTCTTACAGGGCAAGGGCTTTTCATGCGCATATGTGCATTGAGCATTGTTCTGCTGCTGAAGAGCTGCATTAATCAATGTGGAGGACTGCTTTAAATACAGCAGTACAGAGTTGGCCATTCAGGGGTGATTTATTACCAGGCCCAACATGCAGCTGACATGAAACAAGTTGGTACTTTGGAGGCTGCCACCAACGGACAGAAGGACAGGGATGTTACAGTGGGGGTACGAAGGCACAGTCAGACCAGCTCTATTTAACTGCCACAGCAGGGAAATGCAATGCTGGCAATCACCTCAGCAAATATCCACAAAATGCCCCGAGAGACTGAATGCCTCATTTCGATTAGCAGAATTATAGAACTGCTGAGACTCCAGAAAATTAATGCTCACACAGTCATGAATACTTCCATTATATATATGTTATATCCTAAATGTCATTTAGAAGTGCCTGGAACTGAGGTTATAAATTAAGAAATCTGCACTTCCTTCAGAAGGCCGTGGAAGTTTAAAAGCTGTATATGTCCTTATTGTACTTGTTCTTAAATAGAGAAAAGAAAATAGAAAGAGTTTTCCATGTTCCTATAGTTCTAGAATTCTTGAAAAGTCCCATTAGCTTAATCCAGGAATGGGAGTCTCAAAAGCATCTTTAATTTTTAATGAAAACAGAAGTTCCATTTAAAACTTTAACCAAAATATCTCTAAAGTCATCCTTCCTCTTACAGGCTTAGGTCTCAGAGTAAATATGCCAACACAGAATCTACCCAACAAGTCCAGTCTTCTTAAATATCACTCAAGAAGAGAGGAAGACCCAAAAGCTTTCTGATAAAACAAAAACAAAACAAAAAACCAAAAAACACGCTGCTTTATGACGAATGCTAGACAGAACAATTACAGTTTTATTTTATTACAGGATAGTTCTTAATTTAAATTTTATCTTAAGATGTACAAATTATTCTTTAAATCAAAAATACTACTATATCATATCTCACATTTAGTTTTTTTGCATAAGATAGGAATTGCTATAATGTGAACAAAAAGAACAGAGGTACACGGTAGACAAACTGGGAAGAATTCTTGACACAGAAGCATTGCAAAAATAAGAAACAATAAGAAATTGCTTCAGAAAGAAAAAGGAAATTACTGCAATTCACAATACAAAGGCCATGGCACTAGCCAGGGGTCACAACTGTAAAAGTGCACCCAGCAAGCTTTGACACCAGCCCAACATACATATGTTGCAAAGTGCCATCTGTGCAACGTACGTAAATGTGAATGCTTTTCAGGACCTGGCTGAAAACTCAGAGGAAGTATAACCACAATTCATGGACAATCATACTGTGTCTACTACTCCTAGGACACTTAGGTGTGTGTTCTACATTCAAGTGAGTGAAAGCCTTCAACTTTGTTCAAATAGTCTGTTATAGCTGTTATTTCACTTTAAGGATACAATCCCCTGATAACTCTGCTTTCTATACAACTCAAAAGCTGTCATTAAGTGACAACGTGTGCGCACACGCGCACACACACTCAAATCTTCATTGCCTTGCTTGGCTGCTGAAAGCACACTGCAAAACCAGATGTGGCATTTGGCTGTACAGGTTAAACCTATTAATATTATACTAACTAGCCTTGCCTCTGTGTCTACTGGGCATCCTTAAAATAAAATTAAAATTTTAAAAAGTACTCTTCTTCCCAAATTCTACATCATCTGAGCCAACACTTTCATTCAAGTAAAGCTGTCTGAGTTTCAGGGTTTGGTCTTCACAATACCTTTATTTTCATAAAGCTTTATGGAAGCACTTTAGTATAAAGGCTAAACAAATACGTGTTAGAAAATCTGAAAACTTATCCTGAAGCAACAGCTTTAAATTTTCAGAGCCTAAGAAAACATTTATAGTCCACATGTTCTCATCCAAATATTGTCTTAAAAACTGCAAGTATTTTACAAAATAAATGCAGAACTATTCTCTATGCCTTTTACTTCTAAGTTTCACTTGCAAAAATACGGCAAGTTTACACATAAAACACAATACATAGATTTTTTTCATTGCACTGGAAGTCTATTAAGTGAGACTGGTAAAATTACAACATTCATCTGAGCATTAGGTTTCAGTGCAATGGCTGGATTGTATAATATTTTGCTTCAACTGACCTGAAAGTTTAAAATATTCCCAAGAGCAGGAAAATCACTCAGAATTACTACGACAAAAGTAATTTAAAATTTATGGTGTTTTCTAAAATTACCCAAATTAAATAAGGGCAAGCAAAAGTGTATTCACAGAATTTGGCTATGAATAGTTATATTACACATTTATTAATAAATCTTAATATATACAGATGCATACATATATATTTTTGAATACTTTAGCCTACTCGATGAGGGAAACATAAAACAAGGTATAGTAATTAAAAAATAATAATAAACATGAGTTACTGAAACAAGGAAAATTTACCTCCCTGAGGGAGAGCAAGTTTAGGTCTTAAAAACATTGGAAGAAAACAGGATTGTAATCATTATATTTGCAAATGATGTGCAATCAAGGAGATTAAGAGTGTTGAAGAACAGAAGCAGAGAAAGGCATCATGTTTGAAGAAACATGAACAAAATCAGGCACAAGGATAGAACACTTTCTGAATTATGGGCAAAAATTTATTCACTTTAACAATGAACTAAAAGGAAAAAAATGAAACAAGCCTTGAAAACGTTCAGCATATTTACAACAGAAACTTGCATGAATAAAAAAAATACCAGTGATCCAGGAGGATTACAGGCTTCAGGCAGCCATTAGCAAAATTATAAAGTACTATAGATGAGGATTCATTAACTACTATAATACTTAATGGGTTCAAAGAAAAACTGAAAAGGACATGAGTGCAAAATTCTCTAATATAGTTTAGTATACAAATTGGAATTAAAATGAGAAAAAATGCAGATAGTATTATTCAGGTCAATTTGCAGGTGATGTGAATCAGGATAGAATTATTCACTATGGTATTTATTGAAATACTTTTCTGAATGATGGTAACACAAATAAAAAGAGAAGAAAAATAGACCAAAATTGAGGCCCATCATGTATAAAGTATACATACTCTGAATTCAGTCATAAGCAATTTATTAATAACTCCAGTGAAAGCAGTCTTTACTGGTTGTGGAGCTTCCCGTGGAAATTAAGGTGCAGGACAGACAGCCCAAGCCTGCAGCTTTGGAAGCACATGCTGTCTACCCATTTACCATACAAAGAGCCTGAGTCTAGTCACTAGGCACCGTTTAGGCGGCCGCAGTTCAGACCATATGCAGCTCCTACTAACCCTACAGAAGGTTAGTGTTCTCCTCACAATTACACCATGGTTTTCTGACAATGATTGATCTATTCAGGGAAATTAATTTCTCTAACTAATAGGCCATAAGCTAGAATGCAAGAGGTAAACACTGTGTACCCAAGCAAATACGTTCTGTGCTTGTTTGCCCACAGAAGTAAATCCTAAACTTAAGGGACCACAATTACAGTTGAAAGGATAGTACAGCCTTAGGTGGCCTTTGGCCTCCACTGAGTCTATTAAGAAAGTCATCTGTTATAATGACAGTTTCCTGTCATACAAATTTATAAGTGTCCTAAATCAAAGAACTCTAGTCACTCACGCAGTAGGATTTCAGTAAGACTGGCAAATTTTGGCATTATGACCGTGACCCCAGAATGGTAACCCAGAAGTTAAAGGTCCAAGATCCTCTAAGCAGTATTTTACATAGATGGAACAATTTTGATTTTGGTATGCACTGCCTCTGAAAAGCACTTCTCTAAACCTGAGAGGTACAACATATTAATGCCACTGCTTACATGTTCCACTGGAATAGATACATCATGTCAGCAAGAAAAGAAAACAAGAGAGTGGTTGACCCAATACTCCAAACTTTTTTTCAGAAGAAAATAGTTAAAATATAATCTGTCTTCTGGAGAGATCAGGTATTGGAATGTTTCCTGTTTACCCCATCTAGAACCAAATGAAAATCAGTGTTTTAGAGATATTTGGTAGATGACAAAACACATGTTAATAATATCCTGAAACATCCTTCCTTTGAGAAGTGTTTAAGAAGGAATTTAAATTAAAATGCCAATATGTTATAAGCCAAACAATATCTTTTAATCTCCAAAATATTATTTTCACAGTTCTCTCCTCAGAATTTTTCTCTCAAATAACTTTATTGCAGTGCCTACAAAAACCTTCTTAGATATGACATTTTCTAAATAATTATCTTAAAAAACCCTGAAAGTGAACTTTTTACCTTAATGCTTGAGATCAAAAATTTATTCATTACAGTTTCAAAGGAAAAATCTCAGTATAAATTAGTTCTAATTCTTAAATGTGATTTATATTTCAATTTAAACTCCTTTAATTTAATTCTATCTCTTGATGCTACAAATCCCATTCATTCATAGAGTTATCTGGTTAACAGGGTTGATGCCCTGGAGAAATCTTTGAAGATATATGATCTGTTGTTACTGAATGATACAAAAGACCTCTTCCGAACCTTATAAATCTCCAAGCAAGCTTTCCTTTAAAAACGAATTTAAACCAGCATACACTTAGATTTGACAAGATGTTTCATAGATCAACTAATGTTCTCACCAAGTATTTTAATTGAAGGAATTTGTCTTAATCGCAATAAATTAAATCAATGGCCATCTCCAAATTATCCAAATTTTATTTAAGCTACATGAAGCCATATGCAGAATAATTCTATTCAAGTTAATGAGAACTCAAGAGGATAAATTTACAAACATAAAGAAAAATATAATTAACTTCTTGAGACAAAGGAAGAAACCTCCACAAAGCATTTACACATTAACTAACTTAAGTGTGAGTACTCACATTTTTAAAGATTATACGGCAAGGATAAATGTTGGAGGATTGAGAACTCTAGTATATAAGTGATGGCAAATACGCTATTACTTGAGTGAAGTGTAAGTTTGAGCTCAAAAGCATGTCATAAAACCTTTATACTCAAACACGATGCTTTTGTGTTTATGCCACTGTATGTTGCATAGAACTATTTTAAGCTAATTAATTTATTTTACCCAAAGATAAATGAAAAAAACTTTCTTCTTGTTTCAAGGGATTCATTTGGTGCCTTAAAGCCTGGTTTAGCTCAGCTGCGGATCAAACAGGACATTCCCACTGAATGGAACTGAAACAGAAACGATACAGTGGGAAGAGTCCCAAACTGCAGAGTCCATCAGGCAATGCTTGCAGCTGGGCCACCACATGTTTAACCATGTTTTTAATTAAAAGCTTAAATGATAAGTGTGCCCATTGGTCCGGTGAAATTATGATGGTTCATTATTGGCTGTCATTCCCAATATTTAATTTATTGATACTGAGGTTAAAGGGGATACAAAAACAACCAATCAATATAACCTTCCCTAAAGTAACTTGCAACTGCATAGCCTTTTCTCATCCTGTAATAGTCATCTCAGATATTTATATGGCTAAATGTATATGCTGTTCTTTCCAGTGCTATTAAGCCTTACTCTGAAAAGGGGGGGGGGGGAAGCTTTTAATCAAATACTGATCTTGCCTGTCTTAGTACTTGGGCTGATGTAAATTTGTAGAAGAAATACAGCATTTGGAGGGAAGACACATTTATCTGCCAGTTTCTTCAAGTTATTCAGGATTACAGAATATTTAAATAAGACTTGATGAGATACTTCAGCAAGCAGAAAGCAGGTGAAGCATTCAAATAGGCATGAAATTCTTTTTTCACATGCTGTAACAGTTCATCCCATGACTGTCAACTCAGTGTCAAAAGCAGAGCTACTCAAAGCACACATACCTTGTACACATAGTTATGTTTTTATCTCACTGATGGACAAAGAAATCTGCAAATTCAAATTTTTTCTACAGTGGGAATCTGATTACCATGCTCAAACTTTAAAGAGTTGTGATACAGATTCTAAATTCCAGAACCATTATTATTGCTGGAATCAATGTCAGTAATACATAGTAGGTTCAACTTAGTCTTTATTACTATATCTGTCATTGGAGAACCATCACAGAAAGCATTCACCACAGAAATACACTTCAGGCACAGAAAAATTTGGATGATTTTACTGATACTACTCAGAGAATAGTAATAGGAAAACTACCAATCCTGCCCATAAATCAAGACTACCATAACATTTCTGTGTATGAGAAACACAGAAATAAATTAAGTAATAAAAAATAATTTTTTAAAAACAGAACAAAAGTAGCTACTGTCCTTTCCTCATATCCTGCCAGTGCAAAGAATTCCTGCTTATAAGAGAAACAGTCAATGTTGAAAGCAAGCAGAGACCTGTGGGAATTTGAAAAGCGTAAGACTATTATTTCTGGGCTTTCATAGACAGAAATGTGATCAGAGCTTCAGGAAAACACAGAAACCAGTAGGCAAGGCAATTTAAATTTTAACCACAAGAACTCTAGAAGTGCAGCCAGGCATAACTGTGGCTATTGAAATTATATCAGTATTACCACACAAGCCTTCATGTAACAGTTCAATTAATATTTAATTTTATTCCAAGCAAGGTCCCTGTGACAAGCTAAGACTTTTTCAGCATGAACAAAATAAATTCAGATATGTACCCTGAAAAATCCATTGAATCAAAAAAAAATTTTTTTTTAACAGGTGATCATAGAATTTTAGGACAAAAATATTTGACGGATGTATATTTGAATTCTGAATTTAATTCTCAGTTCTGGTTCGAAACCAGGAAACCAGGAAAAATGTTCACTTGGAACACCAAACTTATTTAGCTAAGTCAGCTTCAAAACCTACTTAAAAAAGTAATCCAAGTGTAGCATGTGCATATGCGTGTATGGATAAGACTTATCCACCCCCCGCTAGCATGTGTCCTACCTGTGCTGGGAGTCCAACAAGGGTGCACTTTTTACAAAAGTGAGAGTGTTTTTTGTCCCTGAATGTTTCAGATGAAGCTAAACAGAAAGACAAAATATAAATATGTGCAGTCCTTGCTCCTCTAATTTGCTGTTGGAAGACTTCAAAAGTTAGGCCAATGAACAGCAATTTCAAGTTTATCTTCAGAACCTTTAAGTCACTACAGGAACTAAAACCTAATGAGTTTCTGTAACAAGCCCTTGGCAACGTATCATTCTTAAAATATAAGCTTCATTGTCAAAAATTTTAAAAGTGATGTTAGCAATTAAGCTTCTGCACCTCCTGGATGCTGCTGTTCTGCTTTATTGACTATTCCTTCAACAATGCATTTATCTGTAAGCACTTATCACTGTTTGTCTTGGCTTTACATATAATCTTTTTTGGACTGGGAATTAGGACAAAGTTTCTTCCTCTTATCAACTGCTTTTTTTTTTTAATTAAGTAAAATGTTGAGATAAAAAGAAACTAATTACTCAAATTTTCTTGTTTTAGATAGATGGTTCCAGAGTTTGTGGATGGGACTTGCAAGGCTAACCAAAACCAAAATCTAGGATTGACTGGTCAAAGGACAAATCTATTCACAAAATGATGCAACAAAGAGAGCAACCATTTAATTATTATTCAGTTTTCACATTTGCAAAGAATTTTTTTAATTAATCAAGTCTATGAAAAAATATTCATAAATTACTATATAAATATAATTCAAAACATCTATTATCTGAAAACTGAGAAGAAATATGTTTGCATTATCTATGTAATCTAACAAAAAAGATTAAAACAAAGGAGAGGCCTTCAAAAATATCCACTTTCTTGCCTTACATTTTCTCCTTCTCTGGCAATATTCTTCCTGCCAACTATTGTTAGATAACTAAGTGGAAATTACTCAATATATAAATCAATATTTAATATACTGTAATTGCATATAGATGCCTCAGGTTTATTCCAGTTAGCAAGAATATACAGCATGTTTATTGAAGCCAGATCTCCAGGACCCAGAAGCCATTGCCTCTGTAGGAGTGAGAACAGAAACTCAACATTCACTCATACAACAGGTCATTTTCAGAGAGTTTCATTACAACATGACAGCTATGAAAAGTGACCATCACCACTGTGAGTCACAGAAAGTTAATCAGTCAGCAAAATGTCATTAGAGTACGTTACTCCAGTGGCATACATTATATGAATATAAAGGAAGTCCTGACTCTTGTTAAATATAGTACTTCCCCAATGAAGAAACTTTGAAAAAAATCCTAGAAAAGACTAAAATACTTTTGTTGAAGCACTGCTGTTTGAAAGGGCTTTTTCAAAACTGTGAAACACCAAAAGCTATGAACTAATCAAAACTCAGCAGGGAAGTCAATAGTTGTGATTTCAAACCAGTAATACTTACTGCAAAAAACCCCCCACCATTTCCAATGAACAGAAATTTGGGGGTTTTGTTTTTTTCTTTTTAAAGCATTCGTGTGGTGGGGAATACTGTAGAATTGACAGTGAACAACAACAACAAAAAAAACTTTCTAAGGTGGGGGGAAATAATCTTTTCTGACAGAAGCAATTTAAATTGGTAAAGCGTTAGGCCTGGCAGACATGAATCGGCTCCTGTCTTCTGTTATACCCAAGATGCATTAGCTATCATTTCTTGACACCCATACCTTTGGTAAATTAGACCCCGGCAAGTGTCTACTCTAATAACTTCTGCGATTGCCCAAGTTTTGCTTTACAACTACCATTTTCATGCTTGTTTTTTTTCCTCTCATTAGGTCAGTTTTCCCCTTTTGTGCCTCCCCCCTCCCCAAATTGGCCTAATAAAACAGAGCAAAAGAAGCCATTGCTTACTGGCCATGTCCAAGGGAAGACGAATATGCTGCTCAGTTTCTTCAGCCAGGATTTAAAGTAGACCTCAGAAAAAATTGACTTTTTTTCTAGAGTCACTATAGTCCAGCCTTTACAGACTAAACAATTTTCCTGTTAATTAAAGGGAGTAACTACAATCTTTCATTCAAAGGTCATCTGTAATATTTTTACCAAGCTCAAAAAGAAAAAGCAAGCCTGGTATTCAGAAAAAATCCAAAACATCAAAAGCCATCAAGAGCAATTAAACACACCAATAACTGTATCATGCTATAACTATTAAATTGGTCCAGAGCAAACACATTTATTGACAAGTATTTTTAAACCTAGTTAAGTTAAACCTCTTTAGTTTTTTAAATCCAGTTAAGAGTGCATGTATTGGAACAGAACATATTTAAAATTAAGCAACCCTATTTCAGATCAAAAAAGGACTTTAGAGCCATTTCTAGCCAGAGAATGACATTATTTATATTACTGTCTCCACAGAGGATAAATCCATTTCTTGTTTGAAAAGGTTAGGCAATAAAGAGAGATTTATAAAACTAGTACAAATAATTGGTTTCCTTTGCCTTATCCTCTGTTGTCTTTAGTACACATTGGATAACCTTAAACCTCCACCCAGTCTGGAGCAAAATAGTTTTGCTATGACTTTACATTACTGTTTTTCTAAGAGAGCTGCATAATTGTAATTAGCTTCATGCTGAATCAAAATCATAATTTAAGCTAGATATAAAATATTTTCTCACATTGTCTTAAAATCCACATTATGAAAAGCTAATTTTTCACAAAATCCTTTCTCATATTCTACTTATCCATGGATAATAATCATTACAAATATGCAGAAGATGAAGATGGGAAGAAATTTATAAACACTGATGTTAATAATTTATTAGAGAGAGAGAAAATGCACTGAAGACAGGAAAAAATAAAAAGATAAGCAAAAGTTGGCCTTAATTATCTCTGAAATTTGTAGAGTGAAATTAATTTTTTTTTTTTTTTAATTCTGGTCTTGATTAATATCAACAGTAAGTTGCTATCTCTACCTGTCATTTTGTTTCTTGCAAATATTGTTTGATTACTCCTTAAAAAAACAGAATAAGTAAAAACCCCAGCAAAAAAAACAAATATTCTTCTATTATTGGTTACCTAGAGGTAGGCCTTCTGAAACATTTCCCATTCCACTCAAAAAGCATGCTTTATTTTTTAACATTAAGCCACTGTTTCACTTTTTGATATACTGTGACAGTCATTGAGATAATTTCAATAATAACATTTTCAAATCAAGTTGTTCAAGGTTTTATTGTATTTCATAAAATGCAATCGATTATCATCATTAATCATGATCTGTTTTTAAAGCAGGTCAGAGTTGCTGACGAAAATCACCGAGTGAATAAAATCACTGAAAATAATTTTTATATAAATATTGAAAGAAGAGAAATTTACTCTTATTTCCTATGCACCTGCTTAGATAAAAGTTCTATTTTATCCTTAATACAGGGACAACACTGCCAGCAAACTACCATGATTTCTTTCACTGTGTAACTAAAAATGAAATTGGTCTAAATCATAATTTTAAAGGATGGATTTGTCAGCAAAATAGTTCAGTGCTAGACTTTCTTGCTCCAGTTTACCAATTTGATCCTGTTAAGCAAAACACTTGGATACACACTTAGTAGTAAGCTTCATGTACTTAAAACTCTCTGATTTCAGTGACACACATGTGCTTGAATATTTTCCTAAATTATTGCTTAAATATTTGGCATTTCTTTGAAGACAGCTTGCCAATTAATGCAAATTACTGTAGCACTCAATATAACTTCAACACCTGGGCACCAGAAATTAGGGAATATTCACTTAGTCATTTCACATAGGCCACTGAGCAATAAATTAGGCCTAATGGCCAGAATGAAGCCTCTTACCTAAAATGGACAAATTGAATAGAACAAAAGAATATTAAACTTGCCTATAAATAAATGCAGATTTAAGTAAGCTTTACCATAAATTGGAAATAGACAGTGAGTATCCAGTCAAAAGAAATCTGTAACATCACAGAAAATCACAGAAGAGGGAGTTAGAGGGAGAGGGCCCTTCTTATTTTTCTCTACTAAAACAATAACTAAAGAGCCAATTAGACCCTATCATCTTAAAAACACATTTTCACCATATGGAAACCCAAATACTACCTGCAAAAAAGACAATCACAAATTTACTTTAAGTGTTATTTATTTGCTTGTGGTCCCTTTGATCAGAGCTTTGTATGCCATGTGTTAACTCCAGCAAAATTAAGTGTGGCTCAGTGTATCAGATAATGTTTTTAAGACTGTGTTTTCAATAATTAGCCTGACTCTTTTATCCTGCCTCACAACATAAACTCTGTCACAAAAAATTGTACGTTTTCCAGGACAGATGAATTAATATGAGGTTATTAATCATTAGGTATATTGGTACTCAACTGCTAAAATTCTCAAACTTAGCTTCCTTGGCTAACAGCAGCAGCATTAACGTAAGCTACAAGTACAAACTCATGCCCGGCCATGTGCCCATCCATGTGCGGTGAATGCATAGGAAAAACGAGGACAAGTTTGGAAACCACTGTTCTGTTATAATAATCACATAATATAGGTACATTCAGCTTTTTGATTGAACAGATTCAACAGACTGAACCAGTCTGAACATGAACTCATTCAAACTCTGCTAATTTCCTGCAACCAAAACTTTTTGTATGGTCCTTATCTACTGACATGCCTCGACAAGCAAGACTGCCACGCTCATGAGCTCACAGAATAAAACAGATCTTTTCCGTACAATTACAGATCTAGGAGTGATACAGATCTATCACTGTTTTTTTCCAGTGTCCTGGCTCTTTGTATAATCTGGAATCTTAAGAGTCTGGACCTGTACGGGATAAGAGCATGAGTCAATAATACAGTGCTATTGTGAGAATATATAGACAAGAACATAGCTTGGAAGATATGGTAAGACAATCCTTCTGTGTACTCTCCATCAGCAAGGCTTCAGCTATAATACTGTGTACAGTTTTGGTTATCACTCTCCAAGAAAAAAAAAAGAGAGTCAAACATAAAAAATAGTCCACAATAGTTGCACAGGACATTATTAGAACTGTGGAACAAACTGCCTCAAAATCATGTGAAGGGCCAAAATGTAAATGCATTCAAAAGACACACAAATTGTAGGCACAAGCTTCTGGTTGCTACCAGAAGCAGGGAAAGTGTTCCAAGCATCCTGAAGTTCCTTACACTTTTCCCCTAAACATTTAATACAGGCTGGCTGGACTTTTGGCCTGATCCATCATGGCACTTTCACATTCAGTGGGTTATCATAAAAAGTGAGGTAAAGAAGGAAAGAAAGTTAAAAAAGAAAACAGGTTCTCTTGACAAGCACTCATTTCATATTCCATCCTCTTTATTATTAACATACCCTTGGTAAGAAATACCTCCAGTCCTAGTCTAACCTGAACTAGCCTGCTTTCACACACGCACAGTGATAACTTGCCAACCTGATCTATACTTTCCAACTATACTAACCCATAGCTCCTAAGTAGTAATTCCTACCAATCCTACCATTTGACTGAGTTATCAAAGCCTCTTCTCACTCATTCAGCTGTTAAACTCTCAAAAATTTCCACAAAGGCTCTAAACTTATATTCCATTTCATTTTGTTCACTAAAGTAATATTTAATCATCCAATCTGAGCAAAAATTCTGAAACTGCAAGCCTGGACAATATATTACATGGTGTTACCAATATATTACACATTATACACATTTTATTTAAGAACTCTATAGTGTGGATGAAAAAATGCAATACAGTCTCTAGATGTATGCTTATTTTTCCTCAAATATAAATTGAGGAAATTGATATTTTAAAATTCATTTCAACAACATCAAAATTAATGGTAAAGGTCATGATGTCACTTTGTGATAGATTACTGAGCAAAAAGTCAATTTTATTTCTTTTCTAATTTCATTTTAATTATCTTTTTAACCCCACAGCTAATGAAAGCCTGCTCTAAATGCTATTTTATTCTATTGTGTTTTCTCTCAGTTATACTGCAGTGCTCATCCTGACTATTATACATCCGCAAATCAGCTAGGCTGGCTGTCTTTCCCAGCATCTACTGACCAGAAGGCATAGTCCAAAAACTAATGAGCTGCTAAACATTGCTGCCATTGAAGAGAGATGTATTGTGAATTTGCAATTTTGCAAAACACCATCCACATAACTGATGATTCCTGTCAGTAGCTGCAATGTGAGATTACGATTGACTCCAAGATAACAATTAAAATGGAATACATTAAGTAACTTGTTATGGATAGGAGAATCATAAAGCTTGTCACTGACTGTGGCTTCATTTCCCCAACACAGACACTTCATGAAAGCCTTAATGATTTGTCAGGTATCATAGATGATGAATCCACAAATATAACTTATTTGGAAGAGTCTATAGCTTTGCTCTACTTCAGCAAATCACAAATTTGACTTACTCTGAAATATAAACCTTTTTGGTCAGGATGCCTAGGCAGAAGAAATGCTAAATGATTCAGAAGAAAAGTATTACAATGACATTATTCACTTCATCTTGCACTCATGCAAAATTAAAGATTTGATTCACAAAAGGATTTTTTTTTTTTTTAAGTATTCAGATTCCAAAGTGGATTTCTTTGCCCTAAGCTTTATACTTCACTTCCCATTCCACCACATAAGAGAAAGAGACAGCTCAGAATGGGATTCACACAAAAGAGTTTTGGGAACTGCACTCTTGGACTTCATATTTAAAATCTGCTCATGAATTCTTTTAAGCTTTGATGCCCTTTTGTGAATCTGGGCTATCTATTTGCTAAAACTTTCAGGGCAGAAGAATTTTACTGAAAATAGTAAATGTTGAACAGGGCATATGTGAAATCTCACCCTTTTAGTGACTTATGCAGGTGCCACACCACTGAAATCATAGACTATAACCTTCTAGATTTAGGTGATGAAGATTTTAAAAAAGAAAATGGGGATTCTTCCCAAATATAGGAACATATGGAAGTGTAGGTTCTTTACATTCAATAATTCAGTGGTCAAAGTTCTTGCCCATGTATCATCACATCCTCAGGGACCACCTCCCTAGCCATCTGGACTGTTTTCAGGTGGGTGGGAGTGGGCTCAGTGATAAGTTATCTTGTGTATTTATTACAAAATCCAGTTAACTCTTAACTGGTGACCAACTCAAAAAGACATCTCACATTTACTTAGTTCCCTTTCACTGCATCTGCTTTTATCACCTTTGAACTCTCCTCCACTTTCCTGACTATATAATTTCTAGGATAAAATTGTTTATATTTTAGTTTTGTGAAACTAAACATAGATATTTCTGTGACTCCTTGCATGAATGTGACTGTTGTTTTTGTTACAGACATGTTCCTTTGCAAATAATAATGGAGTAAATTTTCACTGTGCTTTAAGTGAATACATATTTGTGCATACTGACCAACTGAAATATATGAATTCAAATGAAAATAGCAGTGACCTTGCATGTGCTTATAATACAGGAATGAGGAGACCTCCTTTTAATTAAAATACAATATTCATGATGTTCTGCAGAGCCAGAATATCCTTTTAACTAATTTAAAAAATGAATTATTCCTCAAGTCTGCATTTCCAGCAGTGCATGCCAAGCAATCCTATAACCAAAAATGCAATGAGAAAAACCCAGAACTATTTTAATCTTGTCACGTCAGACTATAGATTTCAATGTTTTATTCTAGTTATAACCATCCATCTCTGTGATTTCTGAGTAAATTATTATATAATGAAAATAAAGTTACGTTAGTCCAAGGCTGAGGCTTCTCTGGAATAGGATCAAGCAAGGCTGCTAGTCTAAAGAACAAATGAAGGCAAAAGCAAGACAGCATTAAAATCGGACACATTTTAAATCAGAGGTAGAAAATAAAGCAATACACCAAAAACTCTTTAGAAATTTTAGATTTCTGATATATTCCTTACAATGGAACTGATAGGACTGGAGGCCTTAAAATTGTATCATTTTTGTTACTAGTTTGCTATGATTTGTCAGATAAATTCCAACCTTGATTTTTGCAACTAGCAAAGCATAAAGGACTAAATCTATCAACTACTGCTCTCACTTTATTCTCTCTTCTAAGGCCAAACCCCAGCTTTCAAGCAGCACTGAACATTATTAGCATCTAAGTGCAGTGGCTCATGAAATATTGGACATTAAAATCAATCAGAATTTATCTCAGGAGCCTAGACACAAAAGGAGATGTTTCTAATGTTACTTTTAAAAATAAAGAAGGATAGGAATTTTTGTCACGATAGCTCATCATATACGGGAGAAAAACACATGGACAGAACAGTACAAATATTTTCACCCCTAGGAAAAAAGCTGCTAAATAGGGATCTGGGAGCAATAATCAAGCAGGGAGAAAAAAAAAGAAAAAAGAAAAGAAAAGAAAAAGCAGTAACTGCCCTGAAAGTTCTCCAAGGAAACATATGACTAACAAGCTGGAACCAATTAAAGTAAAGCAAAATCCATTCGACCAGAAGATTCTCAAAGTCCCGCTCATGCCTCCGTGGGTAGCTAGGTGCTGCCTAACAAAGCATCTGAAACACAATATAGGACAATCAGAATTAAAAAGTCACTTCAACACTGTAACATTGGAGAAGGGATTGTGTAACATTATTTATTTCCAAAAGCTTTAATAGAATAGTCAGTACAATGTATCACTAAATTATATTTACACATCAAGCAGAAAATATTTCTTCTACCATCGAATCTACTTAGGTTTCAAGCAATTTATCATTTGAAAAATAGTGATACTACAAAAGAACCACAAACATACTCTAA
This sequence comes from Apteryx mantelli, assembly GCF_036417845.1. Classification (NCBI taxonomy): domain Eukaryota; kingdom Metazoa; phylum Chordata; class Aves; order Apterygiformes; family Apterygidae; genus Apteryx; species Apteryx mantelli. The sequence continues at coordinate 114,364,458 of NC_089978.1, forward strand.
CTATTTATGCAGGTACACTTTAATCTGAGTATGTTTAAAAACCAAAATCTCTCTTTTGTGATATGAAAAAGGCTTATATTTCCATTTATTTAATCAAACTAAAATTATTGTTTTTATTCCAGGCAGATTCAAGTTAAAGATGAAAAAAATCCTTCTTTGATAATATTTTTCAAAGATTGACTTGAAAAATTTGGAATGCATTCCTGAACTTCAAAACTATATTGACATTTTCTAATTTAATTTAATCTGAAACTCATTTAGGAGAAAACCATATGTACAATCATTTTCTAGAGTGAAGGTTAGTTTACACAGTTCTTTACACTTATGCTTCTTCTAACCCTAATTTAAAAGAAAAAACCTTACCAATTGGCAATTAACCAGGGAAAATGTTGGCAAAACTGTTAATTTTGCTGAGCAATTTAATTTTATCTCCTCCATTACAGACTCCCTAGGTAATCGTTTTATTCCAAGTGAGGCCATTAAAGCACATATTTCAATTCTTTTTTAAGATATTACATTTGGCTGTTATTGAGGACTTCCAAAGCTGAGGCCACTTTCTTTATTAATATGGAAGTTTCTAGTTCTAAAGTTAATTTATCAAAATTTCTGAAGAATTTCTGCCTTTACTCTTCTAATCTTTATTAGAAATTTAAGTCTTGACAAGCACTCTGCTTCAATCGACTGCGCTAGAATTTCACAAAGTTCATGCTCCTATTCTGTACAGAACTTTTCTATTTTAAGTCCAGATCTAGTTTTTGACATTCATTTACTACAGTTTACTATATTCGTTCATTTTTATTACTAAGGAAAAAAAATCCAAGCATAAAAATGGTTTTCTTAAATAAAATAAACAAACAGACTTTTACATACATGAAGATTCTTGGTTCATCCCCAACTGTAGAACATAATCTTGGCTATATGATAGCATTTAGGATGAACTTGTGCATAAAGTTGCAGAATGCAAGCGTCCCTTTGGCTCTGGTCCTTGCATCCCTCTCATCCCAACCTGTCTCATCCTTCAATAGATCCTCCTCTTTCTCTTCCCTCCTCCAGGATAGGTGCTAGTTGATTTTACTGATATGGCTTTAACTGTCACTTCTGTGATGATAATTCATAGAACATCCTCTCCATTCCTGACCTGTCGATGTTGTGTCCTACAATGCTGCTGTCCCTTGAAGTAATCCGAACATCACAGACCTGAGTCCAGGGCAGCAATGCGAGCACTGTATTTTATAGCCAAATCACTTCAGTCACTACTGGTGACGTTTCTGGGAACTCTGCACTGTTTTCCAATGCAAAGTATATGACAAATGCTATATATATTTTGCACCAGGCTTTCTCTCAACTTTCACAGAAGCGTACTGCACTAGCCAGTTTCAGAAACAGATCACTAGACTAGATAATTTGTCTGCTCTAAGTAAGAAACACAAGTAAAGATGTGAGGAAACACCCCATAAAAAGTTCATTACATTACTGCTTCTCTCCAAGCTCCCCCTAACCTGACATAACAGAGTTGATGCAATTACAGCAGTCGGTTAGTTGATCTGAGAGGCCTATCAGATCTGCTCTGCAGTCCTTCACACATCATCAGGTGCGATGGAGTAATCTGACTGCTGATTAATCTCATCAATTAACTCGACATAGTTACATTTGGAGATGGGTAAACTTGGCTCCTATTTGTCAGGGCAAAGCAGCAGGATATTGAATCCCTCAGAAACACTAAATACTTCTTTTCTTAGACTGTAAGTATCTAGTTCCCAGACAGCCTAGACAATCCATAAGAGAAAAATCAACTGTGAGTAATACAATAGCTGCTCCTAATTTCTCCTTAGAGGGGAGAGGAAAAAAAAAAAAAAAAAAAAAAACCCTAACCCGTCATAGTCACGCTGGGAACCAAATTAATGTGTTAAAATGGAAAAGTTATACATGCATAAATATCTGGCTACACGGCTGAATAAAAGTAAAGTTACAAAACACTTTTATTTCATTTTGTGTATGACCTTTCTGATTATCCCAAATTAAATGGACAGAGAGAATTCTAAAACTTTCCCTCAATCCCAAATGTCATCAGGCATTTAAAAAAAAGACAAATTCCTAAATAACCAATCATCTGTAAGATTTTATCTAATATCTACTGCTAAATATCAACACACTAATTAATGTAATGAGGTCGTTAAGACAAGATGCATGCAGTCTTATATTACCAGAAACCCCTAAGAATAAATCACCTTGCTTATGGGCAAGCAGTCTGATACTTTCCCCTTTGGACATTGCACAGGAATAGATAGAAGGGTTAATATATACTTTGCATTGTCCTAACAAGCAAGATATCAGCTGGTAGGTGAGACCATACAGAAAAGCACCACTGAAGCCCAAGGAAAATACCAGCTGTCTCCGCTCAGGGAAGACAGATTACCACCTGTCCAGTTATCTTCCACACACAATACAAGGCATGTTGGTCATTTTAACAGGGATAACTGTACCCATATGCTGTTTAATTTTGTGCTGCACTCTGCCTACTTGTAAATATTCGTGATGGATCATTGTAAATTGTAGATTAGCTCAGTGGTGATGTTTAGCTAGAGGCTAAGCTTCACGCTTACTTTAGCTCCCTGAAGCCTTAATCTACAGTATGTTATGTTAGCATCACTACTTTAGGCAAACACGGAAAGCAAACACACACATGCACGCACACACTAAAAGGGAGAAAAAGCATTTAAGATTTTAAGAAAGAATTGTTTTAAGTCACCATCTGGCAAAAAAAGCACATGCAAGCTTTGCTCTGTATACCATGCGAAGTCCTGCTGACATTTTAGCAATACACCAAGTGATACGGGTGTTCAAGACCATGCCTACTGCTGTAGCTTTAAAAACAACCAGATAAAAATATTTCTGCATCCTATACAGCCAGCAAAAAAACATCCTGTTGCAGTGAGTTTCACAATGTTAGCAGAATACAACATTTAGGATGCAAATACATGATAAGCACGTTTTAAAAAAACAACAACACCATGTAATTAGAAATTCAGCAACAACTTTCGGTTGGTTTAGACACAGTGATTCTTACAAGTTAACTGAGTTTTGTGGGGGGGTTTTTTATGTTTGGAATGTGGCTCTAAATACCTAGCTTTATAATGCAGCCTGACATTTATTAAGAAATATGCAAAAGAATCATTTACAGTGCAACTCTGCCATCTTCACAACCATAGCTTAGCCAAGAAAGTAGACTTGAACTGAATCTTTGCAGCCCAGAGGAACTGCAAATTTTATTAGAGTATGTTTGCTCTTCACATTATCTTTTTTCTGCCATTCTGTGTGTTGAAGACCGAAAAAAGAAAAAAAAAGGCATTGCTGGTGCAAAATACAGCTGACTGTTGTCTGTCAGCCAGATGTTAGTGGCTAAAGCTGCCTCATTTGCAGGGAATATCAAGGATGTTTGAGTAGAAGGCAGAAATACACAAATGAGGAGTGGGATGAAGGATCCCAAATTTTGAGTTTTTCCTGAAACTTCAGTTATTTGAGGTAATGTCTAGCCTTACTCAATCCCAGCAAATACTTTGTCCTAGCAGCTGTTCAGAGATTTCTTTGAACAAACATTTTGAAAAATGTTGAAATAATTATTTTGTATGAAACTGTTGCATTATGGTCAAAACTGCTTGTTATTGCAAGGCTCTGAGACAATGTACTGTGGTTTTGACTCACAATCAAGTATTCACATATGCTGCTTTTAGTTTTAGGAAAAATTAAAGGACCAGAATCTTGGAAGATTCAAGCTATAAGAAAGGACTGGATATCTTCTGTGAAAGCTCTGGTCACTCGCTCATGCAACTCCTGCTATTAGTTCAGGTGTGCAATTTGTGACAGCTGAGCAGAAACATAATGCAGCATCCATCCCTAAGTTTATGCTAAAATACTGACGCAAATCACAAATTTACCATCTAGCCTTTTCAGTATTTCAGTATTTTGAAAATTTCAAACAACAAGATGTCACTACATCTTTATTCCTAAAATATATCAACTCCTTCATTGTCTGAGGTCATTTGGCATTAAGTTGCCAAGTTAGCAGATGAAAAGAAAGAAAAAAACAACAACCACACACCACCCAAAAAACCCAAATCCACAAAACAATGTGATTTTCAATATGTAACATCTTATTTCTTGTTAGGAATCCAAAGAACCTATAAATTTTATCTACACAGTAGAAATCAAAATCCTCATAAAATTAAACCAAGGGAACTTTTAATTGTTTACACATTTTAGGGAATGTAGTTCAACATGCAAGAGATGCATAATTTCTCAACTAATCACCTCAAAATTATCTAGTCATTTAATTAGCTTCTACTTAATTGAAGCTCCTAAAATTTCTTCTACTATCAGCTAAGACAAGTCAAGGCTTTTCTTGTATTGCTCTACATAGTGACAGTGATTCGCATGTTGCTTTTAAGTAAGTCCTAAATGCTCAGAAGATTCTTTAAATATAAATGAACTATACCTTCTAAAAATTATTTCCTTATTTTGTAAAGGAAATAGATTTCTTAAACTAGATTTTAGATCTATAATAAAACTTGTAACTGTTGAAATACAAAGTACAATTTCTATATATGAACCTCAGATTCACTTTTTGCTCATATTCTATCTTCACGTAGAATTATATAATCTAATTCTGACATGTTTGCTTTGAGCATATTCAACTGCACATGCAAGGGATCATATACAAGATAGCTAGCACTGCTCTAAGTCTGACTAGCTGTGTAGATAACTTAGCGCCCAGCGGTACAACTGGGTTAACACAGACAACTGCAACTCTTGCACAGACTTGGAGCATACATGTAAACCTGAACACCTCTGCATTCTTGCATTTCTCCATTTCTGGTAAAAAAATAAAAAATAAAAAAAATGCAGCTTTTTTGAAATCCTGGATTCTAAGAAGGAGCAGCTTGATGAATAAATTGATATAAAATTAGTTATTTATAGCTATCAATAGAAAAAATAAAAGCATTCCCTATCAATACAGCCTAACATAGAACAACAGACTCTACATAAATTAACCATGAGTTTAATGTCAATTTGCAAAATAAAGTCAGTAATTTTTTAATTTTAGTCAATCACAGACACACCATCTATCAGTGGAAATAACTGAGATATACAAGAGTAGTTCAGGCCAAGAGTGGTTCTAGATGTTGGTCAAGATCAGCAACTAATACTACAACAGTAAAATATAAATTCATTTCTTTTGAAACTTGTCACATCTAATTGGTCCTGTCTGTTTCAAAAAATACATCGTTTATTTTAACAGCCATTTGCAGTAATAAGTTTCATCAATTCCACAAAGTATTTTTAAAATGATTTTTCTTTTCCCTCATTTTAACTACCTGTAGTTAATATTTGATTTTGTCTACTTCAGGAGCTGACTAACAAGATTTCAGACTATTGCATGTTTCAGGATTTTGACAGAAAAAAAATCAGACATTCCTCTTTGTCTGGTTTTGCTTTGTTCAATTCTTCACCCTCTTGGCATCTCCACTCTTAAATAAGAGTGAGCTAAGACCTAATTGTTAATATCAGGCCTAGCAAAGATACTATAAGTGGAACACTGTAAACTTTTCTGAGTTGTTTTTCTTCCATATTCTCTAAAAGAAAGGTGTCTAACTTGGTTAATAAAACATAGTTTTGAGTTTTTACAACAGGAATGTTTTAATTTACCAATGTATCTTGCTAAATCTTTTCAAAACCTTACACAGAAGACAAGCGCTGATAGGTTTCTCTGAATAACAGAATCATATTTAAAGTCTGTAAATTAACCAATTAATTTAATCATTAAAATAATTTATTTGCCATTAGCATCATTAGAATAAATTTTTTACATTTCCTAGTGCCTTTTATCTAATCCTCCTGAGGAAAAGACATAAAATTAAAGGAAGGAAATTGGTGAAAGAGGTAAAACCATTGTGAACTCAAACTATCTACCTTCTCCAGTTCATTTCAAGTGATTCCTGTTTTTTCATGCAGTGTGTCACCCTGTCCATGTCCCCAGCGACCTGTTTCACAATTAACACTTGGGTGACAAAGATACAACCGTGCTTCAACTTCAGAATACCAGCTTTTGCAATTCCAACTCAGTTGAACCACAACAGCCTATTGAACATTACTTATACACTTAACTGCACTCAGCAATCACTCATGCATTGTTATAAATAGACAAAGAATACAGATAACAGAAATAAACAGGGCTTTTTTCAGAATTTTTTTCAGAAATCAAGGAATGCTTCATGGTCTTTTATGCATAAAAATTCTTTTGAAGAATAAAAGGATTAGGTTGACCTTTAAAAGTGTTATATTATTTGACAAGTCTCATATGCAGTAAGAGCTTATTCCTTATAAAATAGGCTATTATCTTACCTAAACCCCTGCACTAGAATGATATTTTATTGTATTAAGCTCTAAAGAAAGTAAACACAAATTTACTGGGTTAGATACTATATTAAATGTGTAAGTTTCTTAACACAGTCAGTTCAAACAAACTTTCTTTCTGGCAAATCTCCTTACAAATAAACAAATTATTTTTAGTTTAGAAACTCTGACAGAATAAAGCTTCCGTGCTGTCAGAATTGTATTGCTTAAATTTGATTAGACCTTTCATTCAAATTGCATAAACCAGGTAAGAAACAGACTCCTACCAGATATGTCTTTACTTAAGCTAATACATCAGGTGAAAATAAGGAATATCAGTAGCCAGAATCTTAAAAGTTCAGTTGCTCATTAGGTTAAAGGAAGTCAAATAAAGAGAAAAAAAATTAAAGGCCCAAATATGCTATGTGAATATGGACGTAAGGAAAAGATGATAGAATCGTTCATATCTTCACCAAATATGTAATTATACTCTGGCAACAATATGACACAGACATGCACGCCGTCCTGACGGGGAGAGGAGATTACCACCCTCCTTCCCAAAGGCTATTGTGGCTTTAGATCTGTTAGCCTAAATGCAGGCTAAGTAACAGCTAAAGTATAGCTAGCTGTTCCCTAACTTAGTTCTGTCAAAATAATTCTGTATAGTTTAAATAGCATAGTTTTTTGGGGCTTTTCTCAAAACAGGTCATTTTGACAGAATGGGTTAGACTGCAGCTACACATGCAGTTATGCTGCATTTCTCAATGAGGCTGCAATATCTGTACATGAGGGCAGAAACAACCAGCTGGGGCTGAAACTTCTTAAATTGGATTAATGGTAGCCAGAAGAGCACATCTGACCTAATTTGACAGAAAAAGTTAGCCAGCTCCCAACCTCTGTGGGGACGTGTGTACAGAGGACAGGGAAGAGATTTTCTCTCAGTCCCTGCTTTCTGAGCCACACAGCGATAAGACCAGTCATCTGCCCGAGGTAAAAGAGTCGTGGACTTCAGCAGCTGGGATCTGAAGAAGTGTTTCCCACAGTACAGCAATGTATTTCCCCAAGCATCCAAAATAGCCTGCGCTTGCTGATCTCCTGAGTTCCCAATTGTAAACTGTCTCTTTTCAGAAGACTTTTTCCAAAGAAGGAGTAAGCATTTGAAAAGGAATAATCTTTGTGTGTTATTCTTTTCCCAGTGTCTATAATACCCCAGGTATCTAATTATCTATTACATTATGCAACTGTTATATGGATTACACTGTTTGGGGGTTCCTACGCTGTTGAGACTGAGATGTAGCAATCCAGAGCCATAGGAGGCTAGAGACACTCCTCTATTAAAGGTAGGTTCCCTCAGCAGTGTTAACCCAGCGAAGAAACATCCAGGTTGAGCTGTCACAGATATAACTGGTCAGATTATTCAGGTTATTGGAGACAGACTCATTCATATGAAAGTCTAGGGTGTTGTCTTCTCATTCATAAGTGTGTTGGCTAAATGTTCTTAGTAAAGCAGTAAACTACATGGCCGAATGGCTTTATTTCCCCTGAGAAACTCTGTGAACACTTTCTTATCCGTGTGTGCACAAAAGGAGCTGTGGCGTAACACTACAACATCTGCAGCAGTGGGGTGGTTTAGTCTGCATCGGTCCCGAAAGTCAGGCAGACTCTCAGACCTAGCCGTGAACAGCTTTGGAGCCTAACTGTGACTCAGTTTCGACTGTTAGCTCAGGTGTAAAGACCTCTCACTGCAAAGTAGTGAGAAGCAGTTGCAGTGTAACTATCCAAGTACCTAATGCCTAAGGTAACTCTCCGATGGAGACAAGTCCAAAGAGACTCAGCACCCAGAACTTGCTCCCTCAGTGTGGGGGAAAAGTCTGCGGCAGAGCTTTGGAGGGGTCCTCTCAGCCCTTCCTACCCTCTTTCTATGCGTTTACTCTTAGGCTGGGATACAAGCACTTTTGTTCCTCTGAGCACTGGATTTTATTCTGAGGTTAGTACAGAAAAAGGGTGAAAACGAAGCAAGTTTTCTTACTGCCTTCCTGATTCGGTCAGTATCTGCGCCTATAAATTCGGATTTGTGTTCTGATTTTACAAAAATATTACGTAATGATAATACACTACTATCCTAAAAGAAAAAAGAATAAGATAGTAATACATTGGGAGAAAGTTAGACACAATGATTTATATTTTCTTACTGAAGAATTTCCTTACTAAGGAAAGAATAAGAGGACTAACAGAGTTATTTCAGAAATCATTATATGAAAAAAATAAAGTACATAAAAATAAGCCAACAAACTTGAAAGTACCACTTGCAACACTGAGATGTTAAGACATGGATAAAGCAGACTTTTTTCTGTCTGATATGGTTTTTTTTGGAACTCTCAGAAATAAGACTATAAATCAGTTTTTAGCCAAACTTCATTGGAAATTGACTTAAGGATGTTTAATGGAAAAAATAATACATCATTTTCATTTGGGTTCCTTTAATTAAGAACTTTTCATGTTGCTTGGAACTGCATAGGCAGAACAAAAATATGTTCATAAATGGTTTATACTTTCCTCTATTTTATTTCTTTGAAATACTCATTACGAGTCCTTGTTTGGGAATACTGTAGTATATTTACCAAGACTTTTATTTAATTAACAGAAATGGTAAAGGAAGCTCACAGTGCATTTACTGGATTCTTCATTCTCTTCCACACAACTGTATTCATAAAGGACTCACTAACCAAAGCCTGGCAGGGTACAGCTTTAAAAACACCTGTGCTAGATGGACATGGACTTTCCTCAGTGCATCTCTTGCATTCTCTCCCAGGTAATAAAGCGCTGAAATAAGCACTTTAGGAACAGTTAAAAGAGATGCTGTATTCTTCTACTCTATAGCAACCTAAAATCTATTACTTTCCCTTATAAACTGAGACGTAGTTAGCCTGGCATTGGTGTTGTTTTGAACTCCTTGCTTGTAAGAGATGATGACCCCCCCAACCCTGCTTTGAGCAGAGGGGTTGGACTAGACAATCTCCAGATCTCCCTTCCAGTCTCCATGATTCAGACTGTATTTTAGGAATAAGACAGTCTGCTAAATTTACATCTTTACATTGTATTATAAAAGTATTTCTAGGTTTCTAGATTTAAACTATAGTAATTCAGCTATTATCCCCGCAAAATGAAACCTTTGGCAGCAGAACTTCACACGCACTAAATGACAGAATATGCATCAATATTCAGAAAGGGAATAAACACGTAAGGCCAATTCACACAGAAGGTAACAATTCATCTTCTCTAACAAATCGTACAACCAACCTCTGTAAAAGCCTCAGTGAGAGCACTTGCTTATTTCAAGTACAAAACAAACAACTTTGAAATACTATTTCCTCTTTAAGTACAACTTATGATGCACTTCATTTTTATTTTAGGTTCTGTGTTTTTTAAAAAGGCCTAGCATGTTGCCGCTGTATAAACAAACTGACATACTCCCAAGGAATATCTTTGTATTCTCAAAAATCAGGAATGCTATAAGCAAGGCAGACCACCTTCCACCGGAGATCCTGTTTTCCTCTTTATGATGACAGACATCAGTGGCTTTAAGGTGGAGAAATCCAGGCAGTGAAGACAATGTTTATCTCTGTAGTCCAAAAGACTTATTCCTTTACCTTCCAAATTGCAAGCATCCAGATCATATGAAAGGTAAAAAAAAAAATAATAATAATAATAAAAAAATAAAAAATTAAAAAATTAAAGTGCTCCATTTCTAGAAATTTGCTGCATCAACATTCTAGTGACAGAGGCAATAACTCATTGTGTTACAATTCTGACCTAAATCTTACAGGTTTTAGTATTAAAGAAGGAATACTATAATATTTGCAAATAGGGATTTTCTTTTTTTTAATCATGAATCAAAGTTTTAGTCTTTTTTCTACAGAAAATGTCAGAAATAAGCTTGAAGAAATTTATTCACAGGAAAATAATGCATTACTTCATTTTTAACTAATTATTGTGGTTTTGCAAGTTGACCAGACTTCCTGTACTTTTGAAGACAAAGAACAAATTGCTCACATTAATTTTTACAATCTCCCCATCCAAGTATTTCTTCCAAGTAAAATTTTATCCCTATTTCAGGCTCATTTTCTGTATTGCTACTTCACAGTTATTGGAACTACAAAGCAACTTTTGAGCAGACAGGCACATTAAACAATAAGTGATAGAGGGAAACATTCACAAGATGAATGGTAACTGAACCTGCAACAAGAATATCTAAGTCTTTTTTGAACTTTTCTAGTTACTTGGGTTTCTGTGCAGCTCATCTAAAACTGGAACCACACCACTTTGGAAATTAAAATCCTTTCCTACCTTCTACAGTTGTTACCAATTCCAGTTTGAAAAACTTAATAAATCTCTAAGTAACACATAGACCATACATATGAATCACACACAGACTTTTCATTCTGTACTCCTGAATCTTAGTTCTTATTTTTACCAAATTTTAAAAAGATTTTATTTGCAATGAAATCGGAAAAGCCATTGCAAATATTTTACTGAAATCCTGAAAAATAAGCAACAATATGACATTAGTATATACACTGCAAATCCAAGCAAAGCTGCTCTACTAGAATGACCGAACTGTCTCAAATACTTGCAATAAACACTTAATTGGCATTTTCTCCTCAAAGTACTTCACGAAGCGCCACCTTTCCCTTTGCTTTATAGAATTCCGATACAAATATATTTTTATGTGGCCAGTAAGAGCTGTTTAGATAAATATTCTAGAGACCAGGATAGAGAAGTTAATTCACTTGTTCAGGGCCACAAAGCAAATTAAGTCTGGAATACACTGTGGTTTCCTGGCCTTAGTACTCTCTGACAGGAGTCCTTTAAAAACCTGCTTATTCTTTAAGGCTAGTTCCACTCTCGCAGTACTATTAGAAAAACTAGAGATATAATAAAGCCTTCATCGATACAGATAGATCTTACTAGATAGATCTTACTACAGATAGGTCTTACTTTTAAAATAGATAATGAACTCTACAGTATACTTCATATTATTTTTTAAAATACTAATGAGTATTTGCTAAATACTAAAAATATTTGCTAAATACTAAAAATATTTGCTAAAAACATTTACTCTTTAGACAGCAGAGACAAATAACAGTTGTTTTATGGTATTATTTTCTTTACAGAAAGAACCTTAACAGATGATCTCTAAGGTTTTTCAAATGCCATAGCTTGTACTGTATGTTCATACATGCAAATGTTTGGCATACTGAATTTTAAGTCTGTACATACACATGTATGTCCTCTAAAACGAAGGCAGCATATGTCAGAGATTCAATAGGTAGTGCAAAACTATACTAGGGATATGAATTCATTTATACTGCTTCTCATTTGTACCAGCTGTTCACAAACCAAAGGCTAGGCCAGCGCTGACCACTCTGACAACACAGAATGATGAGTAGCTGGAAGGATGTTTTTCCTAATAAACCAAAAGGAAAGATGCCCTCACTACTTGGCTTGTTCAAAGCTCAATGATGTTATCAAAAAATTGCACCGAACTTGACGAAGTCAACTAAGCAAACAAAACAATCTAGCCCTGCCCTGCCCTGCCAGTAGTTTCATCTGCTGATTAATGAAACGGTTTGTCAGTCTGCCACATAATAGATATGGTTATGGCCCACCCAGGGTAACAAACAACCCACAGATTAGATCCAATACTACTGTCATAATTAATATTATCCAAATGATGAATTCTATGAAAAAACTTGTAGCAGTTTGATTGAACTTTGGTGTGGACACAGCATTCAGTTTTAGCCTGTGTATTTTGATTGCCTGTAGAAATATTCCAGATTAAACCAAACTAACAGTCTGCACCCTTTGTACCAGTCTACTTATACAGACTAAATTTATTTTGGTTAATGTAGATAAACCCCAGTCTGGGAAGAAAAATTTGTAAAGAAAGAAGAATAGCAAGTGAAAGCGGCTTCAGGGACACGCAAGTTTCTTCAGATAACTAGGCCTTCAGAGGATGAAAGAAAAATAAAAAGTATTTTAACAGCTCTTTTACTGGAAGCTTGCCCAAGGCTGAAGCAAAAGGTATGTACAGAATTCAGTGGAAGACAGACAAATATTCTCATCATCATTAAGATAAATGACATTAGTATTTCCCATCCTTAACTAAGGAGGAAAAAAAATGAGTATATTTCCGTTCCTCCCTACCAGAAGTAAACAATAACTAAAAAGCTATTGGATTTCCCAATTCAAAAGAACTTTCTGCCCACTCATTAACAGAGGATTCTTGACAGTATCACCAAAATACTGCACACAAATCATTTTTGTCCTCAATTATCTCCTCTTCCTGCTTCATCTTGAACTCAAATTCAAACATGTCAAACAACAAAATTCCCTGGTTCCTTAACATTTTCATAACTTTATCTGGTTAAATGATAGCCAAAGGAGACTCTTTATATGACACTTCCTCCAAAATCCTTCTGTGCTTAATAAGCACATCTGTAGAACTGTAGGAAGGCGAATACTGTTCCACAAATGAACAAGTTTGGGTGCCTACAAAAGATCACATTAAACAAACAAACAAACAAACAAAAATCCTAGGACACACACAGACACTGACTGGGATGTAAACAGCTAGAACGACAATGAAGTGATTCACTGATAAACACAGAACTGAATTTTTCCAAAATATCCTGTATCACCTTGAAAAGAGAACAGAAGTTCGAAAAAGATGCCCCATTCACAGGACATCAAAAAGCTCCTAATTAAAAAAAAGAGTCCCAACAAAGTCTAAAAGTAAACAAAGTCTATTTAACCTTCAAGGAATGAGAAATCCTTATGTTCTCCACATGGTACCATTATGTTTATCACTAGTTCTAATTATAAACTGTATTGCAGAGGTTTCTTTTATTGAAAGTTTGGTTAACATATCTTTTATTTCAAACCACCAATAAATAATCCTTACTACAAAACAAAGCTACAAGAGAAACAATAACGCTCCACTGGCAACCTTTTACTGTGACTTAATTAGAACTTAACTGCTGAACTACTATTTTTCTAAACAAAACAGTAAAGCATGCTCAGAAGCCAGTCATGTATTTTGACTCTCTCAACAATCATCACTGAATGCTTAACAATATTCAGAAAACAGTTTATTATGTTGCCACAAGGAATCATCCTACCTTTTATTTTGTTGTTACCATGAAGAAACAGTTGCCTCCCATCAGTATGAAGCTTTGTTCTCCCCATTGTAACAAAATGCATCATGTGCCAGCATTAACTTTATTTCTTTCCATAAAAAGGGTGAGGACCTTCGGACAGCATTTTCTAAACTATTTTGGATAAAATCCTCTAGCCTAAACACTAGTCTTCTTTCCTCTTAATTAGCCCTAGTATAGCACCACTCCTTCCTGATCCTTGTAGATGCACTCAACCTTTCCAAGCACATCCTGAACTTCCTCAAAACGGTAAATATAGTTGCAAAATTGGCCATAACCTTTTATGGTAGCAATACTCCCTTTATAGATAATATAGTATATCTAAGATGAATAAATTTAAAATGTGCAGGCTCATGAAAGATCTTTATTGCATGAAATAATTTAAAATGTATTTTGTATTATATTTTTGTAGGCAGGCTCTTTCCATGTATTAAATTAATATGGCTTTAAACAAGATGCCTGCATAAATTTTTCCAGAATTTTTATTTCTAGAGATATACATGAAACCCATACACTACAAACATTTATGTTTAATTAAACAAATATGTTTTTAAACAAGATACTAGAATACATTTAGAAAATCAGTATAAGAAAATTAGGGCATGTTAAATTACAACATATATTACATAAAAATTGCATCTATGTGAACACTGACATGTCTTAAGGTTCCACTCATTTTGCTTATGCTTGCAATAAAAAAGCAACATAACTGTATTTCTGAAGTTTGACACTCTGCTACATTTATAAATTGACCTGAAGAACCTATCTGTGATTTACTCCCACTATGCGTACATGTTTCAAATGTGCTTCTTACTCATCAGCCAGAAGAGTCATCAATAGTAGGAACAACCAGACAAAAATAAGCATCAGGCATTAGACATGCTAAGCCATATGTCTCAACAAATCATCTTAACCAAAGTACTACTGTTCAAGGGAAGTAATTTTATTTCTCTAAATCATTGAAAGAGAAGGACAAAAACTTAAATAATTAAGTGCATGAATAAAGAGATCACTGCTCTTAATTTATCTTCCCGTGCTTCAAGTCTCCTCCACAACACAATACTGAACTTATGATCAAAAACATTCACCAGCAGGAGCAATTCTCTGTTCACTTTCACATAGGAAGTAGTTACTGAATTTCAGAAAGGCCCTCAACACAGTTCAAAAAAACATCTTCGGAAATAATGGATGGGCAAAATTTTATCTAGCTTAGCCAGATCTATAAATAATAGCTTTCTTGGTTTGTTGTTAGTAAGTGATCCTATTTCTGGGCCAGGACTGCAGCTGCCTTTCCAAGGGAGCCCTCAGAGAGGAGTTCCCTCACTGAATCTTCCTCTGACAAGCAACCGAGAAGCCCACATGGAAGTTTAAACACTGGAGCTGTACCGCTGCCAAAGGCTCTTTTGTAGCCATGCAGGAGTATCCCAAGCCTGCGATTCCACTATAGGATGGAGACAAAGCATCACTCATTAAGAAGGGCTAAGACTTCAGATACAAGAAGTAATATTATCAGAACAGAAAATAAATACAATTATAAAGAATCAGAGAGGAAAAAAAAAAAAAATCAGAAACAGGGCATAAGGGGTGGAAAGGCAGGGAGCCCTGAGCCCTGAGGGCTTGGCACCTTCTGCCGCTGGCCAAAAAGAGCTTGGTTTTCCTACAAAAGTCCAGCTGGCACATCTGATGCAGCTGAGTGCCCACAGGCAGAGGTGGCTGAGGAAGAAAAGATTTCTTTTTCGTGTAATATGCACGCATCAAAGCACAAGAGCTTTTAAGTGAAATCTGCTATGCAAGACTGTAGTGTGTAACCAACCACTTTTGACTGTTTCCTGCTCTTTTGGTGGTCTTTGGATTTGCAAGATGCCATCGAAATGATTTACAGGCAAAATGACAGTAACTGAAGTCTGGTGAATAGTTAATGTTTTCAGATGTACACCACAGATCAATTTGCACTTTCTACTCTCCCCTTTATCTGCAAGTACAAAGACACTACACAGAACCTTGTCCAGTCTCGCATATCATCAGTTCACTTCCAGTGTAGGAGTATTTCACATAAATGGGAAAATCAGCTAAAAATGCTCATCTCCTCATTTCATCAAAATGTGACCTACAGAACCTACATTTCTTAGGGAAGCAAAGCATATTAAAAACTATTACTGGTTTCTGACAAGTTATGCACCTGAGGTTTCAGCAGAAATTTTCTTCTGCCCCTTCCCCTACTTCTCTTGGATTTATTAATCTGTGCACTATATGAATAAGTATTATTTCCTCAAAACAGAAATGTTACTTAGGAAGCAAAACCAGTCTGAACAGCAAATTGCACTCTCACTTTTTCCTCCTCTGACATACTTTGCTGTGCTCTTAATTGAAGAATAAATGACAGTAATAAAACAAACTCCAGTGCTGATTTAAGCTCCCAGAGCACTATGCAAGTTAAAATGCAGCAAAATTAGCAAGATATTTTACCTACTGATTTACTTCATAGGCCCAAAACTGTTTAGACATTCTTCAATGTTTTAACTGTGGCCAGGGTAATACTGTGTGCATCCATCTATCTATCTATCTATCTATTATATATATCTTGCTTCTGAGAGACAGCAAACTAGTTTTTTAAAAAAAAAATGCATCTTACATGGTAGCTTTACACTGTTACTTTCATGTAAACACACTACTAATCAGAAAATCATTATAGTATAAGTGACTTGTAATATTTGATCAAGTTGCCTCTTAACATTTGCTTTGATAAAACTATATTAGGTTCAGCTGAATACTTGCACGTATATCAAGTTTTTCAGAGTTGGAATCATTTTTGCAACTGTCTTCTGAACCCACTCTGACTTTTCAAAGTTCTTTTTTGTGTGTGTAGTCTCCATACTCCCATAACGGTCTCACTGACGATCCACCTTTACTTCACATCCCTGCTGCTATTTCCCAGTGTAACATGTAAAAGTCCTGTTTGATTATCTAACATGATTCCACATCCTTTTCAGCATCACTCCCTTATAGAATATGGTGCCATAATGCTAAACTTTTGACATACATCTTTTGGTTTTAGCCATATGATGTTGCATTTGAGTGCAATAAAATACACTTACAGAGCCATTCAGTTCAAATATGCAATATGGACATACTCTCACCACTACTTAGCTGTCAGCTCTTGTGTTACCTGCACATCTTGCCAGTTGGGAACAATAATTGTCAAGTAAATCCAGTTTGAGCTATGTCCTTCTAATTTAGTAACTATTTCTACATATGTCTATTATTTTATCATCTTTTTTTAATGTGTTAGGAGGAAAATGGCCACTGCTTGATTCTATGAGCTACAGTGAGAGAATCTGAAGGAAAGCAAACCAGTTTTTCACCATTAGTTTATGCTGTTCTATGGACAAGTTCTCCTCAGCTCATCTAATCTCCTTTGTTAAAGACTGGCTTAAATCAGGTTTCTTTTTTGCCATAATTGAAGTCAGGGAACAATTAAACTTGCTCTTTTCTTCCCAATAACAAAATATTTCAATGATGACAGCATACTGAAGAAACAAACTCCAGGACTGTGACTCCTAATTACTTCTCCCATTTTCTATCTTCTTAACTTTGAAGCTTGGCAGCTCTTCCATGAGATAGAGCAGAAATATGCATGAGTTGTGACTCTCCCTCTAGAACAGGGAAAACTAATTGACAGCCTGAAGGCTGAATCCAGCCCTGCGAGACAGTCGAGACAGTCGTACTTGGCTCCCACAGTGGCCTGGAGCAAGACTGAACAATGTGCTTAGCCCACAGGAGAGCAGGAAAGAAAGAAAAGGGAACAAGGAGGAAGAGGGGGAGGGGCAAAGAAAAAGAGAAGGCGTGTGACAGCTGACTGGCTAAAAGTGGAAGCTCAACAGTTGCAGGAATTCCCCACCTTCCCCAGTTGGGTAGCTGGAGCAGCACCTAGCATGGAGCTGAGCTGAGCTGAGGGCAGGCTGGGTCCATCATCGAGGGTCTCCCCTGGATTGGGCTGAACTAGAGGAAAGATAGCTTCCTGGTACAGTGAGTTAGAGAACTATCCCAGGCTCTAGAATCAACATGCCTTTGAAAATGAGCTTTTAAGAGGTCGCTTTGTGAGCTCGAGTAGATAATTCATGTAGACAAGGGGTGAACCAGTACCCAAGAACCCACAGAGAACGGAGGAGAGGAAGGCAGCATCATTCCTACATGGAACCTACAATCTCTCCTAGCGGAGGTCATGCTCCTGGAGCATAGAGCTACTTGGAGTGTTCTGGGCAAAAAGTCCCCTCCTTCACATCCACTCACTGCGTGTTAAATTTTGCAAGGGGGCTGCATTTGACCTGATAGGCTTTCCTGGAGCATGGCTGAAATTAAAAACGGTGATGCTCATCTGGTTCTGCAGGAGCAGCCTTGAGTCTAGCAGGAACACACTAAAATGAAGTTAGAAAAACAAGCTAAGTTTGCAGTCAAGTGTCCCTGTACCAGGTTCTCTAGTGCATCCTATGGCAGCTATATATTATCAAGGTTTCCCTTTTGCAGCCTCCCCTCTTTAGACAATGAAGGGTTAAGCATACAATCATCTTGATATATTCATCTGGTCCATGAGCAGCTGGCGGGGGGTGGGGGGGGAATTCCCATAGGGAATTTTCAATCCAGGGTCTAGAAAAATAAATCCATATAAGGAAAACCTAAGATTACACGTTCGAGAACTAAATTTATATCCCAGCACCACCCAAAAGGGATAATTTTGGAACATTTCAAAGGACTTGGAAAGTTATTTGCAATTAGTGCTAAAAATAACTATGAAACATTTCAAATGGTCCTAAAGCACAGTGATGAAGAGCAGCCTTGTGAGTAACAAACGTAACCGTCAGTGAGCTCCGAGGTCTCACCACGGCCCTGACAAACGTTTCTGTGACCCTCCAAGCCCAATGCTTAATTTCTTCCTGCTTCAGTTTTGCTGTCTACAGAACTGCAATAGTAAGACTTCCTTCCTACCCAAGTGCAAGGACATTTAAACACTTGTAAAACGCCTTAGAAACCTTGAATTGAAATAAACATACAAAAAAACCCAGAAGCATATGGACATTTCAGGGTACTTTTAAAAAGAAAATATCATAAAGAAATACTAAGAAACTTTATCTTTTTCAGTATAGGGATAATATTTATTCAAATTAGCTGGCCTTTAGGATCTTGGTCTTTTTTTTTTTTAAGAAAATGTTGTGACTAATGTTTTTGTTTAAAAAATAGAGGCTTCATTACTTAAGTTGGTATTTTTAAATGGCGTAATTTGCAATACATACCATTCCACCTTTATTAGTGAAAAATATATATATTGAGGATAAATTTTACAACTTATTTTACTATCTAATTTTATCATGGAAGTTTTGATAGTCTGTTGTCTGCTTCTTTAATTATTATTAATCTACTTATAAATATATATACATATAACTTTGATCCAACTTTGCCAGCATATCAAGTTATCTTGCCAAAATTTTTGCTTGATGCCTGTTTATCAAAGGACAGTCCTTTCCACTGTATTTTAATTTAATGGTTATGCATAAAGTGTTACATAGATAAGTTTTCATGTATTTTGAAGAAAATTCAGTTAATTAACCAAACATGAAGTTATTAGAAAGAGCAGTCCAGAAGACACAGTTTTATAAAATATCTTAGAAAAGTCACATTATCAGTGGAGCCTTTCCTGTTTTAAAACCTCTCCACAGACTATACCAAAGAACTCATTCCACTAAAAAAAACTGGAGCCAAACAAATTATCTTCAGATAAAGATGTCTATGAGAGAGACTCACTAGTGTCTGATGAAAAATTTAAGAGCAGCATGGTATTCAAGGAATCTGCTTAATTATTGCCATCCTGCTCTTGCGGCATTTTTAGTCTACATACTCTGTAAACTTTAGGGAGAAAAGATAATTTATTTTTTAACCTTGGAGACAAATCTCCAAGTTTTAAAAGTTTCTATACTTTCTATCTGTAGTATAATCATTGTGAAACGATAAGGTATTGAGATAAATACGGGACTTTTCACACTTTCTTTAACAATTTCTTCCAGTAAAGCATTTACTAATAGGAATTGAAGAACAAAAGTAACCACAAATGCTTTTGCATCTGGAAATGGTTACAGAAACCAAAATGGTAACTGTGTATAAAATAGCACATTCACATATCTATAAGACTTGACTTTTTTGAGGAACATGGGTTAGAAAAAGTATTTAACACTTTTGCCATTACGTTTTTTTGTTAAATGGAATATTCTTAAGTTGTAAATTAATAAAACAGCTCACTTTTAGGGCTTTTTTTCAGTTTATTATGAACTTTTAAACTTGAATTAAAGCATGTATATAAGTAAAATATTAAATTTCAGTCAAGACAGACCTAGCGTACAGCTCCCCACCAATCAGTTTCGATAGAAGCACAAAGAAGCTCAGTGTAGAGAGTCCACATGTGTTTAATCTTTGATTAACTGAACAAAACTAAGAGCCTCCAGACGTATTTCTTTTAATCACAGGAAAGATATCTTTTCGGTTGCTTTGTTAGTAAGAGAGAGTCAGCAGATGTGTGTCTGGTCTGAAGGGAATTTCTCTTTCTCAGGAGAAAACAGTTTAAATATGAGAGGAAAAGCCATATGCTGACTATGCACTGCTTAACAGATGACGTAGAGAAGCATCTACCACCACAGGGAGAGGAACAGGGCAGTTTTCAAATTAAATTCCTTTCAAATTCAAAGCAATCAGCTGAAATCAATTTACATATAGGGTCCAAGTTGGGTCAGACAGTTGTCATCAAAACAGTCTGCAGACACAAAAATGTAAATCTATCTGTACTATAAGAAATGTTTTAACATGATGATAGAGAAATCAATTTATTTATAATTTTAAATACAGCAAATAAATATTTTCCCCCTCCTCCCCAGGGAATGGTGATTTAAAGTAATAATAAAATATGTCACCCATATACGCTATTTGCCAAAAGCTCTGTGTTCATAAACAAAAGGACATTGGCTCAATGCAAATTTATGCCTAAATTTAGCTCACAAGCAGGTGCTTCAGTACTTCAGGGAAATATGTTTTTGAATGGAGGACTGGGAAAAAAACATGAGAACAACCAATGCATGAGATTGTTACTCAGCATTCTGTTTCTCTGACTTTCCATTATTCTTTTGTCTATATCCTATTTTTTTCACCTATATTTTCATCTAGGAAATGTAAACACTAGTGAAAGAAGACAAATTATCTCCCTCACTTCAACTAGCTCTATCAAGACTTCTTACAAGGCAGGGGGAGAAAACCAAAATAGCGTTTCAGATTTTAAAGCAGAAATTGAAAACAAAAGAAATACTAGACTTAGCTAAAAAAGACATACAAAAATTCCTTTAGATTGGAGGGAGTTCACGAACCAGAAGCAGGAGAAGGCAGACTTTCTGGTCCTCCTGATTCACCGCACCAAGGAGCTCCCTCTGGCTTCTGCTCCAGGCTCTATCTTTCCCAGCCTGCTGGGGTGGACAGGTTTGAGACCTACCAAGCAGCATGTTGCCCACCACGGCAGCAAGGCAAGGAGTCCGACTACAGCAGACACTTAAAGACTGTCGCAGTAAGACCTCTATTTCCTTCTTCATGTACCTGGAGTTCCTGCCGTTATTGATATTTCTAGCTGATGTTAACATAGTCTGAATTGTTTTCCACGGGCTTCTGCACAGCAACAGCAGAACTAATTAGAGTTTGTGTAGCAATTCACTATGTTGGTCTGATTCAGGAAAAGGACTTATATACCTCTCAAGTTCATGCTTGGAAAGTTAGATCCCTCTAAACCTCAGCAATTTTAATCCAATTGATTTGTTGCGGAAACTAATGACTGATGGGTCTACATCTACAAGGCATAGCTTCTACCTCGTTCTAAGAACTGACTTCTCACTTTTGGTTTGAGGTTTCACATAGTCTTTTTACCCACAGAAAAACTGCCACCACATTCTTTCATTTATGAATTTGCTCAGATGCATTGCAATTTCTGGCAAGACTACAAAACACATAACTTATCTGAACATCCATCCTAACATGCTCACTGTAACATCCTAAGTTATTCATGAGTTTAAGAAGAGTCACAGTATCATCATCATCTAGCAAAACTTTCTGGGCTAAAGGTAGCTTAAACTCTTCTGCTTAACATAATTTCTGGCAAGACACAAAGTCATAAGAAGAGCTTTCATGGGTCAGACGAAGGGTTCATCTGGCCTATTATTTTGCCTCAACTTTGGCAGAAGTAGGTAATAGCAGACAGTATATTGAACAGGATGAGTATGAAGTAGTACAAGTATAGGGTAATACAAGGAAGCCCTATATAACTTAAATGCATTCTGTGACTGACAATCTGAGCTACATGCACTTTCATGAGCTTCTCTCATATAATTTTATCTAATTATTTCCTGAATCCACTGATACATTTGGGCCACGTTCTATGGCCCTGAACTCCACAGGTCAATAACATACTTCATTTTTGCTTGTCCTTAAACTTCCACCTGCTAGTTTTATTAAATACACTTACTGCCTGTTACAAGCAATAGTGGATTCTCCTGTTTATTTTCCAAATGCCATATATAATTACTAATACAGCTATCATATCTCATATCAGTCTGTTTCACAGCTAGAAGAGTTAGTCTATTCAATGTCTCTTCAGAAAGAAACCATTCTATAATTCTCTTCCTTGACACCCCACACTACACTTTTTCAGGGCTATAGGTCTTTTTGCATGGAATATGCAAGATGCGAACAAATCACAAATTCATACCATGCATGCTATATTTGTTAACTGTAAAAAAATAAACAAACATAGAAATACTTCAGAATTTACTGCCTTAACAGAAAGTAAGTGCTATTACTCAAACACTATAGAAATTAAAAAACATCCTTAAGGCACTAGACAGACTAAAACCTGTTACATCCATCTTCTATTGATACCCTGCTCCTACTCCTATTCCAACAAATCAAAGTGAGACTCTTCAAACAGTATTTGCTTAGAAATGCGTAGGAGGAAAAAGAGCTACAGTATTCACTTCTGTGTCTCAGACTGAGCAACTTACCTTATCTTTGCTATTAAGAGGATACAGGTAACAAATGTGCCCAGAAACCTATCCCATTTTCATCTGTCCTGTTTTCCACATAATTTCTACTATACCAACAGATTCAATTTTAACTCATACTGGTAAAGAACTAAGTACACTGACATCACCTAAGCCAGCTGCATCTTCTAGCCTGGATACTGCCTGCATTTCTGTCAGCAATAGTGGAAATTTTATCCATTTTAATTTCCTTGGTGACAAACCAGTATGTGCTTCTAATTCCTGAAGTGAATAGGAGTCTTTCATTAGAAATGCCCTGTTTTCAAAGTAGTGGTAAGTCTCAAATGTATCAGCATCTAGAAAAAGCTTTAATTTCTTACATCTGTATCGTGGTTATCCACTAATGATACCACTGACCTGTGAACTGTCATGGAATTAGTCATACTGTTCAAATATTATGCCGACACACAGCCTCAATAAAAATCCTCTTACTCAGTTTCCAAAATACATTGAATCTTAGCATTTCAGATCTAACAAGAAAGATATAAATAATATGGGATTTGAGTCATCTCCATGGAACAACAAAAATCATAAAACATGAATTTTAAGTATGCAGACTATATAACATTCAGGTCTTTAAAAATTTCTCTTATGTATTCCCAAATATATATAAGTTGTATTTTAGATAGTACAAATAGAGATTTTCCTTTAAGGATAGATTTACACAAAGATGCTCCACCATACCAATGACATTTCCAACCAAGATTTTTCTTTTTTTAATCTGTACACCATTTTATTCCTCAATGCAAAAATTAACTTTATAATGCTCTGCACAACATGATCATCCAATGACTCTGATAAGCCACCTTCCTTTTTTAGATCATTTATTTCATGAGTATGGGCAAGACTAACTCAATCAAACCTTCACTAACCAACACTAAAAAAATGTAACTGTTGGTTCTGTTCTCCCTCCCACATCCTCCAAGTGTAGACCTTGGCCTGAAGAAACCTAATCTTTCAACAAAATATAAAATGAAAAGCTCAGAAACACCCAAAACCATTTGCAATATCCTGAAGCTATACTGAATTGCACATTTGAAACAAAAATCATCCACACAACTTCTATGTGAGGCTTTGCCTCATAAAACATAACAACATGGTTTGCCATATATGGGCTTTTACTGCATCTGACTGCAAAGTATTGTACATAGCAATTGTCATAATGCAGCTCTCCCTAGCAGGGTCTAGATACTCTGAAACCTGTCAAACAGGGGGACACTCTCTTCCCAAGGATGCTTCACTGGCCTTTATCTGTGGCTTGCTCGGTGCTACTGAGAAAGTCCACAAATCAGTTCTAGAATCTATGGTGAAAGGAGAAATAAAACGTGACCTGTCCTTGGCTTGGCAGGAGTACATATTCCTCCAAAGAAGTCCCCAAGGGACTAGCTAAATCTAAGCTACCTTCACTGTGGGACTGTTTGCTTCAGATCCAACAGAACAGATTCAATCTCAAACAATTTTCATGGAGGCAACACCTTTAAAGCCAAAAGGAGTCTTAATTTATGTGCACTTTATACACAGAAATTATTTCTGTTCTCACTAGAATGCAAATATAATTTTAAATATATTTCTTAATATTCCTAAAAGAACTGTAGCTTTAGTTACTGTATATAGTCTTTTATAACTAAATATGATTTATTCTCCTATGTTTATCACGCACTAAATGGAAGCTGTAGTGTGCACCAGAGAAAGCATCTATTGGCCTCTTGCAAAGAGGATGCAGCGCAGACAAAATGACCATGAGCTAAAACTCAGTCTGTAACTATTTTAGTGAGTCTGTGGTGCAGATCATGGTTCTAATGGCAGCATTCCTTCACCAAGTTAGAGAGAAGCCTTATCTTCTCCAGGATGTGCAGAGAAAAGATTCTGCACAGGTCATTCTAAAGATAGCAGCAAATACTAATGCTGAAATCCAGTCCACAAAAGCATCGGCTTTTTTTCCCCCCTCAATTTGGTGAGCTATGAATTGTAAAACAGCATGCAAAGGAAGCAAGTCATTAAAATTACTTTAGCATAACTTCTAAGAGCAAAACTCTGAAAAAAAAATTATTATTAAGAAATGTGGAAATATAGTAAAACAGGTAGCTGTTGGAAGCACAGAAAGTATACCAGCATTATCCATATGCATCGATGTCAAGCCTACTCACTTGTATGGAAGTCAACCATAACAGCAAATAAACAGCATTGTTTTTCTGAGGTTCATCCAACACTAAAATGATACTGTCTAGTAAGATAAAAGCTTTGCTTATTGCTGGCAATATATTTAGTTCTTTTCAATGAGGAAAAGAACTGATGGCTTGGTTAAAAGAAAGGGCATAATTTTCTGAAGCCATGGGTGTCTCCAACCATGGAAATTCCAAAATGTTTCGTTCATTGTCATGCAACTGAAAAGGGAATAACCCATTTTATGCTTGATTCTTTTCAAAATGGCATTGGCTGCACATTAGGGATCATTTAAAACATAAAACATTTACAAAAATTAAATGGTCTGAATTTTGACACTGTTGCACCATTTGCAGCTAATAATGCTAATATTTACTCAGAGAGACCCTATCCTGTCTAAGATTAATGGAAAATGAGAATGAATTTTCCAGCTAATTGAACAGCTCATATTCTGCATAACACAGGAAAATGAACTACAGATAAGTCATCGCTGATCTTTAAGATTCTGTAGCAACCTTTTCTTCACCTGCCAAAAGAATTTCAGAACAACAGGGGATATTTCGTTGTATCAACATTAATTAACGGTAACGCTGATGAAACCATCCTCTCCACAGGATGGTTATCTCTATTCCTTGAAATTCAAAGGAACTTGAAGTGTTTTTAATGATAAGGTGGCACCTGCATTGACTGTATGCCATTTTTATTCCTTTTAAAATCACATTAAAAGCCTTTGATGATGCATTTTTAAAACTAGAACAATGAATCTAATGCATACTGAAGATTATGTTACAATGAAGACTAAGCTATACGAAAGAATCATGACAAAATCTCTGGTCATAAATACATTTCTTCAAAAACTCATTATGACACGACATGGGAGGAAAAAATAGGAAAGGATCTAATTTAGTGGGAAACATCAGATTTCATATCTTGATTTCATCAAATAAAATCATCTTAAATTGATTCAGCCACCTTCTCTGAAACTTGACACAGGCCATATGTGGATTGCTTGCATAAGGATAAGTTCTGTTCATAGACAACCTGAACATACAGATTCAACGCACTGCCTTCACATGTCAGCACTCTTCCACTTGAAAACGGATAAAAATTATTTCATTTCCATCCAGTAAAGGAAATCACCCTAGCAATTCTGGTTCTCATTTGGAATTTGCTGAAATATTTTTTTTTCCATTTGCATGATGCTATAACCTCAAACACTTCAAGTGTTTTAAATGTTGCTATTTTATCTTTAAACCATGTTATATGACAGTCATGAAGGCTCATGGAAGGTCAATTTTTCTAACCCTGAACTAGGATTATCAATGTAATAATAATATCATTAAATCTGAGTACCATAATAGCCATAATAATTAAGCATGTCCCTTTGCTGCACTATCAGATTTCTGTGCATACACATTTCCTTATCGCCTTTCTTTTTTTGTTTCACATTAGAAATTTAAAGGAGCTGTACACATTAAAAATATAAAATGGGAATATAAGACCATTATTTTGTCAGAGAGGTTGAATCAGACATAGAAATTTCTTGTTTTTCACCCTACATTTTACAAGCAAAAGTAAATACAACTGGGTAAGGATTTTGTAAATATGGGAGGTTTCTAAAGCATCTATTATTTTCATTAGGCCTGAATATGTGACTACATCATTTTTGTTTAACAAAAAAAATTTGGATCTTAACATTTTTATTTTAGTTCTTTTATTTAAGATAGACCAAAATATGCATGTAAGACAGAGCATAGCAGCTGTTTAAAACTTTTTCCCTTCCGGCAATTTTTAACATAACAAAGAATGAAGTTTACTTCTCAAACTTTAAGGAATGCAACATCACTGCATCTAATCTATGCATCTACTGTACTACACAGTACAGAGACGGAGAGAGAGAAAGAAAAACAGACACAAACACATACACACACTAGCATCTAGAAATAAGACAGTAAGTTTCAAATAATTTATTTTCTTATTTCAACACATTTTTTCATTCATTCTCAGGTCTTATTTGGCCAAGAGGTTTCACAGCAGTGACATTCAAGCAGGAGTTCCTAATGGTACTAACAAATGCCTCCAGTACTGTAGTTGTCAGGAGGCTTGTAAAGGAAGCAGAAAAACTAAAGAGAAAAAATGAGGCTCTATCTTTAAGAATTAGGTGGATGCCTTAAAGGATTATGTTGACATTCAAACTCTCGATGTTCTTCAACTAACTGTAATGGCAGAGGAAATTATACACCTAAACTTACATGAAGTAGCTAAAATAATTGCTTTTACTTTCCTAACACACAGATCACTAAATTATAAAAAGCATCACATTTACAAGCAACTTTGATATCACAGTTGCACAGAAATTTCTCCTAAATGATGTTACATTGTTTTTTAAAACATGCTTCAGAGGCTGTTTTTAGTAAGCCAGGCTTTCAATTGTTGTTACAGCTGCATACTAAAGGTTAGTTTCAAGGCAAACCTACCACTGATAAATGTTTTAATAAGCATTACCAACAGCATTATTATGAAACCTTTATTGACTCGAGCAACTTTTGTTAATGCCATTACTTGTGGGCATAGCTTCACCAATTTTTTTTTTTTAATGTACTTTTTCCTTTGAAACTTTGGGAGGAAAGCAAGCAAACAACCAAACCTTTCTATTTAAACGTCTGCCTTTCACTTGAAAGGAACAAGAAACAGTTTCATCACCATGCTTTGAAAAGTTAGCAGTGATATAGCAGTGATACTAATATTTGCTTTTTAATTTAGGATGAAAGAATAGATAAATGTTTTTGAAGGATCAGTTTGATGAATCACTGTCCTACAGAAGCATATGATACATACTACATTACAGTGCAGCAGCACTGTAAGAAAGAATAAATGAGCTTAATAAGATTCTCCTAAAAGCAAGAGTCATCTTCATTATAAATAAAAGAACAAATAAGCTTTTGACTCAGCACTAGCCATCAGTGAAAGGTAACAGCTGAGGTAACAAAATCTGCAATTTATTCATTAATTTCAGCTTGGTTTAAACAACGATGCTACACAACAGCAGTCAGGAGGGAATGCTCACTAATTTAGCATAACATAGTACATACAAAACATATCATGACTCTTTGAAAACAATATCCAAAGAAATATGCCTTTTCATTGTGAGGACATTAGTGTTTGAGAACCACTGAAGAGATGGAGAAGTTAGGTGATCTTTCATATTAACCCCATGCTATGGAAGTTTTTCAATGTCACTGCATGGTGCATACTAGGAGCAACTGGGATTCTTTGGGAACTAATGGAGAAAGTACTTGGAGTAGTGTCCATTGTAAATTAAAAACAAATGTCAGCAAACTTTTATATCCAACAGCGTACTTCATGTAAGATCTTAGGTATCCTCTTATTGAGGAAAGAGGTAACATACATACGTACTTCCTTAGAAATACTTTTGCAAAAGCAAGCCTCTTGAAAAGCAAATTCATACATCAATGGAAAATAAAGCTGTTTTCATAAAAGTTACCCTAGAACTTTCATAGCAAAACTGAAAGCTATCCTCTCAAAGAAACATAATTTGAAATAAAGATTCATGAAGTCAGTGACCAGCAAACACGACCAATTTCATTCTTACTTGATTTTTCTTTAGATCCTCAAAATCTTTAGAGTGGAGAGAGAATGATGAATATAAGCCTGCAGCTATTGTTGCCACTCTTGATTACTGATAAATGCTACATAACAGACACCTGCAAGATCAAGAGATATCACTTTCCTCAAAAAAGAGTACTTGCAGGAAAATATAAGAAGAAAATTTAAATACTGAAGCAATCTATGACATGGCAATAACTGAATTTGATCTTGATCAGGTGCATCTGTTCAGACAATCTTCAGCCACTCAAGCACATGAAGCAGCTGCAGTCACTTTCCAGTCTGCTGATGGGTAACACTTCTGCTTTTCCAAAATTGCTTTTGCTTCTCCCCTGTGAAAAATGACTTTTGTTTCCCAGTTGTTTATGTGATAGCCAGAACTCTGTCTCAAGCACTTACTCAGAGAAGCACGAATAAGTTCCGGTTTGTGCTCCCACCTGTAAAAGCTGACATTTACAGCGAGAATTATCCAGTTTCGTTTTGACAGGGACATGCCCTTTATCACGTTCTTTAGGAGCTTTCACCACCAGGGAATGTGTCACTTGTAGGTAGTAATCTGAAACCAGTTACATTCCTCAAAAACAAAACACGGAACTAATTTAAGTAGGTCTCCAGTGATCAAAAGGCTGAGTTCAGGAAGTCAAGAAGAGGGAGGCAAACAGCCATGTAGTGGTGTAAGGCTGTGAAGGATGATTACGGTCTTATCTGATTATCCCATCGCACACTGGTTTTGGACTACCATACTGAAGCTTCACTCTACTGCAAATTAAATTTGAAGATATACCGTGAGGTTCCATTTCAGAAATTCTGTGGGAATAACATTTCAGATAAAGATGAAACCAGTCAGCTAAAAAAAAAAAAACTTCCCCAAATTAAGCAGGAGTTATGTCTCCTTTTTTATTTAATTGTCTTGTAATTCAGCTTTCTGCTGGGTAACCATTTATGCAAATTTATATCCTTCCCATTTATGAAGATCTTACGGATCTCAATTATACAGAAAATGTCATGCAATATTAAATTATCCAGCTACATTTCACAAGGCTGTGTAGCTCAGTATGGTTTTACTAGTCTCTAAAGTGTCTGAGAGATTTTAATTCTTGAAATATCAAGTGGCTTGCTATTTGATTAGGGAAAGTTACAGTCCTGGTAACATAATCGAACAGAATGTAGTCAGTGTGTGTTTAAGTAATGCTCTGGCAGATTTAAGAAAGATACCACTGTGCCAGTCAGAAGGATCATCTTGTTTTTTCCGGCCGTTTTTTGGTAAGGGGGGGGATGGGGCATGGTTTCAAGGAAATAACCATGGAAACTGCAGGAAATACAGCTGGAAAAAACATTTATGGGGGAAAAAAAAACCATCATGGAGAGGATATAACAAATCCACAATATCATAAGTGGAAGCATGGGATCTTCCTGCTTTTTGGAAGGGCCATAGGAGGCAGAGATTGGAGAAGAAAAAGATGTCTCTAATTCAGTTTGCTGAAAGTAAATAGCATTTAGATCTTGTTCAGTGTTATTCAGCAAGGACTACACTGTCATGACAGAGATACACATCAGTGGAAGAAAATGCAGCATACTTTGGATTAGATGACATGCACGCCATAGCCCATTCAGCAAAGAAAAGGCGATGAACAGAAAAAGAGGAAGGAACACTTTTTTCTCCCATTGTGTTCTACAGTTACTGAGGATTTTAGTCCCCGCAGTTGCAGATATCATATCTAAAGTTGTTTCGAAAGCTCTTAAAATACACATATATTTAAGAAGACAAAAACATCTTTTAATATTTTTGCACTTCAGAAATTTTTATAGATTTCTGAGATTCCTCTTCATTCCCCTGTTTGCCGCTGGAAAATCTATGCACAGTATAAAGAAAAGAATATGTCCAGCTTATTCCATAGACAATAAATTATTTTTGTGGTTGTCTAAGGTTAACATTTTAGCTGCTTAGAAGATGTACTACATGAAGAAATAACAGACATGAAAATTTATTTTTCGTATATATCTGAATCTGAAGTCATATCTACACATGCACTGAACAGCGGAAGAACATCATCTAACTGGTGGTTGCTACAAGAGGCAATGGCAGAAAACGAAGCAATAAATTCCTTACTGTATAATAAAACGTGAACTGGTGCACTAGACCAGGGCTGGTACCAGTGACAGCTAGCAGGTACAGTGCATAAAAAGCTTTTCTTTCTCACGATTCACAAAAGTTTTTTGGTTAACCTTACAGCATCAAAACATAACCAAAGGAGTACTCTAAATGATCTTTTGTATTCCCTAAGTGGACGCCAAATAAAGGCAATTTTACTGGGTAAACATACAAAAATTAAACCTGAACATAGGATTTCTAAAACAGCAATGGTATATGACAACTGTGGTATTCAAAAAAGGGTGTGCTGAGAAGCCAAGCAAAATGGTTTGTTGATTTGTTGCAAACCACTAGGAATGTAACTACAGTTTATAAAGATGATAGTATTATATCCATGTTCCACAGATTTTGAATTTCATGTAAATTTATTCTACTAGCCTTCAATTATTTCCATGTTCCTCACCTCTTCTGTGCTATTTTAAATATTTTGGTGCTTTTGCACTGTCACATCATTACCTTTTCTGTTAAAATTCTTTGACTATAATCTGCTGGGATACAATTAAAACTGTATAATATTACACTGTTACAGACCTAGAAACCTCATTTCCAAATACAGATAGGGATTCTTTTCCCTTACAACAATGTGGGTATTTATTTTTAAAATGAAAAAAAATTGCAAATCTTGACTGCATTTCAAACTTCTGAAACTATCCTTCAATATGAGAGTCATTTTGAACTGGATTAGCAATTTACTACTATACTATTGTTAGGTGGCAAACAGTTGAAGCCCCGTTAGGAGATACTCATCTTTTATTTTTCTCTTAAGTATTACAGAATCACAGAATTGCTGAGGTTGGAAGGGACCTCTGGAGATCATCTAGTGCAACCCCCCTGCTCAAGCAGGGTCACCTAGAGCACATTGCACAGGATTGCGTCCAGGCATGTTTTGAATATCTCCAGAGAAGGAGACTCCACAACCTCTCTGGGCAACCTGTTCCAGTGCTTGGTCACCCTCACAGTGAAAAAGTTTTTCCTCATGTTCAGATGGAAGTGTCTGTGTTTCAGTTTGTGCCCGTTGCCTCGCGTCCTGTCGCTCGGCACCACTGAAAAGAGTCTGGTCCCATCCTCTCGACACCCTCCCTTCAGATACTTGTACACGTTGATAAGATCTCCTCTCAGCCTTCTCTTCTCCAGGCTAAACAGGCCCAGCTCTCTCAGTCTTTCCTCATAGGAGAGATGCTCCAGTCCCCTAACCATCTTTGTAGCCCTTCGCTGGACTTGCTCCAGTAGTGCCACATCCCTCTTGTACTGGGGAGCCCAGAACTGGACGCAGTACTCCAGATGGGGCCTCACCAGGGCTGAGTAGAGGGGGAGGATCACCTCCCTCGACCTGCTGGCAACACTCTTCCTGATGCACCCCAGGATACCATTGGCCTTCTTGGCCACAAGGGCACATTGCTGCCTCATGCTTAACTTGGTGTCCACCAGCACTCCCAGGTCCTTCTCCGCAGAGCTGCTTTCCAGCAGGTCGACTCCCAACCTGTACTGGTGCATGGGGTTATTCCTCCCTAGGTGCAGGACCCTGCACTTCCCTTTGTTGAACTTCATGAGGTTCCTCTCTGCCCACCTCTCCAGCCTGTCCAGGTCTCTCTGAATGGCAGCACAGCCCTCTGGTGTATCCGCCACTCCTCCCAGGTTTGTATCGTCAGCAAACTTGCTGAGGGTGCACTCTGTCCCTTCATCCAGGTCATTGATGAAGAAGTTGAACAAGACTGGACCCAGTACTGACCCCTGGCAGACACCATTAGCTACAGGCCTTCAACTAGATTGTGCACCACCGATCACAACCCTCTGAGCTCTGCCATTCAGCCAGTTCTCAATCCACCTCACTGTCCCCTCTTCTAGCCCACACTTCCTGAGCTTGTCTATGAGGATGTTACGGGAGACAGTGTCAAAAGCCTTGCTGAAGTCAAGGTAGACAACATCCACTGCTCTCCCCTCATCTACCCAGCCAGACATTCCATCAGAGAAGGCTATCAGATTGGTTAGGCATGATATCCCCTTGCTGAAGCCATGCTGACTACTCCTGATCACTTTCTTGTCCTCCACATGCTTGGAGGTGGCCTCCAGGATGAGCTGCTCCATCACCTTTCCAGGGATGCAGGTGAGGCTGACTGGCCTGTAGTTCCCCGGGTCCTCCTTCTTGCCCTTTTTGAAGACTGGGGTGACACTGGCTTTCTTCCAGTCTTCAGGCACCTCTCCTGTTCTCCATGACCTTTCAAAGATGATGGACAGTGGCTTAGCAATAACATCTGCCAGCTCCCTCAGCACTCGTGGGTGCATCCCATCAGGGCCCATGGATTTGTGGGTGTCAAGTTTGCTTAAATGATCTCTAACCCACTCCTCCTCCACCAAGGGAAAGTCTTCCTTTCTCCAGACTTTCTCTCTTGTCTCCAGGGTCTGGGGTTCCTGAGGGCTGGCCTGAGCAGTAAAGACTGAAGCAAAGAAGGCATTCAGTAACTCTGCCCTCTCTGCATCCTTCGTCACCAGGGCACCCACCCCATTCAGCAGCGGGCCCACATTTTCCCTAGTCTTCCTTTTGCTACTGATGTATGCGAAGAAGCCCTTCTTGTTGTCCTTGACATCTCTCGCCCGATTTAATTCCAAATGGGCCTTAGCCTTCCTTGTCACATCCCTGCATACTCTGACAATGTTCCTGTATTCCTCCCAAGTGGCCTGTCCCCCTTTCCATTTTCTGTATACTTCCTTCTTCTGGCTGAGTTTTGTATTGGCAGAAACACTTAAAAAAAAAAAAAAAAAACCTTCTGGTGGTACTAGTGTTTCACATACACATCCAGATCCTGTCAGTAAGATTCTTACTGTAATCGCATCAAAATGACTTAAGACAGGGGTCACAAACAGATTTAGAAACTAACAGGTAAATTGACACTGGCAATGCTGTACCAACATTTGTGGCCTACCTCATGTTTCTGGGTTTTGACAAAAAACTGTGGAAGATACAGAAACACTACATGCAGTTCAAAGATTTCTTTGAGGTACCTCACAAACCGAAGAACATACAATAAGCATGGACAGAACTTTAAAACTCATTTTAAGGATCAATGAGGAGTACTAAAAGGAAACAACAGCAATAAGGTAAAATCAGATTCTCTTCACCATCAAGGTCCACTCAAAACTACACCTATAGGATATGGTACACAACATTTCTGAGTAACTGATCAACAAATGTCCTCAAAAAATTTGGATTAAATAGGTTATGCATTTGCTGGATAAGTATATTTTCAATTAGTCATGCACTAATTATTTTTATCAATAAAAAACAGTAACAAGGAAACAATGTGGCCACAGGTCTTAATAGGGTGTATTTACTGTGTCCCATGTGACGCTGGAGATCCTTCTGGTATATGCCTTGAGAAAGTACTTGTGATCTTCTGTGAATGTAGGTGCAGCTAAGCAAAGGGCTCAAGTAAACACACAACTTCCAGTCCGTTTCCTTGGCCTCCTGTAAGAGTTACGAAAATCTAGCCCCTCAGATAAATCTTTTTCTAAAGTTAGATGAAATAAATTTCACCACTGGTGTCTAACATTACTTGTCTGAAGTTAGGAGTCTAGTCAGACCTAATTACCAATACACATCATTTAGCCATTGGAGGGAGATTAGTATTTTGAGAGAGTAATTCATTCAGGTCTGAGTCAGCTCTTCAAGAGAGCACCAGGTGAACTGCTGTAGATCAGAGAGGAAATCTATAAAACTCACTTAAAACAGACACCTAACTTTTGGATAGGAAGAATTCCTCTCATATTTAAGTATTCAAAACTGATTTTTTTAACCTAGTCACAGCCTATGAACGCTGGAAACCCTTTCATGTACACTCTCTTCCTCTAAAATGAGTAGAATTTAAAGGGGATACAGGAAGAGATAAGCATAACAAAGTGACATGACAACATACTTGACTGTTCCTTCCTTTGGCCAAATACTTATAACTAGACAGATAATTCGTAAGCCACTTCTTTCAGAGCAAAAAAGGTCATTTTGTGTTTGTACACCTGGCATTATTTTTTCTAGTGCTTATTCATGCAACAACAATTCCAAATGCACCCTGTTGGATCAAATCCTAGCTTACCTGCCTCCTAGCATGAATTGCATTTTGCATGGATATTTGGTGAGCACAAAACACCAGTAAATTTAAGTATACAGTATCTAACAAACACTGAGTAATCATAACTGCATGGAAACATAAAAGATGTATGTGAGAATGCACAAAAATGTCTAAATTTCTACAATGATATGATACCTCTTCTATTTTCTTATTTTCCTCACTATTTCCTTATTAACAGGTATGTAACAAATCTATGCATATAGTTCATTCATTGCTTCTAACTCAATATCTCATATGAGAGGCAGCCCACACTTTATTTCCAATCTTCAAATAACGTCAAGGCCAGGTTGTTGCTAAAGCATGAAAAAAACGGTACTTACTTGCGACCTCCAGCGATGCATTATGACTTACAGCTTCCCCAAGGTAATTCCTTGCCACACAGATGTAGACCCCTTCATCCGGCCTGCTCTTGCGCCCATGCACTATGCGTAAGAAAAATAAAGATCCGCTGGGCAGCAACATCCGGTGGGAGCGCGGATCATCTTTGTCCGTTTCCACTCTTTCACCCCCTTTGTACCACTCAATTGTTGGGGTCGGCCTTCCTTCAGCTTTACAGTTTAAAGTTGCTGGTTCTCCTTTTGAGACAATTAAATCAGAAGGGTGTTCGACAATTCGAGGCGGGAAATCTTCTTGCCGAAGGCGGGAGCCTGCAATATAAAAATGCAGTTTTCTTATTAGATCGGTGCCTCGTACAGTCATAAAGTTTTGTAACATAACAACATAACCTATCCTGTAGTCCACGATTTAATAAGAATGGCTATTATCATCTTTTTAAAGTGAAAAAAATCTCAAAACATCTTTATTCATTCATTGAGTGCAAGGTTCTCCCAAGTGAATAAATTCAAAAGCATTTTTCAAAAGGTAACCTATATTAGTGAACTAAGCTTGTTCCTAATTCACATCGATTTGGTTGCATTATGCATATGCATTCTACATATGCATATGCAGAATTATGAAAAACCTCTACAGATATTATGCCATATTTGGCAAAACTACTACTTCTCTAATGTACAACACGAAGTCACAGCTAATCTCATCTGACCTTTTGGAGAGTCCATTAATTCACGCAATGCCTGTTGAGTAAGTCTTAACATCTCTAGTACTACAAAGTTACTTTGTTTTACCTGTAATGTCAGCTCCCTTTAGTGACTTGTTAAGCAGTATTAAAGAGGTAGAAATACATGGAATGGTGGAGTGCTTCATACAGCTGTTGTGTCAAGGAAAACGAGAGTAACTTCTTGCGTTATAAAATTTTTACTCTCTCCTACTATTTTTTATCCAATCTGGATAAAAACCAACCTGAGAGGAAAGTATCAGGGATAAAAGAAAATTTACAGGCAACCAAGCTGCTCATCTAGAAAAGCATTCAAATTCAAATTCAGCCTAATTCGAGGTGCAGCTGACGATGGCAAGGAAAAACTCTAATGATGGTCTGGATAGTTATATACCACAGAAGTATACGGCAACCAACTGGGTGCCCAAGAACTCTGAATTACACATAAGTAGCTACTGAGGCTTTTAGGTTTTTAAACCATTGACTCCCTTTCCATTTACTATTTTCCTTATTTCTCTCTTTCTTGACATACAATTTTACCATGGAGAAAATTAGTCTCTTGGGTCAATAATTCCTGATTATTAAAATTTTAAATGCCAAAAATTTTTTATTAGTATTAATAATATGGTTTTTGAACAGCTGTGAAGCAGTATGAAGAAATATGAGATCTGTTCACTGCAGGTTAGAAGACTGTAAAATGGCAAAGAAAAAGGAAAGGAGACAAGGAGAGGATGGTCCCAGAGAGAGTTCTGTTTCCAATATATACACTGAAAACACTCTGAAATGTAGAACTTGCATGTAAAGTTTATTTCACATTTCCTTCACCTCAAGATAATCAGTGCAAATTAAGCTTCACACTAATCAGCTAGCATTAACTGCACAATCCCAGATCTCCAGTAGTATGGCTTGACTACATTAAAATATGTTGGTATTCTTTATGCAGTACAGTAAGATAGCTTTATATGGATATTAATGTTTATTAAGTATGTAACAACTCAGCCAGCAAAGCAGCCTACTCTTCAGTCCTCTGAGAAAAGGTAATATAAGTAGTACTGTATTTAGGACTGTATTCCTAAACTATAGGAAACATTTTATCACTTGTCTATCTAATTTGTTGATTTCTGTTCAGATGCCCAAAATATCGCAAGACTCTGTAGTAACTAAAGCAAACAAGTACATTTCACATTCTCTTTTACCTACAACAACTACCTGAGACATGAAAATTAAAGCAAGAGCAAGCAGAACAGAAGCCAGGAAACTCCCAAATACTTTTGCTAGCTACACATCATTACGCGGCTCTGGACCAGATGCTGGAGGGGAGACTGAGCTGCCCCTCCCAGGTGCAGGGGACAGACCAAACCCTGGGAGAGGGGAGCCTGCAGTACAAGGAAATTGTGCCAGTCAGCTTTGCTATTATTATACATCATTATGGAGAAATAAAAATTTGACTTGTAAGTAAAATGCTTAAAGATAGTTAAGAACTGTTTTAAAAGTCCAAGTCTGCATCTATGTTGTGTGTACTACATGTTCACATTTTCATGGATTATGCTAACCAAAATAAGCGGGGGGAAAAAAAAGAAATATAAATGAAGGGAAATGAAATATTATTTTCAGATTTTCTGCATGTTCATTTTCCCTCCTGACATTTTAGTCACTGTACACTAACTTCTAGTACTGTACAAAATGAGAGTTTAAATGCTGAGCTGTAAGCTTTCTTGAAAACTGAGACTCAAAATTCTTGAGGGGGAAAAAGTCTGTGTACAAGGTCAAGTTCTCAGGAAACTTCAGGAATGCTCACATACTTTTAAAATTTCTTTGGCGGGTAACATTAGAGGAACTAAAATGACAGAACTGTCCATTAACAGATTTTTATCCTAGCATTTTATAACGTAACCTTTCTCTGGAAAATTTCATTAAATTGCTTGAAGCAGAAGGGGACAAAAGTTGTATGAGTAGTTGACTGGCACCCAGCAAGCATTAACAGCAAATTTAGTGACAACTGCCTGAGGGGATATAATGGCCTTGACAACCAAGTTATAATCTTTCTCCATATCTACATGTTATTTTTTAAAAATCTTCCTTTCCTTTTAGCCTAGTTATTTAAGCTCCATTTATGTTTTATTGAGGAGAAGCAGCTTCAATTATCAACATAAATCTTATACTGGGCACCAATCCTGTAATTTGCTTGTCAAAAATCCATCCCACAGGGGATATTTGGTAAAAAAAAAATAGAAGCAGAGCACCTATTATGCACTGAATCTGCCATTAAATATACAATTGAGCTACATTTTTCCCCCCGCAAAGATAACAGCACTATGTTATAGGAACTAACCAACTCGTGTTCCCTGCTTTTACTAGAATCCAAGTCTTTCATAAGAAGACAACAGGATGCCACAAATTAAAGTATGCCATACTAATTATTTCATGCTGCTACTTAAAAGAACAATTATATAAAATGATGTTTCCAGTTTCTTGGATGGTGCCATAGCTATTTTTACAAGAATTCTAACACCGAAAGGAAAAGAAGTGAAGGTTCAAAGAAAGCTCCTAACGTTAGATGAATGCTAAATTTCTAAAGGCAAGAATTACCTTATTCTCTCCTTAAAGCTTCATGTTGGTGTGATAAACAAATATAAAGTATTGAAAAAACAGAACAGCAGGGAATAGATGCTTAAATGGGAGAACTGTTGGTATCAGGGCTGCAAATACTATGCTAGTCTCCTCTAATCCTCTAACAACAACCACCACCACGAGGTAGCCTGAGACAGTTAGAAATCAGGACCATATTTTGATAAAAGGTTGACACTTCGCTGAGATGGATAAGAAAAACCTGATTTCCTAAGGTCTATATAATGTAAATAATGATTTAATCTATATCCAGTAAAAATGCTGCATGACCTAAGTCACCAGCCAAGTGGCAAGAAAACAGGACATTGTTGGCCCTATTTATTTCCATTGCACAAATACAGCCTTTAATGTATTTAATGCTGACCTCAGTCCCTTCTTTTTATTGGAACTCTTTATGTTATAACATAAGATCTGAATAATTGGCTTAATTCTTGCTATCAAAGTTACTAGTAAAATGCTAATAAACAAAACCACAGTTTTAAAAATCAGGGTTAGGTGATTCTTGCAAACAATTACACTTTGTAAGAACATAAGACTGTTACCAGTTTCCCAGTACTTCAGTTACATATCACAATCTCTTTCAGAAACTTTTCAAGGAGTGGTGGGGTACTTTTGTTGCTTTGTTTTCTACTGACTGGAATGATGTTCCATAACCCTGTTGCTCTCACGGTTAGATATCTTTCCCTAATTCTCAGGTCAAACATACCCATGAGTAGTAAATACCTAACCACGAACAATAAATACCTAATACTTTCTGTACATGAGCTGCCCTTTAATTCAAATCTCTCCTCACACCCCTTCGTACTGCATCCCTTTGACGTGCTCCCAGATTGCAATCATATACCTTTTCCTTTTTTACCATACTCTTCGATTTTTGGTGGTTGTTCCTGCTAGGATCAACAAACCTCATCTGGTTTTCTCTCCTAAGATTTGCTCGCCATTCCCTTGTCTTAAATTTTGGTTTTAGTTCATCCTTTTTTAAGGCAGAAGACCCAAACCATACAGACTTTAGAAGCAAAAAGACTTAAAACATTATTTCAAGGACACACTACAAAACAATGTCACATCATGTTATGGAACAACAATAATTAAAGGGAAATCAAAGCAAATGGCTCAATCCCGTATCAGGGAAAAAGCACCCCACAGTTTGCTCTTATTTATGTCACAAAATTCTGGAAGTTTATATGTGCCATTTCGTGCAAGGGCCTAATCTGCTTGTCATCCTGTGAAAATCTAACTTCAGCATATGGATGTTATTTCAGAAACACCTTTTTATCTGTTATTTTTCTGAAAGTGGCTTTTTATCTGTTCAGAGTCATGCAGCTAACCTAACCTATCAGGTTATTTGTGCTTATAGACAGCAAATAACTTTCAATGAAAAATTAATAGGACAATTGTGATCCACAGAGATTTCATCCTGTTCACTTTCTTTCTCTCAAACTCCTATGATTAAAGAACTTCCTTTGTCCCTCCTATTTTTTGAATATTCTTACTCTTTGTATGATAAGGCAACTACCCTTGTTCAGCCTAAATGGAACATTTGATTTTTCGGGCTTTGTAGCCTGCAAAAATAATGCATTTTTAAAAGCAGCTACTCCAAAATTTCCTTGCCAGATGTTGTAGTCTTTCATCCATAAACAAAGTAATTAACCAAGTAATGCTGTGCCTATGCCTCCTGTTTTTTCCAAAATGGTTAAGTCTAAGGACACAAGTCTCACTCTTGGAATTCCACTTTGGCATAAGGCACAACAGCCACAGCTGCATGAAACTGATATTTTTGAAATACTCTTCTCTGAGAATAGCATTTGTCATTGTATCACTTCAGATTCATGAAGTAGTTCTTTGCAGTGACAGAGAGTTTTATTTACTACATCTATTGATATCTAACAATTGAGTTCGAAAATATACTGTAGAAAAAGAAACAAATTATCATTTTAACCTAAACCCTGCCATAACTTTGCACAGTCATAACTGCAATCATTTCCATAAATACTTTAAAAGGATGCCACCTTTATGAACAGTAGTGTCAGGCAATAGAGATGCTGTTTTTCTGCAAGTGAGTAGATATTTTGTATACTGCAGAGAAAAGGGAGTAGTTGGAATGTAACAGTATTATCAGTTGTTTAATGTCCACCCAGAACTACAAGTTTATTGAAATGCATTGTAAGATGGATTTAATAGTTCCAAATACTGAGCCGGGAATAGGTCCAATTCTTTCCAATAGCTTAGACACCGTAAAATGTGACGAGCCTCTCATAGCTTGGATCAGTAGAACCTGCAATTCCCCTATGTGCTCCCAATAAACAGTATCATCTCCATTTTTCTGAGTGGAAAATAGGAAAGAAAGACTTGACTAAAAGAGAAGCATTGAGCACTAACTGATCGTCCCTACCATGAAACCATTGTGGTGTTCCATGAAAAGAGAAATCAGGTGTTTCAGTCTATATCATTACATCAAGGAACCTTTTTATTTCCCCCTTAAGCTGTTATTGAAGCTTCTGTTTCTTATGAGAGATGAAGTGACAAATAAATGTTCTTTTTCATTATTTCTGTTACTAAGGTACATTTTGGGGTAAAACAAACAAGTAGCAGTTTAAATACACAGTCTGCATATAAAATATAAAAAGAAAATTTTTGGGTCATGGCTTTTGAACTTAGCTGTTGACATCCACAAAATATTTCTCCCAGTTAGAAAAATAA
Source organism: Apteryx mantelli (assembly GCF_036417845.1). Classification (NCBI taxonomy): domain Eukaryota; kingdom Metazoa; phylum Chordata; class Aves; order Apterygiformes; family Apterygidae; genus Apteryx; species Apteryx mantelli. The sequence goes on from NC_089978.1 coordinate 114,405,626, forward strand.
CCCTGAAGTATTTAATGTTGCTAAGACACCATGAATTATAATTACATTTCTGTCCTGGCTACCACGCTATCAGAAGATGTCAGAAACCAATAATTTTCTGTATACTTAAGGCTGAAAAAAATCTACAGAGTAACCACAAACAGCCTGGAGTTTTAAGCTATGTTCATCTCTTTCCCCAAAGCAAAAGATTAAATGGGAGCTGTACTGAAAATGCCTCAAATTCAGACTGATTCCGTGCCTGGCAGTTGTACTGAGAAAAGATACAACCCAAATATTTGTAGCAATAGCAATTCAGTTTACATAATATTCTAATAATGTGTTAGCCAACTGAATAGGAGTTAAATAAAGTATTACAGCAATAAGGCAAATAAATAGGGAAAACAAAAATAAAAACAATTAACACATTCTGCTGGTTTGCATGATTTTTTTCTGTTCCATATTGTATATTCTGCAGTAATTCTGGATATAGATGATTTGGTCAGAAAAATGCATAAGTTTTTAGGCAAAAACACTTCTGAAAAGATGTATGGCACCTTACAGCTACCTAAATGCTCTGCCTGGTGTGAATGGAAAAAAAAAAAAAAAAAGGAGCAGGTACTGTATTGCAGAGATGCTAACACTGAGTCCTTGTTTTAATAATGAAAGATGTATTTCCCAGGAGATGCTAAAACAGACTACCTCTCAGAAATGATCACATTTAAAGAAGCTGAAAGTGGCAACCATAAGAGTCATGCTTCAGTGTCTTAATCCAAAATTAAAAATTGGTTTCTTTAAAATTGTTTTTGAACAGACTATTTAATTTCAAGAGACATATCTTTACCATGAATCCTTGCTTTACTAACACAGGCTACTGTCCAGCAGTTAGCATAAGTAGAGTCCTGACCTGGTTACTCATTAAACATAGTTAGAATATAAATTTAAAGTAATAACAGTTATACTGGGCTATGTAAGAGGCTGATACATACATAAAACTTCATGCAGTAGGTGACGATCTTGGTATAAGAAAATGTTTAGTTTTATTTTTCTTTTCCCCAGTTCTGCTCTCTCTGGCAAGTTATTTATCTCATCTGACTTCAGTAGATGCTACAGTAGCCTGAGATAGAGGTATCTACAGCAGCGACTTTTGAAACCAAACCTCATTCAATAAAGATTACAATATTCCACACCAAACTGGTAAACTGGTAATAGTATTTTCCCTGAAAGGAAAAATCTATGGAATTACATGAGTATTTTTCAACCGCACTACATGACAAAAACAAATGCAAAGGTAATAAGGCCTACTTTATTCATCACTTTGTCTTTGAAATGGCTAGGGTAATGCTGTGGGATATTCCCAGCACTGAGATGATACTGAGAACAAGAGTACTCTAGCTAGAGTGGCAGTGACTGAGATGAACCTGAGGCGAGCTTCTGTCTTTGGGGATTTGGACATGACACCCTGGAAACGCCGAACTGCTTAGAGACGATCACTAGGGTGAGGGAGGCAACGGGGGCAGGAAGGCAGAGGGGGACCAAGAAGACTGTGGCATTGCTAGAGCTGACAGGAGTCTGGAATAGCAGTCAAGAGCCAAAAAGGGATGCCTTGGGGAGGGGGGCCAACAAGGAGGCAAAGGATTATGGAAAGACTGCGAGTATCAAGTATATTGAAGTAGAGAATGATCAGAAGGCCACTAGGGAAACAGATACCTGGCTTACACTACAGTGAAATAATCTGAGGATAATCTGGGTAATTTGGTGGATAAATTGAAAAGACTTTGGAAGTGAACAGAGGCTGAACAGAGGAATTGGGACGTCATAGGAAGATACGGGACTGCTCAGAGCAACCTCTGCTGCAGGGTTACAGGCAAACAGAAGTTGGAGAAAAGCAATGGGAGCGCAACAAAACCAAAGGAGAACCTTTGGCTGCAATGAAGGAACCAAACGAACTGCTAACTTAGTGAAAATGCCTAGGACTTCAAATTATATAGTTAATGAAATACTTCTGTGTTGTTAGTTCAGATGTCAGAAGAATTGACGAAGAAAATCCTACTTTGACTTGAGGTTTGTCTGGAACCAGTGTCTGCGATTTCACTTGTTTGTGGCCTGCTTATGGTACACTAGGCTATTTCACTCCAAAGTTTTCTCTATTTGAATAAACAAATAAAATACAAAATATCCTACTGATGACCATACTCCTCTTTCAGAAGCAAACACAACTACAGATAACTGCCTTTTGTGTTGTTCTTTTTTAAAATCATTTACTCATGAAGACAAATGTGCATTAACACATCCTATTTCTATTATTTCAGATGGGTTGCCTACACACTATTCCAAAACTTTAGAAGCTTCAAACCCATCTCCTACCATGCTTATGAACACTATCTTCTAATTCTATTTCCAACTCCATTTTCAGCATGAGATGATTCTCATATTGATCAGCTGCACGTTAAAATGTCTATGAGCTGCTGAGAGAAGGGAAAAGGGATCTTCACACCCTCTGGACTATAAGGAAGCCAAAGAGACAGCAATTCTTAAAAGGGCCAAGGGTTTCCTCTATTCAACTCTATGAGGCAATAATTGTCAACTCTGAGACAAGAGAAGCATAGTGTTATAACATTATTATTATTATTATAACAACACAGTCAATGGCACTTCTAAGCTTCTGCCTGTGCCAGTTCTGATGCATTTTATACAACTGGTATTGCCATTTATTCTTATTTTCAAAATAAATCAAAAAGAAATACAAGGAGTCCAAATATCTATCCGAACTCCTGTTCTTTAAGACAATTATTAATTTGTTTATCTGTGAGGGTGAATGAAATATCAGAATTGCCCTCATGAACCCAAATTTTGGGTATTAACAGGAAGGGTATGTCAGCTAAGGAATAAATTGAATTAAATACTCACAGCACTTGTAACTTACAAAAAGTTAACAATGCAATAAAAAAGAATCACTAAGTAGTTCAGGGTTTTTTTACTTCTATCACCAATATTTTAATGTGTTAAAAATTTGGATTAAGACTGATTTCTTTCATTCCATTTAAACCAAATTGACTTTTTGTACAACATTAAGTTTGGCAATTACAAAAAGGCTGGGCATTTTCACTTACAAGTTGTTACTGCAATAACACATTTCTGCCATGGTTTAGTAGCACATGTAAGAATGGTAATTCAAATCCAAAGGAAAAACTGTTTTCAGTAAGTAAGTTATTTAAAATAACATAAAATGCATATATATCAATTAATTAAAAATTCTTTATTTTTAACAAGCGGAATAATCATTTTTCACACAAAATTAAATAACCACATATTTTAAATCGTCTGTTCATATCCTCTTTCCAATAGGTATTTTTATTCAAATAAGAAGCTAAATAAATTAGTATGAAGCATAAAAGATAACATGCTCTTAGTGGAAAGCAATAAATTTCTTCTCTCGAGAGGAGGAGAAAAAGGATCTATGAACCCACAGGTTTAGAAATGAAACATCTGTTAAAATCATAAGAACACTGCTATTCAAGTCAGAATATACTGTTGGAAAATGAAATTTCAATGAAATTATTCTATTTATACTAATGCAGAGTTTTCAGAAAACTTCCGGAATACTTTAATTTTCCCTATAAATGAGAGATACTCACTTTCAATATATAATTCATATTGCTTACATGTTAAAAAGCCACAAGTTATTTGGCATAGCAATGTACATGATACATATTTTATCACTACATGATGACTGAAGATCTCAATCTTTCTATTGCTATTTTTCACTATTACAAAGCTATGTCAAAACAGCAAACATGAATTTTCACCACAAATGAAATTCCATCCATCATTGCCATCAAAATCATCTCTTTCTCAGTGACAATCTAAGTGACTATCTTTTCACATTGACTGCAAGGTTTCTGAATTTCTCATTTTTCAGCAAGACAGAAAATACTTTTTTTTTTTTTTAAGGCTTCTTTGCTTCCAAAATTCAAACTGAAAATCAGAAATCTCATCCATTCTTTTTACAATTGTTTCTACTTCCTTCTTCACATAATGCACAACTTTACAATGCTAGTATTTCATCCTACTACAGATGATCAACATCACATGAAGAAAGCCATATCCTAAGACTTTCCTTAAACATATGGTAGTATGGGCACAGAAGTCTCAGTAAGTTTTCTACACTGATGGATGAAGAACTAACGCTACCAATATCATCTCCACTTTGAGTTCCCACTCCAGAGCATGGCTGCTGAAAACCTAGTACAAAATCACCACCAATTTGAACCATCACCTCTGCCACTGCTATACCCTCTCCAACTACATTTCGGTTCCAGCTGTAGCAAAAACAGTACAACATAAACAACTTGAAAATAACCACACTGAATACTTCAGCATCATTCAATGGCCACCTCAAAGCTGCCTAAAAACAGGACTTGGAGAAATGCCATTAATCAATCAATCAGGCTTGTATATTTACTCTCACATAACCCTTAAAGTCATTTTGATCACCTACACCCTGGCATCCAGCGTTCTCATATTTCAAGCTCTGAATCACCTTATGAATAAAACTCCCTGGAAAAGACCAAGCAACCAAGCGGCTCAGGAAATTGTTCAGCTCCGTATATTCCTTCTCTACCAATGCGCGCTGTGAAATTTTTCAATTAGCCGAAGACTGAAGTGAGATCTGGGTAGAACAAAAAGTGGTTCACTGTAAATAAGAGCTATGTTGAAGTGATCATGACCCTTTTACCTCGGGGGGGAGAGGAGAAGGGGAAAAAAACAAAACACAGACCAGCAGGTCAGTGGAGCATCTCCATGATCTCCTAGCTGGGAAGGGGGAGGTGCTCCAGCTAACACGCTGAACCTTACCAGTGGGAAGGAGGAAGGGAAAGGCGAGATCACACCCGCCTCCAACAAAAGGCGCCCTCCAGCCAGCAATTTGCTACACTGCCAGTGAAACCTAGGGGTGTAACTGGAACGGAGAGGGGACAAAAGGACTTTCATTTTTACTTTACAGTCTCCAGAAGGCACTTAACTGAGATAACTTGGTACCAGAGCAGACAGACCTTCTGTAATAGCACTAACAGTTTTTGACCCAACCACATATACCAAGATTTTTCCAAATCCCTTGTATGATTGCTGAACTTCCCTCTCTATTTTTCAACACAGCTGCATACCTTCTTTACAGAAGCAGATTGTACTGTACATTCACAGCTAGATATATATAAAATGCGGTTAGAAATTTGACTTTTAGTTATTTGTATCTTACTGTATTAACAGCTTTAGTTGAACTATAAAGAAAAAACCCTCAAAAGAATTAGCTTCAAATTTTCAAAGCACTTTCTGTACGGACAGTAACTTCAGTCTTCAAGCATGCAAGCAACATTTAACATCTGCCTATACAAAATTAAGAGGAGAAAAACAAAATGAAAAGCACACTAACGAGTTAAGTTCCTACTTATAAGAGAGACAGTAAAAAGAAATGTTTACAGACTGTTTTCCTGCATATTCATAGTGTATTTTTCAGAAAATCTGTAGCTAATAGCCTAAGTGTTCAGCAGTCTGAAGTCTATTTAAACATTTAAAACAAAGCTTTTGAGATATCCTATATGAAAGGCACATTCAAGGAAGATATTTAAATAGCACTGGTTTTAGGTGAGTTATTAACTTCTTCAAGAAAAAGTACTGAACTACAATTTTAAGGATAATTGTCTGGACTCATTTATACTTTCAGAAAACAAAATATTTGAAATGGCCTTTTAAAGGATTAGTAACAAATCCCTAGAGGAATGCAGCCCACCTCAGTCAATTTTCAACCTTAAAAGCAAATTCTGACATATCCAGAACATTAACGAAGGCAATGTTTATAGCTTACATAGCATGCTAAATGTGAGAATTCTACAGATAAATAAAATGCCATTGACTCTGCCTACTGAAGCTTATAATGGAGTAAAAAAAAATAATAAAAGGGTGGTAGGTTATGGTTGTTGAGGAAGAGTTTGAAGAGCTAAGAACATTATTAACAGTATGAAGTAAAAAATTAGGAAAATAGAATTCTGTGACCAAAAGAAAACACTCAGGAATGTGCTTTTATGCTGGATATTTTTTGTAACTGTTCAATTATTATTATTCCTTTAATAGTATTTCCTTTCTTCCTCTTTATTGTTTAGCAACCAGCTTATGAACTACTATTATAAGGGGTTCTGGTGAAGGGATTAGAGTACTGATGGAGAAACAGAGATCAAGATTAGGCGTCCAAAATGGCAAAAGGCATGAGACAGGAGAGGTATGAGAAAGATGTGTTGTCACTTAATCATGAGGCTTTGAGGCAAAAGGAGCAGAGATGAACGTAAGCAGCAAATGAGGGCAGAGAAACAGAGCTCAGAAGACTTCTGCAGAGCTGCACAACAAAGGCACAAGAAGCTTGAACTTAAAAGACAAAATGATGTGAATAACAGAGCTATATAATTTGAGAAGATTACAATGCATAATGCAACAACACTCTGGGCAGGCCAGAGGTTTGTATGGTTTACATATATAAATGCAAATTAGGAAGAAACCTCAAAGTGACTAAGGAGAATAGCTGTCGGGGGGGGGGGGAGGGGGGAGGAAAGGAATCATCATACTATTTCTAACAGTATCCAGTATGTGGCAGGGGGGTTCAAATGGTAAAGAAAAATAGGTTAGGTCAGGAATTAATAAATTGTAGAGGAGCCTGTGTGCCCCCAAAAATCGTCTGTCTTTTTGCAACTATATCAATTGATCTAATAAAAGAAACTACTACTCCCCACAAGCCTTGTTTCACAATGCAACAATAGACAAGTATAGAAAGGCAAGTGGAAGAAGAACAACCACCTATAAAAATGGGCAGCTAGATTTAAAGAATCTGCTGCTAAACTAAGTATGTTCCTTTGGCAAGGAAAAGCTATCTTCTCCAGTGTCTGAAAGACTCTATAACAGATTTATATTATTGGAGTTTTCCTTCCAAAAAATTAAACTGCATTTTACAGGGATGTAGAAATGCTGGGGGGGGGTGGTGGGGGGTGGACAAAAAACTAAAATAAACTACCTATATTCATATAATGAATTCAGATTTAATCTCAAGTATAAGTATCTCATCATCTACTACTTGAGATTATGGTAATACTTCCTATAATGTCCTGAAGCTACCTGTTCACTAAATTTGCATGTTCCCCTCAAGTTTATTACCAAGTGGACTTGTTTTAATTACCTCCTCCCACCCCTGCCTCCTGCCCTCCTGCCATGACTACATCATGCAGAAATAGTCCAATCCCCCCAGAAAGAAAAGTAGGCTGGAATCTTTACTGCCAACACACAACGTTAATCTCACTAGAAACTTATGCTTTTGAAGCAGCTACATCCATCTCTGTTATAGCAACAGTAGGCTATCAGCTATGGCTTGAGAGGCAGACGCAATCTACTGTAGGCTTTGTCTGTCTTCCCTCCTTGCAAAGGACTACCCAATATTTTAAGTAGACTTTTTTTGCAATAGGGTTTTCAAGGCTAAACTACTTTTCTGCATCAGGAATATAAGCAGGGCATATTTTCTAAACTCTAAAAGGCAATCAATACATGGACTTCTTCCACTTTATGCAAACAGCCATCTGAAACAAAACCTCTCAGCCTAAAGTAAGCCTTCCTGAATAGGCTGAAAGCCTTCAGTGGGACTAATTAGATAGAACCGCTAGGCCTTGAGGCTCATGGCTGCTCACTGGGGCCCTGTGCAAACGCTGAGAATTAAATGCATGGTTAGGGGTTTTAAATTGATTAACGGATATCGGCTGTCCCTTCTTTACAGGTAGACTCCTAATCTCATTCTTTCCACTTATCTAATATACCATTATATGACTAATTAGTAAGCTTTACAGCACGCATCAATTTGAAGGCATTTTCTAAATAACAACTCATCTGTCCTTATTTTAAATTCTTATTTCAAATGAACAGGAAATTCTCCTTCAGTGTTGTGATTAAAAGCAAAAACCAAGTAGTGCTAAAAATCTATTAAAAATGAACGGATCTTTTGTTGAGAGATTGTAGTGCAAATTGTCAGCCCTCTATGCTTTACTTAAGAATTCTACTCTTAATTTTTTCCTACTATTTTGTGGTTGCTGCAAGTATTTATAAGCTGATTTATCTGCATTTGGAACACCACACTGTCATAGCTACAAGATCTTATATAGAGAGAAATGGATTATAAATAGTCAAGTTTCATAAGACAGATTCAACACTATCTGATTCTTCATAAGGATAGCGGCAAACAGCTGATTTTCAAGATTATTAGGGAAGAATCACTGGAGAAAGACTGGAAAGTCTTAACTCAACATAGCACATCACTGGAAAACACTACCACCAAAAAAGCAAATGAGTTCATTCACCAACTTTAAGAATGATAATCTAATGACAAATAAATGAAAAAGACTGGTACATAAGATTTAGAAGTGGAAGAGAAGAAAAAGGTCTCTAAAATATTTCACCCAAGATCTCATTACTTTTTAATCAGGAAAAAAAAAAAAAATGTAATGGGTTTTCATGGAGAGTTCAAAGCTCTCAGCAAAGACATGGACCACTAAACCGTATGTTCTTACTTCAGCCTTAACAGTGGTGTGGTAGAAGCCGCTTAAGGTCTTCTCTGGATTTACCCTATGTGCATAGCAAGTGCTTGGCCTCTGCAGTAAAATACAGTTTTTTTGTTAGGTATGTATGACCTCTACAGAGTGCAGAGGAAAGATAAAATGATTCAGAAGAAAATGCTAAAAAAATGTTATATTGAGCAGAAAATGACCTAGAATTAGCAGCTTGGTGTGGAACTGCCTAAACCAAGCCAAAGCCAAATCCCTTATTTCTTCATTCCTTAACTAATTAACCACTACTAGAGTGGTACCTCCTTCCACCTGGAATGAGCAGTCCACAGACCTGTGCTCAAGGCAGATGTCTTGAAGATGTTTATGCCCTTTCTTTCAAAAGCATACAAGAATATGTTTTTCTGTTAAAGTCTGATGAAGGTGATGAGGGGCCCCATTTGTAACAGCAATTAGAGATGTCACAAAGGACAGGAAACCTGGGATCAAGTCTCTGCTCCGTGGGCTGTTCATCAATTTTACATGAAGCAGCTAAAACCCTAGTATCTCAATTTTAGAAGAAAGTTATTGTGACATTGTTTATGAAATGCAGTCTGGTAGGTCTGATTACTGTGCTAGTGGACAGAATCCCTTAATGGACATGGGAAGAATATTATTTCTCCTGAGTTCAGTGCTAAACCAAAAGGTAAGAAGAAGAGCACACTGTTTATTTAAAAAATAAAAAAAAAGTCTTCCTATGATTGAGAAATGGATGAAGGAGGTTTCAGAATGGCAATTTCAGACACAGTTCATCTTTAGGTACCTAAATGCCTTTGGGATCTTGCCTTTAAGCTGTGTGCTTATTTCAACTTGTAAAAGACAAGCAGACATTTATCCACCTTTTCATGGGAAGTGCTAGCAGACTCGTCTATGTACACACGTGTGGCACTATTTAAATAGTGTTATAAATAATAAAGAAGAGAACCAGCTCTTTCATGAAGACCCTGAGAGCAGTATCTTAGGAGCCAAATTTAACCAAAATAATCAAAACACCTTTTTACTATCTCAAATGGAGGTTCTGAGGCAATAAAAGGATCTCAAGAAGCACTTTCCAAAATAACAAGAAATCTCAAGTCCTAGCAGTAACACTTAAGCTGCCAACACAGATTCACAGAGCTATAAACCTGATTTGTTTGTTTTAATATTGCCATTTACTTATCAGTAAAAAAAAAACAAAAAAACAAAAAAAACCCCATAGCTTTAATCTGTGCAATTAAACAACTATTCTTACAAGCCAGCATTACAATTTCACAATTGCTTCATTAGATAGCATTATGTCCTGTGCAAAAAATATATGGCATACTTAAGCAGGCTTTCCCGAAATAATATGATACCATGCTACTTTTAAAAACAGAAATGAAATGCTCAGTTTTGCTATTTGGTTTAAAAAGAAACCCTGATGAATTAGCAACAATGTTATAACTGTCTACTCAAAACAGAATTCTACAAAGAGCCTGAACCAAAGCTGAAAACTTCTTATATTCAAGCTAGGATACATACCTATAAGAATGGAAATAAAACCTCTGCTTCTTTCCTGCTGAAAGAATATTTTTCATCTAACTGCTCTATTCGTTCTTAATTGACCATGCAACATTATCAACAAGATAGGAAAGCTTGATGGTTGTACATGCAATTCTCCAGAAAGTCTTCTGTTAACAGATGAAAAAAGGCCAGCGGGGACTGGGTTAGAGCCTAGCTACTGAAGCTCTAACGTTGTGTTATTTTCATCGATGGAGACCAACTTTTGTACAAGTGCTTAGCTACTACGGGCCTGCATGCTGAAGAAGTTCTTACTTGGAGATAAATTGATAGCATAGGATAAAGCATTGAAAGTGACTAAGGAGGTCCTAAGTTATTCAGGTACTTTGAAAAAACGTACCAAAGACAAGATTGGGTTTCAACGGGGCAAATAATTTAAACAAATTAAAATACTTTTCCTCATGCAAGACCATAGCACTCAAACTACAGAAAAACAAAACCAGACCACAGCATGTAACAAAAAAGGATATATTCAAATTGTCATTCTATGTGCTTTACACACACTGCAAAAAGTGTTTCATGTATTACACTGCCTCTTCTACAGGTCTCAAAATGCATGTAATATTAAAAATGCAGCAGACTCAACATGTCTGTTCTTAACAATTACTGTTTTCACTGCCCAGGCCTTTGTAATCACATTAAAATACATTTTTATGAAAATAAAATTTAAGGTGCTCACAGAGCAATTATGAAATTGTCAATTTATTGATTTTAGTCTAGGAAAAGGTTCTAAGGAGTACTAAGTCCCCATGAATTCCAATGGGATTTGAGTGCCTAATTTTTTAAAGCTGATTTGAAAATGGACAAACTTAAATACTGCTGAGAAGTGTGGAGGGTTTTTTATTTGTTTGCTTGTTTGTTTTTTTTACTTTAGATCCCTGACTGTAAAACTCTACTCCTGTCACAGTGTGCTTACATATTTGACAATTCAAACACGTTAGCTCAGCAAGCATCTACCAACATTCATACAGGTTTCACTGGTGATTTCTTAGAAAGTATTATATCATGAACAGTAGAAACAATAAAAAGAAACAATAAAACATAAAGCTATACATTAAGTACTTTGTATGCATATTTAAATACTGCATTTCAACTGTAGAAGAGGACACAGTTTCAAATGCCATGTGAATTTTCATCCTGATATCATCCTTCGAATAGCCTAATAGTGTCAATCTTTATACAAGACTGACTAAAAGAAACCAGGATATGAAGTATATAATTTTGTATTCCTCTTTTATTAAATGGAAGAAATCTTTTTTTTCCCTTGACCTTGACCAAATACCAGCCTGTAACTCTTTGAATCTACACTTTTTAAACACAAAAAAACCCTGCAACACAACAAGTATAGAATTGCAGTTCTTTAGCCTCATTAAATTATATTCCTTAACTAAATTATTTTCTTCCACAATAAGCCACAGGAGCCTGATGGAGTAACATAGACTACATTCTCTCTCTTACATCCCCACAAATATAATTCTGAAACAAAACAGAAATTTAACCTCTATTTTCAAGTAAAACAGGAGAATCCCAAAATATCCTTCATCCTCATTTAAGTAAATATCCCCACTCATTAACTGCAAAAGTAATACTCATAAACAAGCAGGATCAAGCCATAGTAGTGATCACTCCTGACACTGAAACAAGCCTTTCTTCATATATTTCAGCAGGAAAAATCCCCATTTTCCTGTTAATGCTGTCTGTCATAAAGCCCAGAATGAATTAGCGAAAAATGCTTACTTTTAGGTTAAAAGCTCTCACAATGACAAGAGTACATTAACAGGGGAAAGAGAGTAAAAAGAGAAATAATGCTAAGGAGGCCATCTCCACAAAACACTGCTGTGAATGCCAGTGCCTAAAGCCCTGCACGCTTAGTAGTACTGCTCACTGTAGTCCCCTCTCCCTCTCTCTCCCTGGAACAATTTGCCTGCTCTCCTTCACTAGTGTACAATCTCCCTTTCTTCCATTAAGGAGATTTCCTCCCTTTCTGAATACCTATCACTCTACAATATGTTGGCTCTACGCTGAGGCCGAATACTACTTAATAACTTTTGGTCAAAAAAACTGCAGGGGCAGACAGAGTTGCAGTGGCAGACAGTGCGCTGTTTCCAAAATAAATAAGAGAGTACACTATTAGAGATAATTACCCAAAGGCACTGGAGTGCAAATACTGGAGAAAGGAATCTGCTCCTAAGGATTATGCACTTTCATTGACATGCAAAGAAAAAAAGGCAACTGAAATTCTAGCAACTGCAAATAGGAACCACTAAAACATTTAAAGTAATTTAATTCTCTTCCAGACTGAACGGTTTGTAAAGAAACTTCTTTAAGAAATACCACAGACAAATGTGACCATACATGTTGACTAGAAACTATTCTACATCAAATGTTAATTTATGTAGTTTATCACTTCTATAAACCATTAAACACTGTGAATATACCATAACATGACTGAGTTAAAACAGTAAAGCTGGCTTGCCCACTTCCAGCAAGCAAATATGCTTTTAAGTTAGGCTTTCAATAAAAATATGATAGGATGGAATTGTGGTTTTACAAAATGTGGTACCATTCTCAAAACGCAAGAAGATGTCTCTACACTGCTAGAAAGAACAGAAATATATCCACATTGGGGAATGCTTAAAAACACACACACACACACACACAATGAACATTGTAACTTGTCTTTTTATATTCTGCATGTAACAAATTGTTACATACAGATGACAGATACTTTTGGTCTGTGCATGAAGAAGGTATGCTGAAGACACGGTTCACAAAGAAGAAACAGGTGAAGATAAAAAGTATGAAAGGAAAATGAAGTTGAACTTCACAGACTACTATACAAACTTTATAAAATCTATATATTATTGATAGAAGTCTGTTTAAAGTAGTTTTATATTTTAAACACAGCAAACTTTGAAGTTCAAAGCTGTTCATCTATATTGCATTCAATGTAATACAGTATGAGATTGAAGATAATGTCATTTATTATACACTTTTCATTTAATCTCTTGAATTGGCATATATTCCTTTCCTCTTTTTTGGTATGGGTTTGAGGTTGCGGGTTTTTCAACATCTTTGATCCAGCTACTGTTGGATCACTTTTGCTTGCGATCAGGTCTCAGTGGAAGCGATGACTGACTACCACAAAGCCATTTTGAAAAAGTAGGAATATTCCTGAAATAACTTCTAAACGAATGAATGTGAGAATAATAATAATAAAAAAAACCAGCACCCTTCTATATACTCAAATCAGATTTTTCCTCACAACACATCAGCTCTTTTATCCTAGAGATTTGTAAAATATCCAAGAAGCAGATTTCTAAACATTGCACTAAATCTGTATGTTTTAAGAAACGTAAATTTTATCTTTTCCCCAGAAATGCTGCCAAATAACTACTGTAGGAAGGTCTGTCCAGGTCTGTAGAACTAAAAACGGTGACTGAGGGTGTGATCCATACATTTTTTCATATCAGGTATCTAAAATAAATGTCAGTGCTTCCACTGTTCATACAAACATACAGAAAAAAGGAAAGACTAAATCATGAAGACATCTGTGTCTTGATATTGCTCACAGTGGTGCTCATTTTAGTGCCATAACTGAGCAAACTTAGCAGAGTATGATTACTTTCCTCCTGCCCTTCAAATCAAGCAGGAAGAAAAAAATCCAAGAACTCTTACAGAAATCAGCCGGTCATCCAATTCCCTGGGAGAACAGAATAAGAATCTAGGGATATTTGAGTCTCAGCATGAGGAAGACCAGCACAGGAATCCTGGAAAGGATATACAATTTGGCTCTTTCTCAGTGGGTTCTGAAGAAATTCAAGAAACACAAATCACACATATTTTCAACATTTACACAACTCACTGAAAATGACATTCATATGAGTAGAAAGCACTCATTGAGTAGAGCTCCACATACTACTAATAATTTTTCTGTTAAACTTTGATTTCATGTTCAGATAAAAGTATAGTATTGCAGAAAGTGTAAGACAATGGACCATTAAATTACATGCAAGGGTTTCCCCCATCCCCCCCTTATTTGATAAAACAGGAGAGAAACATTTATTAAGTCATTTGTAAGTACATTATTAAGTATTTAAATGCACCCTACAATGCTATATTAAATACTTTTAAAACATAAATGGTCCAAGTGAAAAACAAATATGGAAATATCATGCTTATGTATTTACATTTATCGAAATACTTTATTGATAACCAGTAGATTTTAGATAATAGCTTACTTGTATCTTTCAATTATATTTTAAATCTATAACGCTAAAAAGTTGTTTTACTATAGCTAAGGAAAATGTTTTTGTTCAGAGATGAAAATACATAAAAAAATTTCCTATCACAGATGACTTGGTTTAAATGTGAAAATCACTACAACATTAGTACATCTTTATAATTTAAAGACACAAAACTGCTTAATATTAACCCAAATTAAACATTAAAAAAGAAATATACACCAGCTGAACAGAAAAACCTTTTTCATCATAAACAACTATCTTTAAAGCATTATCTAAAGGAACAAGTCAACTCCACTTCCCAAAGTCTCTAAAAATTGCAATGGCAGTGGCAACGCACTGACATTGCTCACAGCTGGCCCAATCTGGATTTTTTTTTTTTTTTTTTTTTTTAATGAAAATCCTCAGATCAACTCATTGTGAAACTGTTCTCTACTCTCTTGACCAGGCCCTCATTTACAAACTACAGAGTTTGCTTTGACTTGGTAGCTCTTTCAGGAATCCCTCTTGACTTGGAGCTCAAGCTTACTAATTTCACTTGATGGATATTGGTGAAAGGTTCAGTGAGACACAAGCCAAAGTTTCACCATTCTTCAAGAATGTTTTTTTTATATGTGCATACTTTTATTATATATAATTGTCCCTCCAAATGATCACCTTCTGCAACAAAATTTGCCTAGAGCATCACACTGCTTCTTCCAACCAACAATGAATAGCCAGACTGTGCAGCATTAGTTACTGCTGTAAGACTGCATCTCAATCTATGCACTTTTTCCGCTCTCCCAAACATTCTAGCATCACCCGCTAGAATTATTTTTACAGAAGTTGTATATTCTAAATATTAAGTACAATTTGACTTCACTTTGTGGAAATAGGCAGTTCCGTCACCAAATAGAAACACTTTAGAAGACACACTATTAGATCTGGTTAACACATCACCATTTCTAAAAATGTATCTGTATACATCAAATAGTTTCCAAAAGAACAAAGCAATTTAAGAGAATCATCTGTAAAGTGAGCTACTGATGTTTGATTTTTGTCTAGATTGCCTTATGGTTTCTATACTGCAACACGACATGCCAACATGTCATACAGTCCTGCAGAATCAGCACAGCACATGTAACTGTCATCATGCTACACAACTTACTGGACATGCAAAGGAAGTGGCAGGGGAAGGAGGGAGTTGTAGGAAATTCCAGTATGAATCAACACAGAGGATCCTTGGGAGGTAAAGTGGGGAAGGGAGGAGAAGAGGAAGGAAAGAGAGGAACACAGAGAAATAATTCCTCCTACAAAGAATGTTTTTCTATTGAAAACCAAAGCAGACATTTAAGAATGGCTGTGGATTCCTTAGACAGATGTCAATAGACCAGTCTATTAGTCAGTTTGACAGTAGAAGAATGAAGATGGGGTTTGTAAAATGCCACCAAAACTCAATATAAACACAAGAAAAATACATTAGGAAGTTAATTCTGCTTTCCGATACAAGACACTTTTTCCACCAATCTTTTAAAACTATTGTTAATGTCAAAGAGAGTTTACAGTTTCCTCTATAGACTGCAGTAGAAATGGACTTAAACCAAAATAAAAATCCCACAAGGGACGGCTGGGCTTAACAGGTGAAAAGATCAGATCTAATGGTTTTCCCATCAAAGTCCTTCTGCGTGTTTGCTTTTGCTTTCTTGTAGGAACTGACACTATGTACTGCTGTTTTCTCATTGACATACCATTTAAGATGAACTCACAATTGATTTAAAAAAAAAAAAGAGCAGGATCTCTACTTCCTATCAATGTGATGTCAGATCAACTCTTAATTTTTAAATAACTATTTTTAATACATCTTGTTTAATACTCTAAATTTCCTTTCCAGATTTTTTTGATGCTAATGGATATAAATAAAGCCTTCTTAAATGAGAACATGAATTTTAGAATCCTTTACACCCCTGAAACGAACTTGATTAGTTCTACTGAAAGGAAGCCTTTAATCTTGTTATTTTAAGGTGGAGGTAGGTGCTTAATATAAAGCATCTACCCAGGGTGAGGATGAATATGCAGTTCTAATAACCTTGGTCATTACTCATGTGAAAAGGAAAGCATAGTGCAATCAAAGAGAAGGTTGGTCTTATCACAGGAAATGCATATGGTGGGAAATATTGTTGGAAAACAGTCAAGATCTAAAAGTAGAAGAACTGTAATATAATTACCCACAACAAAGCATTCCATCTGTCTCGCACAAAATCTGAGTCATATAGTTGATGTTTTAATTATAAAAGATTCATTGGTTAGAACGATGCTTGCCATGGCATGGTGAATGTATCTTCGAGAACTTTTTCCCCTTTCTTTGTAACTGTGTAAGAAGTGAAAGTGTTTCTGAAGTAATGCGCAGCATGCATCTGAAGATAGGCTCCTGGATGCAAGCACACGGTCAGGTTCAGATCAAGGAAGCCAGTGAGACTGCCTGCCTATAAAATTTAAGTCTGACCAAACAATGTATTTGGAGGACATACAGTACATACAATATTGGTGATGTAATCTTTAAGTTCTAGAAGTCATTTTCACAGCTAATATTAGAAAAAAAGCTCATCTTCTGTCTTTTCTTGAAGCTGGATCCTAAACCATAGGTTGCAAACCACTTAGCAGCTCATGTAGTGTCCTAAGAGGTTCACAATTTAACATAATGGAACTGTATGGATTATATGGAACCATTATCACTTTTATGGTATTTTCAATTAAACTTGATTTGAATAAGGTATATACATATAACAATGTATGAGAAATTTTTAGGTTTTACATAGTATTTTAATTCCCCAAAGGTGGGAACCGCTTATTACACTGTATTCAAGACTACTGCTATAAAACAATTTGTACAATAGTACACTGTGACTTTCACTATTCATCATATGATAATACTTTTGGACCTTTTTTGGAGCCAACTACCTTTTCCTTCAAAGAGAACATGCTTTCTACTGTAGTACCAAGCTGCCAGAGACAAAAAGACAGTTCCTGGCATTTCATCTCTATTTGTACAAAAGGCTACAGCAGTACTACTCTGTAACTAGTATATTACGTAAAACGCAAATTCATTCCCATAGTTTTATTCCGTGGGCTAACATTTGCTTTATGGAAAGAGAAAGAATAGGAGCTGTATGGCTTTGTTCTCACATAGCAGAACCAAGCAAGGTAAAGATATGCAGTGGGGGTGGGGGAAGAGTGGTATGCCAAAAGAAACTGTAACATCACAGAATCACACAGAATCACAGAATGGCTGAGGTTGGAAGGGACCTCTGGAGATCATCTAGTCCAACCCCCCTGCTCAAGCAGGGTCACCTACAGCACATTGCACAGGATCACGTCCAGGCGTTTTGAATATCTCCAGAAAAGGAGACTCCACAACCTCTCTGGGCAACCTATTCCAGTGCTCTGTCACCCTCACAGTGAAAAAGTATTTCCTCATGTTCAGATGGAAGTGTCTGTGTTTCAGTTTGTGCCCGTTGCCTCGCGTCCTGTTGCTCGGCACCACTGAAAAGAGTCTGGTCCCATCCTCTCGACACCCTCCCTTCAGATATTTGTATGCATTGATAAGATCCCCTCTCAGCCTTCTCTTCTCTAGGCTGAACAGACCCAGCTCTCTCAGCCTTTCCTCATAAGAGAGATGCTCCAGTCCCCATAATGATGTTCCAGCTAGTTTCTTAAGCAGCTGTAGAAAGAACCCCCAAAAATGTTCTCATAAATGTGGGTGTGAGGGACAATGAATTGCTTGT
This sequence comes from Apteryx mantelli, assembly GCF_036417845.1. NCBI lineage: Eukaryota > Metazoa > Chordata > Aves > Apterygiformes > Apterygidae > Apteryx > Apteryx mantelli. The sequence continues at coordinate 114,423,773 of NC_089978.1, forward strand.
CATTTTATATATATATATATAAGGCCTCTATCATTCTACCGGAAACACAAAATATTTAACAAACAACTTTTTCCTCCCCGAAGTTTCCCATAAAATTATAATAGCAAGCTGTTTAAATATATATAAGAAAGATTATATATTTTTTTCTAATTATATGTAAGCTTCCAAATTTTAATAACATTATAGAACACAATTTTTTGTTTAAGGATGGATATTTTGTTGGAGAAACATTCCCCCCTCCTCCTCTATTTCTCAGGCATGCCTAAACTTGTATTTATAATGATAGAGACAGGCAGTAGCAGAGGATTAAAGGCCTGTCTAAAATGAGTTGCTGAAAATTGTTAAATCTACTGGCTATGTATGCAATGAATGACTGTGCTACAATAACAAAACAAAAAAGACAATGACATTCTAATATCAATACCCGCCTGGACGCAATCCTGTGCAATATGCTCTAGGTGACCCTGCTTGAGCAGGGGGGTTGGACTAGATGATCTCCAGAGGTCCCTTCCAACCTCAGCGATTCTGTGATTCTGTGAATACATGTTATACAAGAATGAATCTACTACAAACTCAGTAACTAGGAATACTAAACATAAAAAAAATGGTAGTTTGTGGGCTGGAAAAACAACCTAATCCTTTCACCTATATCAGCAAAGAAATTTGGACTGTGACAAAGATTTTGGAGGGAAGAGATAGACACTTCTGCCTCTTAGGACAGTGAATTATCTTCAAGTTTGGCATTTAATTATCCAATAAATAAACCAGTGCACCACAGCTAAACTATGGGCAGAGTTACACCAATACAGTAAACAACAAAATTACTTATTTTCTTCAAATAACATTCCATATTATCTAGTAAACCCTGCTAATTAAGTGTATTGCACCTGTTTACATTCAGGATACATTACGATAATTCGGTAGGAATTACTTCCATTTCATATGAGCTTTTGGAGAAAAGACAATATAAATGAGTTATCCAAGACCCAGTCAGGAGTGTCTGTATTCAAACATGAAAATCAATGATTAAAAGGAATTCAGTACAGAGAGAGCTAAAAATAATTAAAGATTTAAAACCAACAATCAGCCAATAACTGATTCTTCATGTACTTGCTCATAAATACTAAAAAAAATTCATCTGTTTACCTCGAGTTTTGTTGGAACTGAAAACTTAGTGTACTAGATTAGTCATGTTACCTCTCCCCAAATCCAGTTCTCTCTCAATTCTGATACTTATTGAAATATGACAGAGCCTAAACTATTTCTATACTTTCTGCCATATGGAGCCTCTGAGTCAACTGTTCTAGCAAGTACTTAATGAATTTTTTGCATAATTTTATTTATCAGTTTTACCGACTTAACTTTGAAGTCTATTCCTATGACAAATTGCTTTCATTTCCTAGAAAGTAAGAAAGGAGAGAAACAGCTTATCTCTAAAAAATAGTATAATTCTGTTTACAACGTTTATTCTTTAAGACTGTTCAAAGTGAAAAATTAAGATAAAAAGATAATCAAAATTATTCAGATTTTATCGCTGTGGTCAGGAGATTTTCATCCAATGAGAATAAAAATAATGTTATTAAATACAATCTAGAGCATTCTTCTTTTCCAGCTGCTCCTAAAACTCAGAAAGAATGCATGATTTCTTTGAGTTACGTTGAGAAAATACCGACCATTTCAGACTTCATAAAAAAATGTTGTATTAAAAATTATATGGTTAATATTAACACTTTTTAAGCAGGAGGGATACATCCTGTGCTATCTTTTTCCCCAAAATATTAAAGTAGAAACATGAATTGATACATAAGAAACCAAACAATGATTTTTGTCATTAGTCATAGTTCTGCCTATGGTAAACACAACAGCAAGCTAGTACTTCTATGACAGACAAACAAATCCAACTCATATTCCCAAGCACACTTTGTCGCAACCAAACCTTATCACAGGAAGGAAACTTGTAACATTTTAGCAACTGAATGTCATTAGATTAGTGAAGCAGATAACCAATACAGCTCAATACTCTGTGACAGTAGCTAAACGGACAGATAAAGAATTCTAAACAACTATTTTCCACTCAGAAGTCACCCACTCAAATGTACATACACACACAAAGCCAATGAACAAAACAATAGCTTCGTGTTAAAGTGTATACACAACCTGTATTTCTAACAGGATATTCCCACAACCATAGGATTAAATGTACTTCCTTATGATGGCAAGAGAACAATATTGGATACATTTCGAAATTTTTCCTTCATTTTGTTGAATGCAGTCTTGCTCCAAGACAAGAGGAAAAAATTTTCCCAAAGAGGAAAATTTTAAGTGATTTAAAAACCTACTCTGTAGCTATTTAGAAGTATGCTACCGTTTAGATTCTCTATCAATTTTCTTCATGCTAGAGGTATTTCTTTAAACAATATATACAGCTTGAGTGGCATCTACTTTTTATTGAATTTATGTAATTAAAGTTGGCCAAAGCATCAACAGCCTAATGAACAGAGGCATTAATTGGTCCAACTGGTGAACAGTTGCCCAAACTGCTATTGTTTATGACAGTTGGGTGCTGTGATTTATCTATCCTCTTCCATGGCTTTCATTGCTTCCTAATTAGTGTTTTCTCAATCCCCTTCAAAAAAAACCTGAAGCTAAACTTTGCAGTTCCATAAATGGCTGGTCACTTACACTAGGCAAACCAAATCAGCCCATAAAAGCATCTTCAATTAGTCAAGGTAAAAAAAAAAAAGAAAGAAAAATCCTATTTTTTTTAATTCTTTCTGGATTCCAGCTAACTAAAATGTACAGAGTCCATACATTACAGCCCTGAAGATACTCTGCACACTAATAAGTTAATAAAAGGTGGTGAAAGTAATGAACTGAATAATCATTGAAATTTACAGTTTCTAAAAGAAACTGTTTAAAGATTTTGATCCCCTAGTCAGCTTCCAATTCAGACAGAAAGTATGATTTACTTCTCATATTTTTCCCACAATTTTTGCTTATTTATTTAATATTTTAAGTTTGTATGCTTGCAAGTCAGATTTATTAATTTCAGGATCTGAGACATATCCATGAAAATTTAGATATTGTATAGGCAATCTTGTGTGTATCAGCGCGTGCACACCTGTACACTTTCGCAGTCATAGAGCAGTTAAGGTTGGAAGGCACCTCTGGAGAACATCTGGTCCAAACCCCCTACTCAAGCAGGGTCACTTGGAGCATGTTGCCCAGGACCGTGTCCAGACTTTCTGACACTCTTAACATTTCAACAATTTCACTGTAATTTCCTTCAGTTGAATTCAACCTCCAGATACAAACGGGCCCCTACTATTCTGATTCATTCTGTAATGACTTTGGTACACTGGTGTGATACATAGAAAGCTTAAGGCTTAGGAGGACAGTGTGTCTCACAGCTGTCCCCAAATTTGTTTTTAGCCCTCAAGAACACCAAATCACTTCACTGGGAATAAATATTAGCATAATTACAATATTAAAACTCACAATATTTAAACTAACTTCTCAAATAGAAGCCTTCTCAATAAGCTTTTGATCCTACTTTATCCCCAAGAGCATTGTTTCATATTAAAAAAAAAAAATATATATATATATAGGTATATAACTAAAGAGTAAAATAATAATTTTCTACACTTCAACATATGTGAAGACATATACTTTTGCTTAACAGTTACCAGGAAACTATGCACATTCCAAAACATACAAGATACATTACACAAAATCTGACTTTAAAAATACATGTGTATTTTGGAGACGTACCAAGTTCAAAGAAAAGTAATTAAAAGAAAAATAAATCCCTATAAGCATGGCAGGACAGGGAAGGTGTCTGGACAGACTGTTAAAAAATGTAAGTAAGTGAAGCATTAAGTGACAGAGCAACCAGACAAGCAAACAGTTAAGTCAAGAAATTTTCTGTTGTATTCTACTGTGACACTGCTGATTCTAAGTAATTTCAAATCAGGAAGGAAGGAATTGGTAGGGAAGTCCTGTATACAGGGTTATTTTCTAAACAACTAGTAGAGATCACAGGGTGCTGAGAACCTATAACTCTCTAACCCTCCATCCCCATCAGCTATTTTAAATCTTGGTCCCCAAGCTACTGATGTAGCAAATTTTAAGTGTTACCACTCTTGCAAACCTTTGTACTATATAGTTGCATCCTTAGGGACCGGGTAGATCAAAGTCTGTCTTTGACGAGGCAGTCTCGAATGGGCAGAACACACATCCTCATGAATATCACCAAGGACATAACTAACATACTCTGTTCCTTGTCTTACTTAAGAGTATCTTGTAAATACCAAATATAACACAGCAAAGCTAAGGACAAAGTTGTATCAGTTCTTTTGGGGGAACACATGGTGCTTATTTCTTTTTCACTAGACGTATCAAAACCCTGGGATACATGTAAATGGAGAGAGGACGAGAGGAGAGTTAGTCTCCATTAAAAGGATTCCTCAGTCTCCACTGGCCAGAAGCTGCTAATTATGTCAGTCATGCTGAATGATGAGCGATGTTTTTGTGATCTCAACTATTGCTAAACCAAGCTGAGATCAGCCACTGATTTCATTAGTAAGAGAGGATCTGAAATGAAAAGCTAAAATACCTATTATTCCTTTATTTTTAAAACAGCAACAGTTATGGAAAAAACTTTTAAAAAGTTAACAAACCTTTCATATGAGAATAAAATTTTACTTGCAATAATCACAATCAGGATGGAGGAATGTTAATTTTTTCCACAGAAGAGGAGGAAAAGAAAACAAATACAAAGCACCAAACACCAAACTGATTTGAACTTTTCTTGTGGGATAAGTGTTTGCTTTTGAATTTGCCAGTTGCTCAACTATTTGGGCGGATTCTCAAGTGAAGTAAATTAATGCTGGTTCGGTGACTTCAGCAGAACTACACTCATTTACAACAGTTAAACTGACCTATATTAAAGCGGCATTTCACACCAAGGAAAATCTGCCTACAGAATGTTGGAGACGATAACTGCCGCGTGTTTCTTTTGCATACTTAACCATTATGCTGAACATCTACCTTCCTCTTCTCTGAGGGCCTGTATTCTCCACAGGTGGCAAAGACAAAAAGGTGACTGCTTAGATAACCAGAAATTTTAACTTCAGATCCAACTGGACACCCCCATCCAGTTCACAGCTTTCGGATGACTAGACAAAGCATGTGAAAGCCTGAACAATTGCTCTTGAAACTTCCCATAGGGAGTGGTGTCTGTGGCTGCCAGACTTTTAAGTTACAGAACTCCATTTCAATTGAATTATTATGGATTTTGCCAGCCATCCTTCTTTTAACTGTCAGAGGCGTGTTCTGTCTGGAGCTAGTGGTTCCTTCTGACTGGCAATGCACCATGATGAAAGGAGGCCTGACACAACAAGAGTTGGAAATGAGGCAGGGATAAAGAGAGAAAATTTGTGAAATTCAGAAGGGAAGACTGTTACAATACCTTCACACCTTTGAATTTCTTTTCTACCAAGCATAAGTGTAGGTCTGAATACATAATCCAAACCACTAATGAAAGCAGAAGCCTCTACAACTAAGTAAAGATTAATACACTTAGGAGAAATATAGCACTATTCAACAGGGCAAGAAGAATAAGCATATGAGCTCAGCAGCAAAAGAAAGTAATATTTAATAGACAAAACTGAAAAAAAGTGCTCTAAAAAATGAGTCTCATTTTAAAGTGGAAACAAAAAATGAATAACTGTCTAGAAAAACGTTTGTTGTTTCCACCTGCAGATTATATGGGACAGGCTCTGGGAAAACTACTGAAATGACATTGTGCAAACTCTGACACCATGGAATCACTCTGTATCTACAGGCATCCACAAGCAAGCAAGAAATAGAAGCTTGTACTTCTGACCTTTCTTACTTTTGTGTCTCTCTCCACATCTCCCTGTTAACTGAAGACGTGGCTGCACTCCAATTTTGATATCAAGAAAGCACACTTTTTTTTTTAAATTAGCTTAACCTTGTTAAATCAATTCTTATACTTACCAGGGCATGACATTGTTTACATTAGACTAAGTGCGAAACCCTGACCCCTGTATCTGCATCTTGACCTCAGAGAATAGAGCCCACTCACCCAACGCCAGCCCTTACAACTTTAATTATGTCCAGCAAGGCTGTCGTGCTTTAAAAGTATTATTTACCAAGACTAAAAATTGTTTATTTTTATTGGCGTTAAGTCACTCCTACTTTGTTTTATTCCATTTATATGCCCTGGCATTTGTAATCAGAATTGCTAATAGACTGGGTCACTTAAGACACAGCTGAACGCTTTTTCCAGCTTCTTACATTAGTATAGGGTTCTACAAAAATACGCACTATTTGGCTTCTATCTGATGTCAACAGAATAGATCACAGAAATTAAACTACCGAGTCGTTTGGCTCTTTAATAAATTTTAAAGGAGGGAGAGGGGAGTAGACTATTGAAAAGGGTTCTACCTGTCTCATTACTCCCTATTTTAACATAGTTAATCAGGCTAGTATCTTTAAAAGAAATTCCAGGCTTTCTCTCTAACTTCCCTGTCACTCAAACACCCATACACTCTTAAACCCATTCCCTTCCCACACAGCTTATTCCCATATATTTAGGTTCAACATCAAGTCAGTGAATTGAGTGAAGAGTCAAATTACCAATGCAATTTTAGAAGAACTATCTAGAAGAAAAGGTTAAACACTCTGGGGGAGTTTTATTGGGGCTTTATCTCAGTAGGTTCTTCAAATTATTTAATGGCATATGAGGAAATCTAAAATGCCTTCATCTCTGAAAGTTAAGCTAAAATAGACACCACTTAGTTTAAAGCCATTATAATTTCACTTCACATTTAGAAGATGAACAGTCTAAATCAAAGTTGTGTTAGATTTAGTTTATTTAATGGAACTTCTAAATTGAAATAAGTAGTAAGTAGTTTGACTTTACGGCAAACTGCACAATCTTCACATTTTCTTTTCTGTACCACATTAGCTACTTGCTCACTAGACATATAATGGGTAGAAAACAAGAGTTTCTTTGTTTGCGTACATTAATGTAAAGCTGTAAAACTCATTCAGCCAAACTTTCACCTTTAAACCTTAACCTGACTTGTAACAACATTTGTAGCCTCTAAAATTACATTGCATGCACCCAGACGGAGTTAATCACCCTTCACTTTTGATGCGTAGAATAATGATTTACCACTTAAGCCTGAGCCTTTAAAAGCCTAAAGAAAAATATGTACATATCTGCATCTTAAATCAGTAGTGAAATAGCAGAATTCTATCCAGCACTACTATTTAGAAAACCAAGTCTATATGAAACAGAAACATAATTTTATTTATTAAACCTTGCTCACAACCCTGGCTAAATGCCACAGGAAAAAAAGGATGTTAAACAACATACAACATTCAAAGTCAAAAATGCTTTGGAAAAGCCATCAGACAAGCAAACAAACAAAAATAAACAAAGCAGACAAAAATGAGAAGCTAATACAAAATAGTATATGTAAGGAAGCAGAGGAATCAACGAGCACTGCAGGAAAAACACCAAAAGCATCAACACAACATGCAATAAAACCACCCTTGCAATGAACAACAACAAAAAAATCCTAAACTACTGAGTTTGATTAGAGTCCTGAAACTTTCTTCACTTTTTAAGTTTAGAAGTAAGATTATAAATCATCTTTTCTCCCTTATTAAGCATTTCTATGTAATACTGAGTAGTGGCAAAGTGACATACAGCTTGAGCCTTTGAAATACAAGCAATAAATAAATAAATAAATCAGTAGTGAAACTTTTATTGGCTTTAAATGGCTGAGAATTCATCTAGGTTTTTTGTTTTTCTTCCTCAGTCCACAAAAGGAGTAAGTTGCTCTCTCTCTTTTATGGTAATACAAACAGTGAGCTGTTTTTATTTTGTCTTTATTACAGCTTTTTTTTCTTTTTTTTTTTATTAAAAAAAAGGGAATCCTAATTTAAAACAAGTTTTAACAAGTACATTACAGTCTGCACACATAATGTGCTGGGTGGAGTAAGAGCCCTCAGAAACACAGTGCACAGAGCCAATAAAGGACTTGTTGTCAACACCCTCTGATTTCATGACTACTAGAACAAAAACAAATGCCACGTTCAGTTCATTGCAGAGAAAAGGATTCATTAAACTCATGTGTTTTTTAATTTGGCTAGCATAAGGTGAATAAAATAAAATTTAGTTTTATGAGATTCAGAATGATCATCTGCAAGCCTACAGGAACTGTGATGAAATGACCAAGTTAAATTACTAACTTGGTTTAATTCTAATTATCACTGGGCTATAGTTCACCATGATTTTTTATCTGTGGGGCTGTTGCTTTCCCTTCTGCAGTAAGGTAATAGGCAAATAAAATGTAAATGACTTTCTGTAAATTTACGTAAAATAAAATGTAAATTCCTGTCAAAGACAAATATCAATGCTGATGACATGACAATCTGAGTGCAGACATTAAGTCAATCTTTTTAGAATAATAACAATTGATTTCATTCATATTTAAATAGTGATTTTCCCAAATTCATAGTTATCAGTCAAAAGTAAGTGTCCACAGGATCAACAATCCTTATAGTTTGGGGGGGGGGGGGGGGAAGTGGCCTGTATAAATAACGCTCATTACTGTTGGTCGCATCGTAAAGGCGCGCGCGCGTGTGTGTGTGTGTGTGTAGGGAAGGGAATTAAATGTTCTCATTCCACATTATGTTAATGGATGCTATACAAGTGTGTAGAAAGAAAAGAAGCAATAATTTAGCTAAAAACTAAACAAACAAAACCCACCAAAACCACACACACTTATCTGCTTATCTGTTTGGTTTCTCAGTGGGCGGGGAACAGATTTTGAAAGACAACCAAAACCAACCAAGACAGACATCAAGTAAGTGGGATAACTGGCAATTCAGGAACCAAGAAAATGTTGTGAGCAGAGATTTTTCAGCAGTATGATTTAGGGAAACTCAACACCTAGTTGGTAGAGACAAAAGTTGAATACGATTTTAGTATTTGTGGTGATAAGCCTCAAAGGGATAATGTCTTACTCTAGAAGGGCCCAGCTCACTTGCACTTTCTGCCATTGTGTACTTGCTGCATAAAGCCCATCCATTTTAAGCAGTAATATCACAAGTGATGCCTTTCTTTGTGTCTTTGTACAGTTCTAAAAAATTAATACTCAAACACATGCTACAATGTTTTCTCTATTTCCTCCACTAAAAACGGGAAGTAAACAGAAGTGTATTTATATTGGCACTACAACCTTCCTATGGAATAAAAGCCTTACGAGCAGTTGAAACATTATTCCTGACATGATACCAAGCTACATTACCATTCAGTTCAGTAAACTGCCAGAATCAAACCATACTGGAGAAAAGTTAAATTAAGTACTCTGTATGTCTCTAATCTTGTTTCATTTTACATTTTTAAATATTTTGCTCTCCCCACAGGCAATGGATGTTCACATTCACAGATAAAAGTTACAAAATCAAAATAATTATTTTTCTGAAGTTTTCTAAAAAGCAAAGCACTCACCAGCAAAAAAATTCCATCCTGTATGTTATTTCTCATTTCAAGGTTCCAGTTACTGCATATACATTTCAGAAGTCATAAAATGTTCTTGAGATTGTTAAAAAAAAATTCGTAGTTTCTAAACTTAAGAAGTTAACAGTAGTGTCTAGATTTCTCCTTATATCAAAATACAGGGAAAACTTTCCTCCCCATTCTATATTCAAGAGGTGAACAAAAGCAACAGTTCTTCTTTCTGCTTTTCATCTAGTTTGAAATTATTCCTTTAATTTTTAAAGGTAAACCTAAGCAATCTAACCCAAGCAACCTAAGCAATCGGTCTCATCAATCACTATTGAATGATTTAAATCAGCCATTCAGTTCCAGATGCCCCTCAGTGCCAGTGATATGCTAATTCCTTCTGAGCTTTACCTTCCTTTGCAGTTGAAACCATCATTTTCCACACTGGTGGAGCCAGGATTTCATTCCTTGCACAGGGCCTCCTGCCAATCACTTTTATGCCTGTGCATTGGTATAGTGCAATTTCCATTTTGCAGTTGCATAAGATATGCTATAGTTAAACAAGTTTGTTATGCTATACCATCACCTGATATGTCCTCTCACTATTACATTCTGCTGCTGCAGTTCCCATAGTCCCAAACCCTGCCTTCTCCAGTAGCAATTCTTATTTTGGGTAGCAAAAGGTAAGAAAAGTTATTATTATCCTAATCTTGTTTTCTTCTCCCTTTGTTTCCTCACAGCTACTTAATTTCTTTCACTTTATCACTTCCTACCATTAAACACTTTCATTGTGAAGTATTTGCCAAATGCTGTACCTAGGCCATCAGCTATATTCAAAAAGAGAAAGTGGCACTGACAGAGTTGTTTTATGAGTGGGAGGTGAGGGGGAAAGATGAGAACACGTTCAGAATCTGCAAATCCCAGCTCTGAGCCTGCCTAGCATCCAACAGATCTCCCAGCCTAAAGCTAGAGCAAGTGCTGAGGCTTATACCAGCTGCCAAGAGGTTCTGATAGAAGAAGTAGTGACATTGTTCTAAATGGGTATTAATACAGACATAGTCTATTTTGGATTTTTGGGCTGCTATACTTAACCTGGGCTTACATGTTTGGGCTTATTTGGCCAACAGAAGATGTCTAGAAGGAAAAGTACTACTCCTGACCAATGATGGTATAATGTACTATGACAAGCCAAGAAGATGCTAAAAAAATAAGTACTCAAACATATTTTTGATTGGCTTCACACTATACATAGAGCCATAGATGTATACAAATTCATCAAATGTAGAGAGGGTTTGGGGTTTTTTTCAGTTAATTGACTCTTAAGGAAATGTTCACCATAATCTCATTTTTGGATGTGCTGAGAGAACTCACAATGATCCATAAATATTCATAGCTGAAGTTAAAGTCAAACATTTTATACAATTTAATTTAAACACTAGAATCAAGAGTTTCAAAAGGTACTACTGATTTTAAATTACTCAATTTGGGTTGTAGGTTCCCAACTTCAACCACTCAAAATGGGCTGGATTACAAAAATCTGAGTATTTACTGAAAATCAAGTCCCTCTTTAAAGCATGTCCATCTGGTCACTGACAGAAACCCATTTCTTTCCCCCTCTGCTTGCTTCCAAAAGAAAGGACCTTTCATCCTGTACACATCTTTAGGCCTAGGGCACATACCATACACTAACTTCTAAGATGAGACACTATTGTTCTTTATTATGGTACTGTAGAAGTTAATAGTAAAATTAAAATCTTCTGTATATGAACTTGAAATAGTGAATTGTTTTATGTCTAATCTTCAATGCAAAGGCAGTTAAGTAATTAGATAAGAGGCAATATAACTAACCCAGAATGCAAAATAAATATCTTGCCTGGGGATATGCAAATTTCAGAATGTACAAAAATGCTAACCAAGCAAGTTTTAATGCAATAGTAGCACGCTCACTCATGAAACAGTTCAACAATACTAAAGAAATCACAATTCTGATTTATATACAAGACAGGAGCAGAAGACAAAGACTACAAAATTGAATTACATCAAGAACAAGTGTACTGATTATGCAGCTCGCTCAGACTGCTGTTAAGGAGGACTGTTCAGATTTCATCGGTTGGAAACCTATCCCCAGTATACTCTACACTCCATGTCTGAGAAGATACATCAGTCCAAAACTAAGTTTATTTGACTACTGATTCACTACGCAAGACGGAGAAAATAAAATATTAAGATTTTAAATTCACAGCTTAGTACAGATTAAGGTTTGTCCATTTTACAAATCTTTAATCTACAGTAAGGTGTGTTCACATTATATTAATCATTCACTGTATTAGCATAAGACTTAAGGTAATACAACACCATATTGAGCAAATACTTGCTAACGGAAAAGGGCAACTTGAACAATTTTGAAGAAATGTATAGTCAGATATGCAAAGAAAGTATGTATTTGAGGAAGATATGTATTTGGCTGCATCAGCCCAGAAAACAATCATTTTCTGATAATAAACATTCATATAATTTTAATAATATTATACACCTAGTTACTTTGGACTACACTGAATTTGTAGTAAGTTAAAGTGAGTGATCTATTTATTTAAATTATAGTGATTTACTTTAATGTAATTAAATATAAGTATTTAATGTAATACAGAAAGCCCTATGCCCCTCTGGAGGTATGAAGTCTGGTAGCAGAAAATGAGAGGTGAATGGGAGTACATTTTGGCATTTATCTCTACCATGAGTCAACAAATCCATACAGGAACTCTCCCATTATTTAGGTACAGAATCCAATGGTTTGTTATGTAATTTATTTGAAAGTCAAGTGAGAGAGAAATGTTCATCAACATATTTACTATTTTAGGAAAGTATATGTGCCAATAAAAGCATACCATTTATATCAGAATTCTGACTGAGAAGCTGAATACATAAGACAGCTTTATTTTAAAAATCTAATGTTTTGATGCACTAACTGTAGCGTTTACACACAAAAAGTAATAAAATAAAAACCAAATGTATTAGAGATGAAGTTGAAGACAGAAAGATGCTATTAATATTATCAAAATACATGTATTGAACATCTATGTCAGAAAGTGAAGTGCATGCCCAAGTCATCCCCTCAGGTCCTATCCTCCTCCTGCAGCAATCGGTTGACATCATTTCATTAAAAGCTAGGTAGACAAGTCACCAAGTTCTTTGTAGTGCTTCGGAGAGTAATGATGATAGCAACTGTGAATAAGTCTGAAGACCTGAAATACGGTCTTCACAGAGGTATAAAACTGCTTTTAAAACTTGTCTTTTAAAACAAGCTTATCCTTTATTTAGCCCTACAGGTGTATTCTCTGCTGATTAGTGGTCAGTCTTCCTTTCTAGGTTTCCAAGTTTCTGGAAACAGATTTAACACTATTTCCCACTGAGAAAGTGAAGGCAAAAGGTTTTCTATTCACCTTGTCAGCACAGAGTTCAACTCCTTTAGGGTAAGGAGAGACGAAAGATGTGCAGTTCAGAAGACCATCTTGTCTTCCCACTAATAATCTTTGCAAGGGAGAGATGACTTCTTTGTTCACAGTGTTGGTGAGGCAGAGCATTCTGCATCTTTCCCTTGCCTGAGGCTGCTCAGACTATGGCCTAGCCTCTAAATTAGAAAACTGGCCTGCTGCAACTACCAAATACATATTATTTCCAATTTATCTAGTTTGTTATAATTGATCATGCAGAGACACGTACATATACGCTTCAGTCTAGTTCATTTTCATTGTTCTGAAACTTATGAAAAATCTCTGGGCAAAACAGGCAATGAAAAACTCTACAACTCAGAGTCAAAGAGCCCTACAACAGTTCTCAGTATTGTAGAATATTTAACTTCATTAGTTGTTTATATATTCCTCCACTTTCCTAATAAAATTAGTTTCCTCATTTTATTTTCAACAGACATGGAAAGAATTAGAATATATTTTCTTTACCCTCCATCCATTTTTACGTCAAAGTGTAGGACACTCCCTCCCCTACTTACACCTGAGGTGGATACTGACAGTACATGACTGAGAATAAATACTACCTCCTCCTCTGGCTAACTTTATGTTGCTCTTTTAACACACGAATTAAAACATAGGCTTCTCAGACGAGGAATGTGCATCATCTCACCTCTTAACAAATGTTCCAGAACCAAATGTTGTATTTTTGGTGAGTAAATACATGGTGTTTCTAATGATTCCCAAATCATTGTGTCAACTCATAAAGAAGTTCTGGCAGCCAGATTAAATTCACCACCTCATATTTCAAGGAAGCTTACAGTCATTTTCAGGAAAAAGTAACTTACAGAACCTGGCTTAAGTCTTTCGGTGTCTTGATTATTAACTTAGATCCTAAAAACAAAAACAACAACAACAAAAAAGCACAGCACATCTGGCTAAAAACTATTCAGTATCAGCCACCTGGCTACTGCTCTTTGGTACTGTGGGAAATCTGGACAGGTACAAAATCTCAACTGCAAGAGTTCAGTGTAGTAGGCTGCCATCTGTGGCCCATGCCTGCAGTTCAAAATATTTGGCCTTGTAAGACATTTCCTTCCTTCATGTAAAATGCCCTTCTACCCATGCCAATTAAGTGCTGATTTAAAGCTGATGCAATGATCAGCCAAGAGGCATCAGCATACACGATACATAGTATTAGACTTGCATATTCAAACACCAATATTAGGACCTATGTAGGTAATCCTAAGAAGACAGAACAGAAGGTATGAATTAGCAAATTATCTGCCCCTTAACAGCACCTCTTTACCTTTCAAGATCCTGAAGAAGCTTACCTCTTGGTCAAGATTCTAGTTGCTAACAGGAAAATACTCTTATTTCCCCTGTTTACACAGTATATTGGACTCAAAATACACCTTGGTCACAACTTCAGTTATTCCACTATTTACTTTACAATTTTATGAAGAGGTACTCAGGTGAAAAGTTAAGGAAGGTTATCATCACCAAATGAGGCTATATAGCAGAATACACAAATAAAATGTGTCAGAACCTCAGCATATAAAATTTTTAAGTGCCCTTTAGTATGTTTGCAAAGAGCAACTAACTTCCTGACCGCAAAATAACTTCAAAATATTAACAGCTATTAACAAAGAAAAGCCTCATTCCTAGCCATTCAAGTACACACAAAAAAAAAACAAATTCTCATCAATAGTAACTTACATGAATGCACACTGACAATGCTGATTTTCACTATGAAAGAAAAGTATTTTGAAAAAAAATCTAAAATAGCTACTGTAATAACAAGCCAGGTGAGTGTTATTCACAGAACGCATTTAATGATGACAAAAATAATAAATTGCAGAAGCTGAGCAAGTGATTGGACTTGCTAGCTCCAGCATATTTTTACATGAATTAGAGAAAACTGTCCCCTAATGAAACCTAATATTATGCTTGTTTTGGATTGCGAAACAAAAGCTATTTCAGTTATTTAGGCAAATAAGGTGCCAAACCAAAAACAACGCTGGATTTGGGAGAGGGGGTGGTTCTTAGATTCTTAAGTACAGCATCAGATTTCCCTGTGTTGAGCACCAAAAAAGAATTATTTTTTTCCTATCTTTACCACAGTATTGAACTGTGAAAATAAGATTGGTTTTGATCCCCCATATGACTCTTCGGCAATCACTTCTAAAGTGTTTTATTTTAAAACATCATTTGGAATGGATACTACACACGAATATTTGACATTAAACAATGTTGTTACCTAGTTGTCACTAGTTTCTGTCAATATTCATAATGGTCCCTCTACATTTGTAGATTGAATCAGAACCTTTAAAACTACTGCCCAAAGTCTGTGGTCTAAGAGTATCCCTGACATGAATTTATGTTTTCTAATCAAACCTCATGGATGGTACACAGTTAACCTCCAAAGTTCAGAACCCTGAACTTTACAGATGATCCCTTCGCAGAGATAGTACTGACAGAGCAGCTAATGAAAATACTCGGTAACTTCAGGGACAACAGTAAGAAACTATGCAACACAGAAGTAAGGAAATCTTTGACAACCAACAGTGACTGCAGCAAGCAAAAAAATTTGGTCTGAATATTCTTTCAAATAAGTGTCTAAATTCATTTCTAACCTATATCAAAAAAGTGTCTCTTTCTTTCTAATTGAAACATAACAAAAAACACACTAATGCAAACTGGAAAAAAGGGCGGGGGGGGGGTCAATCTCCATAGACACCATCAGTACTCACATGGATAAGTGGTTTCCAATCAGTCAAACACTTGGATATTTGGAGAATATTCCAACACTAATGAGGAATTTAATAGCACATGGTTGTTTCTTTTAAAGTTTCAATGTAAATGTGGCCAGCTTCTTCAATGGTAAGCAGCTAACTATCTTTCTTAAACATTCTTACAGTAAAATTACTTAGGACACAATGCATATGGGGTAGGTGCTTCTCATATTTTCTTAGATGACTTGTTTACTCTACAAAGATGCACTCAGAAATTCATAACACTTTGAATTACTGTGTCATTTTTTTAAATCTTTTCTTTATTATTACCAGACAGAGAATACAGAAAAGGAACATTTCCTGAAGTACTATTACAGGATTTCATGAAGCCTATCAGTTTCTTCCTTACTGCACAAGGGAAACTTCCTTCTCTAAGCATAAACTGATGAAACAACAACAACTCAAAGAAATTGCTGATGTATTTAATCCAATAAGTAGGTTAACCAGTTGGAATGGACTTTGGGGACTCTCCGTGGAGTCCCCACATAAGTATTAATCCTTAGAAGATGACTTTCCCATAATGGAATATAAGAGCCGATTTTGCCCTCCGCTGGCTAGAATTATCAACAGAAACCATGCCTGCATAGATTCTGTCATTCGGAGTTGCCTATTTCATACAACATAAAATTCCCTCTTTATCAAGTTTACCGATCCAATTTGAAGTACAGTAACTAGGATGTGATATCATGAACTGGAAATGGTGGAAAACATGTTGACCAGGCGGGAATCAACCAAAGAGTTATGCATTGAAACTCATGGTAGTAATATAAAGATTTCCGGTGCAGGATCACAAAATCAGCCAGTGACATACTTGGCCTTAGAGACTGCTAGAGCACTGAATGTACATTAAAAAGCAAGCAAACAAACCAAAAAATCCAGAACTTTGAAGCCCCCATTCCCAGCAAAAATGCTCTACTTCTCACATAGCTGAAAATTTTTATTTTCTGACCATATCAATTTGATGCTGCTGTTCTTTCTTGGGGAAGATGAGACCTCTATGGATTATGAAGGAAAGACAGCCTCAAAATGGAGGAAAAAAGACCGAGTGCAGGTAAATACTCAAGCAAACAGGGATACTGGAGAAGAGGCACCCCTTAAAGCAATTTTTCCTCTTATCTTTATGCAAAGAAGCATTGAAATGACAAGAGAGGAAAGCTGCTATATTCCAACATTCAAAATGATTCAAAATTTAAATTTATTCAACATCTATTAACCACAGGCTTAGATGAAAGAAGGTACTTCAGAGAATAGTAGAGAGGCAACACCAGGGTAAAACTAGGGTTTTTAAATGTAAAGTGGTTTACCAATTACTGTTTTCACAAACACTAATTTACCTTTTGATTATTATGAAGATTTTCCTCTTCCCCATCTCCTAATTCTTTCCGATCTCTCACTAGAAGATTCTAATATTTAGAGTGTGGCCACACAAACCATTGATTCAGTATTTGGCATAAGCAAGGGAAGTGAAAACCTTCAGTGGTCAAGAGGAGAAAGGACCAAGCAACTGCAAGCAGATCAGCCGACAGTGGAATAGGAATTATTTCAGTGTGGAAGCTGCTTTAGATGATTCCTGTCCTTCCTTCTGCTTTAAAGCCATTTGTCCTCATACTTCATCATGCCTAAGGTTTCTGGCCTCTCCATTGTGCCAGGCACAAGATGAACTGTTTGATCACATTCTCACTGAGGGACAAAGAAACCTCTCTGGCAAGAGAGATGGAACAAGGTTCACCTCTGGTGTTTGCTTCTCTATCTTTGATACTGACTTTGCTTACAAGGCAAAATTAACAACTTCCACAAAAAAAAGGGGGGGGCTTTTTTTTTTTCTGCCCAACGTCTCAGCTGGAGCCAACATCATTAGTGAGAATATCTTCATCTTGGGGGGGGGGGGGACAAAACAAAACAAAAAACACAAAAACTTAGGTCCATCTTATGCTATTGCTCCCATGAACAGCAGAAGATGGAAGAAGTCTAGAGTGCTCGTGCGAGAAATGCATTAGACAATAAAAAGTAACTAGGAAAAAACGTTGCTTAACTTGGAATTAAAGATCTGCCACTATAGACCTGAGTAACAGAGTCCATTGTGTATGACGTCAGCTTTTCTATGGTCAGGAAGATTGGCAGAGAAGATTTACAATGAGCAAATTGTTGAAAAGCCTTTCCCACCCCCCCAATCCAATTGTTTCTTCCACTAGATAAAGAAGACAATACGGAGGAAAGCAAACTAGGGATGGCATGACTGACACTGTTAATCGGTTAAGAGTGAATGGGGTTAGAGTTACTCTTTTTTAAAAGAGAATGCTAAACTTTCCACATTCGAAGCCACAGAAGTAAACCTAATACTTAACAGCAAAAATATAATAGTTAACTTTATGATATAATCTAGAAATAGACATAAGTTATTGCATTCAGTGACATAATTAAGACTTAAAGCTTCAGGCAGTGTACTTAACTTAGTCTTTCAAAAACTTCATTCAGTCATTCACTGACCAGATGTCTCATACTACCATAACTTTAATTACTCATAGGGGTCCTCAGAAATCTTATAAAAATCAATTAAGGTAGAAGTTAGTGCCCAAACCAAACTTAACTGCAAGACAAAGTTTTACTGAATTTGCTGCACTTAAATGTACACTTTCATAGTGTACTGTAATGTATGCTAAAAGGAGTTGCTGGGAATGGGAAGGAGTACTGCAGCCAGATGAATCTGGACTCCTAAGAATAACAGGAAGCTTATGCAGAAAGAAAACAAAACCAAAACACCAAATAGCATCACCACTACTCGCGTTCAAACTGGAAACGCACACAGAGCGCCCCGAAGCGCAGGGCGAGCCCCGAGCGCAGCGATGCGCACGCCGCCGCGCAGCCCAAGGAAGGCATACCCATTTTGGAGTCGTTATGCACAGCACTTTATCACATTTCTCGATACCACAATTTGATAGGGTACTTAAAACACGGAGAATTTGCAGGCCAACAAAAATCAGCTATCAACAATACCCTATTAGTACGACCCTATCTTTAATCTACAGGCATGATAAGATGCCCCAACACACATAAACCCAGCTCAAACAGTGACTAATGACCATTAATCCCCCTATCTCTTCAGGGATCTCGCCTTCTTCCATTCATCACGCTGACACTCCACTTTACACACGTGGGTAAACTTTAACCGAGGAGGTGAATCAAAAACAGCCTCCAAGCAATCCGCGGCAATCGACGAGAGCTGCGGCCAAGGGGGCCGTCGCCCCTCACCGCACCCCGCCGGCTCCCGGGGGCTCCCCCCGCACACGGCCGGGCGCCGCAGGGTTTCAGCGCTTCTGCCGCCGGACTCGACAGCGTCGACACGTGCGCGGCAGAGCGGAGCCGAGCAAGGGCAGGGCGCAGCCGCGCAAGGGCAGGGCGCGGGGCCGGCAGGGCGCGGGGCCGGCCGCCCCGGCGCACACCCTCCCCACACCCCCCCGCCGCGGGGCTGCCGACACGCTCAGCGCAGCGCCGCGGCCCCCCCCCGCCACGGAGGGCAGTGTGATCTGGCGGCCGCGCCGTGTAACGGCGGCGGCAGCGCGGGGCTCCGCGCGAGCCCTCGGCGGCCGTTAGTCCGGGCGGGGAGGCGGCGGGGGCGCGCGCCGTTAACGGTTCACGCGGAAAGGGGGTGGGGGGGGATTCAGCGAGGCGGTGTAGTACCTGCCTTCCCCCCCCCCCCGCCTGCTTATTATCGGCACCGGCCTCCAGCCGAGTGGAACAAACGGCTTGCAGCCCAGGGCAGGAAGGAGTTACTTCCTACGGCCCCTGCGCCATCGCGCCTAATGACGAGCCCCGCTGCCATCGGGCAAACCCCCCTCACACACACGCACACCGGCGCCAGGCGGTGGGAGGGCTCGGCGCCCGCCCGCAGCCGTTGGGCCGCGCCCCGACCCCGCGGCAGCCGAGAGCGCGCAGGCCGCGGCCCCCACCGAGCCGCGGGGGCGCCGGCGGCGGCCGGGCGAGGCCCGCCCGCCTCCCCGTGCCCGGGCACGCGGCCCGCAGCGCGCTGCCGGCCGGCATCAAACTTCATTGCGGAGGGAGGGAGGGAAAGGAGAGGGCGGCTACACGCGTCTTTCCCCACTCGCGCCACCGCGACCTCGAGCGGGGCGGTGGGAGCGCTGCCGCCGCTGAGAGCCCGCGCCGTGTTTGTTCGCGGGTGGTGGTTACCTGAGGCGAGACATATTAATCCAAAGAGGTAAAAGTGAGCAAACTCCGCGATCATTGTCCTCAGGTGGCGCCTGCAGACAGTCTCATGCCAGGAGAGAGGGGGGAGGAATAAAAAGGAAAAGCCCCCAACTGTAATTCCACAGAAGCTTAATATAAGCAAGGTTTCTTAATCCTCCAGGACTTCAGCGGCGAGCACTCTCCGGAGAGGGTATTGTCAAATCCCGGGGGCTTCAGGAGCACGGGCACTCCGCTCTCCCCTCTCTCGGCCCGGGTTTTCCTAAAAGGCGCTTTGACACTTCCCAGGACCATCCAAAGCAATAGGGGAAAACAAAAGATCCTCACTTTCCCGGGGCTGAGATCCACTGTCTCCCGCTCACAAGTTGCTCCTCCAGCCTGAGACTTTGTTTTTCAGCACCCAGGACAAGCAAGTAACAAAACAGAACAAAGAATATTAATACCGGTATGTAGGTACCAGCTGCTGCTGCGCTCCGCGAAGTTGGGGGGGGAGGGGGGGAGAAGAAGAAGAAAACAAAAACAAAAGAAGAAAAGTGCTTTCTGCAAAGTGAGACACAGAGTCACTGGGCATCCGAGGCCGGAGCAGGGGCGGCGGCAGCGCCGGGCGAGAGGCTCGTTCCGGTGGCTGTGGCAGACGGCGGCGAGGAGCGAGGCGGCGGCGGCGCGGCGGCGGCCCACGCTCCCATCACGGGGGAAGAAGGCAGGAGCGCCGGGAGCCGCGGCAGGGCAGAGCCGAGCCGAGCCGCGCCGCAGCAGCAGCAGTCACGCAGGGTGGCGGGCAGCGCAGCCCCGGCGGCAGCTCCTCGCCCTGCCCAGCATCGCCGCCGCCCCCGCCCTGCACGCGGGAATCCCAAACTCGGCCCCCTCCAGCGCCGGAGGAGGACACAAAAGAGGGGCAAAACGAGCAAGCAAGAAAGCAAAACTTCCAAGGGCCAACGCCCCCCCCCCCCCCTTGGTGCAGCAGCAGCAGCAGCAGCAGGAGCGGCGGCGGCGGCTCCTCTCCTTCCCCTCCGCCGGGGCAGGGGTGCACCAGCCGGGAGGGGCCGAGCCCGCCGCGCCTGAAGTTTCTGGTGTCACGCTGCGCCGCTCGCGTCCGCCGTGGGTTTCCCCCGCCTCCGCCTCCTCCTCCTCCCTCCCTTCCTTCTCCTCCCTCCCTTCCTTCTCCTCCTCGCTGCTGCAGGTCTGATGCCGCCTCGGGACACCGTAGAGGAGCCGCACCTACACGGCCCCCACACGCCCGGTGCCGCCCCCAGCCCCGCCGCGCCGCGCCGCCGCCACTGCCTCCTCCCGCCGCCTCTGCTCCGCCGGGAGACGCCGGAGGGGAGCAGCAGCCACCGAAAAACTACACCCCCTTCCCCCCCCCAAAAAAAAAAACCCCACCGCACAAGTCTCCAGAACCCCACGCCCCACGGGGAAAATAACACGAAGTTTGCTGAGGCCGCCTTCATGGTTATTGGACGTTTGGGTCACGCTCCGTGGGCAACTCTGCAGCACGCCCTCTTCCCAACCCGGCGTGACCAGCGTGAGCGGGCACGCCACAGCGGATGCGGCCTTAGCCCTGCTTCCCTGTCGCAGCTCACCTCGTTACTTTCCTTTCCTTTGCTATAATTATCAATTGCATTAGAAAGTAGCACAGTAAATAAAGGGTCTTGCTGGCAGTTACAGGGTAGTCTGGTATTCCTGGTGGAGTAACGAGGTTGTGGCTCGTTGGATGATCCCTAGTGACTAATGTTACATGTTGCAGGCATGGACCCAATCTACAGGAATAAGCTTTGTTAAACTTGTGCTTCTGCAACTAGGGGCACAGACAAATACTGTGCAGAGGTGCATAAGTGGCTTTAACAGTCAACTCCACGTAGTCATGGAAGCTTTATCTCAAGTCAAAAGAGGTAACGTAGTAGTGGGGAAGAGGACTTAACGCTCTAGGTGAAAAGGCGAGATGGACCAGGGGAGAGAAAGACAGTTTGGATGTATGGCAGTACTGCCACTTCACAGTAAAGCTCCATGTACGTCTAGGTTTGATTCATTATAAGGATTGAATGAGATGTGAAAAGAAATTTAATTTCTAAGAAGCATGTTAAATAAATTAACCCCATTACAAATGGGCCTTTTCTTGCAGTGGGGCAAATACTCAAAAGAGCCTTACTTCACTTCCTGGCATAGGATTTCTATGCACCCTCCATTGCTATCAGCCAAACAGGTTTAGACGTTCTCAGTCTCCATCAGTCAAATCACACTTATGCAGGCATACCAAAATCCACTGAGTTTGCCCCACTTTGCCTTCCACAGTGTGGCATAGGACAAACTTAGGCTAAAAATCCAACACCAGAAAGGTCCTGTGAATTGCATTCAATCTATTTTAGTCCTCTTGTATGCGAGATGTGTACAGACAATTTTCAACAATGTAAAGCAAAATGGTTTTACATTCAAAAAGAAAGTTCATGATTTGCAAGTGTATATATCAGCAGGATCCAAACTTGCAAGATTTTCCACTAAAACCTCTGAGAATAAATCAAGCATTAGAACAATCAAAAGTTAGAAAAATAATCTGGTGTTTCACATGGATCGGACATTCATTTTCAGAGAGGAAAAGGAATTAATGTCCTGTTTTGAACACATTTAGAAAACAATCACAGCTATGGAATCAATAATAGGCATTTCCACAGTTAATAAATCTGCATATGGCCAGAGTTGTTAAAGCTGTACCTAGCCAACAACAATTTCTTTTTCTGTTCAAACAGTGATCTCATGCCATCATTCTGCACTTAATGAAAGAAAACTGTATAGCACCTCCAGAATTAAAACACACAGCAAAACCAGTGAAGGGGTCCTTGATACTCCTTGAACCCTAGTGAGAAGTCTGAAATTTCAATAAATTAGTTAAAATTTTTAAATAAATGGAGTCACATGTAGGGCAGAAAATGAGGTCAAGAGTTCATGTAATTCAGCTCCCTATTCTGAGATAGGGTCAAGTACATGCAGACCATCACCAGCAAATAGTTTTTAATCCCATTATTAAAATTATCTGAACACTGGGATTTCATATCCTCTTTAGATAACCTGTTCCAGTTACTATATAGTTAGATTTTCATAATGCCTAGACTGAACAGTCTTCAGGAAGAAAACAAAACACACCACCACTACAGATAAAATTTTCAAGGCATGTAAAATGTCATTTTTTATGTATCCCTGTTTTTATATGAAACTATCAATATTCCATGTAATCTTGAATTGCAACAACATCATTTTAAATCCATTTCTATGATGTATGTGTTATTTATCAACATAAATTAATTCATTTACTTTGTAACTGGCAACAATTATATAAGAAGTAGAGAGAAGGTAAATAAAGGATTTGCCTAATTCCCGGAGTGTTTTCTTTACTCAAGATAAATCTGTTTCCCATACTTTAGTGGAATAGTAAGTTTCTAGATTCATGCACTCTTTTGCTTAGGTCATTCTGAAAAAAGTGCCAGTAAAAACTTTATGTTGTGTTGAAGTCTTACGTGTGCTGGACGCTAATTTTCTTATTTCACATTTCAGATTCAAAGATATTCTAAATTCAGCAATTCATTAAGGGTCTGAAACTTGAATTTCATTACCATATGATCATGAGGTGAGTGTAAGTAGAGCAGAGTAAAGCCTTTGTGCCTCAGTTACCCCATCTATAACAGGAATCTAAGACTGTTCCTATGACTGTAAAGAAATCTTTATCCTTTGAGAAGTAGGGATACATTCTACATGAGTTACCTCTAGTAAAAGTACATTAAAACTTCAAAGACTTGTTCAATATGTTAAATACTTCATGGCATACTGTTTAGCTGTCAGTGTTTTCTTACTCCTAAAAAATTACTAGGAGCAGATATATACTGTTCTAATTATCTTTTAAATTCATTTAAATTGTAATAATATATAACAGCTGCACAGCTGAGTGGTTCTCTTCAAATTGTAAGCCTACAGAAATTCATCAGAATCTTATAAGTAATTGACATCATCTTTAATTCTGCAGATGTTCTTACAAAATGTGTGCTATTCAAGTATCCTTATTCTCCTCGATACTAAATATATATATATTTCAGGTAACATTTCTGGGATAAGAAGTATGGTTTTATCTTCTTCAAGTTTGGGGAACACTTTTTCTGTATGCATTAAAATGCGGACCTACTTGCTGTGTCAATTCTGTAATATGCGAAACATGAATGCATGAAAAATAATCAGACAAGTTAAAGTAAATTTGGTGACATCTGAAAAGGAGAAGGCAAAAATGTTGTAAAGCTATATTCCATTCCAAAACATATCAATGAATAAGTCTGACTCCAAAAAGCATAGGAAAAATTACCCCATTTCCACTGACATAAAGTCATGCTTTTTAGGTGAATTTTAAAATCACAGGCCAATTCTGAGTCTTTAGAAAATACAATAATGTATGCATTTGACTGTACAATAACATATATCTATGCATTCAGCCAAGTGAAATATTGGTTCTAACTGCCAGCATGTATCTTTCTATATATGTTTCATACCGTACTGGAAGCACACAGTTGAAGGACTGAATTTTTGATTTGGCATTTCTTTTCTTATACCACCCACCCAATTTTTGAGACTTACACAAACATGTAATTTGTGACAGAATAAGACTACTCACATGTGTGCATTTACACATGCTGCCTACGTTTGAGAAACTGGGCTCTGGTTGGGAAACCTCCAAGAAAAGAAGGTTCTACAGAAATGGTACTTGTCATTCAGCAGATGGCACTCTTCCCTCAAAGTGACTGAAAGTAGTGCTGTCTCTGATACATGGTAGAATTTGCTTTTAGAGATGATTTATTTCACATCACCCCAAAGAACCTGAATTTTTGTAACTACTAAAGATCCCAGGGTACTTTTCTCCAAAGGCAGAGATATGTGCCTGATGCCTTGGATGTGTTATGGGAGCAACTGTACTCTCAATACACAAACCTTTTTGAACTTCAAATGACTTTTTGCTTCCTGATCTTAAACTACTGTGTAGCCTTCCAGTTATCTCCGTGAAGTGGCTGCCAGAAAAATGTATGTGTGTGCATGTGTATATTATATGATCACACGTACATGTGTATGCATACCACCCTTATGCACACAGAATTTATAACTGTGAGCATTCAGAGGCTGGCAACAAGTATGCCTCAATCAGTAATATTATCCTATGTAGTACAATTAAGATTCCACTGACATCAATGAGAACTAGTTCAGATAAGAGTGCATTGTTATTGTTACCAATTAGACTATTATAAATATACCTGTATAAATTATTCCAACTAGAACTATTTTCAAAGCTTTTTGTCAAGAGTTGCATGGCATTTGTTCCAGGCTTGAGTTTGCTTTCACATAATCAACACAGTAGAGTTAAGTATCCCATGAAATGAGCTAATGCACTTGCACATACACCAGTAGTAACTCATGCAATTCCATGGGTCCTATCCTTTGTTGTTGTTCTTTTTTCCCCCAGTTAATCTCTTAATCATTTTCATGTAAATCACTGATAACATATCACTATAGTTTAAAATAATTTTAAAATATGGTATTCGGTTGTATTACCCTCAGAATGTAATACTCATTAAAAAAGGTAGCCACCTTGAAAGTTCCCTATATTTCCTCCCCACATTGTTCTATCAGATATAACTAAGTTTTCAGAACCGTTTCTTCTCAAACTGTTCAAGACACCAGAGAAGCAATCACATTTGGATTATTTAGTATGCTGTCTTAAAAAAAAACGCTGAAAAACTCTCTTCTATAGTCTAACCATTAATAATCTGAAATGAAATGGAAAAATACAAGGAATTGTATCTGTCCCTTTATATGTCTGTCTCGAAGTGCATTATAGGTCTAACCTGTGTTAGGAATCCTACCTGAAACTAGTAAACATTATACATGAATGCAGAACAATATGTAATTTCAGTAGTTTTTGGCAGGTTTCAGTTAAAAAAAAAAGTATTTTTCTACATTAGAACTAAGCATTCAGTGAAATTGTTTGAAGAAGGAGCCTGAATTACAGAACAGTTGAGGTTGGAAGGGACCTTTAGAGATATATAGTCCATCCCCCCTGCTCAAGCAGGGTCAGCTAGACCAGGTTGCCCAGGACCTTGTCCAGACGGGTTTCGAATATCTCCAAGGATGGAGACTCCACAACCTCTCTGAGCAACCTGTTCCAGTGCTCAGTCACCCTCACAGTGAAAATGTTTTCCCCTTAGATTCAGACAGAGCTTCCTGTGTTTTAAAGAGTCTGGCCCCCTCCTCTTTACACCCTCCCTTCACATATTTATACACACTGATAAGATCTCCCCTCAGTCTTCTCCAGGCTGAACAGGCCCAGCTCTCTCAGCCTCTCCTCATAGGAGAGATGCTCCAGTCCCTTCATCATCTTTGTAGCCCGTCGCTGGACTCTCTCCAGCAGGTCCACATCCCTCTTGTACTGGGGAGCCCAGAACTGGATGCAGTACTCCAGATGTGGCCTCACCAGGGCTGAGTAGAGGGGGAGAATCACCTCCCTCGACCTGCTGGCAACACTCTTCCTGATGCACCCCAGGATACCATTGGCCTTCTTGGCCACAAGGGCACCTTGCCTGGTTCTGTACAGTGTAGCTGAATATCAAAAGTGAATGAATTTTAAAAGCATGAAAGCCTACAGTTGCAGTATAATCAATCTGGATGATTATTAAGGGTAAACAAAAGAAAAAAAGTTCTTTCCATGTCCATGTAAGTCAATTTCTGTCTCTTTTTTGACCTGGATTGTTAACTGTTTAAACACACTATTCAAAGAAATCTTTTTTCTTATGTTTGATTGTTAGGTCCCCAAGATGATTTGGCTTTTATTTACACTCATTTTGGGATGTAACTCTTGTTTCTTTGATGTTACACTTAATTACATCACTAGTGAATTCAGACTTCCAATGTCTTTCAGTACCTTCTTGTACAACATTTAGAATAGTATTCATAGTCATTGCAGAGTACGGAATAGTAGTAATAAAGTGTAAGATTTTATTTTTTATGTTGAATTAGTAGATAGAGACCCTAAACAAGACCAAGCCTCATTAGGTGTAAAAAAACTAACATGACAAAAGATCCTTTCTTCAAAGGCTTTATAAAACATTGTTATCAACATAAAGGAATACAAGAAAAATTCACCACTGGCATAAAATTCCTTTGATGTTTATCTTGTAATACTCCTTTATATTAGGGGCGACTCTAGCTTTTCATTTCTGTTTCAAAGACGCTATAGCACATCCCTACTGGAAAAAAAAAATCAGTGAAGCTATATTCCTTCTGTTCCTCCAGTAAAAAATTGCTAGGGGCATATTTTCTATTCAGTCTACTCAGCAGACTAATTCAAATGCCTTTTAAAAATTATTATAATTATAGGAAATATTGTGTATAACTTCTGCTCTGTGGTTTTGTTCTTGTTAATGACAAAATGCTAATCTGCTTAATATGTAATTTATATACAAACAACATAGTATTTGTTGCAAAACCAGTGTTATCTCTGATACTGATAACAAAGAAAGACCTGTCCCTGAAATCTCAGTATTTGGTTTAAATGTTTAACAAATGAGCCATTCAGTACTCACTAGCTCCTTGCTCCTACACAGAGCATAGGAAAGAGTATGAGGGTGTCACCTAGTGGATTGTTTGGACTGTATATCAGAAAAGAGAGCTAAGAAGCAAAAACATCCAAATGCCATTGAATGAACTAATAAAATGAAAAGGAAGGGATTCTTTTTTCCTTATTTAATTACTCCAGGAATTGCGAAGGCTTCAACAGAGCGTTATTGTTCTCTAATATCTGCCTGTGCCTTCCCATTCATGTCACAGAATCTATTGGCACTGAAAAGGGCTGTTAGAAAGATGCATCCAAAATTCTGAAGAGAAAATTACCTATATTCCTAGCTCAGAGGAAAGGTCTAATATTAGCAAAGATGACCATTTCAAATAAGTTGCACAAAACTTTTGTTTGAGATAATAAATAAGTGGAAGAAATGATATACAGTGCCTGTAGGTTCCATCAATTATATTTCAAAAGAAGGAAATATTCCATGGTTTTCAACAGGCCATCAAAAAAAGGGTTTTTTACATGTATTAGTTGGAGATTGCTGCATGCATTTTTAATTCATGAATAGTTAAGGTTAACCTTAGCAATCTGGAAATGAAAAGGATTACATAAACTATCCATCTTACTTCTGTGATTGAATTACTGCACATATTTAAAGCAGACGCCACTTAAGAGCTGAATACCTGCAGTGAATTAACTCAGTCAAATGCAAAGCAGATACCCAAGCCAGCTCACCCAGTACAATTTAAATTGCATGTTGAAATTTAAAATAATCAGCATACAATTTATAATTGTATGATGAAAGCCTATCTGATCCCATATATTTAACCTCCTTTAATTAAAAAAATGCTTATTAGAGTTTTAATATTGTATTCTGCCCTTGAGTGGAGGAAGGGAAAAAGTAAGGACGCAGCTACAAATGACAGAGACATCCTGCGTTAGTGCCTAGAGCACACATTTTATTACACCCCCTGAAATGCTTCAGTGTATGCTGTGGGACCAGCATGGGAAGAGGAGAAACAGTCTTTACCCCATGATGGTATGCTTATTTGTTGGTGTCAGAAGTACGTGCTACTTGTCAGCAGTCACAGTGTGCTGCTGGAAGCAGCAGCAAAAAATCTTAAACGCTAGCAGTGTGTTTTGCTGGCCTAGCTGTTGGCACCCTGCTTGAAGTGGTAAGATGTCTCTTTTAATGAATAAATGGAACCGCTTTCCTCTATGTATAAGGACTAGCCCAGTTTTGGCCTTTTCTGCACATACAGAAACAGATACAGACAATCTTAAATTCTTTGCAACCCCCCCTAGGCAATATATTGGAGAAAAGATATAAAGACCCCATCAATCAAAACTACCCTTTGAGAGAACCGTGCAAATATATATTATTTAATGACCAAACTAAAAATGTAAATATTTAAAATGTTTGGGTAAAACCCAAACTACCCCTGTGTTGTGAGGTAGGAAATAAAAGAAAGAAAGAACAAAAATGATTTAACTATTCCCTCCGAAAAAAGAGCACAATGTTTTTTCTGTTGATCAGAAGCATCTTATTCTGCAAGATATAATTCTTTTCTGGTCTTTAGAATCATTTACTTCTGCTTTGGTACATGGAGTTATTTTTCTTTTCTTTTTTTCTTTTTTTCTTCCAAACAGTTCGTCTCTACATTCTAATGGATTTTGGTGAGAAGTGCCCAGGTGATATATATTATCAAGTTCAGTAGTAGACACCAATAACATGTATCAAATCTGCAGGGCAAGTAAGAATTGCCACTGAGAGAGAGAACGCTGTCGATGAATCTTATATACCCTTTCATACAGCAGGCTATTTTCTTCTAAGGTAGTTCCTTCCCATTTTGTGCAGGAAGCAGCAGAACCAGACTCCCACAGTGCATACATCTCCTTTCTCCCTGAAGGTCAAGCTGCCTTCAGAATAGAAAACAACCAAAAAACAACCTACAGGGAAAGCCTTGGGCCTCAATTAAATATTTCATTAAAAGGAAAACTAGTCTTGCATGTGTTCTCTTTAAAACCTCCCAGAGGACAAATCTGTCAGGGTATGTCTACATAGTTAGGAGCATCCAGTAACACAACTATTCCTCCCACTCTCTGAGATGGCCTGACATGAGCCAGCTCCAGTCCAGAAGCTGAGTAAATATGCTAGCATAGTGCCAAGCCTGAGCTAACACAGGTTGTGTCTCAACAGGCCTCATTAGCTCAGGCTCATTACTGTAATAACCTGGCTACATGGCTGCTGCATTGCAGCTGGCTCTATGTGCTTGGCTTGCAGCGTGCAAAGAGTAGGCACAGAAGTATCTCCTCCTGACTGTGTAGACATGCCGTCAGCGTGTTCCTCCTCTTCTTCCCGGAGATTCTGTCATTTAATTTGAAAGCCAGCAGCTGCTTCTCTCAAATTATTGTACTGGCATAAACGAAGAACATTTGAAAAATAGTATGTTTGTGAAAGGTTGTGGAAGGCTGACTGCCTCTAGCAGGTCAGAGGATCATTTCTGTTATACCATGATGGAGTTTTCCCTAGTAGAAAGCACAACCTAAGCGAGGATCACACAGATATACAACTTCCAGTTTCCTCTCCTCTCACCTCTTAACAGCACATAAGATGCAGGAGTAAATTACACAGTGAGCGCTGCAGCAGGGGTAAAAAAAAAGCAGCAATCTGCTTTCGAATAAAAAGTGGAAAAACTCACCCTTCTCTTTTACAGAAATGGACAGGTTTTGTATTTCCCAAGTTGTAACTGAGTAGACACAATTTATCTGCACTTACCCTCAACTACTGCTGGATAAACATCCTACTTTTAGCTCAAGGGCACAGTCAGAGCTGCATAGACTCATAGCTAACGTCAAAGAATGCAACAAGAACAGAAAAATAACTCTTCAAATTTTAATGCTGGAAGGGGACAGCACCAGCGTGGCAGTTCAGATAGTAATATCAGACTATAATAAATACTCAGACCAAAGAAAGTCTCAGGCAAAATTCCTATAGACCACAATAGGGAAGATATTACCTGTGATCTACCCTTTCCACTTATTATCCTCATGGTTGTAATTCTTAGGTGGGGAAGTAGAAGTGCAACAGCAAGACACAAACATTATGCGCCCAAAACCTAATTCTAAACCTACACCTATACACACACACACACACACACACACACACAGAAGTATTCCCAAACACTCTGCATTATTTATTTAATAAATTCTTTTTGTTTTTAGCTTTAACTCACGTTTTCAGACTTTGCTTCCTAATGATGGAGCTGGGAAACTTTTACATTTGTATATTCATAATCAATATTCTTACATAGAGATAGCAATCTCAGGCTAGGGAGTTTTGCCTTGTGATAGCATTGCAAGCGTTCGCAATACTGAAACCTTGCATATTGCTGTGAGAATATCGCACTACTGAGGGACCTCTTCTTAACTGGTAAATGAAACTATTCACTGAGTAGGTTTGACAGATTAGGTTCAAATATACTCATTCAGTTCTCTTTACTAACAAACAAATGCATTTTTAATTGTAAAATTTTACATGTTCTTCCCAACTTTCAAGAAAACAGACATGCTTACTTTTTGTGTCACACTTTGGTATGTAACATTACTAGTATTGCAACATTTGCTGTAAGATTTAAAAAAGGAAATAAGGTTTTAAGAACATAATTTTTATGATTATAATGGGGAAATGCTATCGGTTCAATAAGATCATTTTACAGTCTCCATGTCTTTCAATAAAGGCCTTGTCAAGCCTCCATCAAACCTGTCTGTTCTTAAATTGGTTTGTTTCCAAAAAGTAATGGTGTTTTAGTGAACTATGTTGTAATGCCCTCTGCTGGCATTAAGTTGATAACATCTCTTTAGATCTCCTGTTTAGGTGACTTTAAGCGGCGTAAGAACAGTTTATATACTGAGGCATCAAACCACTACCAACTACTACCAGTATCCTAAGTTGGTGAGAATCTGTAAGAGACTTTTAAGTGAAAACAACCAACTTCATTTTAAACAATACCAAATTTGATATAATTTTTTTACAAAGCTTTCAAGACCTTTCAATGTTTCTCAGATGAAAATTTTTGCTAACTTCCCAAATTCTGTGAAAAAATCCTGGGCTAAAGGAAGAAAGTAAGAGTATCAACTGACACATCCATTCACTTCAAAAAAAGTCCTTCTGCATCAGCAAATCAAGACTATGAAAACTTTATCAGAATGGTTGTGTTAGATTTCAGTATTTCAAGTGGAATTTCAAAGCTCTTTGAGAAGGCTTACATTTTACCCAGCCAATGCATGACAATAACCACTTACAAATACAGACAATATTTATTGCGCTTGTCTGAAGCCATTGTTAAAGCAATGAACGGAACGTAGGCACTAGGGCTTATTTGATCCTCTTGGTCAATATTTTGAATAGCTTTTAAGAAAATGGGAATGATAAATTTGACAAATGTATATACACTGTAGAATCCAGCTTCAATATATGGCATGAATACATAAAAAGAAGAAAATTTTGAAAATCAGCCTAATTGTTTTACTTCCCAACTTTCTGCTATCTACTGAAAGCTTAGTGAGATGCTACCCATTCCCAAAGAGTTAATACTTTCCATGAGTAAATTTGAAACATATAAACATTTTTACAGCAAGATTAATCAAGTAACAGTTTTTAAAGTGCCATGTCATCTGAAGTACCTATTTTACAGCTGCTCTGTAAAAATTGCCATAGTATATAGTGAACTGATAAAATTAGGGTCTGAAATGTTCTTGTCATTTTTGTCTTTCAATTATCTCTGAGTGCAGAGTGAAAATTATAAACCTGGCCCAAATTTGGCCTCTTGGAAACCTGAGTGAGAGTTTCAAAAGTGCTTGCAGAGGGGGATGTTCAGCCGTCACCGAAAGAAATCCCATTAGTGTTCCTGAAAATCCCACCCTTAAACCTTTATTAAGAATCCCTTGAAAGACATTTTTGCTCCAAGCCATAAATCTTCCTATCAGATATGCAGGGCAGATCACCAATTAACACTAGACACGAAGGATTTTCTTGATTACAATATGGACATACTTTTCTCTGGAGATCTGCTTTGTTCAAAACCAGCTTCTTCTCACCTCACAGTATTTTTCACAGTCAAAACCAGACCATTTTAGTGCATCAGAAATACGGGTTTCAATGGTCTAAACTGTTTTCATGAGACAAATTGTTATACAATAGATGGCCTCTTACTGTACTGACACAAGGTCATTTCATATGGCAAAAACATTCTGCTCCTTCTGTGACACAGTGAAATTGGATCCAAATGAGGAATATATGTAGATGCAGTAATAAACATGTTACAAGGCAAACATTAGCACTTAAGACTATTGTGTAGATTTAAGCTAATCCTTAGAGGATTTTAGTTCCTTGGATCTGCCATGTCCTAAGCTAGCAGTAGCTTGGGGTGACAACCCACTGCCTGAGAGCAGGTGTGGGAGACAGCCCGTCACTTTTCAGCTATGTATGAAAAGCTGGAGTCCTTCTGTTTTCTTCTCAAACATTTTACTGATTTACCACATCTCTGATTATCCCTGTCATTTAAGCCATACCTAAAAGATGAAGACACCGACGGAGACAGATTTTAAATAGCATAATGTAGTTTCCTTCAAATTCTGCTTTACTCTGATAAGGACTGTATTTGTTTTTGTTTGATTTGGTTCGGTTTGGTTTTTAAATTTAAGCTATTAGTTATAGAAAACAGTTTGATCAGTGATTCAGAGCTCCTATCGGTGAAATAATGTGATGTTTAGCCTTTGTGAAATTTACTTTATTGCTTTGCTGAGAGACATTGCCCAATATAGTCTACCAAAGCAGCATTCCTGAGTTGTCTCTTATCTCTTCTCTTCTCTACTAAACAATGTATTATAGGTAGTGTTAGTCCCAATGATATATTGCTAATACTTACTAAAGAGGCTATTATAGTGTGTAGTGGCTAAAATAGGACATCTTTAACAAATACCATATTCTTTTATTACCCATTGGATTCAGAATAACCCATTGATTTGACACTGATTACTCACTTGACTAGTGGAGAGATGGAAACAAAAACACAGCGCAAAACCTGTTTTACAGAGAGGAGAGGATTTATTTCCAGAATCTTGGTGCACAAATGTAATTAATTCTGAAGTATAACAGTCACATAATATTCTTGCCCAAATGTCCCCATGCTTGCTATGTCCATTTACATGGCATGTGAGCTGTTCCAAGGGCAGAGGTGGCAGCCTATTTCCTATTAGAAGACAAGTTCAGTGTTTTCCTTTTTCTTAACAGAACAGCAGTCTTCCCTGATTCTCACAACTAAGTGTGTATTAACAGCAACAGATAGAAAGGAAAACTGTTTGAAGGGGCTTTGTCTCTTCAATGCTATACTAATGACAGGTGAGAATTATTTAAATCTGACTGAGATTCCATAACCATAAAGTCTGATCTAAATCCATATTAAAACAGCAGTAAAATATTTATGTGATGCCCACTCATTCTTCAGACATTTGCAGTCTAAGACACTGTCACGTCCAAGTAAGAGCCCAACAACTCAACCTCAGGAAGTTTAGGGTCATGACTTATGAAGTAATATGAAAGTATTATTTTGTCATATCCTGGAAAAACTAAAGAACATTGTAATTATTTCCACCCACAGGAAGAAAAAAAAGAAAAAAATAGATAAATAGCTTTTTGGGTTCATTTATGCCAAACTTCCAACAAGTTTAGTAAAACATTTGAACTGGATCGCAACTCTGAAATCAGATACCAGCTTCTGGAACTGATAGTTACAAACAAATTATTGTTTTTACAAACCATATGACAATACGCTGTATCAGGTCCTCTTACTTTATTTAGCAGTAAAGTATTTGACAGTAACATGGTGCCAAATAATTAAGTGAAGAGGTGGAGTCTTCATTTCTTCATCCTGGCAAATCAAGATCAGATGCTTTTCTGGAAGCCTTAAGCAAACACAAGTGTGTTTTATGGAGCCCAACACAAGGGTTAAATGAGTGAAATTTAAACAGCTTTGTATAGGATTTTACTTGTTGATCTGATGGTCTTTTCTGATCTTAAATGCTACAAATCACGCAGCTGACGCTAAGCAATATTTTATCTAGGAAGATCATCAAGTATTTAAAAGATTTTTATATATTACATGTAATTTAAAAGATTTTATTTGTGTCTGCATCTATAACCATGCCACAGCTTGCAAGGGATTCTTTTTTATTCTTTTGACAAAAATGAACACAGATCCAAAATATGATAGTCCATACCCACAAAACGGGAAAGAGTTGCTGTTTTCACACCTCTTTAATTTGCAGTTTATAGACTACAACAAAAGTAGATTACGCTCATGTTCTTAATTATAAAGGTTATGCGAATTTTCATATCTTTCAACGCAGTAATGTCTTCAGTTGATTACAAGTAAGATTGGAAAACAAATCCTTTAATGAAATATCTACCACAATTGTACTAAATACAATCACACATTGCTCAGCAAGGCTGCCAATAAAGTGAAACGAATACAACTCATCAAATGTTTCCATGAAATAAGTAATTAAAGGTTTTCTAGTATGCAGCTTTATGGAGTACAAAGAATAAATCACATAAAGTAAAGGCAAGACACTAACAACCCAATTTCATGCAGAATTCCAACTCCCGAAAGGTTTCAAGCCTCAGGCACTTAGAATTTACTGTTCTCATTCAGAGAAATGATTTGCAGACCTAAATGAATATTTTAGGGTTTTTTTCTTAGAGTCAAATGATCCCTCTGTTTACTAAAACAATTCACTGCAAAGCCAAAGAGGTCATTTCAGGGTAAAACCTCCATCTTAGCAAAGGGTAACCCAAACAGGGTGTCAAGTTGAACTATTTGAAGTATAAAGTGACAACAGATAATATTTGATGATCTTCAGATTCTATGATCTTTGTGCTACGGTATTTTTAAAATCAGGATAAAAGAATCTTTTTCTTGAAAGGTACAACATATTAACAAGGGTCTATATCTCTACATCATTATCCTAGTTTTATGCTGTCAGCTTGTACTGATAACAAACATTGTATGTAAAAATGTATATACTAACCAACTTACTAAAAAAACTTAGAGCCACATCATCAGATAAAGAAGCTGTTTAACAGTAAGTTATGAATTCATAAGTTAAATCAAGTTAATAGGCATAGCCCAGAGAATATTTTTCATCCTCTCCCATTTTAGAATGACAGATTCAGTTTATTTCAAACTGCAAATTTGCAGTAAGGTTGGAATGCTTTTATGTGTGACTTGGTGGCAGGAGGAAAAGGGTGAGACCAGGACAGGGTATGTTCTTATAGTATCAGCACATTGGCTAGGAAAATGCTTATCTGAAATGAAACTACACCATACAACGTAAATTTAATATTAATAGAACTTTCAGTGGTGTTAGTTACAATATTGCTTCTACTAAAATCAAGGAAAAACTCTCTTTAAAAGGATTGTGTTCTAAAAAGTAGAACACAATTTTGCTTCCTAAAATGGAAACATAATAGAGAAGTTGCCATGGTTCTTCAAGTGCTATCACTGTGCCCCAAAATTAGCAGAATGTATAGAAATATAGAATAGTGCTGTTCTCAGTGAGCTGATCCCCCTTTTCTTTTTCTGCTCAATGCATTGGAAACTGGCAGGTGGAAATGCTTTACTAATGACTTTGCAGATGGTACTCTCTTGTGGAGGAAACTAACTTAAGTAAAAAAAACCTGTAGAGTATTGAGTATACTCTCCCAACACACAAACTTATCAGATGGGTAAAAGTGCAATTAAGATCTTGTCCTAATGTCCACATTACAATTCTTGACTCCCTCCTAATTTGCCTTTGAACAAAATGTTTAATGTTTTAAAGTGGTTGGCTCCTGGATGCTGAATATCAAAACAATCTATCAACAGGAATATCTTTTCATGTTTTTCAGTGAACCTGCATCACTTCTTGCCTTACAGAAATTACATTATTAAGATGCAAAAGTTGACAGAGTTTAAGATTTTCTAGATGATTATTTAAAAGAAGTTATAGTGAATCTATGTAAAATATTAGCATCAAAAAAGAGCTTTATTCTCTAAATGTGCTACCTATAGACATTAAGCAGGTGGAGAAGACGATAAATCAGACCATTCTCGATGGAAGCTAAAATAGTTCCCCCTGTTCTGCGATGTTGTGAAAACTAGTATTTATGAATGTTCTGTACAGTACTTATGAAGTGCGATAATCAAGATGATTAATGACAAAAAATGTTTCCTCTTGCCTTCTCTGTTTTCACATCTCTTTTGAGGTTTGACACCCAGGCAAGTGTTTAACCCTTGCCGTTTGTTTGCTAAGCTGTGGATAATTCTTTCAAAGTTCTCTAGACAAAGTTCTTTAGGAAAAAATCCTGTTATGAAAAGATATTGGTTGCTATCCTTCTGTTTCTTTTAATCCATCCTTTTGTACACTTCTTTTATACTACTTTTCAGATTATCAGACACACAGGCTAGAGGTAAAATATTGATATTACATCAGCTATAGATTTAATCTTGTAAGAAAACAGATGCCATCTTTAAAATGATTTAAAGAGTACAGGTGATTTATATTAATCAACTTCTTTTTTGCTTTGAGTATAACGATGTCAATTGATGTGCTTATCTGTTCATGTTCTGTTCAGATAAATTACTCCTAATCGTGTTTGAGGGCATGTTTAAGAGTTTTTAGACTGGTTATAGATACTATACCATTTCAGAACTATAATAAATATAACACTCTAACAGCTATAGTGCCTCTGGATAACATTTGATCTGATTTGTAATCATTGCCACCTACTGTGCTACAGTAACCAAGCATAAAGGCACATTGTATTAGTCTGTACAAACTACACTCAAGCTATATAATGAATATTTTTGAGGTGGCTCTCTCACCCTCATCTGCTTGACTATCACTATATATTTGTGTCTTGTGATTATTAAGAATTTATTGCAGGTTTGGAGCCCATGCTACATATTCAAACTTATTCCACTTTCCTATTGGGCTTCACTGTTAGTCAAAGAACCAAAGGTATTATTTTTGTTTTTCATTGGGAAAGATTAGTCTCCTTATTTTAAACTGGAGGAAGAGAACAGGAACCAAATTTATTCATATAACAAAATCAAACCTTTTTTTAACTTGAAAACAGAGATTCAGAAGGGGTGCACTTCCAATGAATTGTAAGCCTGTTATTTTGCCATATTATCCACAAAATGTAATTGCAGAATAAAAATTCAGATAATCCAGTTAAGGCTATTAAAAACCTCTGTCATTAGCAAAGGACACGTTGGAAGAGATGGGGTGTGACTTGGTTGACATTGCAAGGTGTAGCCATACAAAGTGCTCACCGAGAGAAGGGAGTGGGACCTGGCAAAGGGAATCAGAAAACTTTGCCATGAATTTCACATGATGATATTAGGTTACCAGAAGGAGATAAGGAGAAAAGTGTGGGAGGGGAAATGGAGGAAGCAATACAGAAGACAGATCAAATGGGATATATTGAAGGGAACAAGGGAACTGGCAGATGCAGAAGCTGAGAAAAAGTGACAGCAATGCTCTAAAGAGAAGGGGAAAGCATTAGAACAGCTACAAGTCTTAGTAGCATAGCAATAACCCTGAGAAACCTAACGACATTTGGGAACTTAAACAAGGCCTCATATCTAGTCTGGATTCTATCAAGGTAAATGAAAATCTTTAGTAACAGCATCACTTCAGTTCTCATTCCAGTGTTATGACAGTTATTTGCTGCTTGTCAAAAGGCTGCACTGCTGAGAGTAGGACTGGGTTATGCATTAAATATCTGATTAGAAAAAAAAAAATCATCCTCTGAGTACACAGGAGTTTGTATCCCTTTCTGAAGGACATCTCCCTCCTCATTTTCTTTGACAGGAGTCAAAATGTTCAGTGCTTGACAGGAACTGGGTCTTAAGAATCATCTCCAGTCATCACTGTCTTTATATTTTCCTCTCTGCTGCCTATCTTGTAAAATGCGATTTCCCAGACCCAGTGCCAGCCACCACCATTCTTCAGTCATATTCTTCCTAGAGACTCACAAGTGTCACATCAGCCAATCCAGCACCTCATTATAAAACAGTGGGTGAAACACTGGGGAAAGAAAGCAAACAGAAAAGAAAAATGTAAATAGCATCACTTCCTGGTTACCAGGTGCATCTTATCTCTCTCTGTCTCCCAGGCTGTAAATTCCTTAGGGGAAAGGGCTGCCTTAACAAGTGCTTTGTAGAGTGTTTATCACAGCATTATGCATGTGTTCCAGTGCAGTGACAAATATGTCACATAGCTGCGTTTCAGCTATTGTATGTTAGGTTATGCAATACTATTTCTGGGTGAATATATGTCACATGATTTGTGTTGTGCAACAGCAAAACAAAAATCAAGATATTTGGACTTCATTGTCACCTTTCTAGGACAAAAAGCCAGAAATTAGTGTCAAAACTGACTTCTAGATAGATCAGTCAGACTGCAACATGAGAAGATGCATGAGCAAAATGAGTATTTAATGTGTTCACACCCAATTTCTTTATGCTGAGATTTGCTGCTTTGTTGAATTTCAAAGCGCTGCTCAGATTACTGGGCAAACAGAACTGTCTTTATAATAAATTGCAAAACAGATTTCTAAAAACTGTCCTAAAGTCAGGAATTGCCCTAGATTCCTATACTCTAAGCACTACTATTTGAAGACACCAGGCACTCAAAGCATGTGTACTTTTATAAATGCCCATCCAGTTCCTGTATGGCTGTCTTCCTGCATATTCTTTTCATTTTAATTGTGCTGATTCCAGTTAATGTCAATTCAATTTAGTCCCAAATTCATGACACATTGACCCTTTTTAACCTAGCCTTTTCAAAGCTTCCCCCTTGAAGCACAGGGATGTGCATGAGCACTTTGTTTGCACTACCTCTAATGTAAGTTTGCATTTTTCCCCCCATCTGAAAAGAGGTGATATTAGGACAGGATCAGTCATTTTTCTCTCTTCTGTTGCACTGGTCTTTTATACTTTCCATTCATATTCCACAATTACAATAGTAATACTTCTCATTTACATAATGCTTTTATGCAGCTTCCTGATCTGCTTTTCTAACAATCTCAGTGAAGCAGGTAGGTTGTATAACTAGACAGATTTTTGCAAAGTGGTTAAACACCTTGGGTCAGGCAATAAAAATAGGATCATTTCACAGCTGGTATTAGACTTAAGAGATCACAGATTACAGTCTTAAACTCTAATCAAAGCTTATAACATCATCTACACTTACAAAGTTGAACTGCAATTTGCCTACAAGCCTAACAGTCCACTTACAAAGCTACATGTTTAATGCATTTATTTTATTCCTTCAAATAAACCAAGGCATGTTCATGTTAGGACTATGTGACAACAGTTTGTATGGCTTATATTCCAACAATAATGAAAGCAGTATTTCACTTTTGAGCTAACAAGACACAGGAGAGCTGTTGAACAACTCTTGTCCTCTTATTTCTTGTGTATACACACTGTGGTAACCAGAGAATTAATAGTAGCTAATCCTAGGGACAGAGCTAAAACCAAAGGACGTTTTTTCAACTAGCTAATGAGCAGCATCACTCTAATTTCTAGTAAAAGAAATGGGTATGTATTTGCATAACTTCATTTCTACATGGAATGGAATTATCCTCACTTAAATGTTATTTGTACGGCCATTTTTTGGTGAGTCCTAGAAGGAAACCTACACCCTTTTACTAGTGACAGAAAACGTCAATATCCTTTAAACTGAAGTTTAAAGTAAAAACCAGTTTGAAGTAAAAACCAGCAGGGAATTTGGGGCACTACAGCCATGTACATTTTGCTTCCGAAACCATGAGTTTTAGTGAATTAGTTCTTCTAAAGCTACTTTAAATGAAAAGTACCGCTGCTAAGCAGAACCGCTAAGTACTCCTGCTAGCCAGAAAGAGATTAGAAATTACCATTACTCAAATGAACTACTTTGACAGCAACTACGGGCTACTGGGAAATAGTGTGCACACACCAAATGGTTTATCTTGTTATAGCTTGGAAGATGCTATTTTCTTAGGTGCCATGTATGAAAGAATTAAGCAGCTGTAAGGAGGGAGCTGTACAGATAAGATGACATCTCATCGGCAGGGGGAAACCCAGCCAGTGAGTTAGTGTGGGCTAAAATGGACTCTCCAGTCAGATTTGCTCCGGTAATTGCTGAGGGGAGGTAAGGACGCACTAGGCTGTACATTTTGCTGTACATCCCCAGCACAGAAGGGATATGGCAAAGGCAACCCTTATTTAATGAGGATCCCTTCCCATGGATAATATTTTCAGCCTCTGACTGAATTCCAAGTCTCAAAGTACGTGACAGAAATATAGGCATTTACTACAAGAGGAAACATTATATCTAAGCTATAATCACTGGAAGTTTTATTTTTTAACTCTGTATTCAATATTGAAACAAAGACTTTTTTTCTCTTTAAAACGGAAGAAAAGTGAAGACATCATGCTGAGGAAATTATGCAAATTAAACAGAGTCCATACAAACCAATTAGTTTCAAGATCAGAGGTGACATATTTT
The DNA here is from genome assembly GCF_036417845.1 of Apteryx mantelli. Classification (NCBI taxonomy): domain Eukaryota; kingdom Metazoa; phylum Chordata; class Aves; order Apterygiformes; family Apterygidae; genus Apteryx; species Apteryx mantelli. The sequence goes on from NC_089978.1 coordinate 114,464,963, forward strand.
CTAACTAATACCAGTTTAAGCTTTTATTTATGACCCTATAAATAAATATTCCCTCACAGGCGCATGTACAAAAGAAGACAAGAGTATCTACAGAAGAGGACCAGTTAATTTTCCATGACACTACTACATTAAATTAATAAACAGTAACCCTGCGAAGAAGAGCTTGTTTAGAAATTACCGACCTCCTAATACTGTCCTGCAGCCATGAGTTTATGCGGGATTTACAGACCACAAATTTGCTAAGACCAGGGACATAATGGCTAGCTGCCTGGGGACCCTTATAACAGGCCCTTTGATTTGGAAAATCCTGGCGGGAACATTCATTTGGTGGTTTGCCTGGTGTCCACAATACCACCACCTGCCTTAAAATGGCTGCTTTGAGCCAGCTCCCCCCCAGTCGGCTCGCGCTCTCCAGCACACTGCACGCCCCTAATAGTGACGTACTATTTTTTCCCAAATACCACAGCATCTATTCATTTGGGAATCTGTGGCGAGCTGGAGTGGGGCCAGAGAGGAGTTGCTGCGCTCTGAACGCTCCTGGCAGAATCCCTGCCAGCAAAGCCACTGCCTGGAGCGGCATTCCCCAGAGGTGCACAGGAACTGCGCTCAGGGCTTCATAAGGAACTCTGCAGCCCCGTAATTTTTCCCAGTCAGGAATGGAATAAAAAAGACCGTATGAAACCTGAAGCATCTGGCTGATAACAAACGCCTTCTCTAATTTTGACTTTGCCACTGAAGTTCGTAAAAAGTGCTATGACAAGCGTTAAAAAAGGAAAATCTAAATACCTCACTTGATTTCTATCCTTATCTTATCAAAACACTTTTTTGTTTATTTTCTCTTTTGACTGATTTTTCTTCATTCATCTGAAATGTTTTGATTTTGATAAATTACCATTTCAGAGGAAACATTGTTTTGCTAAACATTAACTCCCATTTCACACATTCACTTTCCTGCATAGCTATACTGTGATCATGACATAGCTTGTTTGATGCAAAAGAAGTCAAAACTGAGCAGTAGAGAGGAATAGTCCCTTCAGTTCAGCAGGGTTTCAATTTCCCATTTTTTTTCCACAGTAACACTTTTAGGTTACATGGAACACTCAGTACATTTTTTTTAAAGAAAATAACATTAATATTAATCTTCCCAGAAGTGATGGTGAAGCCGAATATTCCTCTTTTACTTTTAGGAAAAGTTTTTCTAGTAAGTGCAGTAACTACTGAGTGTATCCAAGCTGGACCTAACAGCCATAAAGAAACCTGTTTTAAACGTAGACACATCTTCTTTGTAACAACTTCCACTTTTGTATCTCTCTAAAATAGAATTTCTAGGTTATAACAGGGCAAACAATTGGAAGGAGACTGTAGGCTTCCTCCAGATTCAGTGCCATGCTACCACACAAAACATGGCACATCATTAACCTGTGCAGGAATTTCATCTTAAGTATGAATTTGCTCCAGCTATTCTTATTGGAAGGCTATTCTAGAATTTTACTCCTCTGAGGCAAGATGCATTTTTCTAAATTATAATCTAAGTTTATTCATAGCCACTTTATGCCTTTTTAGTTTTGTGCCAAGTATCATCTTTATGTTTGATTACTCCTTCTCTTTCCCTTATGAACAATTCCTGATGAATACTTTTGGGAGCATACCTTCTCCCTCAACTTTGTTTTTGCATTACTGTTTACCAGTTGTCATTTTGTGATTTATGTGTACACTCAGGTGTTTTTCCTTTATCGTTTCCCCATCATGAATTCTCAAGTTGGTAGTAGATAATCTAAGTCCCCAGCTGTATGACCTTGTTCTTCAAATAGTGCATGCAATCTCATTTCTGTTTCTTTAGTCCCTATGGTCAATACAGCTTTTCCTAAAAGACACTCAAATCCTCTTCTGTACATCTTGTTCTCATACAAGGATGGTTAAGGAAAATAGGAAAGTAGGGCAGAGCGAAGAGAAATATTTGAAAGACTCTGCTGTAACTTTTCTTCAGCCCCAGTATCTCTATAAATACTTCCCCCTTCAGCAATACCCTTTGATTTGCTTTCTCAATTCACTGATCTTATATTAATTTCAATCTTCTACAACATGTACTTCAATAATTTGCTCATGTGGAATAGAAAAAATATTTACTTGAGTCCAGATATCAAATAGTCTGCCTTCCCTCATCAAGAGAATCAGTTATCAAAGAAAATTATGAGAGCTCATCAATTGTCTTCTGAAGTCATGAAATACAGAAAATCTTATTCCCATTTCCTTTTTTTCCTCCCTTTCTCTGCCATAAATATGAATCTCATTTAACACTACTGTGATCAATTTTTTTTCACAGTAAAAATCAACGTGCCTGTCAGCCCGTGGCCTTTTTTCTGTCCACCATACTCCAAGCACAAACCACGCAAAAGCACAGTTTTTCTTGAGTTTAGACCTAGTGCTACCAAGTGTGGTAAGACAAATGTGGGTAACTGAAGAGCAGGACATCTCCCACCTGGGGATTTTAACACTGACTTCCTAGAACAGCTCCCAGCTTCCTACCCAGCCCTTCCACTAGCACCTGTGTCCCTGGTCTCCTATGACCATCTTCTCTCTACTGTGTCTTCTTCCTCTCTAAGAGGGAACCCCTGGCCTGTGGCCATTCCTCCCCACTCCATCAGCACTTCTACCCCACACCTCTACCACACAAAAACCAGGCTCCACACCTTCCCGCTGTACTCTGCCTTGGCTCATCTTTCTGTAGCCTCAGCTACGAGTGGTGCTCCTCAAACTGGCTGAGGGGCAAAAGGCTAAAGTAGTTGTGGGAATGGGAAGCTTTTGCCTCTCACCAGAACATACTCTGTTTCTAAAAATGCTTTTGCCCAGAACGAGTCTCTTCCATTTTCCAGATATCAATACTAACATATGACAGTCTGAGAAAAAGAAAATCTGGCAAGCCTATTCAGAATATAAAATCAGATCAAAATGAAATATAAACTTCAGCTGACGTATTCTTTCCAAATTTGGTATTTCCTGTGAAGGCTACTTCTCTCATACTAGGTCCTCTCAAAGTCTCCAGTAAAACACAGCATATCAAAAGGAACGGGTCTTAGGATCAGATGGGAGATCAGATCATTTTACTACTGTTTCTTAAAATTAATTAAAAATCACTTTGAAAAACTTCAGGACAAAATGTGAATTTTTCAAAAGCAAATGGAAATAAACAGGCTAGATAATGAATCTACTTCATGTCTGTTATCACCAGAACAGTAAGTAGCACTTTAATAAACTTTTCAGCATTGGATCTGGAGTTTACACTAAGACTTGTGGCACATTTTGATATTTTTTTCTACCATCATAGAGTGAGTATCTTGTTCTAGAGGGAGGGAATCCTGAAATCTGTATTGCTGACCACAGAAATCAAATTATTTTTTCTTTTTCCCATAAGATGTATATATATGAAATCTGTGGTCAAGTACACACTGCACTGATTTTTTCCACTAGTTTGTTTTGAATACCTCAAAAAACTCTAGAATTATTCCAAGGCAACTTGTGTTCCTTGGGACGGTAGTTTCTGTAGCACAGCGCAAGAGTTAAAAATTCTAAAAAAGCCTGATCCTTTGGGAAACAAATAAGCCATGTTTGCTTTGCCGGCCTGAATTTGTATTCTTGTGAAAGATGAGACTCCAAGAAAACTCCAAAGTAACTCCCCCCCCAAGCTAAAAACCTGCCACTGGCATCTGCTTAAGGACTGATATAATAGGCCGATCATTTGGGGGGCATCACGTCCTTTAAGAAAGTTCCCACACTCAGATGGCTGTCAATGGTGGTGCCAGTGAACCGTTACGCAAAGTCCCCCAAACACTTTGTAAACTAGAATCTGGGCGGACAATAGTAAAGTTCAGTGCGAGAAAGAGATAGTGTACTGAATGCACAATACCCAGCTTTGTCTGCGCGGGCTTCTGTTGAGGGAGAAGGCTACTTAATCTCCCCATTTGCCCTGGGGACTCTAACTGTTTTAATGTGTCCTTTTTGAGAGCCTGTGAACTGTGGAATATAGGCCGGTAACAACTTTCTTTAGGTCTGCCTCAGCCGAACCAAAAGCTGCCAACACAGAATACCAGCACAGTGGTGCTAATGAGCACAAAGAAGACCTTTAACTGTTTTTACAGCTACCGTGGCTAGGGTTTCATGTCATTCCTTGGTGAAGGAACTAATTCTTTGGCTTGTTTTATATGAGCCTCGCTTCTATCACACTGCAGAGGATGGCCTCTTCACCCATTTTTTGCGGGGGAATAATAATAAAGCTTGATGCATCTTTAATGAACTGTGGGACTTTTAGGATTTTTTCCTCCCCTTTTTACTACACAGTGCACTATACAGTGCAGATACACAGTGCACATGTCCTGAATGACACAAAAATTATTAAATGATACCTAATGATACCTAAAAAATGATTAAATGATACCTGATTTACCTAAGGGTGAGTAGCAAAAGCATATGAAATTGCTGATACATATTTTCAAATTTGGGGATAAATTCCTGAAGTCAGTGAAATTCCTGAAGTGGCAGTAGAATGAACTGATAATCTTTACTTCAAGATTCTTCTAGGTTTTGTATTTTTAGAAAGGAATATATGTAATCTGAGCTTTTGGCTGTTTTTAATCCATGGTGCATGAAACTGTGGTATGTATGAAAAATACAAAATGGTAAAAATTATGTTATATATTAAAATGGATGCACAGTGCAAACACAAAGACATAGCCCCTAAAACAACAGAACAACATTTGAGACACCTTTCAGAAGAACAAATGACTTGAAGTAGTTAAAGCCTCATGTATGAACGTATGAACTCAAGGGCTTTCCATTGTCCAATCAAAAATGCTTTATTTATTACCTATGGATATGTGGACATAAAAATTGTAAATCATTTTCTGTTTAGGTTTTGCAATAGTTTGTCTCTGCATCAATCTAATGACTGTACATGTCAGTGTGCTTACAACAAGCTATACAGACATTTCTATATGAGTGTATCTCCTTCTCTCTAGGTACCTAGATACCATACAAAATCTGCATGTACATATATCCATATAGGTATCTGAATATCCTTTTGTTTTCTTTGTTATCCCCCTTTACCCCTTTTTCTTTCTACTTCACTCAGAAGTTTTGCATTAAAAATTAAAGGATACAATGAAACTGAGGTTGAAGTCTTAATGAGATACTCAGGACAAAGAGCATATTTAAAAGCTGTATTTAGTTGCTTTTTGCTGCAGTAGCATAGGACAAACAGCACAGTTGTTTTTATATATACATGTTACTACTTCCTATCAAATAATAAATGAACCGTAAGTAACAGACACTTGCCTGCTCAAGCCCATAATGGAGCTGCATGTTTCAAAGCACACTAGTATGCAGTTGTCTCTTTGTGAATGAAAGTACTTTGTGGTCTCATGAGAAATCAGATATTTACTTATACAACCAAATTAAAAACAAGCTGATCAGATTGAATCCATGAGAAATATATGTGGTGGCTAATCTGGAAGCACTAAATTAACTCTACTTTTACTACTTGGTGCTTTTTCTAGCTAGAATCTTTTGTGTGCCATTAACTTTTTATGCAGAAAGCTCTGCTATGAAACAAACCTGCTTTAATATATACTGTTGCCTCCTGAGACCAGCAAGCCAGGTGAGGATTCATGCTGAGACACTAGATTTACATTTATACATCATGAGCCAGATTCATGACCCATTTTAGTAAACTATTGCTCACATTGCACACAATACTAAAAGACAGTCAATAAAGTCAACAAAATAACATCGTTTAAGTGGAGGTCAGGAATAAATAGCTGTAGTAAGTTTCATTCTAAGCTATACTAAAATCACAGGAGATGGATCTACGTATTTGATCCACTGTATGTCTGGCATTTTACAGGCAGTTGGGTTTTGCTTGACAACCAGTACTCGCTGAGAACCAAAGGTTTGTGCAAAAACATAAACTCACTCTTGCTCTAGAAAAACAAACAATTGTGCCCTAGAATTTCTAGGGAATTAAACCAAATTCTTCACTGTTTTGGGTCAATATTCACAGATTTCTCTGTACGACCAAGCAAATGGCATAGATTTTTCCCTAGGATTTGTGTCATCAATTCAAGCCCAAGCCAATTGCTCTCATTTACTTTTTCCCCATGGCATTTTGAGCCAAACCTGTCCTTATGGGATGTAACTGACATTCAAGGACAGCTCTAAAATACATAGGTAAGAAAGATAGCAACAATCTTAGTGATGCCAGTATGTAATTAACCACCCCCTCAAACAAAACAGAACAGAACAAAACAAAGCACAGATTTGGAGCCTGTTGCTTTTTGGAGAAAAGAGGAAACACACATGATCTGATGCAATAAACTACTAATGAAAAATATGATATCTGGCCTAAAATTTTGTGGGCAAGCATAGGTTATCCACCTGCAAAAGCTGTAGGATGAACCTGCAAAACAGGGTGGAAACACCTATCCTTTAGCCATCATGACTTCTGTAATGGGATAAGAAGATGCCCTAAGAAACTCCAAACCCAGTCAAGTTTGCTTTAGGTGCTCTTATAGCATCAGGCTGGCTTATATCTGGAGCAAATGAATACCAAAAGATGCAATCAGTGTAGAAATCCTCAAGTGGCATGAAGTTTCTAAAGCCAGACTTAGGTGACTTGTACTTGCAGGCCCTGATATAGTGCAGCAGAAGTAAATATTTGGTGAAAGGAGAAAGAACATGGATGGAGTGAGGTCATGTTCGTTGGCTGCCACAACACTCCCCTTGAGACATTACAACTTGGCATAAATTAGAGTAATCTTGGGATTCCTCTAGGTTGTGCTGGAATACAGACAGCTCTGCTACAAAAGGGTATAGATAGATTTTGTGCCACACAGACCATTGGTCAGAATGTTGGTGGCCCAATATAGGATATAATGTTTGGTTATGTCATGGAGGAGAGACCACTTAGCCTTGGAAAGGCTAAGGGAAAAATCTCTTTTCCTGGTTTCAAAAGGAAAAAAAAAACAACTTCATTTTAGCAGTATAATTTTGGCCTAGAAAAAGAAAGCTAGTTGGCCACCTGAGATTGGTTTTGGATTCTCATGAATCAAGCAAGCAAGTGAAGAGGCGGAGAAAGGGAGATTAATTGTATGAAATCTACATCCACATTTTGCTCTCTGAAGCTGAAATTAGAACAGAAAAGCTTCCATGGCTTGGCTGAGTATGGAGGCAACAGTGTGAATCACTGTGGATACAGGGAGTCCCTAGGTGACTATAAATTACAGATCCCTGCACTAATGCAAATACAGCTACATTCACACTTCTGTGTTTTATTAGGTCAACATTAGTTGCCAAAATAAGTATTATCATTTCCACTAATAAATAAATAATATTCTTAGGACTAGTCAAAAGCAAACCTGATTTTATTGACACAAGCAACCCTGCTTCTATTGAAAATGCTAAGGCCCTGTACTTTACACACATTATTTTGGGGTACAAAGCATGAGTTATTTTATAGTGGGGTAATACAGCTTCCAGAAATTATCTCGTATAGCTGCAACAGAATCACACCAGTTGATCCTAATAAACAACAGCCCCATTTGTGAATTAGAACTTGTCTATATGAGGAAATGAATGCACTGTGAGCTAGCATGTGAATTAAAAGTATGCTTGCTACTCAACACTTATTCCTTGTATGGATGTGCTAAGATCTAGATTCATCCACCTAATTTTGGGCATATAATTGGAGAATCTAAGTTAGGAGTGTATGCATCCTATAGATTTTCTATTGTCAGTGAAGAATCTACCTGAAATTTCACTTACGTTGTAGAAGAATCTCTCTTTAGCTGTCTCCTTGTATAGGGTAACTAAAAAGGTGCCTCAAATTATTTGCCAAAAATTCAGTGAGATGTGTCCTGGTGTAAGTGTGCTCTGAAATTGTCAGCCAAACGTTAATGTATGCAAGGATGCATCTTGCATAGATGTTGGCCCGGCTTCCCTTTGTCCACAGATCAGCAGTGAACAGGGATTCGGTACTACGACTGCTTATATTATACTGGCTCTATAGTTAAAAAGAAGAGCTCTATCTTCAGAGCTTTCAAATCAATACTTTTTTAAAAGCTTTAAAAGTTTACTGTTTTCTAATGGAAAGGAAAGAGTACAAATAATGAAAATATAATCCTGAGGCTCTTTTCCTCTCTCACTCCCACCCCAAAGGATATAAGTATGTTCTGTCTGGTATCCTTCAGCTTTAACGTTTCCTGCTACACTCAGTGAAATTTAAACAAAATCACTTTTGCAAACACTTAAATGAAAAAGTAGGGAGTTTTGTCATTTCCCTCCTTGTGTAGCACTAATTAACAAAGCCTCTTTGTGAAAGCAAAAAGCTTTCCTTTTTTAGAGCTGGCACGCTCCTCCCGACTGATTCCCAACTGTGGTAGCACAATCCAGTATTTCTGAACAATGATGAGAACAGAAATAGATGGAACTCAATGGAAGCACAAATAATGGCAACCAGAAACAGCGGTGACATAATCTGTCTTCCAAACCGCCTTGAGATCTATTCAAGAAAACATCATATTGTAACTTGTACATTGTGATCTCCTGTGTAGGTACCACCAAATACCTTTCAAGACAAATTTATCCACTCCAATTAGCTATTGAAACATTTTTTAAAGGAAGCTTACAAACTTATGCCACATATGCCCTCAACTCCCACATCCTAATGATTATCAACTGGTTAGTTTCTTTCTCGTGCTTGAAAAAGTGGTGATTTTATAGCATTTTGGACACAGTGGTTTTTGAAAACACATTCAGGTAGGATATGCCATGTGAAGAACACTTTGAACAAACGTATTTGCGGTGGCAAAAGAGATGTAAGGCTCTGTAAACATAACGACACAGAAATATCCAGAGAAATACTGGAAAAAAACTCAATGTGGTGTGAGGCTGTTAGAATTCAAAACTGAAGAAGTCGATACAACAAGCCCTATTTCCAGCTGATGCTTTGTTTTGTTTCCAATTCTGCATGCATGTTTTTCAATACTATATTAGGTTATCAGAAAGAGGAGTAAATTTAAACAAATAGTATATTTTTGCAGTATTTTTTTAATCAAAAACCTTACAAGTCATTAGGAGTAAAACAATCTAACACAGGGAAGATGCTAAATTTCATACACAGTTAAATTTACAGTCCTCAGAGGGATATGACCCATTACAATTTGCTTATTATTAGAGCTTTGGGGGGAACAAGAGATGCATGGGAGTTAAAGCTGTGCCATGATTTATCACAGTCTTCTGTTTTCATTTGTTTGTGGCTTTCTGAAAGAGTCTTTTTTGGGGCTGAGACCTCTATAATTGGTCTCAGCACAATGGAGCTCCTCCTCACTCATCCCTCTTCCCTTCCCATCCCCCTGCATTCAGTCTGTTCAGTATTTCTATGTTAGTGGCAAGTGGTAAAAATAGCACTTAATAGAGACTCTTTTTTTGGCTTCACCATGACTCAAAAGCTGTCTAAAAAGAAACCAAGAGAATTTTTATTTGGCACAGTGAACAGCACAAGCTGCCCAGTTTAAAGGTGCAAAGTGCTGCTTTTGAAGGTGGCTGGCAAAGTGCCCTAGGGGGCATTTTAGTTATCTTTGCCACAGGCAGGTAAAATTCCTCTGACTGTTTCCTGCTAGCTGACATAATGCCATACCCAGAAGACTCTCTAGAAGACTTCCCATTGCAAATGGCAAAGTGGTTACTAAAAGCACACGAAAGTCAATACAGCAGCAAGAATAAACAGAGCCCAGTGGCAGGAAAGGTAGTTTTGGGGCTATTGCAGCAGTTTACCATCTCTTTAAGTAAAGACCTCTCCCTGCCCTTTCAGATAGATCTGTGCATGATTTTCAGCTCCATTTCCTTCACATGCAGGAATGAGTGCTGCAGTTTACCTTTTTTCCTCTCTTTTCCCTCTTTCCATCTTTTTCTCTCTGATCTCATTCTTTTCCCTTTTTCTCCACCCCTTTGAGAGATTTGCTGGTTGGAGTTTAGCCTTTTTAGCTTGCAAAACCATTCCATTTGTTTTTGTTCTGCTGCTAGTGCCAGTTCACTAGGGATTACAGGCAGCTAGTAGTAACACACCCTCGGAGAATTGTGAGGCTCCATTGTATTGACAAAAAAGACAACTGTGAAAGAGAGCTCAAAGCCTGCCAAAGCTGGAGCTACAGGCCAACCGTACAGCTCTAGCATAGGATTGTGTATCAGAGGTCAGCAGAGACGGTCTTTTAGAAGTCTGTGTCTGAATCTACCAGTAACTTTTTTTGTACCTGTAAACATTTCCGAACCTTTGTCTGCAAAAACTAGAAATTCTTTGGAGTGGTTTCTCATTATATTCACAGTGTTTGTTGTCTCAGGCAAGAAGACGCAGCTCTTAGTTGCAACCTGTAGATATGATTTCATTGCCTCTAATTAATCACTGTACTTTTTGATGTGAGTTCAAACATTGAGAGTTGCTCCTCATTTTCTTTCTCCTGAGTTTTGAGAAGTCACCTGGGCAAAGACAGGCACTGGCTTCTCCTTGCATGCCCGTTTCACATCAGTGGGACATCCCTGATTTCACTGTGCTACTCCTCGACTAGACGAGGTCAAGGAGAGAAATAATCACAAACAACCAGTGCAGTGTTGCTTGCACTTGATTAAATATACTTACACTATCATTAATCAAAGTTATGTTTTAATGGCATATTCACCGTGAAATATATGATTAATGCTATTGGTATCAGAAGAACAACCTTCCGTTATCTTGCAACTACTCTGTCTTCTTTAAAATGATTGGCAATTTGCATTTGAGTGTACACATGAGTGAATGAGTGCACATGTGCATTTATTCCTGGCACGTATTTATCCATAGCATTTGTAATACAAATCTGCTTTTCTGTGTATAAGGATGCCATATGTAATACGTGCACAAGTAATTTCATTATTTACACATGTGAATTACCAGTGCATACTTTCAGAGCAGTTTGTCGTGCCATTAGCTGCCACCCGAAGAAAGACTGAGGCAGCTGAATATCCGCACTCTGCCACAGGAACTGGAAGACACTCGGCATCAGAGAGCTCCACTTGTCTGAACGCACAAAACATGGGTGTGAGGGAAAAAGCATGTTTGGTGTGACAGTGATTTATGGGGTGCAGCATACTCCTGCTGCATACCAAACACAGCGCACAGGCTGGTGGGGAGATTAGGAGAGGTGAGGCCACACTTTATTTCTTGCCCCCTTGAGAGCCTGCTCAACCCACAAGGACAAGGCATAAAGAAGGCTCTGTAAACACCTGTTTCTCTATTTTTCCTTCTTCCCCCTGCACTGTTGTCATCTCTAGGCAGAATCTAGGCCATAGATACATCCAATTTCTTTAAAAAATTAAAATTCCAACATAATGCTTCCCATTGCGATCCATAAAGAATGGGTTTAACAAACAAATTACATTCCTAGCTATTCTCTGATGGGCCTTTGAGTTTTAAGACTTTGTAATTCCCATCTTTTCTCTGTGTATACCACCTACGCTACTTTCCCCTAAAGGAACTGACAGAATTTGTCTTGATTACTGAAAACAGATGCTTGTAGCATATGCATCATGTATCACAGCTATGTTCCATGAAAAATTGTGCAGAGAAGTGTTTCATTGCCTGCAGACGTACAGGTCTCCACTAGAGGGAGATCAGTAGAAAGCAGAAGAAATGTTCTGTATCCAAAGAGGATGACAACAGCATGATCCTATTTCTCCTTAAATGGGTGTTTTTAAGTATGTCCCTATTTAAGCATTCTTAAATAACTAGAAACCACTTATACTTGCTTTTCAAGCTGTTTTCATATTTATGCAAACAAAATTCCTAGAATTTATTAAATAATAACGGATTTCAGTTACTTCAAAGTTATCTTCCTTACAGAACAAGAAATTAGATCATCTTTAATCCGCAGTTGGTGAATGTATTAAAGCCTCATGTTTACCTTTTTATTTTGTAATTTTGGTTTATACATATCTTATAATTGAAAAACATACATAAATATTTAAGAAATGCAGCGACTGGATCACAGTGACATTTTGCTTTTGTCTGACTTCTCTGAATTTTATTGAATGTACTAGAATTTGATATCTCAGGAAATATTTAAACATATAAAATACTCTGTAGTTATGGGTTTTAGTGGGTTCAGATTATCTCACTCAAGAAAAGAAACAGGTAATTGTCTGAAAGAGAAGAGAGCAGTTCAAATATTTTAGTATTTAGAACATAAAATCAGCAGTAAGAATGTGAAATTATAAGCGTCTTCCTAACTTAGTATTTTAAAAATAATAAAAAGAAAGCAACACAATGAAGACACAGTGTGAGAAACCACAGAATGCCATGCCATGGCATGTACGAGAATTTATGACTTTCCCTGATTGGTGCCATTCGGTTCTAACCATATTGTTGACACGTTGCCTTTTAAGAGCAGAATGTTTCCTTAGACTCTGCGTGTATTTACATGTTTTTCTAATACGCCAGTGGTGATGGACTCCCTATAATGGTTCAGCTGATTAAGGGTGTTATCATAACCCTGGTTATTCTATGCCTGGGAACTGCAAACTGGGAGGAAAATATTAACAGTATAGAGCTGGGATATCTAACCAACCTAGACAAAATGTGCAAGAAGACTGAATATATATCACACAATCTGTATCTATATACCAACAAATGCACCGATTCCTTTTATCGTTGAGGAATGCCTATGATTCAAATGGATTCCATGCTAACACGCATAGGGCATATAAGATTTTCTACAACTCTGTGGATGTTTCTTTTGCAAATGCCCCACATTGGTCATCACAAATGCACTTCACTCAGTGATGGTCTATAAAACACTCTGAGAGTTCTTTCTGTATCATTCATAGCTGTTACAAATATTATTTTAAAAACATTAAGGGACTTTTAAAAAGTTAATTTTCCATAATCTTTTGCCTGTTACATCTGAATACTTTAAGTAATAGTCTGAATCTTGCTCAACTTGGACTCAGAGCAGCTATAATTTTAAGATAAAATTCCGTGACTGGAAAAAGGAAAAAGTCTCTCTTGGTCATTTTCAAGCTAGTCACTTTGCCCACAAACTGCAAATAATTTCTAACATGTAAAAAATGTAGTAAGTTTCTGTATCCTGTCAAACACAGTCTATCTAATCCAGGGTCTGGCCTTTGGGACTGATCAGTAACAAAGGCTTAAAAATAAAACAAAACAATAACTTTGTATTAGGCAAATCTACTTGTCATGTTAAACCTAATTTGAAACTATAATTAAAGTTTGGATTAGACTTCAAATATAAGGTTTAATATTTGTTCCAGAATTTGTTGGCATTACCTATCACAACTTGGGATATAAATATGAGTTCAAGAATATCATGTCTATTTTTGAGTCTTCACATCCAGTGTGAATAAGAATGAATGAGAAATAAAACTCCTTTTTTTTTAATACTCTATTTCCTTTTATTAAATGCCACAGAGGAAAGTACAGACATCTGTTCTAGTTTGGGAGCCACAGTCTAATATTTTCAAGCAATTGTTGCTTCTGTGATTTTCTAAAGCTATTTCTCTGTGTATCTTTACATCCTAGTTTGGACTGTTGTGTTTTTTGTTTTTTTTCAAATTTTCTGCTATTTAAAATAACCAACTGTTATATGGTCTTATGTTTGTTTAACCTCTATTTCATCCAACCTGAGATGTTTTACCAGAATTAAAATTATTAATATTTTTCACTTTCAAATTCTAATGTCTTAATATTAATGTCCATTGGAAATGTTGCAGTATGTGTTTTATCACACAAATAGCATTAATATAGTAATCTATAAATCATCTAGTAATCTGCTCTATATACTGTTACTCGACATCCTGTAACCATTCTGTTCCTCACACTTTTACAAGTTCCAGTAGAGATTATGGCCACACTTTCCCAAACTGTGGACTAAACCTCTCCCAACATCTCCAGATCCTTTTTAGCCTCCTTCCAAGATGCATACTGCATGCACCATTCTTTTTCTAATAAATAAGCCAGTATTGAGAAAAAGACAGTACTTTATGTAGAGATGTAAATCCCAAATTTGGCAGGCATACTGCCTCAAAATATTGCCAATCAGGCAATTAATGGCACCTTGTTTCCGTGGAGATACCAGCACGAAGGACAATGCACTTTATTATAAATTCTTCGTAAGGATATAGCTCCCGAGTTAGCTAAAGAAAATCCACAATATATATCGAAGTATACTATATATATACTATATATACACTGTATATACTATATGTACACTACTATATGTAGTGTACATATAGTATATATGTATGTATAGTGTGTGTGTATATAGTATATAGTATATATAGTAGTATATGTATACAACTGTATGTATACTGTATACTATTGTCACCAGGGACAATATATTATGGAAGGCAAATAGGTAAAGTTGTGTTGAACAAGGCCATGTAATATCAATTGGGTTCACTTATTAAACAAATGCATTTTTCAAAGGTTGCCATCTCTGTTTAGATGCCTTTCCTTATCTCAATCAAACAGTAACATAAATTGGGCTAGCAATAGATCTGGTTGATATTTATGCTCCTTGCATCTGAGAAAGTCAATATTCAAGTGGTATCAACAGATTTTGATTTCTAAAACTAAAAGCTCTCATTTCTTCTTAGCTCTTATTTCAAAATATCTATTTTGAAATCAATAACTTCTGATTTGTAGTTGTGAATTTTATTTCATTATTTAAGAATTAGAAGCTTCTTAGAATTTCCCTTAAAATTTGGAAGTGCAAAACAGGCTGTGAATAATTTCTAATGACAATTTGTTGTAGTACATAAAATTCCATTTTCTAATGAAAGGGTTATCAAGGTACAAAAGACAAGCTTTGAAAAAATACAAAAATGTCAAGGAGAGAAATTAAATCATTAATCCATCTAAAGGGTGACAGCTGTAGCCTAAAAAAATTAGCATGCATATATACAATGCAGATTTATTTTTACATCTATTTACATTCATATGTATTTACATTTACATTCACGTAGATGACTCCTCAAGCAAGTAGGCTGGAAAAGAGGGGATGAAAATAACCAAAGTAGAGCTGAAAATAGGTATATTTTTTGTGCTGCCTGGCTGTGATGTTGCACAGATTTTTTCTGCCTCAGGGGGACTGCTGTCTTTAGAAGCATGAAATAGACATGTTTTCCACTCAGTTGAGTCCTGAACATATTTATGCATAAATATGGTGTGGTGAAAAGTTACTTTACACTCACATAGGTGTCTCGCTATTCTGGATTATCGCATGCGGTTATCTATTGTAGCTTTACATATTCCAGAGTGCAAAAAAATTATACAATAGGTCATTAAAAGATAAAGGCTGGAGTAAAAAGATCCAGTTTACGTTACATAGTGGTTGTCATCTAGCTTGTGCTAGGGGCTTATTCACGCATCCTCTTTCAGCTGAAATGGTGTCAACCAAAGAGGATTTATCCGCTAGTCACTGCCTACCACCACCCTGCTGGCAGTTCGCTATCTCTACAGGGGCTCTCTGACCTGTTTCGGTCAACAGCGGCCGTATTGTTTTACACCTTTTCCTGCAACCTGTGCTTAGAGAAACTGCATCGTTGCATCGACTGCACTGGCACGGCCTCTTGCTTCAGGAGGGTGAAGACGGTGAGAGACGAAGGCCTCAGCGCCTCCTGGGGCGGTGTGCCAAAATGTGTGCCTTCTTCTCAATCAAATGGCTGCTTTTAACTGCCATTTAACAGCTTTTCCTTCTAGAGCAAGAGCCATTTAGGACTGGATATTTTTACTCGTGAGGATGCCATTATGCCATGAGCAAATTTCTCCCTGACCTCGTTTTTAGAAATTAAGCTAAATGAACTGAACTTATTATTCGTCTTTCAGTGAGAGACTCAAAGCAGCTTGTTTGGCAGGTCTATGCATCCATTTTTTCAATACCGTCCAATACAACGTGCAGTAAAAAAAGGTAAAATATACGACTCCCTCTGTGCCGTAGTTTTACATAGAAAATCCTGATCTACAGAAAATCCATCACAGGCCGAGGGAATGGCCACATGACAGGACAGTTTGTCAGGCCTGTCTATTCTAGATTCTGAAATAAGTTCTTAAATTGAAGACTTGTTTTCCACCCATCTACCTTCTAAAGCTGTGGTATGATTGTGGGACAGGGTCATACATAAACTACAGTGATAAACATTTTATGGATGTCTAATTATAATGTTTAATATGAAGTTATAATAGTCAAGTGTAGGGCGTTAATCGTTCTGCAGTTTGAACTTTCCCCGCACAGAAGGGCCATTCAGAGGGAAGACGGGAACCCCAGGCTTGTTGAAATCCATAGAAAAATCCTGTTGACTTCAGTGGAGTGAATGCCTAACATTTCTAGTTTTCCAGAGAGAGACTAAGAGCAAAATAATCGCGATTTTTGTGTTTTACAAGGTTCTTTTTTTCCCTTGTATGCCACCTAAGTATGTAAGAATGCTCATGTATTTGTCAAAAATATGACAGACATTAAATAGAGATGAATGAAACTCACCACCCTACCATCTGACCTGCAAAATGTCAGGATACAATTTGAGCTGACAAGCATTTAACATAGAATCCTATATTTGCCACAGAGCTGCTAGATAGGTTGCAGCACCCGGAATCTTGTGTAGTTCATCCTGTTATTACCTGCACTATTATTTATGGCAAAATTAATTCAGCATAGCATTTTTCTCCTTAACTCTTTTAAACTGACACTGTCATTCCTGCCAACTTATTCCATATAAAGTGATTTGATAATATGCACTGATTTCTAAAACAAATTTAGCTGAGATATAAAGACTTTTTATAATAAAATTGTTGCCATTTGATTCTGAACGAAGCTCTGGAAGTACAACAGAATTTTTATCCAGTCAGCCAGTTGGCCCAAATATTTTCTTTTTTATTAAAGGTGCAATCCTGTTTTAACCTTTTAACTGTACGCAGCATTTCAGATGAAACGGCAAAAATTCTAGACTGCTACTAATATGTGTCTTGTTCCCACAACTACAACAAAAAAAGGAACTAACACCTGTAAGACTTTTAAGCCACAGCGCTGAATCATTTGGCAAGAGATCAAGGAGGGCATCATTGTTTTGGATTGCTATGCATTTACGTGCTGCCAAAATATATTATATTGCTTTTAAAAAATGTCATGCTGATTACCGCTTCCAAAGAAGATTGCATCTCTACAGGTGATAAGTTTTGCTCCATAGCCTTTGCCAATAACACTTTCATTGTTAATATCATCTCACATAGGTTCTGAAACACATAAAGGAGCTTATAAAATCTGTCAAAAACATAACTAACAATATTTAAGTGGTAGTCATTGTTGGTGTAAGTTCAAGTAAGCATAACCCAAACAGCACCAAGCCAGGTGTTTTACATGTAATTTTCTAGTTTTTCAAAAGATTTTGGGTCTGAGAGAAAAACCACTGACATCAACAGATAAACGATCAGCGGATTTTCAATCAAGCCCCCAAATCTCTTTCCAAATGAGCAAGATATTTTTATATGTGAACAGATCCATTTTATGTGTATGATTACAGTTGTACATACAGATTAGTCTTTCGGTGAATTGGGCTTTCAGCCTTCTGAAAAGACAGGTCAAATTTTCAGAATTTAGCATAAAATCCATTTATTTAAACATAAATTAAGATTGTTCACACATTCATAGCTATGCACCTATACAATTTGCAATTAGAATATACCTATGATTTTTATGGACTTGTTAGGGTAGAATCTGTCCATCACCCTCCCAAATTACAGGGCATCTGCCCCTTGACTAAAGGCTTAATAAGCTATTATGTTAAGAAGTGTCGGTTGAATAAAATTAAAATACAGCTTTTCAACACTAATTTACACATTGTAGCTGTAAGTCATTGTCATGACTAGAGTTAAGTGAATCTTGTCATAAAGCAGGTGTAGATTTCAGGGCTAGATTATGTCTTTTGGGTCAAACCTAAGTATATGTCAGTGCACATATTGCTATGACAGACAGAGCACCAGGAAGTAATTATGATGAAAAATAAAATAGTTTTAGAAATAGAAAAACGTATTAAACAAGTCCCTGAGGTTTACCATCTGAAAGCACTTTATGCGAAACAGGCAACGTTCTGAAACACAGACCCATCTTTTCAAAATTGACCTTCTTTTGTTTAAGCACTTTAATTAAAAAAACATATAAGAATGCACCACTTTCATGGACCTTCTGAAGCTGTTTCTGAATGCACGTTTCGAAGTACGAGACAGAAGGGAAGAACTGGGCAGTTTCTCAGTAGTTCGACATTGTCCAAGATTCCTTGTACGACTTTTGAAGCTTGAAGAGTACGTTATAAATGGGACCTATGTTGTCATAAGTGTTTTATGAAGTAGACAAAGTTATGGTTCTTGCCCTGCAGAATTTCGAATCTTATTTTTACAAATGAGACAAGTAAGCATGAATAATAGTTGAGGAAGAGGAGAAAAATGGAAGAGGAAATGAAGATTACAAAGGGAATTATCATATGGTCTCTCTGCTACAGTATGTTTCCAGCTGCCTGAACCACTTTGTTGTAATCTGTAATGCAGAACCATGCTTATATTTTCTTTGAGAGGGTTTTTAATAAGGGCCAAAATTTGTATGTTCATCACATGAACCTGGTAAAGTGAAGCAGCTTAGCAGAGGCTGACCACACTGAAGGAATCTCATCTTTTCTTTTTCTGCCACAATTAGGTGGATCTCGCGTTTTGACAGAATCTCACTACCATTTGTATATAAATTGAAAAGTTCAGAACATATGCAGAGACAAACAAAAACTATACCAAAACGTGCTAAAGAAACTCCTGCAAATGCAAACTATGGAATCTTGTACAGTTGTATTGAAATAGAAACAAGTCCGTCATCTGAGTTGTTTTTATGTTAAAATTCTGTTCTTATACATAGATATTATCCATGGAAGTGGCCTTCATTAAGCAGAATTGAGCCTTCAGTTGCTGAAAATTTGAAAAAATAAAGCAAAGCATAAAAAGAAAGCAGGTCTTTGCATATGCTTGTGTATGTATTTCTTTATGTTCCTGCAACCTGTCATTACACTTGAATTCCAACTGGTGTTTCAGGATCCCTGATCCTGATGATACACGAAAGTGAGAAAGTAATTTTGGATAACAGCCATCTTTAAGAAATGTGGTATAAATCTAACCTTAAGTTCTCGTGATAACTTTAATTAGTCTACAGTTCTATAGAAGACCTTAGTTAGTACTCATCGCGTAGGTAAATAGCTTAAGTCACATCAAGGAATTCATTAAATTATTCCTTTTTATGATTTTTATTGGTCAATATGTACAATTCTTAGAATCATTCTTCACTTAGAATTATTTATTGACTTATAAGCTTGTAACAAATTACTACCAATACTAAAATCAAATAGTTGGGTGGTGAAGTACTGGCCTGACTAAAAGTAAGGACAACTTTAGCCACTTAATTTTATTCCAAGTATTTGTACTGGATATGCAGATTATGTAACACACTTTTATCTTTCTATTGTATTAGCGTAATTTCTAAGATTCATCCTTTTAATAAATAAATTTATGAAAACAAATGTCCATTTCTGTATATAGTTACACTGCACACTCAAACCTGATTTTCTCATTCCAACATAGAAATAAGTAAAAATACATATGCCAGAGTATCACTGAAAATTAGCTTAAACACAGTCCAAATACATTTTTAGACTACAATTTTCATATGTTTTCAATGATAAATCAAAGATTTCTTTGGGACACAGATACTTTCAATCAAAAATAGCTCAAAACCCAATCTTGTTTGAGATAATATTGCAAGAAAATTTCAGCCAGACAGAGAAATGGCATAGCTGCACTCACCAGAAATGGGTATGTATAAATGAAAGCAGAATATGTCCGTGCGGTAAGTAAGTAGTCTGGTTTTGGGGCAAATCCAGCAACCAAAGTTTAACATTTTTTTTTTCAGAACTATCAGCTTATCTATTAAATTCTACAGCAAGCTCACTTACATTGAAATGCTCAGCTTAATACAGCTAGAACTATTTATTGCATACATTTAATGAATGCCTTTGGGGAAACTACTTTTTATTAACTGTTATAAGCCAAAATTAGGATCACAATCTCAGTATGGGGGTTCAGATCTAATTTCCCAATAACGAAGGGTGCAACTATATATATTCATCAGAAATGTTAAATGTCAGAGACTGCCCTAAGGATTTTGCTTTTGGGACCTGTCCAAATGCGGATGCAGTCTCTTTTCCAGATCTATTTTGGCCAGCTGTTTTCACAGAATTTCAAACGAAGATAAAAGAAAACTCAAAGGAACAGATGACCTCATGAGATTTCCACTCCTTAGGGTAGAAGTCTACTAAGGGCAGCTCGTGATATTTCCCAGCTGTCAAAGTCATAATGAAATCCTTGCACTGACTAATTTAATATAATATAAACACCTACCTCTAGACATCATTAACTTGGCCAACATCAAGTTTATATTTAAACATCTTCCAAAAAAACAAAATATGAGTTTATTTTCCACAAATCTAAGTGTGCAATGATTCTACAAAATACACGCTTTACAGAAACATTTCACATTTCTTTCCAGAATGCATCTGTTTTAATTAGCTGAATGTGATAATGAAACTGTGTCAGTTTTCAGGTTTCTTATATTTAAACCAAATATTTTAGTTCCCAAGGATGGGAGCTGCTGTGTGGGATATTTCTGTAGCAGGTGGCAGCCTGCTTTCTTTCAACACACACCACACATGCATTCATTAAAAAAAAAGAAGAGAAAGCATTGAATAAATTCCAATTTGGCATGATTATGTGATGTGTGGCCTTGTGTGTACGGAAACTCTGACCTATTGGCACTTGTAATTTTAGTATCATGTAATTAAATTGACTTTTTTTGTCAAGTCAGTTTGAAACTACGTCTTTGAGGTAAAAGGCCAGTCCATTAATCCACTGTGCTATTTATTATTTAAATACTAATCAAGAGGTCAATTAATGTTTTCACTGCTTTTGTAAATGAGTAATGGAGTACTGCTCAGAGCTCTTGGGAGAGTCTACTGTTAAATAGGAGTCTGATTTCATTCCTTCTTTTCAAATGGCTTTAAATGTATTTATTATGCAGCTCTTAGCTTCTAGACATTTTGTAGATCATGCGAGTGGAGCAAGCATTTCACTTTAATCCACACACTGCCCATCCAAAAGCCTGAGCTTCTCAAATATGCTAGGATTCTAGTTCCGCTCTTCAAGTACATATCTATTTTGCAGTAGAAGGGCTTAGTGAATACATAGCTGATTTAACTGTAAGAATGAAAATCTCTCTATGTGCCAGAAATGAACTAGAAAGTTTCTGTTTGACTTCATGTT
This sequence comes from Apteryx mantelli, assembly GCF_036417845.1. Taxonomy (NCBI): domain Eukaryota; kingdom Metazoa; phylum Chordata; class Aves; order Apterygiformes; family Apterygidae; genus Apteryx; species Apteryx mantelli. Next base: position 114,486,399 of record NC_089978.1, read on the forward strand.
ATCTGCAGTATTGAAAGGAAGGGGAATCAATTTGGCAGGGGATAATTAGCCACTTTAGTAAAATTGATTCAGTTGTATGAAAAAAAACAGTTTCTGATATATACATTCCTGAGTCTAGTAAACACCTATATAAGCTCTGTTTTCCTCACTCATTCTGGGTAATGTTATTTAATGCATTTTGTGTTACAGCCACATTTTGAGTTCCTTTACACCATGGAAGTCAGACTTGAACAGCTATTTCATCCTCTAATGAAGCTCCAGACTGCTACAAAGTGATCACGGTGTATCATACTGACATCCTTTGCCTCACGGTTATCTGTGTTTCATTATTAACTCTAAAATTCTCCTGGCTTGAAAGCATGCTGGCTTTCTCAGCTGGGAGCAGAGATGCCAGATGGCCACAGAGAAAAGGCTTAGTTCAAGATCTTCATCCCAGCATAATCTCGCTCACCGTCTCTCTCGCATCTGTTACTTTTCACTGTATTTCCTTTGCTCTCTTGTGCAAAGTGGAAAGAACAGACAGACAGGAAGGGAGGCAATGTCTAGGAACATCTTAAATTTATCATATATGTTTCTGACAAGAACATATATAGCTGTTCTAAGAAGTCATACCTAATTCCCTATTGCTGCTGCACCTAGGAACATGGTTGTTTCACCAGCTAAAACCTTATTTCATTACTCTTGCTTGTTACTCTCGCTTGTACAACAACAGAACCAAAGAGCTACAGACATGACCTAGAACTTCTTATGCTGCTCAGATGAATTCTTCAAGTTAGGTCTGTAGCATTACATGGACTAGATGGGCAGTGTAGTATGGAAATTTTATCTAAATGAATAATAATAAATAATAGCAAGCAAAATAGATTTCACTGTGGCATCTTAGTGATCAAAAATAGTTTTAAAAAATGCCAGCGAATACTTTTGGGAAGCAGTCACTATTATACTGATGAATAACACAAACAGAAGTACACATGGACAACTGAGAGGTTGGGAAGAATTTTAAGAATATCATATCCTCAGAACATAAAACTTTATCCTGACACAGAAGAGAGTCAAACCCATGCATGAACACTAAAAAAGAAATGGCAAAAGCCATGGAAATTGAAGAGTGGCAATCATGACTGAGTTCTGTACTTATATGGAAAGAAGACAGAAAATTTCCTTTGTGTACTTTGCATAGAACAAGCCCTTTTCCTTAAGTCAAGTTACAGTCCGTCCGCCTCTTCTTTCACTTTGCTCATCTATTCCTTATCTATGATGTATGAAGTGGAAAGCAAGGTGCTGAAACGCAACTAGGACCACAAATGAGGAAAGAGTAATGATCATGTCATGTATGGGCATGTCAGGCTGGTATGTTCAAAGGGGCTCTGAAAGCAAATCTACCACAGAAGTCCAACATTACTGCTACTTATCAAGATAGACATGCACCCCAAATGATCAATTCAGTTGTCTATCTACCTAGCAAAGGTAATTAATTGACAATTCTCAACTTCTATTTGAAAAAGAATGCTTAATAATAGGATTTTCTGTCTTCATATAAGGGGTGCTCCTTCTTCACTGTGCAATTGACTTTTTTGCATCAGAATTTTCTCTGGAACTGAAGCTTTGAAGTCTAGGTCCTGCTGTAGGGATGTATTTCCTTTATTGGCTCTTGCCCCTTCTCAGACTAAGGCAATATAAAAATTGACAATTTTTCACTATTAATATGATTTCCATAGTTTTTCAAACTTCTTATTAAAAGTTCCTTTTCACAAGAGAAGGAAATCATATATTTAGTTGATATTATAGTAACATCCAAAAGCTCACACCGAGCCAACTGCAATATGATGCTGTTAAATGGACAATTTCTGCTCCAAAGGCCTTACAATTTTGTATTATTCCTAACAGTTCTGAGTATGTTGAATGCCTAGCTAAGATGCAGCCTGAAGAATGAGATTCAGAATATGACTACTGCTAATCACCAGCTCTAAACAACTGAAAAGAAGCATGTGGTACCAATACTTCAATGCCAGAGAGAGAAGGGCTTTCTACATGATGAGAGGTTATTCACAGGGTTGTGCTGGTTCCCTGAGTCAGTCTATTGTTGTTGGCACCTATACTGGAGAGACAAAGATTTGATCAGTTATGTGCAGGCTCTAAGCCATCCTGACAGATGGTTTCTGTTGTGGGTAGAGCATATGTGCTGTATGCAATATGTTAGGGTAATGATTCCCTCTTAGGACAAGTGAAGTGTCTGCTTACCTTGATTTTCCACACTTTGCCATTCCTGATTAAGTTCTGAACTCTATGCATTTTAAAAACCTATTCATACAGAGGTTTTCAGTATTCCTGGACTTAGCACAGGGCTTCAGTGGTAAGAATCCAATGGAATGAGTCAAAATTTTCTTGGTAGGCAAGCCAAGGTTTGTAAATATGTCAACAAGGTGAGGAAACTCTGAGATAGCCCCTGTGCTTGAATGAAAAGCACGTGTGGACAACTGAATCTCTAGTGCTTTCGAGTGAGAGAGCTTTCTATGTTACTACTGCTGTACTGTGGTAAAGCAGTTTTATTTACTGGAGACATGTCAAGTAGATATGCTTATTTCACAGGAAGAAACAGCCCTTTATTGAGAGCATGTCTCAGATGACAGCAAACCAACTCTTTTATTAATATGAGGTTAATCCTTGACATTTTGTCTCTTTATGTGCTTTGCAGGATGAATTCCACAGAGTAACATAATGCTCCTGAAAAGAATTTTTTAAGTCCTTAATCAAAGCAAGGAAGCCTGGTTTCCTACACATTTGTTTCTTGCCTCCTCTCCCAGCATTCACATTGCTACAATCCTGTGTTCTTCCTTCTCAGGTTCGTTATGTTGTACCCAGTGCAAGGCGCTGTCATCGGTTCTCCCCCAGTCTCCCTTGCACACCACAACGTCCAAGCTCCCTCCCACGTCTTCTGTTTATCTTTTTGGAGATGTTGTCTGCCCATCCTATAGCTAGTCCGGAGCTAAATATGTGTTGATTTGTCAAGAGGTCCAAACAGAATGGGTGTGTAATGATCTCTCCCTGCATTTCGGAGAACTAATGAGATCTTTCTCTTCTACCCACTTTCTACAAAGTCTGTATATATCTTGAGACTTTTATCGCTGTATCAAATTTAGTTGACATTCAAATATTAACAGGAGGGCTGTGAGCACAGAAGTTTTGTTCATGTAGAAGTGCAGATGAATAAAGACTGCTTTTGCCCTTAAATCTAAAATCATTCATACTGTGTTTGCAAGGTTTCGATGTATTAAGCAAGTACTGAATTCACTTTTTTTTCTTTGCTACTTAACATGTCGTGTTAACATTTTATTGACTCTAGAATGTCTGATTATTATGGTTTATGTTCTGTACAGAAGAACCCTCTTTCCCTCTTCCCTTGCTTTTCAACAGAGATTTAATAGTAAAGGCTGAAGTGCATAACTATGTTAGGAAGACCTCATAATTTTCAGGACCTCATGCATTTATTTGGTTTGCATTACTTACCATGCTTTATAAAAGAACTGTCTGCAATTTTCAAAATATAATGTACCTTTAATAAATATCATCCTTTCACTTTGATTATATTTACTCTCCAGTATACAATATTTGCAACATTCAATCATTTAAAATAGGTTTTTCCTTTATGAGAGACTGACTCTCTTCTACTCAGTTGGATATATATATCATTAATTCAAGAAAAAATGGAAACAACTATGATAGAATTAAATCATGAAACACAACCTTCTTATGAACCCCTGTAGTTGATTGCTTGTGGAGCTCAGTCTTATTTAATTAGAATCCAAGATACCATACTTTAGAGAGACAATGAAAAGCTTCTTACTGTGCACCTGCCATGGAAATTGATATTGTTTAAAATGTGTAATGTCATTATATCACTGGTAGCCTGTTGAAGTCAATAAGGACAGAGGATGTTTTCTGATGTTTGTTTTACTTCAGAACCTTATTCTTGGTTTGTATTGATTCATTCTGATTTATGATAGCAATATCATGAAATTTTCTGGTTACTGAGTTCCAAACAAAGGTTATTTGGGACATTTGGTATATTTGTCTTACGAATTTATGTGATTACCTATGAAAAGCATGTCTCATATTTTCAATATAGTTAGCCAGATCTTCTCCATCCCTGTAACAGTTTCAGTGCTGAAATAGAATGTTAATCCATTCATCCTGACATATGAAGAAACAATATTTGTTTCATCATTGATTTCTGTTTATGTTTACAGCTGATCAATGGAGAGGTATTTCTGTAATGCAGTCATCCATAAAATTCACCATGTTTTAACCACAACTCCATTCATTTAGTGCTTTGGACCAATAACGTGTGTACCTGTCTCCTAATAAAAAGGATGTGTAAGTAATAGCTACTCTAAAATACCTTTAAAGTATTTGTCTTATATGCAAGTTATTTATCTCTTTTAATTTTTCTTCTATATTTTTATTCTTCTCCATAACAAAACCATGCATTTTAGGAGTGACAAGCCTTATTTAATCTAATATAATAATGTTACAGAGTTTACTATACCAGTTAAACAGATTGCTAAGCATTCAAAATTTTCACTCCTCTCTACTGTTAGAGGTTGTTAGAGGTGTACATAACTATTGCTGGTAGCCGCAAAGTGAATGAGATGTTCATTTTTTGAATCAGATGAGTGGTTAGTCTCATATAAACACATGTATTTCAGCAGAATTCCTAGTGGTTTAAATCCAAACAGACCTACTTCCGCTATTTCTCCTACAGAACATATTTGAAGAAGAGGGGTGGAATTAGGCAGAAGTCAGATCCGCAGCTAGATGAAATTTGAGGCATGGATCCATAGGAATCTTTACAAGGCTTAAGCCTTGCTTTGAGCAGTACTGACTAAAGGACTCATAATCAAAAGCAAAACCTCCCGAATTGCTGGCCACTGTGAACCGAACCACATCTTCACAAACAGTTGTGGATTGCTTTGTAACTCTATAGGTTTAAATAATCAACTGAAATGGGACCATGACATTTAGTAATTGTGTGTGCAATGTTTTAGTATGGAATAATTCAAGAGTGCACTCAGCAAAAATCAACCGACCTGATCCAACTAAATTTACCAGTGCCAAAGGGGACCTTTAAAGAGATTTGGATTCTGTGTAATTAACTTTTGCCAAAATAATGTTTCATTTATTAGCATTTCAAAAATATTGCAATCATTTTCCCAAACATGTTAAAAATTATACTGCAGTATTCAGTGTTCTAGTTTTTCAAGTGCTTGAAAAAGAAAAGAAGGCCCCAACAATTTTCTTGAGAAATCCTTGCGTTCTTATTTTTTAAGTGGTAGTTAATAACACAATCCCTTTCAATACTGCACTCACTTGAATACAACGAAAACCTCTAGGGAGATCATTTAAGAAAATGAATGATACAGAGCTACCACACGAAATTCAGAATATCCTGAATGGGTTTTTTGAAAGAGCTTTTTGATATATATCAGATGTTACTGTAAAATCTCTTCAGTGAACTAGAATTTTCCATCATATCACACTGAGAGCCACACAATATGGAACAAAAAGGTATTATGCTTGATTTAGTAGTTAAGAGGCATTAATATCTATAAATCAGACTGCATACAACATGTATATCAGGTACCTTTGGGAAACATAAAGCTGTGAAATGTAGTTAGAGTCTAGTGGTACAGTTAATTTTTACTATTTTAGTGGTATGTTTCCAGGCTTTCATTAGATGATTATTCTTTTAGGGAAAGTTAATTGTTTCAAATCCTTTCTGATTTCTGCCTGTACATAAAAAGGATACATTGCAAATAAAAACAATTTTAGAATGACACAAAGACTGTGCAGGAAGCTACTCCTTACTGCTTGCATTCTGTGGCATTTTTATAGGCTTCTTATTTGAATATTGTGGATTTAACTGTTTGTTGCTTCTGGCATTTCTTTTTGAGCCAGATGAGGTTGAATTAAAGGACACTGAAAGTTAGTACTCAGATTGAACATAGATCCTTTAAAATAGAAAGAACACAGAGAGGAAATGGGTTAAGATCATTCTTTGATTATACAAGTATTGAAGGCACGCTGACCTATGTTTTTTTGCATCCTTAGGCTTTATATAGAGCAGAAGGGCCCACTTTAGTGAGGCTATTTTAAAGACCATTAACAGAGACACATTATGATCTCAAATATATATATACACACGCATATATATATACACTTTATATATAAATGTTTTATATGTTAATATTTTATTTACTAAATGATAGCAACTTAATACATACTTAATGTTGTTCCATGGATATTTTGATATGTAGCACTATTCAGTCCTTTCAAGTAACATATTTGATGCTATAAAATGTATAAAATGTTACCATTTTATTATCACAGATAATACATTTCAGTCTTTACTCAGACTATCGTCTGAATGAACTTAATCAAGAAATTCATTTTTTGAGAAGTTTTTTTTTAATGAGTCAATCATTTAGTAACTAGCATTAATATGATATAGTACTAGACTCCATTTTAAAGAAAAAGCATCAGCTGAGGAGAACTTTTTTCATTAATGTCCCAGGAAAGTAGTGTTTGCTGTGCTAACGGCAGCATGTTTTAGAGAAATCTAGTTACCTTGACAGTGTGAAGAAGAAAATCTGCAAGGGAAATAAAATAGAGGAAAGGCTCTACTGCAAGATGTATGATAAAAACATTACAATAAGATTTCATTTCCTAAAAGAGGTAATTTTTTCCTTCTTCGCTGGAAAACTATTTAAATGAGGTCTTATTAGCATCAGTGGTTGGTGTTCAAGGTGTGCTGGCTTTGCTAACCTTTTGATTAAATCCCCAGAGGGCTGTGACCTATTTCTTCTGTGCTGACCGTCTAAGGCACGTTTTGATGCACACTCCTGTAAAGGTAGTCCCAGAACCAGGATAATTAGTGAGCCTAAAGCTATGTAGAGCTTGAAAATGCAAGCAGCCATGAATATGGAATCTCACATGGAATCGGCCATCAGCACTGCATCCATGGGAGCCTTTAATGTCTTCTAAGACTGCTTCCCTACATAACCCACCTGCAGCTTTGCTTAAAGAACAATGACATTTATTGATAAAAAAAACTGTCTGTCAAGAGAAGAATGAGAGCAGGGTTGGATGTTGTTAATAACGTTGCAAAGGAAGGACACAAGAAGTTTTAACTGTTAGTGATTTTTCACATGTAATTGTTATTTAGTTAACACTGTTGGGAATAGAAGATGCTTATAAGCTACATACTATTAAAAATATTTGAGTTCTGGTAGGTTTTCCATATAGTGTAAAGGAGTAGGCATTTCTGACTAAACAAAAGAAAAGCTTCCTTGGGTTTTGTTTTGGGCTGTGTGTACTGAACCTTACAAACTGTGCAGGCCAAACTGTGGCTTGACCATCGGCCCGCCTGATAGGGCAGCGTGCCCTTAATACTGATCTAAGAGCCCGGGGAGACAGGTGGTGCCTCAGTGGCAGCTCGTGTGTAGGAGCTCTTATTTCAGCTAAGTTCAGCTATGCCCCTTTCCTCTGCTGCAGTGTGTTCTAACTTCTGTATGTCCTCCTTGATTATATCTACTACCAACAGAGCTGCTTCTGAATTTGTGCTGGGTGACTACAACCTGGAAAACTCTACAATAGAAAAGAGAGGAAGAAGGGATGAGGGCTGGCAGAGACTTCAGGGGATGACCAGGAGCAGCGGGTGCCAAACAGCCTAGAGGCAGGAGAAGCAGGAGGGTAACCCTCCGCCATGCCTGCCCTTCTCCTTCCTTACGCTGAAGAGAGATCCTTATGTGAGAGCATGAACTCATGCACATGCTCTTGGTCCTAGCTGCAGCATCTTTTGGGCCCTACCCCAAAACACGTTATCTCTAAGCTTAGAGCCTCTGGTGTGGTGGTGCATAGGTACTCTCTGGTGCTTGAGCAGGAGAAGGAAACAAGGACAGTGCTTTATCAGTTCCTCACTCCTTTCCATCTCTCCTGCTCTACTTATAAAGTCAACTTTCTAACTGATCTTCTACTCGGATTCAAAAGTACAGGAAACACTCAAACTGCTCCAGTCTTTCTCATTTTCATTACAGGGTGCTCATTTCCCTTCCATCTGTACTACCTTCTTCCTTGCCTGTTGGTAGTGGCACTAAGAAGCCAAGCTGGCTGATTTGGCAGGAAATAAAGGCTAAATCTCTTATAAGGAGCCCTCTTGCAAGGAAAAGGCAGGCTAATCATTTAGGCGCTCATAACTCTCCACTGTCATTCCATTACAGTGGAAGATACAAGTGCTTAGTGGGTCACTGCATAAGAATGACACCGGTATCTGCAGTGCTTCTCCCACTCACTTCTGTGGGACAATTACCTAAAAATACTCTGCTTTCCCACATAAGTTTTTTTGCCAGACAGACTCATTATAATCCAAGTTCCAGATCTGACTGCGTACCCTGCATATATATGTTGGAACAGAGCAGTTTCAGAAGAACCCAGAATTGATTTTTATTCAATGGCTCTCTGTTTGTGAGAGGGTGAACAAAACCCACCAATACAGAGATACTGAAAAGCAGATTCAAAGGAGTGTTTTATTTATTTATTTATTTAATAAGACTTTCGCACAAGAGAAGTACTTTAAGTTTTACTTTAAACATACCGATAAATGAGAGGTTTAAAATCCACTTCTTCTATTATTTGAGTGTTCTAATGCAGTGCTAAAAATATGCTCTTTATCCATACTGGAAAAGACAAACAAATAAGCAAACACACACACACACAAAAATATAAGAAATGCTCCATAGCATCTTGGCAGAAAAAAAGAAGGGGAACTATATTTCAAAACCAGGTAGAGGACTTCGGATATGTGTTACTCTAGTTGGACTCACACCCTTAACTCATTTTTTAAAATCTTCCCATGAATACTATTTATTGGATTCATTGCTTGCTGAAATAAACTGACTATAGCTGGATGGGCATTGGATCAGTCTCACTATGAACAGATGTGTTATGGCTAGAGGGAAATTAATATAGTAGGCAGCAAAAGATTGCATTGAATCATAATTTCTCACTATACTGAGTTCAAGCTGTGTCTTGATGGATATACTACACCTTCTAACGCCAGCCTGGTCTGCCAGCACCACTGTAGAGCTTATCAAAGGACACAGTTTTAGGAATGCTAACTCAGCCATTTCAACCTGCATCACTTTGATACACTTGTCTACCTAAATACAGCCATGCCTCTTTTGATCAGGCCGCCAAAATAAATGTCATGACTCTTTCTCCTTATCTCAGTTTAGCTTCTGAACTGAAAGCTTTAAGAGCACTTGCAGCTACAAAAGGACCTTAACCTTAATACAAGGACATTTTCCAAAAAGATAAGTGGAAAATTCATAAAGAATACACCTGGCTGTTACAAGAGAATTAATGATTCAGATTTTCAAACTGTAGCTGAACCCATTCTTCAGAGATCTTTTACAGAAAAATATTAAGGAAAAGATTGCACCACACATTCTTTCTAGGTATTATAGCTACATGTTCATGTGGATTAAAAAGAAAAAAAAATCACTTATCCCCTCACTTATCTACTCTATTCTGTTCTCCTCTGAGTCCCTACTCTCTTGATAATATTTGCAGTTCTCTTAGTTTGGATCAGTATTCAGTATGTTGGCAAGCACAAAAACACAGAAACAAGCTAGCCTAGCACATATGTGTGTTTATCCACAAAGCTTGTAATTAATTTACATTCAATTTATATCTAAATTAATTAGATTATGAAGCTCTTAACTAATGGAAGTATATTCTAACACATTCATAAGTCAAAAGCACGTTCCTGTCAAGAATAATGGGGTTCCATAACTCCAGGTTTCCTGGAAGACTGGAAGAAAGCACAGACAACTCTCAATCTTAGTAGTGTTTTTTTGTTTGTTTGCTTGTTTGTTTTTGCGGGGGGTGGGGATGAAACCACTGCATTCTGGAAATTAAGGGCGGCCAATAATCTTGCTGTTCTCCATATCTTGTTATGTTTTTCAAGGAACATTTTTGGCCAAGAAAAAGTAGTTAGCTTGAGATTGGTTAAGATCAGCAGAGCTTTGTTTGTTTTAAAGCCTTTATATGCTGGAAACTTTAGCAAACTTTTAGCCCAATATTGTCTGCTCTTGATATGCTAAAAAATGGCTCACTTTGCTGACATATTGGAATGAAACTTGCATTATGACTGCCCAGATGTTAGAAATGTGTTAAGGATAATCCTGCTTGTAAAGAAGAATGCACACCTGTATTTCAACAAACATTTCCTCTGCAAGTTCTTCACTACATGATAAAACCTTCCCTTTGGGCTGATTATAGCATTTCCATAGCTTGTATACCCTTAGGATATCTTGAATTTTTTCTGGAATCAAAGCATTATGATTATGGAGAATTTTATTTTTTGCTCAAAATACGTTCTGGCAAAGGACCCGAGATGTAAAAAGCAATTCAAGTGGTGATTGTGATATCTGTATCAATTATTTTTTTTCAGGGAACGTGTGCTTCGTTTCTTGTTGCATACCATCTGATTCTTTTGATTATGTTATAAATATAATTTTATCAATAAGTAATTCTTAATAAACCCAGAGAAATCATTAAAATGATATTTATGTATTTATGCATATCTGAACTCCAAACGGTAAATTTGGCATAAAAAGCTGGTTATACTATGGGTGCTATTGTATGTTGAACAACTGAAAACCGCATTGACGATTTCTGTGTGCACTGTGCACAATGCTCACATTATTCCCACAAGTTCCTACAGTGTCTTTTCCTAAGGAGATTTTGTTTCTCTTTTATACATTTGATAATGGTCTGGAAGGTGTTTCTACACTGAAACAAATACAATTTTGGAGGAAAAAAATAAACAAAACCATTTTCAATCTCATGTGGTGCACTTACTGTTCACGGCACATTAAAAAAAAAGGTCCCTCAACTCTGTATAATATCTGAATGTTGCATGGTAGTTTTTGCAGAGAAATGGGCATCTTCCTCCCCCACTAGATTTTTATGCGGAATTCGCCATTTGCAGTTTTATAAGAAATTTGGAACGCTTAGTTCATAATCCCTTGATTACTAAGTTCATCATCCTTTCACCTTCCTTTCCCTTTTCCTCATGCTTCACGTCAAAGTTTACCATATCCTTTGACCTGAAGAGTGCAAGATTATCCACTTGTTTTTCAAGCAAAAATTAAAGAGGAATAATATACATACAAAATGACTAATGGGCTAATTACACGTCAGAGTATAAGGAAAAATTCTTCCTGAAAATGAAGCAAATGATACTTTGCTATCCAAAAATTTAAATCTACTGAAAGTAAATTGGGTTTCCTTAGACAACTATAGGAATATTTATTCCTAACAGAAAGAGCGATGTCTTTTATCTAACTTTGCAGCAATTCAGAAACAAGACAAAAAATACATTCCACCAAAGATTAGAAAGAAAAAAAATACAGTAAATAGTTGAAAAAAGGGCACAGGAAGATTTTGGGTAGGTTGGTTATTCTATCCCAAGTTTAGCCAAACTGTAACCTTTCTTTTCCTGTTGAGTATTCAGAAATGCATCATGAAATTAGGAAAATATAAGAAAACAGGAGGTTGAAGCTGCTGGAGCTTATTACCTTACAAGAACCATCTGATGGGAATAAAAGGGGTCGAAAAACAGGCAGAGATTCTAGACAAAAAGCTAGCTAAGATATGGAAGAGATTTTCACCAAATTCATAGTCTGGAAAAAAAACAAAGACTAAGATTAGGATCCTATGTATAATTAGGAGTGCAAAATAATTTTGGATTTTTTCTGCAACAAAGGAATAAATAGTGTGTTGGTTTTATGAGTAATTCTTACTGCCCTTTGGGAAGTATCAGTTAGACACTCCATAAATAACATATTGTCCAGTAAATTGTAAACTATACCACAGAAAAAAATCTGCTTTCATATACAAGGGTCACCACAAAATCAATACAGTTCCTTCTAAAAAGCTCTCTACAATGTTTTAACACTTGTAGGTGATGGTTCAGCCTGTTACTGCTTATGGACAAGTAATGTACAAGATCACACACCAAAAGTGCTTGAATAAATAAATAAATAAATAAATGTTTGGTAACACTGCTAAAAAATTCTGATCTAATAGAAACAAGTTACATTTTTCTGGATCTTCTGATAGAAGTTGATATATATTTTCTTACTCAGGGCTGACCTATGAAGCCATGATTCTGAGACAAGAGGTGCAATTCTTGACAGTGATTAAAGGAGAGATCAGTTTTGATGGGAAATCTTAATTTGACATATTCTTTGTTTTCTAGGCTTCCAAGTATTGGGTTCAATACCATCTCCCACAATATTTCTCTATCCAACCAAGGACATCATGATCTGGATGACTGAACAAACAGATGGCCAAAAAAATGGATGGATGATCAGGCTCAGAAGGTACTGCCTAATGGGTTGTGGTCTACCTGGAGACTAGGAACAAATAGAGCACTGCAGGGATCTACCCTGGGACCTGTCCTGCTTAACATCTTTATCAGTGACCTGGAGAGGTGACAGAGTGCATGCTCAGCAAGTTTTCAGACAATACCAAATTGGGGCAACCAGTCCATGTGCTCAAGGGCCATCTGGAGAGACCTAGATGGGCTGCAGGAACAGGTCAACAGGAACCTTATGAAATTCAACAAGGACAAATGCAAAGCCAAAATCTCTGCCCTGCCCTGCCACTGGGCAGAAAGAGCAACACAGCAGGCTGGGAACTGACTGGGTGGGGAGCAGCTCTGCTGGAAAGACCTGGAGGGTCTGGGCCAACAGCAAGCTAAGTGTGAGCCAGCAGTCTGCCCTGGCAGCAAAGACGGCCAACAGAGACCTGGGCTGTATCAACAGGAGCACAGCTAGTAGATCAAGGGGAGGGATTATCCCCCTTTATTCAGCACTCATCTGGAGTACTGTATCCAGTTGGGGCTCCCAACACAATAAAGACATCGATAAACTCATAAAAATTCAGCAGTGGGCCACCAGGATGGTCAGGGCTGGAGCACTTGCCCACTGAGGAGAGGCTGAGGGACTGTGTCTTGTTCAGCCTGAAGAATTGATGGCTCAGGGGAACCTAACAGCCTTCGTGCCTACAGGAGGTCATGGAGCCAGGCTCTTCACAGCAGTGCATGGCAGGAGCATGAAAGACAACAGGCAGAAGTTGAAATAAGAGAGGTTCAGACTGCATATAAGGAAGAACTTCTTTCCCATGAGGACAGTCAGGCAGTGAAAGAAGTTGCCCAGGGAGGTTGTGCAGCCCTCATCCTTGGAGGTTTTCAAGACCCAACTAGATAAAGCCCTGAGCAACCTGTTCTGACCTTGTAGCTGACCATGCTTTGAGCAGAGGGTTGGACTAGAGACCTCCCTAAGTCCCTTCCAACCTGAATTATCCTGTATGCCTATGATCCTATATAGCAGTTATTACGAAAAATAATTACCAAGAAAAATGCTAATATCTGTATTCTGAGAAACAAATTTTCAACATTTTTCTTTCCTTTAATACTCAAGTTAGGTCACCATTTTAGACAAAATAAATAAATAAATGTTGTCTTCTACACATGGCATTTCACTGCTGGGCATTTAATGAGATCACATGTGTGTCACTAACTTCCTATTCCTTAAAATAAAACAAATTGCCTGGGTAAAACAAATGACTAATTGGTGTAACACACCTTGGTGAGGATGATGAGTGAACTTACCCTTCTCATCTAGTGATAATTCACACTCTTTTGACCTACAGGCATAAATTGGCACTTCTAAACATCTTCACAGTTTGTTTTGTACACTTAGTTCACTGAACTGAAGGCAGTGTCTGAGTCTAATTTGCTCTGCCTTTAGTCTAGAGGCAGATGCTATTAGGCCCTCAACAGAAAGCTTCTCTTCAGCTTCAGGGGCTTCCACCCTGCTACGTTCCAAAAGGAAAAGAGAAAGTATAAAAAGCTGAGAACTCCTTTTGTTTTTGTTGGTGATTAATTAAAAATACAAGAACATAAGACTAAAATGCTTATCCTAGGGAATCAAGTCTGGCTCCCATGTAGAGCACCTATCACAAATTTAATCTCTTTTGTAAGGGAAATCTTTCAAACTCCTGTTTGAAAACTGCTGTAGAATCTCACTTTTCTGCTGTTGCAAAACATCCTATATTTCTATCCTAAACTAATTAGGGCCCATTTTATGCCTTTTTCTTTGTCAAGTAAGTAGTCACATCTGGATAAAAGCTTAGAATCACCCATTACATGAGCACGCATTTTGAGTATTTCTTGAAGATGGGTTATTTACCAATAACTGGATTTTGTCAAGATGTCTAGTCAACATGTCCTTTAGCTAAAATATTTTTTCTTTCTGTGTGTTCTCTAAAAACTTGAAGCTGGCAGCAAATGCCAATCAAATCCCTTTCCATTGAAGTCTCTGTCAAAATAAGCTTTCTATTTCTTGATCACTTTAATAGTCCTTTCTTGTACCTTCTTCATTTCAAAAATTTTTTTCTTAGGTATGGTTGTTCAGAACAGTCCCTAGTATCTCAGCTACATAGGAGTATATACTAATTCTTCACACAATGTATTGCTCTCATAATTTTCTTTGTCATTTTAAATTGGCCTGATGGCTACCAAAAACTCACTAACTGACTGAGAAACACAGGACTTTGACATTGCTTTCTGTTTTAATCAAAAGTCAGCCTTGAAGTATAACACAATAACTGGAGGAGGATATTTTCTATAAACTTTTAATGAAAACTGGCAGTGCAAGATTTATGTAAGTGGAAGTATCTATGCTCCAATATTACTACTATATGTTTTTGTTGAATGATTTTGCCTGAATGTTGCTATTGTTAACAAGGAATTCTATTGATTCCTTTAGTATTATATTTGCATCTATATTTTAATACATATTTAAAAAAAAAAATCCTCAGTATCTGTGTCATAGGAAGAATGCTGGCAAAGAGGAGCACAAAACTGAAAGCACCTTTCTGGCAGTTTAGATTGACGTGGTAGACAGAGGGACTGCTGATAAACAAGAGCAGGAGATTTATTTTTTTTTTTTTAATAAGCATAACAGAATCCATCCATTCCTAGATTTAGAGTGCAGATGCACTCTACGAAGTAACTTTGTAAAATTGATACCATGGGGCCCTCTTTTCACTCTCCCAGTGAATCCAGAGTACATTTGCTCAGTTGACAAGCTTTAAAAAGAGAAAGACTGTGAAAAATGTCCTAACTGCTAGCTTTGCAAATGTATTCTGAGATGTAAAAGAGAGCAGAAGTCTTCTGTGCATTACTTCTAGTGATAAGGAATCTGTAACTGCAGTTAAGTTAAAAACATTGTTGCTGTCTAAGCCAGTGATTCATTCAGCTCTGTCTGTCACATGTATATTGGTTCTGCAGTACTAACAAGTATTAACTTTTCTCTTTAGGTTGCTGGACATGACAAACTGAGTGCAATTTCAGACAAGTTGATGGCTTACTCGGAATACCTGTATGGAAACAATGTATGGAAACAACTTGTATGGAGACACTGTTACCTACTTCCTCCACATCTGAACTTCCATCTTCTGCAGCCCCCTTCTGCTCCCCTGACAGAAATATCCAAATTCTGCAACTTCCTCCTTCACTCACCATTTCTTTGCATCTCATTAGCCATCATACTCTACTTTTGTTTCATGGATTTTTTCCCTTTGCAAGTTTCAAGATCACTCATTCTTTCCAACTAATCTTTCTATCTTTAACCTAAAGTTAATAATAATTTAGCATGAATGTCCAATAGAGTGGCAACTATTTCTTTGCAGCATTATTACTTGTTTTTCTATCACTTTTCTCCTCTCACCCACAAAATCTCTATGTGCATTTACTACTTCTACTGATCTGCTACAAAAGAAAAGGCAGAAAAACATTCCCTGTCTCACAGGATAAGCACTACTGTTAATTTCCATATTTGGTGTCAAATAAGCTTTAGAAATGTCTTCTTGAATGTGTTTTTAGAATTGCACTCTTCAAAATAAGTAGACCCTATATAAAATTACTGGAGAAGAAGAAATGTCTCAAAAATGACCAGGTAATTAAGAGAGCTTTCCCCTTCACTTCCTGAAATGCTCACCAAGGACATCTGTCCTATCTGACATGGGGCAAATGGTGATACACTAAGAACAATTCTCCTGATCACATAACAGCATAGTGGTAAAGAGGAAAGGAAATGTGAGAAGAAGAAAGGGATCCCATGAGACACCAAAGAGCAGTGGCACAATGATTTTGTGATCTCAGCCAAAATCAGGAAAAAAACAAAGGCTGACTTTGGGTCACAGGTGGAAACTACAGATTTTTTTTTGCACACTGGAAGCCTTTTGAGAAAGTTATGAATAGAAATGTTTATTTGGAAAGATTCCTTTAAAAACCAATGTATCTACTTAATGAGGAGTGGTGATCCTTGTCTGCAAATATTTGACTATATAGTGTTAATTTAACAAGTCATCATTCTGGTCTCTGTAACACAAGCAATACTCTGTGATCTGTTAAATGATCCCCGATATTTATGTCACAGTTGATTTAACAGGAAATGTGCTACTTCCTGGGATATAATGCATAAGCACACTTCAATAACAGAATACAATGCAATCTTAGAGATTGCTTTGCAGCCATTGATTATGTGGAAAATAACTGAGGCTCACACTCTATGCTAACTGCCCTCATACTATTTTGGGAATGAAAAAAAGCCCAAAAGCTAACAGTGAACAGTTACTTTACTAATCAGGCTGACAAACCACATGTCAAATCTAATGTGGAAATATTAATTACTTTATTCCTTTCTTGAAAATCTGTTCTTACAGAAGCATTAGTAAGCTATTCAAGTGAAAAATACATCTACTGGTTTTAGTCAAAACTTTTTTTTATCCTAAGCTCTTCTTCAGGTTTCCTAACTCCTGCTGCAGGGTTGTGGCTCTGTAAGCTTCTGCGGCACTAGGGGACATCATTCAGCACATCATCTGCTCCTTTCGGCCACTAACCATAAGCTCTGCTTTCTGAAATCCTGATGTTACCTAAGACCTTTCCTTCTATGAGCTTCCTTCCAAATTCTCCACTCTCCTTCCTATACGGAGGTCCTCCAGTGTCTTACTTGAATGATTTTCCATGTACCACCTCTGATATTGAGAACTCTCCTAGACCTTTTTCCTTGCTTCCCTTTTTCTACTTTTGTCTCTGTACTCGATCTCCAGGATTTTACTGAAAAAATGATGATGGATTCTGTCCACTCTAAAGATAGCAACTGTCCAAACAGTAGTTGTAGCCTGTCTGACATCTGACAAAGAACTAACTCTTACTTCTGTCTTCCAATCCTGCTAGCTTCCCTAGGTCATCGGTAATGATTTCATTATACTCCCAGGTGCACAGTCCTAACACCTGGTTCTCCTTTCAAGTCATAGATACCAACTGATGGAGTGGGTGGGATGAATTGCAACCACCTTTAGACATCTACACCATTGCTAGTCACCTGATGTTCCCTTAAAATCAGTAAAAAAGCATATTTATAGAGCATTTCAGAAAATTATTTTAGATGTCTTCTTCAGCATAAATGAAATACAACACAATGTATCCAGATCATATGCTATCATCCTATTGAATGTCACTGTGATCTGGCTTATTCTTTATGCACAGTTAAAATAGTCATCTAGGTTTTTAGTATTACTGATCTTAACTATGCAATTTTCCATTCTGGCCTTGACAGAGTAGCACTGGCCTTTTGTGAAGATGTAGACAAGATAGTCTTCCTGGCTCCTTTCTTTAAACTTACACAGATGCATCTAAACTTTTTTGTTTTTTAACCTCAAATCCTTTGCTGGATTAATCCAGACATGTCTAGCCTCTTTTATATGATATTCAGATGGTCATACAAGCTTTGAAAGTTTTTTTATTCTTAGCATTTCTCTCATACCAAATATGTGGGAGAAAAACTTTCTATAAGCTTTTTCAGTCTAACATTAGTGTCATATACAATGATCAACAGTGACTGAACAGGTGTAGTTACACCTCTCTCTCTCTTTTTTCTTCAGTCCCTATTTCTTTATATTATAAATACTTTCCAAGAGTAATTGTCTTTATAACACGTGTATCTAGCCCCTTCATTTGGATCTATAGTTAATAACTAATTATAAGTGACATTCTAATAAAAAGTGATGATATATAAAAAGTGTAGCAATCTATTGGATATGAGGTTACCATATTGGATAGGGATATAACAAATCTAGAGTTTGCTCCTGTAATATACTAAGATTCACTAAAAATCAAATGCAAACTCATCCTTTTCCCATAATAAATGTCCTGAAATTTATTAATAATTTTCATCTTTATTTGAAATAACTTGGATTAGCAGCTCCTCTCTTTCACATTAAATGGATGTGTTTCCTATTTATTATGTGATTACTTTTCAAGAAAAGTATTCAGATTCACAGTGGAGACAACAGAATCTAATGGGATAGACAAAGAATTCCTGATTTAAAGTGGATTTCAACAGAACATACTCAAACACTTCGTAAGAGTCATATACATCTACTTAAGAAAAACATGAAACAGCTGTCTATATTGATTCTGAAAAACCTATATGGAACGAAAAATATGTAGAAAAAATGTCTTTGAGATTACTTGACCCTGAAACTTCCCATATGAGCAAGCAGTTTGCCTGTCTACCTCACAGCTAAACTTTTATGGAACTGAAAGGAAGATATGTCCCATAAAGGAATCATTTCCATATGAGTATAAAAAAATTATCCTACTGTATGATTACAGTCATTAGCTTCTCTTTGGTTTGTGTGCATTCAGACACCACCTGAAGATGAATACGGAATTAAAAAACAAACTGGTGCCTTTCTTGCCAAGGGATCTAGATATCCTGGACTTTCTCTGTATGATTTTTGAAAAGAGTCAGAGAGTTTTCACTACAAACAAGATTCTGGAATGGTTTTCCTTTTGGAGAATGACAATCTATAGGTAAAAGACAACAAAAAATGATTTAACAATACTTCTGTAAAATCAGGAATTCCGTATTACTATGTAGATTGGGTCCACAAGTTAGAGAAAATATGACTTTACCTATAAAATTGTATTACAGTTAATGTTAATTTGATAAATCCTTACTGACTGCTATAGAAACATGCTGGACTAATTTTAATAGATACTCCAGGACTTTTCCATACAAACCAAGGTATATACACAGAGTGCTACTGATTATTATCACATAGAGGAGGAAAAACAATGAATCATTAAATCTTCAAACATGAATAACTTGGTCATCCCTTCATCCACGGCTCACTCAAAAAAAAAAAATCCAACCAAACAAAATTAACTGTCCTCTTGGTTTTCACTTTTGTTCAGCTGGTATCTGCTTCCAACTTGATCCTGAATTCTTTGTTTTTGTGGAAAATACCTATTGAAACACAGCTTCTCGGCTAAGACCCTGAGACTCTAGAGATCTAGTAGACCAGGATTTGATTTTCTCAGTCTTCCTGACCAACCCTCCTCGGTCCCTTGGAGCCCAGCTGAATACCTGCAGGTCTCCCCAGAAGCCTGTGCTCCGGTGTTGAGCCCCACTGTGGGTGCTAGCACCTGCAAAGGCTTCCTATGAAAGCATGCAGCAGAGTCAGCGCTCTCCGCAGGAAATCGTCTCATGCCCACGTGCTCAGAGGGTAGCTACGGAGTCTTAAGCACTGCCCTAAATGTCTTAAAAACTGTCCTACATGGTGGGACCAGGCACTTAGACCTGCATGCAGCCCTCGCCCCATGCCCTGGACCTGCTCTCTTGGGGTGGGAGGACCCGCATCGAAGGACTGGGCAGGCTTCAATCCCTTCCGAGAAACTTAGAAAAGACAATGGTATCTTCCCTTTAAATCTTACCCCTTCTAGCCTCGTAGTTAGAGCATGCATGGGCGTATTTAGGTCCACGTCTCCCATCATGTCTCTTCCCCTCTTGGTGAGGGGCTGTCTCTCTTCCAGGCCAGGGAGGGAGACAAGGAGGCTGGAAGGTGACTACCTGTTCCCCTCTAGAGAAAATTAAGGGACTTTATTTAGATGCTGACTCGTGGCTCTTTAAAACACAGGACCCAGGAATTATAATTCCCAGCCCTGTCTCCTGAAAAAAAAAATATAACTCATAGTAAGTTAAAAAAGCATTATTTAAGCTATATTAATTTTCAGTTTCTGACTAAGATGACCCCATCTACATCAGTGAGGGCAGATGTTCTGAACTCAGTGAGAAAGGGTAAATTTAGAAGAAAAAATAGTAGGAATATTCAGAATGTAGAAAATTCCTAATACTCCACATGCACCAGGGTTCATGCTATATTTTCTAAAAAGGTATCTATTTTCCTGACTGAGGGGAAATTTGTGGTTATTTGTATTGCTTTGCTTTTTTAATTTTTGTTTTAAAAAAACTATTTTAAACTGAAAAAACCACAATCTTATGTGGTTAGTCTTAAAGCTATTATTATGTTTCAAGGCTTGAAACCACATGCAGAGATGATTGCGAGGAGTAGGTGATGAAAGCTGTAATCATTGTAAGTGGTGTATAACAGACTGGAAGTTTTATGAATGGATAAGAAATTACTCTCTCTCTTATATCTGCCTATTCTCTTCTTGTATCCTGTAAGACTGTCTTATTAACAAATACCTGATTCAGATACTTTTGTTAATAACTTGACTATACGGAAATTTTACAGTGTGATCAGTAGCAGCACTAGTAACCCATTGCTAAAATAGTTAAAGAAAATCTTTCAGTTAAATATATAACTCATCCCCCCATTTTCCTTCCCTTCTTTCCCTTTCCAAAAGTTGCTACCAGCAGAAGAATTAATGCTTAGTTTCCCAACCTAAAAGTTATTTAGATACCTAGACTAGTTAGTTAGTCTAGACTCTGCCACTGTTCTGGCCCAGGACTATTTCAAGAAAACTCTAGATTCAGGGATGCTGTAGCTGAGCCCGAGACATGGTTGGTGGTGTGTTTCCTGGAGTCGGGTAACATTTCAGTGTGTATAAGAGTTGCAGAACTGGGTCCTCCAGTGAGCACTGCTGCGACACACTGAATGATGCTGCTTATCTGTGGCTTTTCTTATTTGGCCTAGAGACACGTTTCTCTAATATATGCAAAACAGAAGTCAATGAAACAGATTCTTCTCCAGTCACATCTTAGTTTCATTTGGATTTTTTTTTCCACTGCGATATATTTTGGCTCTGGTTACAACAGCAACCAAAAAACCTGAAATGAGCACATGGAAAAACCCCTGCCTTCAGTCTGCAGAAGAATTGCTCTGAGATGATGTATTGCCTCATGCAGTAATAGATATAGTTTGAAGGAAAATAATATATGCATTGCTTTAACAATAGAAAAGGAATTCAAGCATTTAAATAACTGAAATGTACTGAAACACACAAATAAGGACAGTCATTGTGGTTAGTTAGAAAGCACAATGATATTTCCAAACTCTACTAACAATGTTGAAGTTCTAGGGTGATGGTGAAGACAGCCAGCTAGCAGAGATGGTTAAGAAATTGTGTACAGGTGGTAATGGCAGATGTGGGTGGAAAGTGTCAGCAGTACACAGCCAGGAAGATTTTGGAAAGATGCACTCTACCTGTGTAGCCCAGCGAATTGTCGCCATTATCAGAGGTGGGGAGTGGTGTCCCGCTGTCGTTCCCCCTCTCTACGTCGTCGGAGTCTGTCGGAAACAACACCAGAGCTGCTGATGGGGTCACAGGAGTAACAGCAGTTGCCATTGCGATCAAAACATGTTGACACACAATTAAATCCACGTATGACAGCAAGAGCCACAGTGCCAGCGCACGGCACGCTTCGTCCTTCCCCCGCCTGCGTGGCGGCGCCCGGCGAGAGGCCGCCGGGAGCATTGCCCGGGGTCCCTCCGCGCTGCCCAGCGCCTCCGCGCGCCCACCCCAACTCTGGCCCGGCACCTTCGCTGTCACTTGGCAGCCGGCAGCGGCGGTGGCGGCGGCGAGTGGGGGCCACCCTGCTGAGCAGCCCGCGCAGGCTGCCGCAAGCATATGGGGCCGGGCAGGCAGGGGAGCTGAATGCTAGCATTGCTAATTTTCCACCTTATTGTTAATCAAAGCTATTGACTGTGATCACTCCCCATCATCGCTTCATCTCCTGGCAATTACGGACTCGGGGGACTTCACCTCTTTGTGGCGCGGAGGAGGGGGGAGCCGTGCGAGGGGGAGGGCTGCCCTACCTCTGCTGGGAGATGGGGCAGGAGAGAGGGTAGAGCCGCGGTGCCAAAAGGCAACAGTTTAGCACCATCCCTGACAAGATACGTTTTCCAAACCGAGAGGTGCTTGCAAAGAAACACTCGATTTCAATATCACATTAAAAGAAAAAAAAGGGAGGGGGGGAAGGCAGCTGGTCTGCTAAACACAGAGACAAACACGTGTCGTAAGGCTACAAGACAGACTGCTAATCAAAACGCCACAAAGCACCGGGAAGATAACTTGCAATAATGGACTAAATAATTCAACGCAAAAAAAATAAAATAAAAATCCCAGTGGCTCTGAAAAAACGCACAGCCCAGAGGAATTTGTTGCTGATATCGTGAGATCTCTTTTTACCCTCATCGGTGTAGCTCAATGTAAAACTGCAAATTAAACTTAAATTCTGTTTTTAATTTACTCTTGATAACGTGATGGCAAACGAATAATAGCTAAAAGAAAACATTCTTACTTTGTTTTAAAAATTGGCAAGGAGCAAATCTGCTTGCAAGAATATCAACATCAATAACACGACAATAGGTATTTCTGGCTGCTTATACCTTTTTTCTAACTAAGAATACTTCCTGACAGGTATCAGGTAATTTATTATTTTAAAAACCGTGAATAGGAAAGGTGTTTTTTACTCACTTCTGTAATGACTGAAAGCAACTGTTTCTTTTTAATAAAATGCCCATGCTACTAAAATCATTCTGAAGTTTCACAAAACTCCTCAAATAACTACGAATGAAATTAAATTAGAAAACACCTTAGTGGATGTTTTCTGGATGCTTGATTTTACTACCTCAGTGAATCTAATTTTTAAAAATATGATGCCAAACATTAATTGCCTCCATTTCTCTAAAAATGATCATAGACAGACAGCACCCTCACAAATTCATACCTCTTTAAGGAATTATTTTAACAAAAAAAAAAACCCTCAAGACCAATCTAGACAAATGGACTCACTAGAAAAAATATTCCTTAAAAAAAAAAAAAATCAGTTAAAAGAACTGATCGCACCCCTTTTAAATTTCTGTTGTGCAAATTAAAAACAAAAAACACCCCTCCCCCCGAGATGGTGTTCCTGGCAGGTGAAAAAACTGAAATATGTTCATTTATTGGTCTGTTCATCTTTGCTGGCTCGCTAATGGCCAACGCCACGTACATCTTGAAAACCTGCTCTGAAAGTGGCTGCAGAGCAAGCGGCTCCACGTTTGGCTTCTCCAGATTGTCCACTTATTTGCATTCAGGAGTTGACTGGGTCAGAGTTTTAAATTACAGCAGTAAAGGGCTGAAGGATGGGACTTTTCATTAAATTTAGGGGCACAGCCTCTGCCTACTTTCTTTTGGGCAAAAGCTTATGACCAACTAAAAAAAAGTGCAGACTCAGATTTCAAACAATGAACCCGCTGATCATCCTTTTGAAAGATTAACTGCCTTCTAGGAGACTTACTCACACACTGCGCTCAAAAACGCTTAAGAACAAGATGCAGGGAAAACTACTTGAGTGTCCCACGTGCCAGTAAAATACGTGCAAAACATAATAAGGTAATGGATTGATCTTTTTTACCCAAGACACTCCCTAGGATACGGCTTTCTCAGCAATAGGGCAACCCTCCTAATAGCAGACATCTCACGCAAAAACACCGATGCCGATGCTCTTTAGTGCTCACTTTGGTTTTTAAATACGATCAGCCTTCGTTTCAGGAACTCTGTGCACTGACTAGGGGCCAACACGAGAGCACATGAGAGTAACAGCTTTAAAAATTAGGCTACAACTAGTTGCAACCGTTCAACAATGGAAATCTTGGCTTCAAATCCTTCCGCTGGTAGAAATGAAGGCATCAACTTATTTTTAACAGTACTAGTATTTACATGATATTTGTTAATGACAACGTGCTTACTATTTACAATCCAAAAGCGCACACAAACATCATTCACACTCTCTGAGGAAGGCTAGTTTTCGACTGGCCATAAAGAATGTGACATTCAAATAGAATTGTGGAATTATGGTTGATCTTTGTTTGGAAATTACTTTCATTAGTGACAATCAATGAAGTTTAGTTCTCATTACAGTTAAATTTTACCCATTTCACAGAAAGATAGTTCTGCGCTCAAGTCCTACATTTAGGTCTTTGGCCCTCTGCACTGGGCTTAATTTCAGCTGCGTCACAAGAAGCAGCTCTGTCTTTCTGAGAGTCCCTGATAAAACTTAAAAACAGTAAGTACTATTGGCTTGAATGGCACATTTCACCATTAGACTGCTGCTAGGGCACCACGTTGAATGTGTGGTAAAGGGCCTAAATGTTAAGATGCAATGCATTTCTTACTACTTTCTTGCTACTGGATCAGGCAAGTGTACATTTGGTTTTGCTAAAAATAATGAATAATTATAGATTGTTACACTTTTTGAACCAGTTGCCACGCACCAAAATTAAGGAAATTAATCATATAACCTGGAACAATTCATCTGATATATGAAAAACTTACTGCTCAGTCTGAGTCTAAGCAATGGCTGAACTCAGTGGCTCATCCCTCAGAGAAGTGCCATAAACACTTTATAATAGGGCGCTCTCATGCTTTCTTAATTAACATCTAATTCACAATAACATAAACAGGTAGAAGATTCAGAGAAAAGACCAAGAGAGCCATCCCTCAAAACAGCTCTGTGGTCAAGGCACTCTCCAGAAAAGTTGCATTTTTAAGTAAGGCAAAGTACCTAACTGCATTATTAAAAATAATAATAATAATAATCATATCTTTCACTTAACAGGAGCAGCTAAGTTTACCAGCACTGAGTGGTCTAGATTTTTGGTGGAGCAGTTTCCAGCTTAGGCAGTGCAGCTCGAGCGCAGACAGCGCACACAGAGAGGCATGAGGATTTGGGTTTATCACAGAGTTCTGATCACCTTTAGGTCATCCTATTGCACTAGGACAACCTCAACGATTTAGGTGAATGTGGGGAACCTTTTCCACTGAAATTTCCACTGAAATCTTTAAATTCCCCCACTTAATTGGGCTGCAGCAAAAGCTATTAAAGACCTTCTATTACGTTTTAGTTTACATATCACTAAAATATGGCATTCTAAAAATAATGACTAGAGAACTGTGGGAAAAAAATGCTTATCATTTAATATGAATCTTAATTTCATGATGATATCTATTTTGCAGGAACTCTAAATAAATAATATATGATGTTGTGGAGAAAATCTTGGCTCATTGAAGCTCAGCTGCATTTGATTAACACAAACACAAAGACTACAGTTTTACTCAGTCTGCTTTCAGACATTATGGAGTTGTCTAACAAACTGATTCAAGAGGCCTAATATATGATCAGAGGATACAATTACTAAATATCTATTACTGTTATTCACCACCTCAGCTCCTACGATATCTTGAATTGAGTATTCACATTTATTTTGATAACTACTTACATTCAAATGCGTGGTGCAATTCTCAAAAATTATACTAAACACTTTTAACTATGGCTCAGTTGTTCATATTGAGATCACTATCGATATTTTTGATGTACTTTCACAGGTGCCATCAGTTATTGCTTGTTTTGTACCAGGAAAGTATACCTGTATGACACATGTTATTGAAGATGCATCCTTAAAAGTCCCCAAATGATTCAGTGTTGATGCTCCAGCCCATCCTCCTGGAGGACATAAATAGAAACTAAAAAGACCTAAACAGGTACAACTTCTTACTACTGTAGGAATCTCATGTATCTGAGATTTAACAGTGATCATAGTTTATCAGAAATGAAAGTCATCTACTGAAAAATGTCTGGCTATAAAAATAATAACTGTTGCTTTATTTAATTCCAAAATATATAACTTCATTATTTCTTCGAAGTACCTTATTTTTTTAATCAAAATTCCATCATCATCATCAGCTTGGGGGTAAAAAGTTTGGAGGAAACAGCATGAACAGCATTTTGAAGATGACCATTAATAAAAGATCAGGCAGAGCAAATGAATATAAACTACTATCAATATTAGAATTGTGTTCTACAAATTGGATCAATTCCCATTGATTCCTTTCTAGGGATCTAGAGGAATTCAGGAAGAGACATCACAAAACCAAAACAATTTTGACCACATCAAACCACAGGCTAAAATGAGGAAGTAAATTAGTAGCCTGTTTTTTTCCTTATGTACAGTGTTAAGGCCATGGCACCAAAGAAAAAGTTCACCCAAAACCCAGACTCAACTGCTGTTAAAAGAGCAGTCAATTTTGTCCTGTATTCATTATAAATACTACCCAAGAAGGCAAAATGTATCAGATTCAGCTCTTTGCAATGCCACTGTTACCTGGAGTATTTTGATTTATTCTAGGTTTTCACTGGAGTTATAGTAGAAATACACTATCATATGTCTTAAGGGACATTTGATATAATTCTATTCCTTCATTTCATTATTTATACTGATGAGACATTTTATGCTATCAGAGCATAGTTAAGCAAAGACAGTATATAAGCAAGAACTACTGTTTAAGTTGAATCATGTATCTAAATTCTGTAACTAACTTTTCTACACAGATGTATTACATAAGATCGTATGCTTATTTAGAAAAACACAGACAAACTTCCAAGCATGCAGACCTTTTCTTTGGATCTGGACCAGAAAGGGAAAAACTTCAAGCTATGTGCAGAGTTGGGAATAATTAGGCCATCATGAGACCATCACAGCTTCACAAATGCTCATAGATCTATTTCAGAAACCTGTGTTGCACATGGTTGATTCAATAAGGATAGTAAGGATATTGTCCAGATTAATGTTTCATATTAGCTGAAAGAAAATATTCTGTTATTTTTAACAAGACTTAATACGACAACTTTCCAGAGGCATATTCACATTCAGCCAGACCTGTAGCTTCTTTAAATTGGATAGCATTATGGAGGTTTGACCATTTATACCAGCTGAGGATCTCCACAGGTAATTAAAAAGTTCTTCATTAAAAGTTTACACTGCTCAGCTGACTCAACTGACTGATCTTAAAAGTTAAGAAAGGTTTAAACTAAGGGGAAAAAGTAAGAATTTGTTCTCATATAATGGGTCTAATCTGAGGATTTGGCACAAGTAAATTACAAAAAAAATCTGTAAGGATGCATTTTATTAACAGCTATTATAAGGACAGCCAACTCAATATGTATTTCTAAAAATAAAATGTACACTTACGTATATAAGCACAGATATAAGAATGTTATTCAGTATGCACAAGAGAATTTTCTGGCAAGAACAGATTTACTCAGTGGTATAAAAAACTTAGGAAGAGATTCTTCTAAAACAAAGCATGATAGAGCCTATCTAACAGACTGAGTACCTTTTACAGATGGTCTTCAAAGAACTCTGTATGACTGAAATCCTGACAAAAGCTCAGGATGCTATTTAAACACCTTCATTTTCAGGAATCATTCAATATCTGCCTTCAACTCAGTGACGAGTAAATGAGGACATCTAGTATTCAAAAGCATGCTGCCAGTAAACTATTTCTTGCATTTTTTCAAAAACTGTGGAAATAGACAGTAAACGTAGGTGTTAGCAACTTCAACGCAGACCCAGCAAATACATTTTATGGATTAGCATAATTATGCTTTGTTTAAAAATAAATAAATCCTACATCACTTGTCTCCTCTGAACATCCCCACCCCTTGACTTCTCTTAGTTGTTCTGCACACTGCTCTGGCACTCTTGCATCTCTTATGCTCTGCGTCTGCTACCGTTGCTTTCCCTTCCAGCCAAAACCAAAGGTAACAGCCATTCAGGCTAATTAAGTGGGGCTTGAAGTGAGTTAACAGGTGGTGGCCCCAGCTGCTTTAGTCACGCGGGTAGATAGAGACCCATCACTAGCCTGTATAAGGCACGATGATTAATTAGGACAAGCAGCCATGTGCTTGGGAGGGACAACCAGATTTATAACAGAATTGTCTTCTCTAAGGCAACAAGCAAGCTTTTTTCCAGAAGATACAGAAATAAATGATGTATTTTGAAGTGTTCACCAGTCATCTTGACTAGGCTCAATATGGCATACGCATAAGAGTTATTTGCCATGGGGTTTCTTAAAGTAACTTGTTTTAACATCAATGTTTTGTGCTTTCTTTTTATTGCAAGCTCTCAATTTGACCTTAATGTATTTTGCTTTCTTCCAAGTGAACCTATATGTTCTTCACATGAGTTCCGCTGACTGTGGGAACTACTATCAAGACATTTAAATAATACCAACTAGCACCATGCACAGTTGAGGAACAGGTAATACAAGCTTCCTAGACTGTCCTCCAATTCCAGTCACTCACTGGACTTTTCCTCGCAATATTTGCCTAAGCATTATAATGGACTTCAGCGAGACTACACCCAGTCCTCCGATCATTAACCCAAGGATCTACCACTTCTACTATGTTAGTCATGCAAGGTTGTTTCAAGGCTGAATTATGCAGCTGCTTTATGAGCGGATACTCCCAAAACTGCAGCACAGAACTGGGTTCATTTTCTGTTTAATTTAAGATTGCAAAGCAGGTCTACCTCTGTGAACTGGAATTAAACCACCAAGAAAGCCACAATGCTTAATTACCCCTCGTTTGATTCAGCTGAGTGATATACTTAGGAAAGCTTATGAATTTCCCTTGTTAATCACAGACAATGAAAATACAGGAACTAATTCAACACTCCAACTGCCTTGCAATCACATGATTTGAAAATAAAATTACTGTAAAAATGAATATTGAATGAGACACATACAGTTCAAGAGCTGAGAAAGCCCTTTCTCATGCCTTTGTTTTTTGTATATCCAAAGTCATCATCTGAGTTGTCAAATATATATCTGAAACATGTCTGTGTCATTTATATTTTATTAGGCTATCTGCAGAAATCAGCATGAAAAATAATGTTAAATCAGTGTAGGCCAGTGCTTGTTTTTAGAAAGAATGGACATACTTACACTAATACACTGTCCTGAAAGAGAATACTTTGGCACGCTAGGTAAGCCTATTAAATCTGATATAAAAGCTAGAAAGTCTCTTTAATACCACAAGAATCCCAGGCCCTTTAGTCAGGACACATTCCTTGCTACCTTCCTAGCTGTCCTGGTTTTGTTTTTCTCTTTTTTTATTTAGTTTTAACAGGAGAGTATTTTGAGCCATGTTGCCATTATCTCTGGCTTCAGTGGTGACACATGTTCTCTACCTCCCAACACTGACCTCTGCCACAAAGCGATTACCAATACCTGTAGCATATGGATTTCTCATAGAACATGTGTTCTGTTGTTGCTTTTCTATGTTTCCCTTCCTTTTTGGCTTATACAATCCCAGCCACTTGGCTTTGACACAGAAGCCAGCAGATATGACAGGCCATGAAGGTCCTCTTCCTCCTTCATTTAAAGCCACTAATGTTCCATTTTAGTCTCTATTTTGCACAAAGGAAAATACTGTATCTTAACAGCACGATTTGATGATTAAAAAAAGAGGCCTTAACCCTGTCATAGATTACAATCAGAATCTCTGTGGCCTAACCAACGGCCCAAAAGAAAAGTAATTTAATAAGGAGCACACAGTGATGATTTTGAAGGGAGTGCTGCAACCTAAAAGGCAAATTGCAATGCATACAACTATTCACACTGACTTTGTAAAAAGACATTGAGTTGGAAAACATACTATACCAATCAGTACAGCTCTGCAAGAGTAGATTTATAGCAAGCTGCAAGTACCATCAGATCACAAGGATGTATCCATGCAAAGTAGTAGTATACTGAGTCTGTCCAGTACTCCCTTTCCTATTAACCTTCCAAGAGAGTGAATTACTCATACATATCAAATAATTCTCACAGCACAAGTCTTTCTTTTTTTCTTATCTAAAGATAAAAAAGATCTTTTACTCATATGAAATGGAGGTAAGCACTTACAGGAAGTTTTTGTCTTTTGTTACTAGATCACAGGGGTTCTTTCTGCAAAGCTCTTTCTAAGAGCTACTGCTTTTATGCAGTGCAACAAAATGTAAACTACAAAGAAGGATTTTTAAGTTCATTCCCTGGAGAGAAGAGAAGCTATACAACAGGTGTTCCTACTTTCTTTATTTACCTGAACCGACTATTCACTAGTAAAAATCACATCCTTAAGAAAACAAATGATTGGGCATGCAAGCATTTGTCTGGAAAATTTGATATTAGGCTGAAGTCCTTTCTTGTTAAAGCAGCAAAATGCTCCCATTGACTGTATTCAGAGTTCTGTTAGCACAGCTGTGAATACTTCAGGGAAACAGGAGAAAGAGCCACAAATAAAGCATTAGCAATTATTATCTAGGTCATAATGAAACATACACATATGTCCCAACCAACTTAAAAATCCTGAGTCTAAACCAGGAAAGATTCATAAGATGGTAGGAAGTTAATTTAATATCTTATAGTAGTTCTTTAGCATCTTCCAGCTGGGAATCTCATTTCTCAGTGTGATTAATGTGAGCCTCAAAAGAAAGCAAAGGGTCAAAAATTGCTCCAAGTTTATGAACTCAAACTCCAGACGAAATAGAACTGCAACAAAATGAAATACCCGAGGAGGATAACAATCAATAAGTCTTCTATCTTGTCAGAATTCAGCTCTGCAAAATTAATACCAGATAAGAAATCATACAAAACAGCAAGGGGTACTTGGGGTTTACAAGGATCTACAGATACCTCCAGATATTGTCAATTTGTAATATTGTGTACATTGAGCATGGGAATTACTAGCTAGAGGCAGTAATTTTGAAACAAAATAGGACCTTCAATAGATCCATGGGAACTCCTGAAATAATTAGAGCTATAACTGAAAGCACAGAGCCCAAAGCAATAAAATATGAACACCGAAAAATAGTATGTTTTAAACTGCACAAATACGATGAGAACAATGCCAGTGTAAATAACAAAAGCAGATGCATCAAAATTTTGATGGATAAGAGTATCAAGATAGTAAAGATGTACAAAAAAAATACCAAATCACATATCCGTGTTCAAAAACCAACCGGACCTTTCAGATAAACTGGCCAATAACATATAACAATTATTTTTCCCTAATAAGAAACTTTGCATGTTGGTAGATGCAGAACAATATCTAAAGAGCAAATGTCAGGGAATAGTAATGCTACCCTTAAAAAACACAACCAGAAAACCCATGGTAGTAGAGATCAGGAAATTAGGCTTCTAATAGTAAAGGACTCATTTATCATCACAGCACTGAATTGAAAATGGAAGCACAGATGTCTAAGAACATATTGGGTCAGACTGACTTGCATAAAGTTTCCGAAGTATATTGTTGCTGGCTACGTCACAGCTTTAATATCTCTGAACTAAAGTATAACGCTGTATAGGTAGCAAGAACGATAGCTCGAAGAAAGAAAATTTTCTTTAGCAAACCCCAATTGTTTGTTTGTCCTAACTTCATTAAATGTGTTGATGCAGCTGCTCTGAACAGGAAATGAAAAATACTACTGAAGCAACATTATACATATCATATGTTTCTAGAGTGATTGGTTCCATATTGCTGGGGCCCTCAAGTGCCTCTAGCAGAGTTCATCATGAAATTTTAGTGTGTCGAACTGAATAAAAGTCAGAAGTAGATGCTTTATCCCTACAGGGTAGGATGACTGCTATCCAGCACTGACACTCCAGCACAGAAGATGATGTCCTGGCTTCAGTTTGAGAACTGGGTCCTCCCACGGGCTACAGGTAACAGCACGTGGCCTTAAATGTTCATATCTGGTAGGTTTGAGGTGGCCACCACTAGCCTTTGAGCTCCCATGAGCTCTCATGCCCTCAGGTTCTCCCTCCTGCTTTGAATGGTTGAGAATTCAACCCTGTGCTATTTAGATACTGTTTTCTATCTACCAACACGCAGAATGAAGTTTCTTATAATGTTATGGATCATTGGGCAGTTTATCTGAAAGGTCTGGTTGGTTTTTCAACATGGAAATGGGAATGAAGGGATTGGCAGCTCTCACAGTCATCTGGTGTCCCCTTGTTGGGTGCTGTGCATGGGCTACTGGGTCTAAAAGTGTAACAGTTTGGTCAATTGTCTAACTCACTGTTCTTTCACAACATTTTTACTACGTGGTCACTGGGCAACCTATAACCAGATTAGATCTCAAGTTGAAAACTTCAGTTCATCGGAGTGAACCTTTAATAGTTACCTTTAAAAGTAAATATATGGAACAGAATATAAATATAACATATAGCAGACCATATCAGAAGATGGAAGTTCACCGATAAATATGGAAGGAACTGTAGAGCCAGACCTTTACACTTAAGCCATCAATTGCAAACAACTGGTAGATCACAATTCAGTGATATGTCATCACTGCTTCTAAAGTTAAAAGACTGTGTGCAGTGTCTAAAGTTAACAGGCTTCTAGTTTTGAATTTTATCATATTATGATATTAAATATTTCTAGATACATCCAAGATGATCTCTGTTAGTGTAATAAACTCCTACCATAAAACAGACTGAAACAGAACTACATTTAAGAGTTTTGCAAACTTCAAGTTTATTTTACTGCATTTGTTAGTATAGGTATGAAAGATTATGAAAAAAGGAGATTTAAGAAAACAAAAGAGAAACACAAGAATCTAAAGAAAGAAAGTATTTTTAGGATATTACAGGCAATTAATCATCTTTCCTTTTCATTTTAGAAGGCCAGACTACAGAAAACTCCTGGAGAAACACTGTAACTTCAGAAGGTGCTAAATATGAAAAAACTAGACTAACACGTGATCAAATAACAAATCCAGCTAAAGACTGATCTGACATTCAACAGCTGTTAGAAACTAAAACAACACAGAGTAGACTGGTATTGTTTTATTATCCAAATCTAATACCTCACATAGAAGAACTTGCCTCAAAAGATTGTGAGGAAATTTAAGCTTTAAAACAAAAGGAACAGCACTGAGTTTACCACATCATTCCCATTACTCAAGTTTTACAGTTTATCTAATTCTACTGAAACTTGTGTTGTTCTTCTATGACTGGAGAGAGACAGAGGAGATAATGATATGATCTTGGATGTATAACACTGGAGATAAACAGGCTGCAAGTGTGTGTAACTGTTCAAAACTGAATACGGCTGAAACATGAAGCAAGACAGTGAAAGAGAGGTTATAGCTAAGATGAAGACTGCTTCAAGTGCACTTCAGCAAAAACTTCTAAAATTATTAGA
This sequence comes from Apteryx mantelli, assembly GCF_036417845.1. Lineage (NCBI taxonomy): Eukaryota > Metazoa > Chordata > Aves > Apterygiformes > Apterygidae > Apteryx > Apteryx mantelli. The sequence goes on from NC_089978.1 coordinate 114,519,851, forward strand.
CTTTTTAGATTTTTCTTTCTTAGCTACAAAGATTGAGCATTGAGAACAGGAACATTTGTCACTGGAAACTATTTTTTGTGATCACCCTGAAGACTAACAAAAATCCAAGATGTTTTCTCTATAATTTTTATTTTGTTAAATGGCTATGGCAAACAGCTATATTTCTGAAAATACTTTTAATCTCAGAAAAGAATGCACTGTCACACACAACATAAAGGAAATTATGTTCTGTGATGAAAGGTAAACTGGGTAAAATATTGAGATGAACAAAATTCTCCTATACGCACTGACTGAATGTTGACTAGTTTTTTGTTGATTGACACTTATGCCTAATAAAGCTGCTAGGTAAGCTCCTATTTAAGCTTTTCTCATCAGTTTTCATGGAACTTGAACAAAATTATGTTTGGCTAGATTCAGACTAAGTGTGTCCCAGGGTCCTGGTCTCTCAGTCATTCAAACCAAAGTCCTAGACAAAACCCTCCTTGGGATCCTTTCAGCCTCCAGCCACAGGTATCTTTCTCAAGAAAACCAAAAGACTGGAGAGAAATTGGTGTGTGGCTAGATCTTGTCCTAATATGGGGAGAAAATGTAACTATATCTCATGTCCATGAGTTCAGACATAGCTTTGAGACTCATTCTGTCTTTATTTAAGATTTTTTGGTGATATTGGCAAGTGAGTTCAGAAGATATTAGAGAAGGATACTCAACAGATGCAGACCATGTGATGAAAGAAATATTGTTCTGTAGAAAACCAGACTAACCTAAAACACTTCCAAGCCCTTCCCCATCCCAAATCAGCTGAATTTATCAGTACTATTTAAAATTTCAGCCATGGAATTACATATTTCCTAAATCTGAATGACCAACATAATTTGAACAATTATAAAGATCCTTATAATTAAAAAAGGCAAATGGCAAGAAGAAAGAAATTTCATTTGATGAAAAATGCTATGGGCACATGGGGATTTTTCTGACAGTGTAGTATCAAACAAAATTTATTTGAATTTAAGCTGACCTCTCATTTATCATATCCAGCGGGTGAGTCAGTTAATGAGTATATTGATTCTCTTTTGTGTTCATTTTTATATACATCATTCAACCAAGGTGCACGTTACCACAAGATACTAATTCCAGAGTAAAATATTTCAATGATAAATATTTGAAGTTTCAATTAAAATTATTATTATACAGTAGATTTGACAACCTGAAGTTACAGGGCATATTAGTATAATTACAGTAGGAAATATCATACCATATGGACTAGATAATTCCTAGAACTACTGTATTGATAGTAACTGAAATAGACTTCAACAGAATTAAACCATCTGAGGATCTGATCCATGTTAAGTGTATCTATTACTTTTACTCTCCATCCAACAGTACCGTACTGCTTGGGAACCTTTGATTATTCAGAGAATAATGATGAAATAGGTATCTGACACTATGGCTACTCCATCCTACCACTATCTCAAGACAAGAAGAGAAAAAAGATAGAAATCATAATTTCTATGCATATCTGATTTCACAGGAACCCCATGGTGTTTGGCTTTTTACTCTCACTGAATTGCAGAGAGCAGAATATATGACTCCAAACCTAAAGTTTGTCTGTTTTAAAGAAAAGGCTGGTCAATGAGAGAAATGAAAATGACCTTTCCTCCATAGGGAAAAAGAAGAACGTTCTGCACTTTGCACAGTTGGCTTCAATCTGTGAAGGTGTAGAGCAAAGTGGACTAGTATGTGATTATAAAGGCAGCATAAAGTACCTAAAACTAAACTATCAACACAATAGGTCTTTTAAAAATGAGGGCAGCAGTGCCAGTTTTTTCTTTGACTTCCTTTTTATAAAACTTAACTACTATTTTACCTTTCTTGTATAATTGGTTTTGGTTTTCCAACTAAACAGCAGAACTGATGATCCATCCTTGATTTCCAGATCAGTTCAATTAGTTACTATTTTATTATTCACATGTTTAGACAGTTTAATCTTGGCAAGGCTCTTTTTAGGGATTTTCTTCATTTATAAACCCCTTTCAAAGCAAACTTTTTCTCCTGGCATTTTTTCAAAAGGAAGCTATCTGGTTTAGTTAGCAGAAAATAAAACAGAGCTGAAGATGCATTTTTGTGAAAATTATGTTCACACAAGCTTCCATTAGATGCAGAAAGGTCAGCATACTAAGGGAAGCTGCAAGGTGATAGACAAACTATGATTTCTTTAAGCTCTTTGGAGAAAAGAAAAACAAGTGAGTGAGAGAGAGAGCGAGAGAGAGCATTTACTTCGGTATGTGGCTCCTTTTAAGGAAACAATTGATTTCTTTTTTATTTTTATTACCAGATAAACGGAAAACAGATATCTGAGGAAAACAGAACCAGATCCCATTACAAGGATACTCAGTAAAATCCAGCTGGTGTCTCCTGCAGTGTTTGACCATAGGGAAAAATTAGGCTTGAAAGCAGCCCCCTGACTGCTGCAGCTGGAGCCGAGAGCCCGGCGGAGGTCAGAGCCTCAGGGGAGAGCTCCACAGTGGCCGGTACTGGGCTGAGTTACAGCTGCTGCTGCAAGGGCAGAGATGAAATTATAACACGTGTGTGTGTGTGTGTGTGTGTGTGTGTGCATGTGCATAGGAAAAAAAAAACCAGAGCATCCTGAGGGGAGGAAAACCCCACAGTTTCACTTTCATCCCTCTGATATAATCGGAACTGGCTTTGGGGAGATGAGAAACGATACTTGAAAGTCTGATTCCCCCATCGTTATGCTTTGCAGGCATGAACTGAGAGTAGAAAGAAAACAATAATGAACACACACTGAAAACATAGTATAAAGTGTTGGCTGAATCCCAATCAATTTAATGCAACCAGGTATATAATCCTCCAACAAACACTTTGGCCAGTTATTTTAGCCAACAGCATCATGACAAAAGGCAGTTATAGCACAGCCCCCCCCCCCCCCAAATAACAAAAATCCTTATAAATAAGAAGAGTCTTAAAGAGTCTTGAAACTTCGGAAATTGTAGAACTGAAGATCCACAAGTGATCTTAATATGGATTCCTCAGCATATTTCAGTCATTAACTCCTTGACCTGATCAAACTATTCTTCCAGTGCATGGAGCAGATGATGCTCAATCAATAGGCAACCATTAAATATTTAACTTCTCCTTATTGTTAATTTGTATTCCAAACCCTGCTCTAAAGGTAGATTCATTTTGCTAAAGGACTCGGCCCTATAGAAATTGAAGTCCTATAGAACTTAAAGTGACTGAGGTACATAGACTCCGAACACTAATTAGGAATTAGAATTCTTCAAAACCAAGAAACGTGCTGAAGCTGCTGCTGAACGTTCTGCAAACACACACTAATATATTTTCCCCCAAACCTTGTGAGCCAAGGAGGTACTATTAGCATCTCCATTTTAAAGATGGAGATCTGAAATACCATTGTGATTAGATTTTTTTCTTTGAAGAAAGTTATTCCATTCAGACTTCCAACATCAAGACTTCCAACTCCACAATAAAAGCCTGTAATACCAGAATTAATACACGGACTTAGGAAGAGGAGTGCATCAGTGATGTTGATCAGTGATGTACATCAGTGATGTACACTGCTGATCTCTGGGTTTTAGAGCTCTTAGTCTGCTGTCTGATAGCACAAGGTTGACTAGTTTCAATGTTTAAGCCTAACTGGCCCTGGGGACAAGGTAAGCGCCTCTGCCCAAAGTGGGGACAGAAGCTTTACATCACCTCTTGCCTTCATGAACATTACTTGGCCAATAAATAATTAATTGATTAACTCACAAAAGAGCATTTCTCTTTCTTAGGAAAGAATTAACAGGTATGAAATACATTTGTTGCTCCTACCAAATGTATTTAAACAATGTAATAGTTAATCTGTAATATTCTGAATAAGACTCATATTTAATGTCTTTTTTTTTTTTTGCAAATGTATTTAAATGATGTTATATTCAATCCTACAGAATCTGGGTTTATGTTTGGATGGCTAATATGAAATCAAGCATAAAATACAGACGTTGATTGCTCTCTTCTTCTATCTTCTATTTTTCTTTCTTTCTTCTTCCCAATCCATCTTCCCACAAAGCAAAAATTTAAGTCCTATTGCCATTTGTAAGTAAGCATGTGGAAGAAAATTGATTGCTGAGGCAAAGTTCTGCATGTGCTGCAAAAAATAAGGTCATGCTGACAAAGGTTCATTTTGTATAAAGGAAACAGTTTGTGACTGATTGCTTTGGGAGGAAAACAAAGGAAAAGTTATTTTACAGAACATTTTGGCTCTTGGAATCAAGTCAGCTGAAAGAAAAGGAAGTCTTAAAGACAGATAGACATTTTGAAAGAAAGATTGCTAACCTGGAAACTGTCTCAACTGCTAACTTCTGAAATCAAGTATCTTAATCTGTCACTTTCTTGCTGGGTGACCACAGTCAAATCAATAGTACTCGAATCCAGATGTGTATTAAGAGGCCAGACACCTTTGTGGATTTTCCCCATGAGCATTTCTCTATCCAGTTTACAAAACAGGAATAAAAGACTCTTAAATTATAAAATATAAATGTCCATACCAATTGGAAATGTGTATTAATGGCTTTATTATTAATATAAAGTACAGTATCAAAAATGTTTCTGTAACAACCTCAAAGGGTCTTTTGATAAGGGCATAAATGATGGTCATAAATTTACCTAAGACATTTCTTAACCACTTAGCCTACTTAACCCACTGAAAGTTTAATGATTGTGTAGGTACAACTCTTACCATATTAATACTCCACTTTGAAGAGAACTTTGTATTTGCATTGTAATTACATCTTTAGAAACATCTACTGCTGCATCCTGTAAATGCTATACTTCTGTTAAGCCTAAATTCACCACCACTCTTGAAAGTGGGCACTTTGGTGAGAGTGGGCGCTTCAGTGTGGCTAAATGTGTTGGGGCCCTTGCGGTACTTCAGAACAATAATCTATATGAAATATAGAGTATGGAACTACACTGTTTAGGATTAGTTGCTTAGCACAACTTGCTTAGCATAAGTAGCTAAATTTGCTGAAGCCTTAGGCCTCAGACTGTAGCTGCTGCTATGTGCTTTGAAGTAGTTTACCAAGGACACTGGTGCAGCTGGGAATGATACATCCTGAGAAAGTACAGATAAACTAGCAGAAGCCAGTGGGAACCAAGGTTAAGGGCTAGACAGCTTTGCTAAACAAGCAGCAAGGTACAAGGCATGACCGCTGTGTGCGTGATCGGTGCAATGATTGGCTCCCTGTGACATAATCTGTATGAACCACAAATCAAGGGCCAGAGCGCCGAATACTTGTACTTATAAAATAGGCAAATTGCTGAATAAAGATGGAATTGAACCTGCATTCTGTGAATGCGTATGATTCATTCCCGTCACTCCCGCGGACCGCGACATAAATGCATGCAAAAGAGTAATTTACCTCACATCACATTCTTCATGTTTTAGACCTAAAGACAGACCTAAAGATTTTCTTCTACATGAAGAGAAATATTAACACATAAGTATTAACAATGCTCTCACTGCAAGTCTCTTCAATGGTCAAATGACAACTTATTCTTACAAACTCAGCTTTCTTTGCACAAGACTCCTAAATTACAAAATCTAACTATCCCTACCAACATGAACAGCACATCTTAATGGTTTAGTTTTTGGCATTACCATAAACTAGTGTCAGAATTGTTTCTGGTACTTTTGTGGTACTGCCCATTGTATATTAGTGATAGCCCCTAGCAACATCTGAACATGACATTTTGCAACACTACTCAATGCAATCCTGAAATAATACAAACCTGAAATACTTTCCCCCTTCCCACAGTCTCACTGAATGTAAAACTCACTTCTGCAAAAAATCTATTTACCAAAGACTGTTGACTCAGGTCCTGTAGAATTTGTATTATGAAATGGACTGAAAAATGAGTTTGTTTGTTCTCTAACTATTGCTCAGAAAAATGCCCTTTCACCAAGCTTATTTCCAGGATCATGTGAATCCTAGGTGAAGGAGCCACAACAGGTTCCTATCTTCTAGTTGAAGGAGTTAGTAATCTTTTTAATGTATCAGAAAGTCTAACTTAGCAAGAGTGTATGATGATGTGGTCTAAATATTTTTTCTTCATGAAGCTGGGCTAGCTGCATTACTCCCAAGCTACTCTCCAGACAATGTCGATACAAAACATCTTGGTATCAACAAATGCCATAATGGGGTTTGCACATGTCATTACTGTATGACAAAATCATCTCTCAAGTATCTTTTCAGTTGTTTATAACATATTGGCACTTCTGCGTGTCCTTTTTCTTCTAAATCAGGGAGGAGGGGAATTAAGTTATTTTTGAGTCCAAAAGACAGACAAAAATAATTAGGTTAAAAAACTCCAGCTATGGTCTGAGATGGCCTTTTCGGGCATTAAACTGCACATTATTAAGGCCTAGTGTCATGGGACCTTTGATGGCTTGAGGCAAATGCTCTCTCAAGCAAAGCTAAGGATCCATCCTTTCTCATAGTTTAAAGCTGCTGTTTCTATCCTCCATTGTTTGTTAGCCAGGTGACCTCCAACCTTTGATCCTGGAAAGACTATTAGCAGTGACTCCAGGAGATTTGTCTTAATGGCATGGCTGTAGGGGAGCTTTCCCAGGTGTATTATAAATGCAACTTATCACACTGTTTTACAATTTATCAATGGATATCATGATGTGTGTATATAAATATATATTAAATATATACATATATGTATATAAACAAAAATGGACATTTATTGGAGATAGGTCAAGGTGCATCCTTTAGGCTCCTGTGATCTGCTTTTATATATATATTGTCCACTCATCTTGATCCAAAATAGGACTTATACAGGTAATTTCAAGCACTAACTTAGTGTCATGACTGGGGACAGTTCTTTCAGCAATGCAATGGAAATCAATTACACTAACTTCTAGAGAATTAGCTAGGTGTTTCAGCAACTTTTGGCCAATTGTGGCTCAATCCTAACTCTTTAGACTATATACTAACATTCTGAAGCTCAGGGAAGGTTTGGCTACATGTCAGATAAACAATTTAACACCTGCCATGTTTGGGGCATTACTGTAATACCAATAATAAGTAACATTCCAGAGCTAGGAGGTGTTTAGAAGAATTGCCAGTGAGGAATAAAAGTCTTTTCTTCCTCTCTCTCTCACTAGCTGCACTTTTGCTTTCTCTTCAGGATTCTCTGCTGCATTTCTCATTGATGTTCTCTTTAAAATACTTCCTTCAGGTTAAAAGGCAAAAAGGAAGCTTTCTATGGTAAGAATGTTGCATTGCTAGTTAAATTCCACTACGTTTGATGCAGTTGCAAAATGACAGCATACATGATATACCAATGTTGTTTCCTGTTTACTGTATCTGTAAACAACCCTTACATCATTCATTTTTCAATTTAAATAATAATTAAAATAAAAGCATGTGCCAAAGACAGAAAGAATAGGGGATCGGACAATGGAAGGGCTGGAGAAGATGCCAGGAGAATGTGCTCCTTAAAGCAAGTGGGACAGAGCCACCTTGTTCTACTGAGCTTAGGAGTCTGGAATATACATGGTTCATGCAAACAAACAAAACATGATTCAAAACAGTTGACCTTTCCTTACAAAGAGATAAGAAATGACTTATTTTGGTGACAATTATAACTTAAAATGGCTCCATTCACATAACTGTAACATGAACCAAAAGCCTCATCTCGCAAAGACTTGTGTTTTCTCATATGTGCTGTGAGAAGTCCCATTGACCTCCCAGCATTTAAGGTTAAGCGGCAACTGTGTCTTCATCTCTCAATAGTTTAGTTGACTTGCGGTCTAGCAAATCAAGAACTCTCAAGCTTAAAACTAAGCATTTTTATTCTGGGGCCAATAATTATGTGGACTCAAAGGAAGGGAAGGACAGAGAAGAAGAGCAAGTGACAAGGACGGAAGAGGGAAGAAAAAGGTTTTGTTGAGAAATGAGCTCTAGCTGCTGACACACAGAACCATTTCTCAATGAAGTCCATGAGGATATTCAGCATATGGATTCAGTATGCACGTGTGACTGCTGAATAGTCCATGGATTAAGAGCCATAGACACAATTAACTTCCCTCCTGAGCTTTTAAATTCTAATGACTACCAAGTCTGAAAGTTTCTCTTTTTTCCTCTAATAAAGTTTATGGGTTGTATAATATACATGTAAAGACCCTAGACAGTTCCCATGCCTATTTTGACTGTAAGGTACCCTCTGGCAATATTACTACATAATCAATCATAAAGAGAGAGAAAAAAACATTTTCTAGACTACGTGAACTCTTTATACAAAGATCTTTCTTAAATGTAAGTAGCTGAAAAACAAATATTTAGTCCTTAGAACAAATATATTCATTAGTACCGAGGGAAAGATATAAAACCTAAACAAGCAAAAAACCTGCCTCCAACTTTCTGCTTGTCTCATTCCAGTTTCCATTTTAAGACAGCAAAACCGGTAAAACCTCTCTCTAAATTTCTCCATCATCATTACTAATAGAGCTGCATCATTAAAAACACCACAATTTAAAGCATCAGACAGTGAATGCACTCCTGTGTTACGAGGTCCCCAAATACTTGATAGTATGATAGGATGTATAAAATGTTCCCAGTTCAGCAGAACATCAAACATATATTTAGGTTTATTCCTTAATAGCAGTTAAGCATGCACTCCATTTAAGCATATTTAAGCTAAAAGAGGACTTAAACACGTGGTTAATGGCATAGTTATCTGCCTTGCCGAATAAGGATAAAAGTGTTATGAAATGAATATTGGTTTTACATTTGAATTTCCTTGTGTCTTTTTAAGACAGACTTTGAAAATAGTCTGCAAATACGTTCATTTATTATTGTCTATTCAGTAGTAGACTTGTGCTGGGGAGCCCTATAATATTACAGTGCAGGTTCCTTATATTATACAAAAAAATCAAAATACCTATTATATGCAATGTCTTCCCTATGAAATGATATGCCAACTTCCAAAATCATTTGCTATTCTCGCTTTAGAAAAATTTGATATCTTTTAAACCTCCTAATTACAATAACAAATAAAAAGTCATTTTTAGTAATAAGGAAGGAAACTGGCACAGAATCATAATAAAGAAAAGCCAGCTGAGGAGCCTGCTACAAAACAATACTATGTATAATTGGTGTTTAATTATGCAGAATTAACAAATGGCAGCAGCACTGGCTGTATTACTTGACCAGGGCTCTTTGCCAAGTCAACAAGCTGGTTTTAATGTAGGAAGTAACCCACTCAGTTATCTGGTGCCTTTGAGCAAGGCCCTGACTGCTGTGTTCTTCATCTGTGTTGCCAAAAACATTTAGCAGAAGAAAGAAATCTGTTGATTTGCTAAAGCAAGATAAATTTCTGTCATTGATATGGGTGAATGCACCAATAAGATCATAAAAAAGTTTTCTAATCATTTTATTCATCTGGTGCCAAGGATTCAGTAACACCATGAAAGCTCTAAACACTAATTAGTATGAATTTGCAGGGCTGGTATGTTATACAATAGAAAATCGAACATGTTTATTTGAATATATTGCCTTCACTAACCCCTCCCCTGTTCATACACACATATTTGACTGTATTTAAAAACATGTTCAAATATTTATGTTCTCTGGAACCTCATTACCTAATTTCTCCTCCAGTAATCAATTAATTTGCATTTTGAAGTGAACACAACTATGACAATGTATAGTAAGGATGAATTGTCTGTCTCCCCAGTAGTGACTTGTATAGGTTCCTCCTCTATTTCTCAGTGCCATAGTGGATGAGGGGTTCCTGGAGCATGTGTCAGCTGAGGTACCCAAACCTACAACTAACTGCAGTGACAAGTCTGAGTGCTGCCTTTATCATTAACTCCTCCTGTTCTTCCCCGTTGCAGACTCCCAGATGTGAGGTTCTGTTTCAGCTTTTTGGATTGGAAACCAGGGAATTCAAATTCAATTTCAAAAAATCTTTTTCAAATTAAATAAAGATAACAGAAAACCTGTGGGGAAGGAGAAGGCAACCAAAACTCTTGAAGGCCCCTAAAAGCTTGTGGCAGTCTGCCCCTTCTCCTTCTGAATTTCTCTTTTATGCATAGGTTTCTTTGAGGGTTTTCACCATAAGAATGATAACAGTAGCAGACATGCTGTCAAATCAGTGAGAGCCTTCAGAAGAAGATAGCCCGCAGTTAGTCAGGATAATATATTGATATATATATGATATAGATATTTTATATCGTTGTTTGCAGGAAGGCAGAAGACCTACTGAAAACCACGGAGAGAGAAGCTGGAGCTAACTTTAGGTTTTGATAGAACTGGGAATACAGACTGAAAGTAAACAAATGGGTAAATCTCCGTTAACCAAATTTCTCTAGAGATTTGCATAGATTCATTTCATTTTAATAGCTGGAGCTGGTTTTGTTAAGATCCTGACTAGTTTTCACTTCAGTCAGGTCAGGATTTAGATTAGGCAGGACACAGTGAGCTAGTCCCATCAGAATTCCTGCGAGAACGGCTATTTTCGCATGATCTTTCTTGAGGACTGTCAGTGTCACGAGAATCTGGTCGTAGCTGAAGACAAACTAAGATGACATAGATTGTTTTTCTGCTTCCAGAGCTTCCTTAAAAGACAGGGTGCATCCAAATAAAGTACACCAACCTGTAGAGCACAGAGTGTGACACAGAATTAAATAGGGACTCCTTTAGATCCCATAAGCTGTCCCTTCTTCAAAACAATGGGGTTTAGAATTCAAATGTTCATTTTAGCCCACCTTTACTGGTAAAGAACAGCAGTTTTCTCATTCCTTTTTGCTGTACTTTTTTAATAACATTCAGCATCACAAAAACTGATTCTAAAATCCATAGCTTGTTATGTTTGGAAATAGAAAGGAAAATAAAAATGCCACTCTGTGTATGTGTGTATCAGTATGCGACTTTACAAAGTTGAGCCATTTCCAATGCAAACACAAGTAAATCTGGACATCCTCATATATTCTATATTTTATAGGCCCAGTAAAACTTGATCAAAATCCACTTATACTTGGTTGTGTGACATAACCTTTAGGGTAGATTAATTAGATTAACAGACCGCATACTGTAGATTCCAGTACTTCCTCAATGGCTATTAAATTACACAGAAGGAATTATGTTTTAGAGTTCTACTTCCTTAAATCAAATTCCAGCCCTGTCACCTTGCTTTCATTTATTAGCCTGCAAAGCTCTTGTTCCTTTCATAATAAAAACTGAACCTGCGCTAAATTCCGTCCTTCGTACTTGAACTTATTTGCGATTACTGTGCTTAGGATCAGGTAACAACAAAACTGGAACCTAAACTGGGAAAACACAGTTCATAATAGGTGTACTACCAAAGGAATGAAGAAGGGCCACATAATGTGGAAAAAAGCAGGGAGTAGCAGAGTATTCTGACTTTTGAAAGGCTGGCTACCAGCAGCGCTTCGTGGGAACCGCAACACCGGGAGCACAGAGCGCACGGTCCCGTGACGGAGGGGTGCACGCAAGCTGGGAGATGGGTGCCCTTTGCAAGACACCACCTTCAGCCCTCACCATCATGATGGATAGCGCAAACATGCAGAATGGCTTCTGCTTATGGCACTGAGTTGGGCAAACAGGGCTAAAGAAATACATCTGGCGCTTCCCCAGCACGTTCACTTTTTCTTTCTCAAAACGTTGTCCAGAAGGACAGGGAAGCTTTTGCACATTTGCCCTGGGAGTCTGGACATGTCCATTAACATGAGCAGAACGTCCAGTATTTCTCTGGAAGCATCAGAGAAACCGTGTGTGCACAACACAACGCAACTAGTAAGCTGAAGAAGAGAGAGAAGTTTTGGGGCATATACACCCTTGCATCTAGCTACTAACAGTCTTCCCAAGATATCACAAACAACATAACAACTAAAAACATGGGCAAATATGACAAGCTGAAAAGACTAAGGAGATGGGAGATCTTTGCTCTGAAAAGACTATACAGCTGGCAGGAATATAGTAACACATGGTGCCAGGGAGAGGCCTGACCTGTGTGCTTCCCTGATGCACCAAAGGCAGAAGAAGATGGAGCCTAAAACCTGTGACACAAGAACGTGACTGCAGCCAAATAACCTATGGCACCGTTGCTGAGGCACGCTTTTCCACTCCAATGCCAGCATGTTAACTGCAGTCAAAATTGCTAGAAATATTGAAAGAGTTAGCATAGAAAAGCCGGTGACAATATATTTTTCTTTTTGAAAGCACCAGGATGTCTAGACTAGTTTTGAGTAGTGCTACCCAATCTGGTGCTAAACACACCGGCGTGGCCAGCTTCGGTCTCCCCTAGCACTGCAGGCAATGCAAACAGCATTTGGAGCGGTGCCGTTTGGCTAGCTGTAGGAAAAGCTCGTCATCATCGAGACATCAGTCTCATTCCTCTTTCTCCGCAACTCATTTCTGGTCTGTGATATTACTTATTTCTACACTACATGTTTAGATTGCTCCTTGCATTTAACTGCTGACACGGCTCTTTCTTAGTTCTTACAATGGAGATACTGCTGTAAGTACATGCTCACAACTCCCATTACAGTCAGTGCATGTTGCTTTAGTAGCTAGGGCAATACATGGTGATAGTGACAGGCCAATTATCTTCAAGGGCAGCAACTTACCCACAACTGTATTTCTCCAAAACTCCATGATTAAAACCATACGGTTTAAGTAAAGAGCAAAGCAATCTTGGAGAAAAAACTTGATGAATAAAGACAAAGGAATCCCCCACCTTTATTTACGATGTGCTAAAAGTCACCTATTTATATACATTTTTAGGACAGAAATTTCATTTTAATCCAAGTGGGCAGGCAGACTCTCTGAGCAGCCTGAGCCAAAGAAGGCTGGGAACAACAGCTGAAACAGCAAATCGTGACAACAAGGCACTGTGGATCAGGTAGCAGGACCCAGGGGTGGAGCCAGATAAGGCAATTAGGTGCAGGTGATGCTTGTCAAGAAAGGCTTGAATCTTTAGGCAATCTGTGCTAGAGGGACTTTGACAGAGCCTACAGAAGAATGCAAAGCTGCCCTAATGCTCAGATCTTCTTCAGAACATGAAGCAAGTGCCACATCTGTTGCAAAGTATGACAACTTGCAAAGATTTTACTGTAATTGTGGCAGTGAGGTTTTTTTTTTTTTTTTTTTTTTGTATCGTACTACTTTTATGTGCTGCTGATACTGACATCTCCTGGCGTTGCACAGTGGGATGAGGAAGAGTGCACATATTTACACGATCCATTTTTGGCATCTTAATTTGGATGCCACCTACGCCTGAGGATCCTTCCATGATGGCAAGCTCCTTCGCAGTGATTTAAAGCACCTAAACTACATCTACTGGCTGGAACAGTCGGTCCTCATTCTTAAAGTATAGAAATGGATCTGTCAGCTAGAGACAAGCATTCAAAATTGCATGCCTAAAATAGGTGATCTGATACTGCACTATAAATGATGTTAAAGGGTTCCTGTCCCAAAGTGCTTACAATGCTAAATAAGAAAAGGAGGAAAAAGGACAGAGGCTTAATTTGCTATAAGTAAAGCCACAAGTTAAGATCAGAGAGAGAAACAGTACCCAAGGCCTATTCCTTGTTCAACAGACTTCATTTGCACAGTCACAGACATTTAGACATTAGACATTTCACATTTAGAACAGAAACAAAAATTCTTCCACTAAAGAAAATCTTACCATAAATGTTAGGAAAAAAAGGAAAAATGTACCTCTCCCTTCCTTGAATCCTGAAAAAATAAAAATCTTTCGAGCCTTCGTCTTCTCCCTTAAGATATACATTTGCATTCTGAACTCTATTTTTCTCTCATTTGATTACCATGCTCAATCTAGGGGAAAAAAGCACACAATGAAAGATACATTCTTTGAATGAAAAAAGGAAAAATTCTTAGTGTCACAGATGGCTGTCAGAATGAAATGAAGCTTGTGTCTGCTGAGGGAATCAGACATTAGTGTGAAATCTGAATAGAAAGGAACATAGCAGAAGGCAACATTTCAAAAGGAGTTTAGCACCAACTGGCATTGTGAGGGTTAATTTACTGCCAGGAACTGCTGGGCTTTTCATTCTCAGTAGGCACACAATAGACAGATCCCAAAAGTACCCATCATAATCACAGATGCTGGGGATTAATGCTATAATGAAAGCTTCATGAATATTAAAAATATCAAAACTGCTAATGATGTAGCAGAGCTTGGAATAACATCCTATCTGAAAATCTAAGCGTGTGCAATGCAGACATAGTGAGACACTGTCTTTTTAAAAACTGATTAAACCTACTCAATTTGTAACAGAAAGAGGCTTATGCATATTAGGAGCTGAACTGACTGCCAAACTTTACAAATGGCACAGGCTAATTACCATAATTAAGCCTTGGATTGAAGAAGAAAATTCCATTTATCTCAGAATGACTCAGTGGAACTTCAACAAAGAAGGCAAAGTACATCAGATGTTTTGGCCTTTTTTTTTTTTTTTCTTGCCCCTAAGTCGTATTTCAAAAGCAGTGGTGAAAAAATAATCAGAGTGACAGCACAGAAATAGTTTTGCTTGAAAATCAGAAAAATTGCCTAATTTAAGGCTCTGATTTTGGAATTTATTGCAAATCCACCCCTAGAATCTAGTACAACAAAATGAAAATGTTGCATTTTTCAAATATAAAGTCTGAAGTTGGAGGCAGGGGGAGATTGCATAGCCATGTGTATTTTATAACCTGAACCCCCACATAATTCCTTTAAATGTGCTTCACCAGTTTCCTGGGGGAGGCCACTACCAAGGGCTTCCTCCACCGTGACTCTCCTGCTGCTCTAAGTGTTTGCTGTTTACCACCTCGTATCACTGCAGAGAAGTTATCTTGAAGGAGCAGACAACAACTACCACATTTTGAGATAAAGATGACATATTACTTTCTGACTTTGAGCTGGATCCAAAGACTTCCACTAACCTCTCTGGGATTTGGATCTTGTCCTTAGGGAATATTTTGTCTACCAGCACAGCTGCGAAAACATTATTATGGGATACTGAAAAATCTCTTACTGTATTTCCTTTCCTGTCTGTGTTTGGGAAGCTAACATAATGTGAAGGTCTTCCTTAAGCTCACCTGGGCTTTTAAGTCACGTATTTATGCGATGTACATACATATAAACATGATACATAGGAGAATGATGAGATATCAGGGAAGTATGAGACTGCACACAGAATGACAAATGGACCTGATTAAAAATGGACATGTTTTTTTTTTCCAGGTATTTGCAGCATTCTCTTTTTGCCCTGTGTAAGTCCATACAAAAGGTCACTTTTCATCCTCCCATATATAATGTGATTCTGACTTTTTGCCCACCGCTTTGGTTTTGTTTGCAGCCATGTATTTATCTAACTTTTACTCCTAGCATGATGTTGGTGCCTATACATTTTCAGGTCTCTTTCCTGCATGTCTTGAACAAAATGGTTCTCAAAAAATATATATACAACTACATTTTTAGAAAATAAAGAAAGCTCAAAACACATAGAAAAACAAAGGAAACTAAACTGAGCTGCATTTTATTTACTGTAGAACTCAAGCCAGTTATAACAGAACTTCTGTTAGGGGCACACTCTAAATACTTGTAAAAATAAATGTGAATTAAAAGTCTCGGTAAGCACAAGAAAGAAAAATAGTCAAAAATAAAAAGATCTTCCTTTTCAAACATTATTTTATCCAGCTACAATGCTAGGAAAACCATGAGAGCCATCAGGACAGAACTCTGCAAAGAGAAGCCAGGAATAATTTCCATACAGAGATGACCAGAAGTGGGATATGTTACGCAAAAAGGAGAGGGAGAAGAATATGCATTGATGCTTTTAGGAAACACCTGAATTTTTTTAAGCACTTTATTATCTGCGCATGTAAGAGATAAGAAAGTACTAGTTAATTCTAATCCAGTATTTGCATCCAGCAGGCATGATTCATATTTTTAATTTGGTATTACTCATCTCATTTACACAAATCATGCAAATCTGCATCTATGAAATTCTAATCTCATATAGTGACTAGGAGACAGAAAGTATCACTGTATTTGTACTCCTTAAGACATCTACAGAAATTATTACATAAAAAGACCAGATCACAGGTACTTCTACAAAAATCTTCCATCTATACATGTATTTCCCACTATCATATGATTGCTAATACAACCAACTCAAAGACAGCCATCACCTGAAAACCCACACCATGCAAACTAACCTTACTGGCAGAAAACACTACTTCATTTTCTGAATAATCAGAAAGCATTCACTTCACATACCCAAAATTAAGCTTGTGTTATTTTGTGTGGAGACAGAATAAAGAAATACGCACTGTGGAGACTGTGTGTAGTCATGGTAAATTTATAGCATTGGGACACATAAGTGATTATCACAGAATCACAGAATTATGTTGGAGAATCCATTATGTTGGAGATGTATGCATTTGAGCAACTTTGTTACTAATTCTGTATATGGAAATATATCAGTCTCCCTTTAAAGTTGGAAATAAGCCCATCAGACACAGTAGAGATACAAGTAGCAAGGAAGAGGAGAATCCCAGATTTACATCGCTCTCACTCTTTCAAATGCTCATCATTAAAAAAGGCAAACAAACACTTTCATTATTAACAAATATAATAAGGAAGATTCTCTTCTTTTTAGCTCTTTTTAAGACTCTCTTCTTGTCCTTTTGTGGAGCTATTCTGGAAACGCTTGCAGCTGTTACCAGCTGAAATGGGCAATAGAATAAGCTGCATTATAACCCATTCTAATGCGATTATGTCAGATTCTTTTTATATCACTCTGTTATCAGAGACTATATTTTCTCTTTTTTCTCAGCAGTTCTGTACCCAGTGGAAAGCTCTGTGGCCAAAAGTTACATAGGCAGCTTGTGGCAGGCAAACCACTGAAATGTCAAAGCACTGCTTTTAAGTGTTCAACTGTCATGACAGTTTTATCCACAGTGGATTGAAGAGGTAAGTGACATCTAAAGACAAAAAAATGTATGTGTTATTTCATTATCCCTCCAGTAAGAGACTGGTTGACTGAACTCAAAATAGCCATTCACAGCTCAGCACCTTGAGTGAAAAATGCCAGCACTTAAGATGTACATGCTTCACCTGATCTTTGGTTTGATGTACCATGCTTTGTGTGTATTTGTGGTAGAATGAACTTCACATACATAACATGCAACTGAATATAGCAATCCATGTACTTCTCAGAAAATTCCTACTGTCTTTAAGGGCAAGGGAAAAATCTTTCTATTCATAGGCTTGTAAGCAAGGCTTTTAAACATGTATTACTCGATGTTTGCAACCTTTCCAGCAAGAAAACCCATAAACTAGAACAGGTCAAGGAGGATTGTTTGAGGTGCCCATGCAGTGGGAGATGTCCTGTTGTTGGTAATTCCTATTATCATCCCCTAGATAAGAACAGGACATATGAGTTCTAAACACGCAAGTTTTGAATTTTTTACTTTGTGGTCTCTGTGCATGTTCAGTTCATGATTCAAGACTTCACACAGTTTGTTCCCTATTGTTTGCCTGTTTGTTTTAGGTTTCACATTTAAACAAACTTGCAAAACCACTTAAAATACCTCAACCCAATCTAAAATCTTGGGGAAGAGGGAGAGGAAAGAAAAGCTACAGTTCTATTGTTTACTACATGCAGAAAACAAATGGCCACAAAATATTAGGAAGAACTACTAGGGCTGCATGTACTGATACTATAAAATAATTTAATACAATATTTGATTCTTACTTTGCATTTCTAGAAATAAAATAATGGCTTTCTATTAGCAGAAAGCTGTATGTAAACATTTTTAGAATACAGAGTACAAAAAAAGCAGAGTCCTAAACCACTGATGTTGCAGCAGCTTAACAAAACTTTGAGGAACTTTACAAACCGTTATATTATTACTCTAGAATAATTTCTATTATAGTTTCTATAATACATCTGTTATATTTAAAAACACTCAGTATTTTACTAAGTTTTCTTTACATGTACTTCTGTTCTATGACAGTGTGATAAAATCTTCTAGCCTTACCCCGGTGTTAAGAATACAGAAGCTAAAGAAGTAACCTCTAATCATTAAGGGCTATAAGAACCCTAAAGAGCCCTGCCTTAAAAATTCCTATTCTTGAGCTGGTGTAGAAGGGGTACTCTAATTATATCAGCTGGTGCTGATGAGGCTCTGGAAGTCTTCTGAAAAGCATCCTACAGAATCTCACACTTGCATGTTAATCTGTCAACATAGTAGGGCACAGACATAAGAGATTTTTAGAAGCTTTCTTTTTTTTAAAGTATCTGCAGGCACAGAATAGAAAAAAAAATGTGTCAGATACATTCTAGTCAACTTAAGCCTTTAGTCAGAAAATATGTAGACATGATCTAAAAGATATCTGCAGTGATCTACAGAGAGGAGAAATTTGGAAAATACCTCCAGGCCAGCCTGTAGTTTAGAGAAGAACATTTCTTTATATTGAACTATGGGCTATAAATATGCTGAAATTTCATTTATTCTAAATCTTGAAGTATGGACAAAATTGTGGCAGGATACAAAAAACTCAGAGAATTAAGGAATTATATTGCCTATCACCTGTAGGTTACCAGTTCAAATTCTGTCAGATGAATAGTGACAGAAAGTCAATACAAGCCAATGGCTGTTTTGCAAACTACATGTGAATCAGATAAGTAGTCCAAGAACAGATCCCAGTATAGTATAATTCCTGATGAGGAACAGCTGGTGGCTGCAGCAAAAAAGTCATACTGAGCTTGGAGAATAAACTCCTCTCTATTAATAATAAAGGTGCAGACCCATATTATGAAAGTATGCATTTAAAGCACTGGCTGTGCATCATTTGTACTCTGGATTCAAGAGATCCTTTGTCTTTGAATGTTGTTAATGTGGCACGAGCATATACTCCAAATCAATGTCACTATGCACCGGATTCCAAAGCTCTGGACAAACACCTCTGCAGAGAGGTGCACCCTGCTGCCCAGGGACATACATTCATTTCATAAAAATATGCACTTTAATATATGGTGTTCTCCAACGTGTATTCTTGCAAAGCAACAAATGAAGATGATCAGAAAGACTGTATCGGGATTAGATGACTGAGCATCATAACATTACTTAACCAATACAAAGATACTATTACATAATAGGGTTTTTTAATACTGTTTTTAGAAAAAGGAGAGAAGAAAAGGCAGGTAGGTGCTAGTGGATACTCTGACTCCTTTTTTAAGAACTGTTTCTTATCTAGCAGCATTTTTCCTATTTTCGTTTTAGATTTACCATTCTAGCAGTGCATTTCCAGCATATTTCAATGAATGGTAACTTACAACTTACTTTAATTCCCAGGAACCCCAAAGTACAACTTTTCGGTGCCAATGTAACCAGAGCAGCAGGGAGTACAGCCAGGAAGCAAATTCACTGCTGCAGTAAATCATGTTGCTTTCTAAATTTAATTTCCCACACTGGCTGGAGTTTTTGAGAAAACAGAAAAGTGAGCTCTTTACCACCTACACTGTAGATAATGTGAAGCTAATATCATCTTGCAACACAGTTAAAAAGTTAAATTATTTAAATCATTGGAACTTAAATTACATGTTTTTGGAACAGATTTAAGTAGCTCTGAAATAAAATTAACAGATCACAGAATAAAAAACAATCAAGAAAAAATAGAGTGATATTGTGAATGCTTCTGCAGATACTCTGTGTATCATAGTCCTCTTCAAGTCATATTTTCCTGTTTAATAGCTCTCAGTTTTTTGTAGAGTGCCATCTACTTTGGATCTTCTATCATATCATAGCTAATATAACACAACTTTTCCTTACCTTTGCTTAAGCCAACTACCTTCATTTTGTGCATTTTAAAGGAAACTCGGCTATCTACCTGGTGAAAAAACTTGGATTTTTGCTTTCATGTTGTCATTTAATTCACTTGCAGTAGATCTAGCTTCTTCTAGTTAAAGTAACTAGCTATTCCACAGTCTTTGTTTTGCATTAGTTTGAAGACTAAATCTAAATCTAAAAATAAATCTATGCTTTACTTCTTGTCACACATAACTGATTACATTGTGTCTGAGATGCAGTTTTACCCATACACTTTTCTGTAGACTGCTTAGTCTCTCTTTGTAGTAATCTATCTTGTTGGTAGAATAGGAATAATGCTTTCTAGGAGCTGAGGAATACTGGAAAAGCACTTAAAATAATAACACAAGATACTTGAAATGTGCAAGAAAACAAACCCCCCAAAACCACAACCACCCTGAGCTTTTTTTTTTTTTTTTTTTTTTTTTTTTTGTGGAAAAGAACAACCTAATTTGCAATACCTCTGTGAATTCAAAGTACACATACTTAGGAAAACATCTTTTCAAACCACTCAAAATTGTGCATATTTGTATAAAGGCCAGCCCCCTCTCCAATACTGGACAATAATATTAAACACCTGCTTTTACAGCCTATTGGATGAATACAGCTGGTTTTGACACACAAATACTGATACAAAACCATCAAATTATAAACTGAGTTAACCTAGGGAGGGACGGAAGAGAAGGCAAGAGTTAAAAAGAATACAGATGTCTGCTCATGTGTAAGCAAGTGATAAATCATGGAGCACAACACTATTTCCTTGCATCTTTTTATAATGTGGCTAGAGACTGATGAAATACAGGACCAGCCCTAGTAAATCTGAGAACTGGTTCTAGCAAGCCCAGATTTCTGTCCAGGCTGGATGTTCACAGGACTAAAATGCACCTAACCTGTTGGACAGTGTTAAAGATGGAGAAAACAATTTATAACACATGTATGTTTAGAGGAGTGAATTAGTTTATTTTTAAAGAGAAAAGACTAACAAATAAAACAAGTTATATAGAACAAAATATACTCCGTGTTTGAGACATATGCAGAAGATTTCAGTAACTGTTGCTAACTGCCACAACTATAGCAGCCCCAAACAACATACTTGCAGTGGAAATCACTACCACATGTTAAATGTATTTAGGCTGTGGTGCAGAAGGGCAAGATTAGTACAAAAATTTCAAATATGTGCAGGGAAGGAGATAACCCCTAAAGAATTCCAGTTGCACACAATAAAGGTGAAACTGCGCTGCTCAGATTTCTCCGGACTAACTGTAGCTACATCTGTGTTGCTATTCCCATCACCAGTTTCACATGCAGCTGCACCGAGACCTAAATGCGAGAGGAATCAGAGTACCCATCTGCGTTCAGCATAATATCGCCACAGGCAGCGGAGTGGCAAACATGCAAATGGGCTGATTAATCAGGAGGTAATTATGCTTGGGTTACTCTGTCTGCTGCAAGAATGCTTTGATACCAAGATTAAGTATTATGCATGGGAGCAGCTCATAGGAGAAAATGTTACAACACCCTGTGAGACAGTTTAAAGCCCTTTACAAGCACATCTCCTGTAATATTCAGATGATCGTTTCGTTTATGAGAATAGGTTTGTATGTCATTAACTAAGTGACTTTTGATGGAGAGAATCAAGTCTATGAAGTATTGATTTCCAGGATAAAACATTTACATGGCACTTTCCAACTAAAGTACACCCAGCACTGGGTACAATCTATTTACTAATTTCCTTCAAGAACTACTTTTTCAGATTAACTAACTTTCAGATCTTTCCACCTCTTGGGACTGTGCTGCTGCAAAATGAAGCAGGAATCACTAAAGGAAGGTAATCTAAAAAAAAAAAAAAAAAGGATTGAGCACCTGTATTGACTATATAAAAATTATTGGTTTTGAATTCAGGCAGGGTAAGGAAAAAAAATAAAAAATCTGTAGCAGTCACACTGCAAAGGAACACACCATTTGTACTCAAGAGTGAATTCTTATTTCCAGCTTCGAGAGGTTCTTTTAGAGGATGTGCAATGACAAGAATCGAGGAAAGCTATCCCAGTCTGCATCTCACAGGTCAGCAAGTCTGGTTCACTGATTTTCGCACCTTCTCAGTGGCTCCCAGTGACAGCCCCTGCTCTGCAAGCAGTAGGAATTATCAAAATTGGTGACTGTATCTTATGGTGCAACTGTACTGGATCTCAGTATATTCTCAAACTGCATATCCTTATATTACTCTCAGTGTCCAGAATACAGCAGACGTTTATACATTCATTACTGTATTCAGTTTAATTCTCTATATGCTTACATGTATATATTTCCTACTTTTGTACTTCTGTAGGATCCGGTCATTGACTCCCAGAAGCAACAGAGCGACATGCCCGCCGCCTGTGCTAATTCATGATACAAGGACTTCAATGTTCAGCCCACTGATAATAATAAATCTCCAGGTACTCAAGGTTGCGTTATCTCTATCAGTTAAGGTTACCTTCCCTGGTGAGAAAATTTAGTACACTTCACCGAGAGGGCAGTATGACCAGGTAGGAAGCAGACTTTCACAGATGTCAAACACAATAGTCTGTTCATAGGTGAGAGTTGCATGATGATTAGGATCACAACAGCAGAGGTTCATGTTTCTGCAGGGAGCACTAAACACCCAGGGATCCATTATTTATACCAAAAATATTTATACGTGTGCAGGTATCGTGTGTCCAGCTTTGGCCTTCTGAAGGGCCTAGCTTGGTACAGCAGACCAAGCTGAGATGCAGGGACGTGCTCACGCTGTTCCCTTTCCTTGCTACCATGGCTCCCACCACTCTCCATGCTTTCAGCAGTTGCTGAAAACAAG
The DNA here is from genome assembly GCF_036417845.1 of Apteryx mantelli. Classification (NCBI taxonomy): domain Eukaryota; kingdom Metazoa; phylum Chordata; class Aves; order Apterygiformes; family Apterygidae; genus Apteryx; species Apteryx mantelli. The sequence goes on from NC_089978.1 coordinate 114,542,621, forward strand.
ATTTGCACCTAATACTGAATACTGTGGTTAATTGTGGGCAAGATGTATATGCCTAAAATGTTTTTTCCCCCCTATAGGGAACTTCTCTCTCTCACATCTGAACTGAGATGTCTTTGAAGTGTGTTTAAGTGACGTGTGATTACTGTACTCTAGTACTACTCATACGAATACATCCTTCTGCGTACGCTAATGAAAAGGTTCCTGCAGAACGCTTCAGTGCATCCTTTGTCCTGTTGGTTGGTGGTCTGTCTAATGTGACTGATCAGATCTCCGACAGAAAGCTCTGCCAGTGATTTTCCACTGCGCTCCTTCATAGATTGGGTGCTGGCTCCAAAAATCAGCTAGTTTGGAACCCAGTAATCATCTTGGATCGGGCTTATTTTATAAAATGAGCTGAAATACAGCATCAGTGACTGCTCACAATAGGCTGCCTTGAGGGCAGTTTCCTGGTAGCTGCCTGGCTTAGGAGGAGCTCAGTGCCTGGCAGAGTCGACTATGGATCTGCCCCTGCTCTTCCTGTGGGAAGGCTGATGATCTGCTGGATCCTTGTGCGATAAATGACATCTTTCCTATTCAGAAATTTTTCAGTCATTTCACCTGAGCTCCTAAACCTTAGCTTGCTTCCCACAGCATGTTACATCAGCTTGAGAGCTGATGCAGCACTGAAATCCTCTGTCAAATACGAAGCCTCTTTGCTAGAGAATAGGCTTCCACCACTCACAGCTGCTGTTATGAATCTCTGCCACCTTCACCTCCCTTGAAACAATACTAACATCTCTGCATCAACCAGCAGAAAAACAAGAGTAGCAAACAACGCTAAGCATATTTCTTCTTCAAAACTTCATTCAGTACTGTCTATAGCATCAACTATGAAATTCTAAGGTCACTGAACAGTTTTATAATTCACTGCAATTCCAGAATTCCCTAACAAGCTGAACTGAATTGCAACTTAAAAAATAATAATAACAAAAATTTAAAGCCGCTTCTGTATGTAAAACAAGTAGCACTGCACTTGATATCCCTGCTGAGTAGACATGCCGAACTGTGTTAGAGAAAGTCAAACAACTTCATTTTGTGGAATGAAAAAAAAACAGTAGACCTGAAGTCATGGTAGGGCTTTTTTGCACTTATGTGATAGGATGGGACCCTGAAAGGGCCAAAGCTTTAAGGTGAATCTGCCTTCAGCTTTCTCTTACACCGAGTACCCAAAGTGAATCCTAAGATCCAAAAGCTAGGTTTTACTCAAATAAAACCTTCAGTACTGAACTTCTAAAAGAGAAAAAACTCCATGTACAGAAAAATCAGAATTTATGCACAATTCCCGCTGCCCACTTGGTCTTTGTGTATTTGCCTCGGCCTTGGTTTCACTCAATGACTTTCTGAGTGAATCAATTCTGCCTGGTCCGCTGTGATCCCTGGGAGGCTCCTTCTGTCCTCAAGACTGGTAGTAATTGATTTTTTTTTTAACATAAGCTCCCAGATATCTCTCTGCTGTGACTGTCTGATCTTCTTTTTCCTGCCATTCACTGCCTCATTTGTCAAACCTCTTTTCTTCTTAAAAGAATATAACACCATGTGGACTAAAGCAACTAAAATATATATTGTTCATCATACCCAGATTCCTGAAATAATAAATATTCTCTGTGCCAATACTTTTATAGTTTGAAAACTCAGCAGAGGTTTCGTATCAAGTGTGTTAAAAAGCACCTGAAAACATAAGATGACTGAAAGAATGAAAGACATTTGATGAAAGACAAGTGATCATGCTTAGTAAGACTTTAGAAGCCTAAGTGTTGCTAAGAGTAGATTATGGATAACACATATTTGCAGTAAAATTTACCTTGCTAATGGCACACTTTTATTTTGTACTGTTATTTCTTGATATAGTTTTAGAGAACACAAGAACTGCATAACATTTAACATCTAAAAAACAGGTCACTATATTAGAGAGAGGTGAAGCCAGGATTTTATTTTTTCGCACTGACAAAAATCTGTAGGACATTTAAAAGAGATTTGGCTCCAGATATCTGCCAAGATTCAGAGAAGAATGAGTTCTTATCTTTTCAAAGTGCCAAGTTAACCAAATGGATGAAAGCCATTACAGTTGCAAGACTTCCCAGATATATAAAATAGAAAATAGATACAGATAAACCCTTTTCTTCACTGCACTTATAAATCATGCTACTTTTAAAGTGTGATGTATTCTTCTTTATCCAGATTCCTTCAGATTAATTCTGAATATAATAATTCTTAGCACATACCAAACTCAGATTTTCAGCACTCCTAAAGAATAATAATGAACAATAAAATGACTATAAAATAATATGGTTAAATCTTTTTAGGCCATTTTCAGAAGCTTCACTAAAGCACTTTGAAAGCACCCAAGCCACGAGCGTGTTCCTGAAAAACATACCAAAATATATTATTTTGTTTGGCCTTTAAAGAAAACCTGTAAATAAATACTTTTTTTCTCTCTTTTATTTTGAGCTTGAAAAATGTAGCTTTCACCACATATATGTGTAGGTGATAAAAATACAAAGCTGATGTAAAAATATCAGGCTGTTAATATTTTCCTTTAAGAGGGTAGTTACAGCAAATTTTGGGTAGAGTTTTAATGAAGACAGTAAAATCTGTCAACTGGTAACCTAAATAGTCAAAGAATGACCAGATTGGGAAGGGTTGTTAAGAAAGTTGTAATGAGCCAACTCCAGGAACAACTGGATTCTATAATATTTGCTACTATTTACTCTTAATAGGCTCGAGTGATGCGGATAGGGACCTGAAACCCTATCAACATAATGGCGAAGGGAAGGCTGTTGTCAAGTGATTTTATTAGCATTAAAAGCAGCTTCTGGTACCATGACCAAACAGTGCTGTTGCTTTTCCTGCAAATTTTAGCAGACCAGACAGACTGCTCTTTCAGGTTATTCATGTCAGAGGTCCCAAGGGAAAATTTGACATTTATTCACCTTCTTACATGGATCAGAGTTTAGGTCCTCCCAGGGTAACCTGTTATGTGCTGTTTACAATGTGCAAATATGCTGGTGGAAATACGTGAACCATGTTGGTCTGTATGATTTGCAGCTTATGCAGTGTCTGATGCTCAGCTGTGTCATTCATTCAACTTCAGTCTACTCAGCTGAACTTCACCGACATAGCATTTACTGGCTAAGCAGCAGACTGCGTACAAAATATCTAGTATGATACAACAGTGATTGTGTGTTTGTTTTCTCTCTTATTACTGGATTTTAATAATGAAAAACTGGAAGAAAATTCTTAGGTCATCAAGTACAGCCCTTTGGTATTACAGGCAACCACATCCTGTAATCTCTTATGTAAACTGATCAAGCTCCCTCAAATCCGTAATATTTTTATGACCTTCAGAGATGATGGCAGGGCATGTTTATTTTGTTTTGCACTGGATGAACTCTTCCTTGCTTATGTTTTACTGTGTTATAGCTAAAGACTTAGCCCCCCAGCAACAAGTACAATAGAATCTGAGAAAACAACATATATTACTGAAATTACCTGATGTATTATAAAAGAGCTGTTTCAAAGAGCTAGCCAAAGTTTTGTGTGACAGAAAAATCTCATATCGTGCTATCCTAAAATTTCATTTACATTATACAGAAAACACACCCATATTCACAAAATCTACTGAAATATTAATTTATTTGATTCTAAACAACTGTGCCATACCAAGCCGTAGTTACCCCTACAACTACGGATGGTACTGATCATCCAAGTTTAATTCAAAGCATTTGTAAAGCTGAAGCTGATCAAAGAATATAAGATTTGCCACAAATCCAGCTTAATTTGATTTTATGCAATTTGTGGAATCATCCCTACTGCAACCAGAAAAAAAAGTATGAACAACACACATTGCAGAACAGAGCAGTTCAGCATCAGAGAAAAAGCTTAATGAAATAGTATGACTTACATCTGGATAATCCATACATACATTTCGAATTTAAACTAGAACATATTGATACCATCTTTCTAGCCAAATATATAAATCTTTTTAAGACCTGAGAATAGGAGTGGCAGAAGATATTTCTGATCTGAGGCTACGTAAGAGCATAAAGAAAAGACAACTGGAACAAGTCGTATACTTTTTTCCAAGGACCATGAAGAACTGATAATTATTGGCAGTAGCACTCAAGAAATTCTTTAAATACAGAAAGTTGAATATAGCATTTGGTTATACTTTCAGATCATATTTTGTGTTGCTCAGAAAGCTGTCTTAAGGAAAGCAAACACTTGCTGTACTTGTGTTTGCAGAACAACAGCTTTATTTGTGGCCTCATGAAATACCTCAAGTCTTGCTGATGACAGACAAGTGCCTGTGCTTGTTCAAAGGCAAGCTGGAAAACAGGATTTTAGACCAGAAAACAAGTAATAAATAGTCAGTGTTCAAATTATGACTGTAGCAAGCACATGTTCAGTTTTCAATAAGTAGGATTTGCTAAGGCTTTCTTCGTTGTAAGCTAATTACGTGTATATATTGTAGCCTTCTCCAAAGGGGCTGACCTGGAAGAATGAAACAGGCTCAGACCTAGCACCTGACTGCAGGGGGCAGGGGAGCGTGAGCAGCGACATTTGTGCTGGGCTCCATTAGCAAGCCCAACTTCAGAAACAAGTTCAGTGGATCAAGCACAACTTTTTGCAAAGATCTTGATCCTCTTTAAGCTGGTGGCTGTTACTGTCATTCTCTGGACTTGGCAAAACTTGGCAGCAGTAGTTACAGTATCTCCTCCTTTACTCAGTTTTTCATTGTCCTTCATCTAGGACCATCATTTCCATATCTGGCAAGTGAGGGTAAGATGATACCGTTCATACACAGTAATGATTGCAGCTATCTTTTCCCTCAGACCCCCTATATCCAAAAGCAATATTAAGAGTGCAAAGGAACATGCTGAACTATCTGATACAAATTCCATTCATGTCACTGTTATCAAGTACTCCACAGACGGATGAAATAGTTATGCTACAATAGTCCTATTTCTACAGGTCTAAAGTTGCAAAGTCCACTTCAAAAAAAAAAAAAAAGTCTGAAAACAAGGACCAACAGTCAAAATCAAGCCACTGCAGTCCTTGAAATACCAGCTCAAACTTTTCTTGAGAAACACAGATATCTCACCCAGAAATCAGGCTGTATTTGTTTTGCAATCTGAGTGAGTCAGACATATAAATATTTAAGTTTTAATTCAATTGCCTCTCCTGCGGTCGATGAGTCACTACTACTCTGATATCTGAGGAGTCTCACTAGGGGAGGTCCTGCAAATGTGTTATGACTCCCAAGTGGGTTCCAGCCGGAAAGTTTGAGCGCTGCACGTTTAAAACATATAAACTTATTTTGCTTTCATACACACAAAATATATGTAACGAACTAGAATATGTTTGCTTCCTGTACAGTAAACAATCCTGCAGCCAGAAAAAATGTTTACTTTGTAAACAGTATTTTCTTTTCCGAATACTGCTATAGCAATAGATTCCATGATGAAAACAGTTTAGGTCATAAAAGACCTAAAAGAAAAAGAATCTGTAACACTTTTCCCTCTCTAGACTCCTAAAATTAACTTACAAGAAGTTATAGTCACTCTAAAATGCTAAAATTGCAGAGAACATACTCTATACAAATGGATGATGCAAGAAAATTTCAAAGTCTTTGATCAAACAGGGAGTGTTACAAATCTTTCCATACATAATGAATATGAAGCTACAAAATAAGTCTAATAAAAAAAAAAATCCATTAGCAGACACATTGCAAATCAAGAGGGGAAGTCAGCTGTGAGTGCAGCATAAAAATAATTAATGTGAAGGTGTAAGGGAGGCACTCCCTTTCCTATGTGACACCCTGTAATATTCCTACAGACTTCTTTAGTCATCTTTCTACAACTTAGCATGAAACGTGCCACTTTTGACAGTTCTGATTTTGACTCATAGCGGGCAAACCGCGGTGTCGGTACTGAAGAAGCAGGTGGACACTAAGCTCAGCCCTGCTCTGAATTCACGAGAAGGGTGTTTCATCCATGCAGCTACAGCTGAGAGAAGGAGAAGAACCCCGCTGGAGCTCTGCAGGTCCAAACCAGTGACCGTGGCGAAGCAAAAGGCACCTCACAGCCTTCCTGGTCTGCGGAGCCTCGCAGCCCCCAGGAGGCTCCTGCCCACGGCTGTGAAGCAGGCCAGCTACTTTGCAGATGAAAAGTAAACCCATTGCAGATGTCCTGACACACAGCAAAATTCCCCGGTCTCCAGCTATGAGTTACAGAGCTTGTGCAAGCGAGTTCCCTGTTGTCCACATTCAGCAACTTGCAGTCCTCAGAAAGGATATCTCTGCACCTCTCAGGGGGATGAAGTCCAAGGCAGCACAGCTTTGCTGTGCAGCTGTTAGTGAGGAAATATTAGGTGTGACCACAGTATTGTTACTTCTTCCTCCCAATAACCACCTACAGTTATATGCTCAGGCTATATTGTCTATTTGTACATGAAATGCAAGGGCATAAACACACACCATTTACTTTCCTGCAAAACAAAGACTAAAGCTCTTTGGTTTTAGTTTCACTAACTTTTTGAAGCTAGAATCAGTATTTACATGAAGCCCAGGCTTCCACGGTTTGGTTGGTAGCTTTTCTGGAAGCTCAGAGATATGACATTAGATCGTGACACCCATAAAGAAAAACAACATTTTCACTGGTCAGTGAGACAGGACAGATAACACAGAATAAGCACCAAATGAAACCTAATTTTTGTAGCATGCAAAAGCCCCTTAATATATTTTGCAAGCCTTACTTGTACTTTTTTTTTCCCCCTGTTGCCAGCCTGTCTTAATGAGGTGGTGGATACGGAGGGAAACGACATAGTGCCTACATATACTATTTTGGAACGAGAATTTCTAAAATAACTCAGAATAAAATGTCCCCCACACACTTCAGTTTAAACCCATCAGCTCTCTTCTCTAATGGTTGTTTTACTGGCTTCTTTTTTCCATTTTGTTATAAAGCATATAAATTTTCTGGATGCTACACTTGTCCTACATGGCATTTCCTTCTTATCTGTTACAACCACCTTCAACACATTTCATGTTTCTGAGACACTTAACATGGGGCCACTTTCCTGCAGGTACCCTGAACACAAGGATTTTTAGATAGATGGATACATCCCATGGGCAATTTCATGGACACAGAACAACGACATGCCACTGGCGCCTGAAATTTAGCAGTTAACTGTGGGTGCTGTAGGGCTGCTTTTTATCACTGGTGTCAAATTTACAAGAAAATCACCACAGAATTCCTTTAATGTTTGCTACAGTTTTCAGTTCTGGAAAGTGTCAGAGGGATGCAAGGTGATGTATCCCTTCCCATGCACAGGGATTTGTCTTCCAAAGTTGCAGCTATTATAGATGACAGGATACAGTTTGCAAACAATTCATATGAAATCAAGATGATGTCACTGAACTACAAAACATTTTTTCTTTGCACGTCACATAAGTAGGATAAAATTGAATTTCAAAGAAAATAATCAGTTTAACTTTTTTTGTTTTTCTGTTACTAACTTAATTTTCAGGTCTCCATGGTGACTCCACAGCTGAAAGAAATGAATTGAAATCATGGCGTCACTTGGGTCCTTATACAGTCACAGGTAACTGCTTGCCCACAATGTCAATGCAAAACAAAACATTTTGATTTCAGAGAACCGTATAGTATTCTGCTATTTCCTCTAAATAACGTGCTTTTATTCACCAAAATTACAGGTCTAGAGTATCATCACAGGTAAATTAGCATTATTGCATTATTAATTGCAGGTACTGCCCAGTTTACAATAGCAAAATTCCTTGTTCATTAACTAAATATTCACACTAAAATGTTAGAAAGAAAGTATTAGAATGTGACTTATTACCACTGTAGGAAGAGTAGAGATTTTAAATGCAGTAATTTGGCAAGATTTGACATACAGTAGTTGCATTCTCCCAAAGGGAGAGCCAAAATCTGGCCAGATCTGTCATGATTTTTTAAGTGTGCCAGATATGACACAGAATAGATGTGATTAATTATCTGAAGAATTACATATACATGTATTTTCATGGAATAGTCTCCCTATACAATCACCAAAACATAATGTACTGTACCTTCAGATGGTAATTTTAACTTGATCTTGAGTTACAAGAAAGCAATATTTTAGACACATTACAGTACACCCTAGCATTTCTGAGACTATAAAGAATTTCCAGATTTTCTGGACTTCTGATTTTTGTGCCTTGGGCAAGACATAAAACAATTGCTTTATGGTTAATCATTGAAGTCTTTAGAAGGCCTTGCTAGGGAAACTGCTACTGCCATCTGTAGTGAAACTGTATAGGCATAACTAACATGGAGCACAAGATATTCTTCCCTTATAAACTCAGACCTGCTGGAGTAATTCCTGTGAACAGCCACCTGCTACTGTAAGCCATTTGTTCCATTTCTAAAATGGATTTTAGCTTCATATGAACTTCTGAATGAGAAATTTGCTAAGCTAGCCAGTCATTCATGTATCCGTTCTATTGTGTAAACTACGCATGCTCCTATACTTCAAAATAATAAATGATAGCATTTAGATGCCTTCCCTGTTAAATGGTATTACGTATCAGAAATGAAAATCTGTAAAGAAAGCTTTTCAGGAAAAAAGTTCACTTAAGCCAACAGATAGAAAGAAGAACAACAAGCAGATGATTTCAGGATTAATAAGACAGAAAAAAATCACTATATTTAAGTTAAATTTGCTACTGAAAAACTGTTTCCCTTCCAGTAATTACCTCAGTAGAATAAACTTAACTTCTGCTTACCATACACTTCCATAACTAATGCTAGATTTAATATTTTTCCGCTGCTGACTTTCTTGTAGAAAGTTAATGATGACAAATGTAATCAATCAAAAAAGTCCTTTTCAAATAAGTCAAAGAATCTTTTCTGAATCAGTTAGAAAGCAGAATTCAGACAATTCAAATACTTAAACTACAAGAAAAGTATGCAAAAGAGTACTGTAAGATAGCTTTTATAATTGTTCACAATTTTTTGAAATACACATTATACAGTTGCCCATATCCAACATACACAGTCCTCTCATGGCCTCTGAAGTCATGAAAATATCCAGCAGTCACAACAGTCGTGGAGTCGCATAGTTTCTTGCTATCCATACCAGGCTGAGCTACACCTCCAAGTAAAAGCTTGGCATATATTCCCTAGGGAGTGACACAATCAACCTCCTTCGCACACCGCCAGTTGTTTCCACCTGACACTGTGACACCATGGCGGAGCTGGGCTCCGGCTGCCTGCGCACTGAACCTCATGGCTTGCCCTCCCAGCGCCGCACTTCACATGGGCGTACTCCAAAGCAGAGACCCAAAGCACATCTGAAAGAGGTTAACTGCAGAAGTTGTACCCTGAATGTTGTCCCCTTCACTAAATGCAATGGAGAAGTCAGATGATCAGAAATAAAAATAAACTGGTTAAATGGGAATTTTCTGACTGCGTGCTACCATTAGACATCATGTGGTAGACCTCAGCATTATGTTAGGGGGAGTACAAAGAACAAACTAGCAGGACAAGGTGTAGTCCATACCTATCTGGCAATCCTTATCTGCTGTGGGATCCTTCTAGGATCTTGGCCCGAAAGTGAACTCTAGGACTTCCTACCATTCCCTTATGTACCACAGGAGCTGGGTCTGAGAGTGCCAGCTCCTGGCACAAGCTCTCAGCAGGGCAGATGTGCTAACTGCACTTCAGCACCAGCGTGTGAAGACAGATCTTATCTTTAGATGTCACATCAAACAAAATTGATGACATGATCTCCAAACCCAGAAAAACAGAATCTTAACCCTGTCCCAACTGTAAATGAAAAGCTGTTTTCCTCACATCTTCCAGACTCTCAAAGATATGAATTTCGCTTTTGGTATAGTTCCTGCACATATATACATATTTAGAACTCTTCTGATGCCCTTCTATTAACACTGTCTGTAAAATCTCTGGTCACCTTGCAGTAGGTACACAGGGGTCAATCCCAAACAAAGGGAAAGCAAGACAGCAAAAATCTCTTCATGAGGAATGCTTCAGATATTTCATGTGCATATGGTATTGTTTCCTAAGTAGCAAAATTAAAAAAGAAAAGGAAAAGGGGAAAAGAGGAAAAAAGGAAAAACTAACTTCCTAGATTTTGTTCACCAAAGTACACTGCTAATAAATCAAAGCTATGAATTCAACAGTGTATCTTTGAATGTGATCTGATGAAATGAATAGATTTGATGCTAAAAATATCATAGGTGTTTGATGTCCACGATGCAGAATAGGGATTTTCAACCCTGCTGACTGTAGCCTTTCCGTCACCTAATCAGGAAAAGAGCATTAAAAAAACTTTTTCCGTTTTTGGTTATTTTTATTGTGTGCTCTCAGTAAGGAGGTGAACATTCAGTCCCAGCTGGCTATCAAATCTCATTCATCAGATTATTTTTTAAGTAGTAACAATGTCACTTTTTTATTAAACAGTGGACAGTTTATATCTTCAGTATTAACTTTTTCAACCCTAAAATATTGCTCTTGTTTCAGTGCCTAGATATCTCAGTTTATTTCTAGACACTAGTTTCAATAATTGAACAAGAAAGGGAAGTGAATTAGCAGACCATATTTAGCCAACAAAATTAATGTCTTCTACAAAGTCTTGCTGTTTTGAACCTATTCATAGTAGAAAGTGTTATCACTATTGTAAGAAGACATAGGATCATGCAATTTTGGGGTTCAGTTCATTTGCTCTCGTAACAAACATCAAATGTCATCTTCAGTGTGGTGGCATTTCTGGAAGAATCAGCCATGGGTATAGCTCCTGGCTGGCAGTTAGCAGAACGTTTGCTGGGCTGCTTTATACTGGAGTTAAGTAGTTATAAATGCCAAGACTATAAGGAGGCTTTTAAAGCCTTTTTTTCCTCTCTCTCCATGTCTCTGTTTTTGTCTGTTCAAATACTCTGCAAATGAAGAAGATGGATTATCAGGTCACCCCTAATTAGCTATATGAATGGTGTGGACACTGCCATATATTTTTACATTTAGGACATCACCACAGTGAACTGATATCTTCTATTTAAGTTATTAGGAATTTCTTTTTTCAGCAGGAACAGCAAGCATTCGAGTGACATATGGTTCATTCAGGAAAATCTGCATCACTTTTGTGCAGGATGTCACACTGACCTCCCACAAAAGCAAGTCTACATTATGGAGATCCATCAGTAGCCCTGCTCAGCAGGCATGAGATACAAAGCAAGATGGCAGGAAGGTGAGGTTTGGGAAATACTGGCAACATGCTTCTGATTTGCTTTGTCACTCCAATAAGAGCCATGACCATGGGGAAGGGATGGAAGAGACATGCAGATACGCCAGAGTTAGTTTGGATAAAAGTCAGTAAGCACTTCCAGCATCTTTAGGATGAAAGCAGAGGGTGTGCCATGTCTTCTCCTCTAAGTTTTAATAAGCAGCACCACCCTACACTTCTTTTCATGTGGCATGAACTGCCAATCCTGTTCTAATATACGTTAACCAGTCACAAAACACAAACCCAAAGTTTCCAAATTATTTTGTTAATAATTGTTTTTTCATTGAGCACATCTACACTGCTGGGATAAATTAGGGACAGAATATGGAAAGAATCAGCTACTCTGGAAAAAAAAAAATGCAAAGGCCTTCTTTTAAGCACAGGGCATCTACTCTTAAGCCAAAACAGATATTTTTGCATGTTACTCTTAGTTTTTAAAAGTAGGGTGCTAACAAATGTTACTTCTGGGTGTATATCTGAACTGGATCCCATACAGAATTTGGTAATTTCCCTTGATTTCTATGTAAGAACAAAAGAGAGATGGAGTAATGCACCAGTCCTCACAGAGATGCATCTGCTGCTTGACAGTCTTGTAACAGTCCAGAGCTAAGTTTGCAAAATTCTTTACTAACGTTAATCAATCCTCACAAGAAGAAAAAGAGTGAGACCAGCATGATTAGGGCCTCTGCCTGATGAAATCAAGAATCAAGACACAGACTTTCCAGTTGACCTTGACAAATCATTTTGCTTCTCAATCAGATCTTACAGTGGCAGTATTGACACGTTCTCCTTCATCATCAATAAGACGTGAGCTTGTCAGATACTCTAGGAACAGAAAGTACATAAGTGCTTAGGTGCAACTGTTTTCTGATATAGATGACTTGAAATGTATCCCCACTTTACACACTGAGGGTTTACTTTTAGATAAATATACACATACCTATTTATAAAGTATTTTCACATCTATTTATAAAGCATTCACCTCAGGTCTATGCATTTTGCTTTTGTTTTTGCTTTTGGAAGCAAAATATTTCTACCAATACATGTAATAATGTCCTCTGAATTTCCCTCTGAAATGCGATGTTGCAAGTGAAAGTATGAATTCATTCTGTCCTATATATTTTCCTTTCTACCTTGCTCTCTTCTGAGAGGTTGCATTAACTGTCACTTATATACACAATTCTAGTTATGATTTGTTTATGACTTTTCAGCAGCTCTGTAATCCTAGAGGATGAAAATATTTTCCATTTGCCACAGTGACACGTGCTGTGGAGAGAAAATATGAACAGCTGCAGGCTTCCCTAATAATGGTATCAGATAACACACTGTTCAAGATTGCAATTTATCATTTTTCCTTAAAGGAAAAAGCAGGTCTTCCATTCACACATCTCAAGCAAGACTCCATGAGGACCATAACACTCCGAATCAAAGCGAGCACTTCAGAATGAAAAGTCTCTACAATGTCTTGCTCAGGGACTTTCACCAACACAGAATCGAACTATTTTAACTCTCCTCTTCTGACCCAGACTTGCTGGCTTTAAAATAGCTGTATGTGCTGTGTGTGAGTACTCAAAGTTCAGTCCTTTGCAATTAAACAAACCCTTTGGAAGAAAAAGCAGTCTGCAGGTCAATGAAACTGAGGTGCAGAGTTGCCATTCCCTTACTGGGGAACTTACAATATTTGTCAGTGATATATTATATCCATAAAAAATAAAATATCATTATTTAGGATGTTTACTTTAGCTTGGCTCTGAGAGGCATTTGTGACCTTGCAGAAGTACTTCATTGGAGGTCATTATTTAGACTAAATTCCAGATACAGAAAACAAAGAGCTCTATTCATAACAACTAAAACAGCAAAGTATTCACAAGAGAAATGAGCAAGAATTTCAAAAGGTAGACTAAATAGGACTGTGATTCAATAGAGGTCCCGATCCAGGAAAGCACCCCTGGAAAGCTAACTCTTTAAGCACATGCTTATTTTCATTTTAAGTAGCAGTGAATTCAACAAAACTTCATAAATACTTTTAAACGCTTTCTTGTCTTGTAGCCTGGGACTCCTCTCTTCCACTTAAACAGAAATTCCTTGAATATGGATAAGACACACTTTATAAAGAGCAAAAAGACCCACTGTAGCTGTGGTGGTGACTGATGTTATCAGGCACAACTTCTTCATGGTTGCATTTGTTCTTACTAAATGGCCAGAAGCTCACAGCTCCAAAAGGGAAGAAGCTCAACGAGAGGTAACTTGAGTTCACTGAATCGACAATAAATGAGTGAGTCAAAAGAGGGAACTTTGTATTTCCAGGATATGCTGTAGGTAGCCTGCAGTATGTTGAGATCTCAATGAGTAAATCAGTTTTTACTGAATACTTCACCTTCTATCTTTTCAGCAGTCAAGCTACTGAAAATGCAGAACACAAAGAATGTAATATTGCTGCAAAGACGTTGCTCTGTTCTGTCATGAAGGATACATGAGTGCGTTCTGAGGAATACATATGCATCACTTACAGTAAAAATATCAGGTAATCTCAACAACATTTATGTATTTCAACATATAAACTAATACTCTCCTACATAACATAGAGAAAGATGGAACAACAAGAACACAATTGCAAAGGGTCAGGAACAGTACAAATTTTATTGATCTTTTGACTGCATTCATGTTCATTTACAGAAGCTGTGAATAATGGGGCAGTGGGTGGACAGGTCTTGAAGATCGTCATGTCAGTAAGTCTCAAGTCTAAAGGGACTCACCTATAGCATCTTCCCTGACACTCACCTGGAGTAAATCTGATTGATCTTCATTAGCTTCCTCTTATTTAAAATGGTGATAATTATTAGGGCTGTATTGTCTAGTCCAAAATGATTTTTCCATGAAAAAAATGAAACTGCAAATTTTAAGTTTTCTTCTTGAAGATATGAAGGAATAGTGGAAGCTTTTACCGAAACATTAAGCAAAGATAATATTTTAATTACAAAGTTTGTTTATTTCAAAGTTATCATGGAAGATTGTCAACAAATAACATTATCAGTAAATGTCACTGACTTTCAAGTGGAATTCTTTGGCCACTTCTTAAGATGCTTCATTTTCCATTCCTTCCATTTTTTTAATATATTTATAATGTGAAAGCTTTGTATAGGAGTGGTTACTATGTATTTAGCCTGTACCACAGGGCCTGCTAAGGCTTGGAGATGCTTGCAGTATTGTAGTAATAATTAGTGAGCCATGATGCCAAGGAAGAATGACTTTCTACAAAACATCTTTGTGAATACAATCTGGTTTCCCTATCTGTCGATGTGGAGGTTGAAAAATATTACAAAGCCAGAGAAAATACTTTTCACTTTTTACAGAGATGGTAAGATAACCACTGTGCAATACTTATGCAACAGACATTTCCAAATATAAATTTAAATGGTGTGTAGTCTTAACTATAGTAAAGACCATTGCTTTAACAATATGACCTATTCCTCCTTCCTGACTGAAGAACAAAGCTGAATCCGTTTAAATCAGGTTAATTTTATTTCAAGGCAAAGAAAGGTCTTCTCTAACAGCAGGGAAAAATGAGCCTTCTATTCTTCTATAAATTTGATGTTTACATTATACTATTATATTATACTGTATAATTTAAAGTCATTGTAGCAGATCTCCTGACCCTACTGGATCTTAGTGTATGACAACATTCTCTGAAAAGATGTGGATCCTGTAAAGCAGGAAAGATCTCAGTTTCTAGAAGGAATGCTAATAGGAAATTGGAAAATGTAATTTTCTTGCTTTGAAGAGAGGAAAAATCTTTGCAACAGTAGCCAGGATGTAGCCAAGAACATACTCTGCCTTGTACATTCTTCATCTAATACATAGTTGTGTTGTTGTTACAGGCACAAGTCCATTTACCATTCATTGTTTTAGTACTCTTAATGATTCACATACTTACCAATTGGCTTACTCACCACTGAGGAAACTCTATCATTACTTACAAATATTTACAAAACTGTAAATTCTGATTTTGAAGCAATCCTCTCAGGAAGTGTATTTCTTTATCAGCTCCATCTTCTGATAGAGTACTTGCATCCAGTGGATTTTGAAAAAGCTGTGTTTTTGTTTAACAGCAATGTTTAACTTTTTGAAATTATATATGTCAACCAACTTTAAGTTCGTCAGGAAAAAGCACATATAGCACATATGTTGAGCATATGCTGTAGAGCATACTTGGTGTGCAATATGCTAGAATACAAGTAATAAGCAATATTAATACATTTGCAACAGAGTACTTGCATTACAATTCCATTTGAATCTTTCTGAATAATCACTACAACAACAAACTTCTCCAAAATGAACCCTACAATTCAACTGGCCCTGATCTTTGCACTACTCCACCACCACTGGTGATGATCGGTATGTACACTGAATGGGCTTGGTTTTAGACCTTCTATATGTCAAGTAAGAAAAAAATCCTACAAAGGATTTGCTACCATTCACTACAGACTGCTTTTCCATTATCTGGAAATTTCCTGGAGAAGAGAGGCATTCGGTAACCTAAGGAATTATTTCCCATCTTTTAAAACACAGAAAAAATTCAAACAATCCTTATTAGTGATGGCATTCTGATAGATGTTCATAAGAAAATATCAAACCCAAGCAGAAAATTGCACTGGAAAAGTAGACACCTATGTATTCAGAAGCATGGGTGCTGACAAGGATGGAGATCAGTCAAACAAAATTTCACTCTACATCTAAAATGTATAAGAAACTTGAAAAGTCTCAACTCAGTAATCCTAACTTGCATTTATTTCTCTGCCCTGCGATGTCTGAAGTATCAGAGCACACGGCACTAATTTTAACAATGAATCAAATTTTGCTCTTGTGTCGAGGAAGACACAAAGGTTTCAGTTTCCACTGAACTGTTGTGTAGACCTTCTGAATGTAAATTCCGATTTCCAGATATCACTGGATCTATTATACATGCTAACAGGATTAGCTAGCATTAGCCTGGCACGCACAAGAAGCATGATATGCAGTACGACCTGAGGAATTCTCTTGGGAGGCAAAAGGTCTAAGTTGAGGCATGCATGATTTCAAAGCAATTCTTTGTACAATTAACTGCTTGACCTGCACAATGAACAAGCATATCATTTAATTAATTACCCAGCTCTTTTGAGCAGTGCTGCTCATTTTTCTCATAAGTGTATGATAATACACTGCCACTGTTTTTTAAGGAGATGATCAAAGAAGTTATACATTAAATGGATGAAGACTGCATTTCATGATGCCATCAATCTCTCCTATCAACATTCTGATATGATTTAATATATATATAAATATATGTATGTATAGGTGTGTGTGTATATATACATGTATATATACAAACATTACTTAATATTACTGTTAAGATGAAACAACAGTAATCCTGCTAACAATAGTTCTGGTTCTTATGGAGAATACCTTTTGTATTTTTTTTGTCTCCTTGATAATATGGGTAGAAAAATAAACACAGAATAAAGAGATTTTAAAATTATTTATAGAGCAAGATGTGAAATATCCAATTAATTATAATGTAAAAATAGTTTGTCACCTCTGGGTTACACCAAATATTCTCTATATGTATAGTCTAGCAAGTCAGAACAAGAATCAATTTTCCTTCCCTCTGTGCAAGCAGATGGATAGATTTTTTTCCTTTTCTTTCTATACAAGTGCTTAATTATTCTTTGAGGTTGGCATCTCTTTGGAAGTACAAACATGCTTTCTTCAGATTAGTGACAAAAAATACATTTGAACATCTATTCTTTAATGTGCAGTATACACAGGGAAGAACAAATGTTATAGTATTTGTAAATGCTGCATAGTAACTTTTAAAAATAAAGACCATGGCACATCAGAAAAAAACAGTTTTCCCCATGTCTTGATTTTTCAAATGCTTATACAAAATGTCCATAACTGTTCCCTCATACAATGTGTTCACAAGCAGATGATCTGCTATACTGAGCTTTCACGATTTTCTTGTTGGCAGCCAGACTGATGTACATTTTATCGGTGTATTGTAGAATTCTCTAAGGATTTAAGGAAATTCATCCTGAAATTTTGATTTTCCTTATATGGCCAACCTTATGAATAGTCAGGAAGATCTATGGAAGTGGTTCTGTGCTACTAAAAAGCTAAAATTTGTATTAATTGAAATTTTGCCTTCAGGTCTTTAGAGTTATGTCAAAAGTTCTAGCCATCCATATAGTATACATATTACCTATTTGTCAGACTTCATACTAATTTTATGTAATTTTTAGTCAAATTGATCCACTTCATTGAATACAGAGAGTAGACTCACCAATGGCTGCTTTTTCATCTTTAGCTTTATTTTAATTCTTTTGGATTACACTGTTGTATTGCTGTTCTTTCCTCCCCCTCTCCTATCAGTAAACTTATAAAATTATTAGTTCATAGCGCCTATATGAAGCCCAATATAAATATAACATAACTGAAATAGTATTTAAAGAATGAAGAAACCTAATGCCTTTACATGATGGAGCTAAGCAAACCAAAAAGTATGGCTACTTGATGCTCTCTTCCTTGATTCTCCCAAAAGGAAAATCAGAGATCCATCTGTATTTTGTTTGATTTAGTCATTTAGAACAGGCTACACTTTTTCTAGGGTGCCTTAATTTTAAATTACCACATCTTTATATAATTTAGATGGTAACTGATGAAACAGTTCTTTCCTTTCTTTGTAAAAATATGTCTCTTTATAGAATTGTATAAACAACAAAACACTCACAAGAAGGTTCTAATAATAATAATTTCTCTTTTTAGTCCAAATGACCTCTCTTTGATCATACAGTACCTAACGTATCCCAAAATCTGTTGCTTTACCAGTTGGTTGAAGTATAACAAATTTTCAGGATGGCTTAAGAGCCTACTAAGGAATGTATGAGACCAGGGCAAGAAAGACAATGATTTTAAACAGAGATACAGTGGAAACTGGGCAAGAAGTTCAGCAGCACAGATAAAGGAGATACAGATATAAGCCTTCCGAGAGGGAAGCAGTCAGCCTTGGTACCCCTTTGGTCTCAGAATCATTCTTCCTGACAGCAGGAGATTTGCTAATAAAAGCATTTTAGCCTTCTCAATATTTTTCACTTACAAAGTGTTAAAGATTTTCTATGACCTTATCAAGGCTCTACTTGCTCACATTCACCTCTGCTCTAAAAGTACCAGCAATGGTTTTCTCGTTAATTCCCTAGCATAATTAAGTGAAGCTTGGAGTAACTGTTCTCTTCTGTGATTAGCTTGGAGTTTGCTGTTTCTCACCTTGGTGCCTGAGAGCCAAGGAAGCTATTTCCCAACTGCATCACCTTGTCCGACAAAGAAATGTAAGAATCACCACAAGCCTTGTCCCCCAAGCCAAAACTTTCAATCATTCCTTTATTCTGATATCCATCTTCAGACACGTTTGGATCCATTTTTAAAAGCGCAGCTCTCAACCAATACAAACTGATTTCTAAGTATACATTGTTTCTGAAAAGGGAGCCCTTACCACACTCTGACACTTTGAAAATAGTGGCTTAGTTGTCTGGAAGAGCAACTCTTTCACACTTAAAATTGTCAGGAAAACATAAGCACACCAAGATCCCAGAGAATTATATCAGGAACAGCTAAACAACACAGGGCAGCAAAAGACAGGAAGGTTCCTACATAGGTAGCTCATATAGGAAGTTGCCCTACCTATACAGGAAAGTACATTTAAAGGAGATAAAAAGAAGCAGCATCTCCAAACATAGCATTCTCCATATCCCCAGGTAAGTCCAAATGTTCTTCTCCCCACCTCTCTGTTTTCGTATATACTTAAGCACAGGAGCTACTGATGGCAGAAGAGGTTAAGAAATTATCAAGCCCACTTTTTTTCAGTATGCAAGTCTGCTGGAGCTGAGATAGCCACAAGGAGAGTGTAGGACAGAAAAGCAGCCCTGGGCTGCCTCCTATTCTCTCATCTTTGGTGGACACGAATAGTCATCAGCAGTAAGACGACTGACTAACAGCACACAACTCGCCCATATTTCTCTGTCAAATATTGGAAAGATATTCCATTGATTTGTATGTGTCCCTGATTCAACTCTTTTGGTAACTCAATGTCACACAAAGAAAGAGAAGCTGCAACTCTTACAAATGAGCCATGTATTTCTGCCTAAATTGTAAATTCTAAATTGTAGAAAGGAAAGAGCGGCATTTTATATTGCCTGTCTATCTGAATAGCTTCTTAGCCTCTTTACCCTGTCTTTGAAATTGTTGCTAGCAGGTACAATGCCAACATAATTGACATATATTGTTTACTACCAAATCTGTACATTTATTTCATGTATGTACAATTAGGATGATATATGAAATTCATTATTCAGAAATGCTGTGTGCATCTGAAGTACCATATAACTGTTCCTGTAGGCTTTTTATCTTCCTAAGGCAGATAATCAAAACATCAACTGCAAAATTTACAGCAAAGTTGATCACAGTCCCCATCCCAAGTGTCATGAAAATACAGTCCAAGAAAAGCCACAGGTCTTTGAATGATGCATCCCATGTTGAACCAAGTAGAAAACTATTTGCTTCTTTCAAAAGAAAGAAAATAGAGGAAAATTTTTTCATTTGCCACACAGTAGCTGTCTTTTGATGTAAAAAATACCATTCTCTCATTACTTTTAGAATGAAAAATGATTGGTACATTAGTTGGTTCAGGTAGAGAAATTTCCCAAACTCATCTGTTTGTTGTGTTATGTTCACTACATTTTCATGGAGATGGTAGTAAACACTTATACTCTCATCCCTGAAAAATCTGGAGAAAAGCAAACATGACCTTTTATGCAATTTTTTATGACAAATATTTCATTGAAAGTACTGTCATTTCCTCCAGATGTTGCTCCCATGAACAACTTATCTGATCTTGTAGGGTTCTCAACATTATAGTATTTCAGTTGCAAATGTAGTAAAATATTAATATCCTGTGAGATAAGAACTATCTTGTCACCCCTAATGTCTTTACAGATAATAGGTGCTCAGAGATCATTTGACTCCCCTAACATCATAGGGATGTCTTATTGCAGCAAAACTTGAACCTACACTTTGAGAATGACTTCTGGACTACAAGAAGTCAAACTGAAATGATATGTCTCATACTTCTTACTGCCACTATTATACAAGCTACTATCATAATCTTGTTTAACCTCATAATCTTGTCTAACTTCAGTAGCAGCTACTATTGACAGCTTTCTAACAGCTACTTTATTACTGCATAATAATGGCATCTTTCCAACATTGATTTAATTTTCAGTTTAATTTCAGTGAAGATGTTAAAATCATTTTCCAATCACTGTCAAGTCCATATCATTCTTACTGGTGCCACCCAAATAAACCCTTAAACTGAACAGTAATACTACCAAACTGCTTTTATCACATAGAGACTGTGAAGGAAGTATGAGCACAATTACCACAGAAAGACACCGACAGGATCAGAGGATTATAGCATAGGATTTTGCCTAGATTGCCTAACCTAGTGCTGATTTCTATTACTTTGAAATGGTCTCCCAGCCATAGTCTGTGCTAAAGCAGAATTCATCTGGGAAAAATGTGCCTCTCACTTTCCAGTGTTCCTAGTGGTTGTTCTTTGTAAGCACTGACACCAGGATTTAAACTAAAATTAAAAGAAACCCTAATGGATCTGAAGTGTAAAGGAATCAGTTCACTCAGGTATACATTTATTTCACAGGGGAACAGATTATTGAAAACGCACCAAAACTGGCAAGTAGAAAGGGCAAAATGATATAATTAAGAAAAAGGGTCGGTGGTGGTGGTGGGGGCAGCGATGATGATTGAAAAGCATACCAAGTCTTTGCTTTTAGGGTGAATTTTCTTCACAAGATTGGGCCCTCCAAAGACAGTACTGATGCTTCTCTTTGATCTTTCAACAGATACCAGGTTGGGGACTAAAGTGGAGAGAAGGAAGAGTTAGACTGCCCTACGGTGGTCCACTCTGCCTTTAGATAGACCCCAGCTGCTTGTGAAACCGCATCCTCAATCCTCACAGAAAGATGCCTGCTACAATCTTGAAAAAGTACGAAGGAACATAGATCTTGTGAATCTGCGTGTGCAGCTCTCAAACAGAACTGTTCATCTTTAAGTTTGTCACCTAAATTCAATACACAATATCTGGGGAGTGCTAAGCTCCTCACAATAAAATTTACAACACCGGTAGGATGAACAGAGTGGATTTTACTTAAGTAATAGGAAAGGTTGAAGAAAGAATCTCCATCCCTGGAGCTATGCAAAACCTGACAGGACACGGCCCTGGCCAACCTGCTCAAGGTGACCTTGCCCTGAGTAGGGGGTTGGACCAGATGATCTCCAGAGGTGTCTCCCAGCCTCAACTGTTCAGCGACTGTCAGTTAAATTCATGCCACTGAGAGGCCTTTGGAAGGCTGTACAGTGGTTGGATATCCACATCCCACAACAAAAGGAATTTGCTTTTTATCATTTACACCTTTAAAAATTTCTTCTGCCCCACATAAGATTTTTAAAAATGTTCTCTGGAATTATATATTCTGTATATGTATCACTGCATTATAGTATTAACATTTTGACCTTACATTTTTTGGATACTAGTAGATCATGTAAATGATAGATTCAGAATCAAAAAACACATCTCTATAAATCCTAACAGACATCAAACATAAAGCAATCCCAATCTTTTGTCAGTAAGACTTTTTTGTTATGCATTCTTTCTCAGAAAGGTGCCATAACTTAATGTTTTCATGAAACTTTTCATGAAAGGAATTTCATGAAATTCCTAATTTCAAAATATGTTATTTTATATTCAGTACTTTTTCTGGCAGTTATTTAAGCTACTTTTTTCTTGTTCTTTTTCCTTTTTTTTTTTTTTTTGACTTACAGAGCTATAAGTCACTGTTTAAAAATCCTCAATAAATGAAATTGACTGTCCTGAAAGCCATCAATCATATTGACTGGTACTAAGAAAGGCCAACACCATGTTAATTGCATGCAAAATTACTGGGATTTTGCAGATGATTTTCGCTAGCAAAATCCTTCCCTATGCTCTGCATGTGTTGAATTACCAACCATTCTTTCTACAAAAATAGCTCAGGAAATCACTTAATATTATCAAAACATAGGAAGAACAGTAGGAGATGAAGAAGTTTTTCTTTCAAAACCTTGGTTGCCTCAAATGATGGTTAACACACCTCTCAGAGGTTTTAGGGCCGTGCTTCTCACAGCGCCTGACGCAAGTTCAAACATCGTAACAGCTGCTGCAGTTCTCAGACACTGGACTCTCCAAAAGTCTTAGCCAACTGTCAGTGTTACAAACACAAGAACTAGCAGTATAACATACCTAAGCACAGACAGTACATCCAAATTCACTTAACCAAAAGCCACCACCAATACATGTTTAAATTCCAAAATGTGCACTTTGGTAATCACATGATTCATTTTGTAGAAGTTGTAGTATTTGAAAAAGAGTATTAATATTGTACGCACAGCTGTATTCATTTTAGTTTGATAAGCCTTTGTTCTTAGTTTCAACCCTCTACTTTTCTCACTTTATAACTTGGGGGGATATTCTCATATTGATGAGTTCAATGTTTCTTAGGTAACTCACTGTGCAGGAGAAGATAATTATTCCCTGAGCAAGGTCTGACACCTTTCTTCCCCCTCCCCCCCTTTTTTTTTGAAATTGTAAGAGTGGGTAGATGAAAGCATGCTTTCTGAATTTTATATTGAATGTAAAATAATCATACTTCTTTCCCATTTGATCTATACAATCTCTATCTAGCATCAGCCACATAAGCTTAAAAAACAACATGAGCAGATCACATGAAAGCATTCTATAGGGGCAGATGTGGAGATTAACAATTTTAAGAAGGATACATTTTCACCAGCCTCCCTTGACAGATCATAGCATCTTTTAAGACAATTTTTTAATCCTATAAGTAACAGGCTGATGACCTAAAACATTCTCCAAGTGTAGCATTATGTATGACATCTACATATGTCTGGGGAGTTGAAATCCAAAAACATACAAAAGCAAGTGGGGATTCTGAATGGTTTGGGCTTTTGTTTGTTTTAAAATCAGCCTGTCAGCACTTCATGGTCCATTAAAAGAGTCATCTTGCATTCTCCTTCAAACACTATTCCTTCTGGGAGACGTTTCTCAAGAATATGAAAGGCCATATTGTGGGTTACACTCTATCCAGTTTGCATATCTGCGTTGGCATAGAAAAACTATAAAAATCAGGGTGATGGCAGGCAAGACAACTCGGCTGACCTTAGAGGCTACTGAATGGGGTGGCCCACGTATTCCTTCCCTGTTCCCTCATTCTGCTTCTTTTCTCTTTTGCTCCCAGATGCATGCTCCTGCCCCTCTCCTGCACTGCCTGAGGTACCACTCTGACTTATTAGTGACCTGACATGGCTCACTAAGACAGCAGAAATCTACTTTCCTCCCCGTTATTACTTCTCTGTCCCCTCCTGAGGCGCTTTGGTTTACCAAGGGGTCAACAAAGCACCAGGACAGCACACAGTGCAGAGGCAGGGGACAGTGGGACCATCCCTTTGGGTGACAGTGAATCACCTGATCAGCTGGGTCCTTGCTGTCCAGTTACATCCGAATTTAACCAAATAGCTGAGAATTCCCTCAGCAAATGGAGTATGCTGGTAATAGGGACTTGCACACTGCTCCACAATCAAGAACACGTTGTTGGGTGTAGCCAGAGCATTACTGTGCTCAGAAGATGCTTTATTTTTTACTTTTTCTCAGAAAAAGCAACTGAGAGCAGCATTCAAAACTTTGAAATTTAGTCTGAACCTAGGCCTCGACACCTAGGGATCAAGGGATGATAAAGCTGCCTCATTTTGCTCAGCTTGTCTAAATCCAAAGGTGTGGAATTATACATCCAGACACAGCATTGATTCTATCACTAAAGGGTGCCTTCATTAACCAATCCTGGGAACGCATCGGGGGGCAGGGGAAGGAAAGGAATCACAGGTCTCAATGATTTGGGGGGGGGGGGGGAGGTGAAGCAAGATAAATGCTTAGAAAAATTTGGTCTTTGAAAGCCCGAACCAAATCGGTGGTCTGTTCAAAAATCCAATTAGGGAAAAACGTCAATACATCCAGGAGGCCTTAGATCTAGGGATCAAATCTGTTATAAATTAAGTAAGAAGTGGGTCTCATGAGAAGTTCCACATAATTTGAACATTTCTCCTCTACAAAGTTACATGACTTGCAGTACTGGCTCTCCCAGGGAACAGAGTGGGAACAACTGGATGCACAGACAATATCAGAGTATTGATTTCTTGGTTTAAACAAACCTGCTATCCCACAATAGCTTTTGTGCAGCATTTGCACGAGTAGGAATTCTCCCTGGTCACTAAGCTTAAATCGCAGTTTGCGAAGCAGCAGCGGTACTGATTTAAGCAGCACCTCTCCACCCAGCTCCTCCCAGTGCGGCGTCTCCTTGATCAGGCCAGGACAGCAGTGCCCAAGATCACTGTGCTGGAGAATGGACCTACTATAAAATAACCTGCTTGGGATTTTTGTACTTGTCTTTTGTTTTTCTCTTTTTTTTTTGGGGGGGGGGGGGGAATCAATTTTCTTAACAAATTACTTGATCCAAACAAACACATTAGCTGTCTTCTAATATGGTCAAACTAAACCAGATTTTCTGAGACGAATAAAAAGCAGCTAGTTCAGTCCCATCCCACCCCAACCTCCCCTCTCAGCCAATTTAGAGAAAAATGCAACAATTGGGTTTCATTACAGCATTACTAACTACATGTGCCCTACCAAGGGCTCAGAGAAGCAAGACGAACATTAATTAAGGATATGATTAAAGATCTTCCTTAACTTATTGCACATGTATTTTAGCCATAGCACTGACTGCATAATACTGATAGATTTCCAGCAAGACTGGAGACTCCTTGAAAATACTGACACCTTCAGTAAAGTACAGGAAATTAAATGAATATAATATACTACACAGAGACTTTCTCTGCTTTAATCCATAAATGCCTGAAATAGATTAAGCACAGATTCAGAACAACAAAGCCTACTGTTTTTAGATAGTTGAAAGATAAAAAGGTGATGAGAAAGCAGGATAAAGGCCAACAGCTCAAATCAAAGCAAAAATTAATGGAGAAAGGTGTTGGGCAATCACAGTTGTTAAAAAGAAGCTAAACACTTCGAATGCCAGACTAAATACAATTTAGCAGAACATTTAGTGCAAGCATGCACATTTGAATTAAAGTTTAAAAACTGAACAGTAAAGATATGCTTATATTAAGGTGCATGCTTAATTATTTATCAGGCAAATCTCTAGATATTAAAACTGAGTCACAGAAACCAAAGCATATGCCCTAAGCATTTGAGAACTCAAGTAAGGAAAGATAGATTAATTTGTAAAAATGCAGCAAGATATTCCTTTCAAGCCATTTTTCATCAAACAAAATTTTGGTTAAATTTTTTTTCCCTGAAATTACTCATCTGCTTTGTGTCAGAAATTGGGGGATTTATTCCCCCCAAAAAGAACTACACTTTCCAGGAGAAAATTTACATGTTGAAGGCAAACCTGCAACTTTTAAGCCAAAATCCCTTCTTTTTATCTTTTTCAGAACTTTTGATTTCTTGATGAAAAATTTTAATAAAGACACAGGCAATATGCAAACCAGTTTTCAAAGGAAGACTTTGGGTCAGAAGTGCGTCATGCCCTTGAACAAGTTAGGCTTTACTTTAAGTTTGTGCAAGACGCTACCTTATTTTTACCATGGCCAGTTTAGCTATAACTGGGTCAGATACCTCAGAATGAGGGTCAACTCCACAGAAATAAAGTGTTGCATCTGAGCGGAGCTAACGAAGTGTACGTGGATAAAGCATGCTTCCTTAAGCTAAAACACTGCTGCAAGTTCTCAAATCCTTCTGATTAAATTATCATTCATATTATTTCTATCTGTAAAATTAAGAAAAATCCCACAATACCCATTGGGGCACTGAACATGTGAGCCCTCTTTATATGAGCAGCTTTACTGCAGTCGCGGGAAGTGCAACAACCCAGTGTGCTGCATCAGACTTGATCTACCCTCAGCCTCCGTTGCTGCTTCTCCAGCATGCAGACGGAAGGGGCACCTTCTGCTACAGACATGGCGCTATTGCATGTAAGGAAAGGGCAGAAATTCAAGTCTGCCACAGGATTCACGCTCAGAGAAGGCAAGGGAGCCGGACCTGGCGCGTCATCAATGCAGGTGAGCTCGAGTAAAGGAGGCAACTCTTTCTACCACCTCTACTGTGAGGGAAATCAGAGAAAAATGCACTGGGTGACTTACTGAAGTTTTCCTCTTTTAGGATAACCCCCTCAAGCTTGCTTTGGCAATAGTGAGAAATTTGAGCCTGCTGAAGGGCAGAGCCAGTTACAGCCAAATGGAACCCACGTGCCTAGGCAACATGAAAAGGCAGAATAATGGAGAGAAGTTCCTGCATGTCACAACTATAGAGTTTCCAGCCCAACTTCCTTCCATGTTCCTTACTGTCTGTCTCATTCTCATTCACATCACAACTCCCTAAAAAAATAAATAAAACCAGCTGGGTTTCTTTTCCTAGTATTATATCCAGGAAAGTATAGCTAAAGTATTATATCCAGGAAAGTATAGCTAAGCCCAGCATATGAGTTACAAAAATTTAGATCAGCTCAGGATGAGATCCATAAAACTTCTGAAGCAACTCACCAGTATCATAAAAGCTCAAAACCACTGGCCAAGCAAAAGGTCTAAAAACACTGGGAAGCAGTTGAAGCAGACAAAATTATAAGCAATTCAAAACAGACTTAGTAATAGAAAGTGTTAAGAAACTTTAGCTATAAGCATTGCTGCCAACTCTAACTATAAATCAGACAAGTAAAATGGGAGGGGAACCTTCAGCAGTCTGTTCAGAGCTTTTTAGAATACAAGCCTGTCTGTTTATAAACTTTTGCACAGTCCTAGAACAATATGGCAATTGGAATGGAAATACTACACTTTGCGTTACACTAAGAACAGATTAAAAAAGGGATCTTCGGTAGCTACAGAAAAAGTATAAAATCACATAACTGAAGGTTTTCCTTTAATTTTCCAATGTCCTCTAAGGTTTTGTAAAAGTATCAAAATTTAAAACAAATTGCATTTCCCAACTAGCTCTGTTGAAAATGTCAGCAATGTGGTGCTCACCCTGATCAAAAAGGATAAACATAATTCTTAATGAATTTAATCTCAGTTATCAGCTGAACTACCTCAACAGCAGGAAAAACTTGTATTGAAACACTTTTTGAATATCATTGTATTATAGCAACATTATGGCAACATGGCATATATTGGTGAATGAGTGAGGCCCCTCCTAATTTTGGGTCCGTGACTAACCTTCTTCAGACCTGTTTCAGAAGTTCCTTCCTTTCATCTTAAACCCCCAGACCAAATAATATTGCTTGCTTCTTTTACACTGTTTTCTCTCTGGGATATATTTTATTCATCCCAGGAATATTCCTCACCTTGCAGTTGAGGAACAGAAGTGCTTTACCTCGGTCCTATAGCAACTCAAGAATAGATAAAATAAACTAAGCAGCAGAGTCACAAACTCCTTGTCCCCTCCACTGAGCTCTGCCGCTCCTCACACCGAAGCTCCCCACGTACTGGATCTGGGTGCCTTCACTCCTGCTCTGTTCCCGAAGCATCCTGGCCTTTCCTCAGTTGCCCTTTTATTGTTCCTAGTGTCCCAACTGTCTCTGCTGGAACACTTTTATGACTTTGGATAATGTTGTTATTAACTATTTTATTCATTACCATTGACAAACTTACACCGGTATTTATTCTGTCCTAGATAACTTGCTAATACCACACAGCATTAATTTTTAAATGATTCCAGATTATCCTAAGCATTGCATCTGTAAAAGTTGAAAGTAAAACTGTTACCGATCTTGATAGGAGAAGAATTAAGCCAACTAGCATCTATGCATTTTTTCTAAATCTTACCTTATTTCTTCTCAGCTATACCTCTGTGTTCAACTGAACAGCTAAATAAAAAGTAAAATTCATATGGTCTGCCTACTGAGTTCAGTTGCCTGATCTGACAGACCCGTAACTCTTGCACACAGTTACAAGGATCCAGTACTTTACTTCTTGCTTTAAAACCTGCTGGGAAAACAAAACTCTCAATACAAAACTCTTGTTTACTGTAGAACAGAGCCAGGAAAATAAATAGAACAATGGTTCAAAGCTTATTAGACATGTTTGAGTTTCTGTTGAATGTATTTCAGTATTACTTCAAGAGTACATTTACTAATACCTATAAACATCAATTTAGGGTTTGCTCAACTAACACAACCCCCAAAATTCTTTCACCCAAAATGTATTACTATAGGGAACAGTTTCACTTAATTTAATCACTTGTTGAGTCCTGAGTTTTGTTTTGTTTCTTAAAGACTGAGGAAATTAAAATCTAAGAATTTTAGGAAAATTTAGACCCAAAAAGCCTAAAATAAATGAATCTCATTTACTTTTAAATAACTCAGCTGTCAACATTGCAATATAGAGCCCTTTTATGCAAGAGACTAGCTAAAAGAATAAATAGGAAAATAAGGATATAGTGCTAGTCCTAAATCTGAATATATAAGTATATATTAGAATATATAGGGTTATCTACAATAGATATGGTTACTAATGAAGTGCAAGGTTAAATTACAATAAGAACAACAGAAACATGGCAGGAAGTGTCTGTGGTCTTTTGACAAAACTAATTGCATATTCAGAAATTGTTTAACAGGAATTTCTGTTTTATAAATGTACAAATTAGGAAAATAAAGTGTGAAAAGCCTGTTTAAAAATTTGTTTAAGGATGGCTAGCCATTCTTGAGCTGTTTTTCTGGACCATATAATGCCTGGCTTCTCACAGGCTTAGTTAATATTAACAAGAAATGCAGCTATTTAGATTTGAAGAATAAAGAATGTTAACTCAACCTCTAGATTTCTCCGTATATAAACCTCTAGTTTGCTGTAAAAATCCCAGTGTGATTCATTACATGTGAATTTAAAAGGTAAGTATGGATTGAGCCACATCTACTCTAATTTAAAGAGATGATTGCAACTTTACAGGTATTCTTGCAAAAATTTTCAAGAATCAGTGTGGACCACAGCTTTCCAAGCTTTGACTCAGGACAAAAAGATCTGACAAACACTTTGTGAAGTCAAGTCTTTGGTAGTGAGAAAATATAGAGTAAAAGGGTTAGGAATGTGTATTTTTTGCCAATGATAAAAATAAAGTGGTTGGGGTGAGGCACGCAACAATGAAATGACTTACTGTATTGTTTTCTTTATCTTTAATTTTGAGTGTTGGAATCTCTCTAAATCAACAGGAAAGAACCACTGGACCAGCACGTATTTAAACAACTGGCTGGATCAAGGTCAGCATGCTCAACATTTTCCAAGAGCGAAAGGAATTCAAATATTAAATAACACTTCTATTTTCTTTCTTAAGTTATCACGCTTCAAGAAATTCTTCTGAAAATCTACAGCCACAGTGATGGGAGTACACAAGGTAAGGGAAGATTGACCAAGAATAAAGATATAATAGCCTGACCATTTACCTTTTATTATAGATTAGAGCAGCAGCTGCTGCTCAACTATCCAGTGGTGATTTGCATATTTTTTAGGTAACTACATTGCTTTAAAGGCTCCCATGCTGGCCTCACATCATCCATATTCGGCCCCCGCACTGCTGTGCGTGAGGCCAGCTCCGGCGCAGAAGCAGGCAGTGCTCGTGCAGTACAAAGCCGAGCTCATACGGCAGAGCCACAACGGTGAACCTCTGGCACCGCGCTCCCTTCTCGCCCCAGTGCAAGGAGCTGGGTGAGCGTCACAGCACCCTGAATAAACTGGGCACAACGAGGAGTGCAGTCCAGAAAAACCCAAGTGGCTCTGTGGAAGACAGATCCTGGCTAGCTCATTAATTTTCCCTGTCAGACCTGAAATAACTCTCTCTGGGGGCAACTGGGCTTCTGTGCAGCACTACACATAGCGTACACCTGGAATTCTGGTATCCTGAATAAGGAAAAAGCACACCAATGGCACTGCCCTCCACCCTCTTCTAAAGTTTAGAAAATACTCTTGTTTTTTTAAGTGGAGAGTTTTCCATCATTCAAGGTAAGGGGAAGGACGAAAAGAAAAAGGTGGTCTGAAAACTATACACCTATCTTTTCTTCTGTCACTAACCAGCTGCTTGCTCTTCTCCAGGCTGTATTATCAAATGTGTTTTTGACTTGGACAAACATTCTCCATCTATGCTAGAATGATTAGGCTAATGGAATCATACTATATTTATTATTTACAGAGTACACGAGAATGACTTTGCAAAAGTTCAGGTTGATCAAAGCTCAAAAGATGACTTTATTTTTGGCACTTGCCGTGTTTGCAGAAGAAACAATATCTAAGGAAGTGCAGTTAATGAAAGGAGTCTGTTTAATCGGCATAAAATAAACAGTTAAAAGCAGGCTGCACAAGGAAAAGCAATAAAGGAACAAGTAACTCACTATGCTATTGTTTTCTTTTCAAGTGCTACTCACAACAGAAGCTTTTCAACAACTGTACTTAAATGCCTCAGTTTCAACACTGAATTCCATAAGGAAGGAAAGAAAAAACTTTCAGTCCTTTGTCCTACAGTGCTCACAAGCTGCCCTGGATCTTCTGTAAGCCTTGCGACACACTCCTCCAGGAAAAGGTGAAAGCACAGAATCAATTAAAAAGAAGAAAAAAAAAAAACAAAACAGTTTGTATACCAGATTCAAGTAAAAACAGTAATGGAGCATAAAGACTGTATTTTAACTGGAAAGCTATGTTCACTGAATAAATAAGCTTCTCTTAACTATACATAGACTCAAGAGTACATGTTGAATTCAGAAACGCACTGCCCTGCTGGAAATCTCTATATAATCAGATCCTTTTATCCAAGTGGGACTTACAAAATGAAACTCTGGATTTTCTTCCATTAGTAAATGTTTATGATGCTATTTTGATCTTAAGCTTTTAGTAGACTCAGACACAAATAATTCCTATACTCTCTTTAAAATAATAAAATTAAAAGAAAGAAAATATAGTCTCTCTTTCAGCAGCATTTCATTCTAGAAGAGATTAAAAATACAAGGTCACCAAAACCAGAGAATTTCAAAATGCCAGTTTTGAACAAAATTGTCTTTTGCAAATTGATTTATTAATATAATGTGGCTTCAAACACAACTCTTCTTTGGAAATGAGATGAAGTCATATTTCTACCCCTAGAAGAAAGGAGTGCTATAGAAAAACCACTCTCTTAACCTGCTGACTTCTCTTTGATGTCATCACACAGAAGAGTCACCACTCTGAATGGGAGAAGAAGCTAGAGTATGAAACCGAGTTACCAATGTGGTATATGCGAGTTTGTTCTCTTAGTGCTATAAACTGAATAATAATCTTCTGCACTATAAAAGCAGTAGCATCTCATTTTGTGATCTGGAACAACAGTTTTATTCGAGAAACGGTATCTTTCTGCACCACATTTTTTTTTCAACTGTAGTTGAAGGTTTTATGTGAAGGGAAACTGGTTTAACTGGCAAGATTTCAAATAGGTATGTATAAAAGTATTAAAAGGTTTTCTTTAAAAACTGTCCAGCAAAGGGATTAGAGTAAAAAACAGGGGCAAGCATGAGGAGGGCACTTGTCTTCAAAACAAGTGACTAAAAGGAGCCGTAAAGCATAACAATGAAAAATTGCCTAGACAGAAAAAGAACAAGCTTTTCAGTTCATGGTATCTCACAATACAGGAACAAGAGAACATTCAAAGTGCTTAAAAAGCGGCAAGCTGAGAACAGCTGAAAGAGCAAAACTTATTCACCAGGCAAACAGAGCATGGAATTCACTGCCAGAAGGCACAGCTGAGACACTGCTTTGGGAAGAGTCAAAAAGGATATTTTTTTTTTTCAGTCGTTGGTGATGATGATCATCTCTGTTGCTGATGTTGTCAAGACACTTTTTCTAAGGCCCAGCTTGCCATTGCTTACACTTTTCATTTTTCAGGCCAAAGACTTCCATGCTGCATATCGCTGGAGAATGAAAGCTTTGCAGTTTCATAATTACCTCAGAGAGTGTCAGTGTGACTTCTATGCCCTGGAGTTTGAGATTTCTGGATTTTGTTTTTAGTTTCTTTCCCTAAAAGCCAAAAAGCAAATGTCCTTCAAGTAAGTCGTAAAACAAAATGAAACACTGATAGCTGATGGCTTTCTATGCTCTGAAGAAGAACCAGGAAAATACAGTGAAGGAAGTTTCCATCAGCTCACTTTTTGCAAAAATTAAAAGCTGCATACTGAATGTGTCTTGAAATGTTTATTTCAAAACATCTGTTTTGGAATAAAAGTTAGGAAACAGGAATTAAACTTGACATTTTCCACAAAATGAAAACACAGGTTTTTCTCCCTCCAGGTTTGATGCTACTTTGCCTACAGGTCTATCTCACTCCTTTTCAACATCTGATATCGGCTGCAGCTCTTATCCCGTTTTGCCTTGAAGGCAGATGAAAGGCGGCTTGCTCCCTTCATTCAAGCAGTATGTAGTTTCTTCAGTTAGATACCTCACCCCAGAATAATACCCTGTTTATGAGTAAAGATTTTAGAATAAAGTCTAGAATTAGTCTAAGGCATCTACAGCCACAAACACAGCGACGATGAAACACAAAAGGCATGAGAAATTTGCAGTGTGGTTAAAAGAACTACTGTATCAAAGTGCATGTTTTCTGAGGAAGCTAGGAAGGGCAGGACATCAAGGCTTTTATTGAGAAACTAAATAGAGGAGAAATAAAATTGATTGTAATTGTAGTGCTCTGTAAGACACGAAACAGCTGCAGCAGCCTGAGACCTGGGGTGATGGTAGCAACATGTACAGAAGCACAGCAGTTCGTAGCACAGTTGCTATGATGTGTAACATCTGAGAAGTCACTCTGAATTTTAAATAGAAATTGAAACAAAGCTGTGTCACAGGTTAGCTATATGCAGCATTTTTGTCTGATTCAGAAGAATAGGCACGATACCTGTTGTACCATAACATATAGCACTGTACCAGCATGCTGATGCAGTTCCACCACAGCCTTTTCATTAGGAATGGGGTCTGTAATTACCATCTGGGGCCTTTGCTTTAGAGGTATTTTTATGTGCAGAACTACTATTAAGTTTTTCACTGTTGTGGGAGGTGAAGGGAGAAAGACAGAGGAAAGAAGGAAGAGGGAATTGTTTTGTTTAAAGCAAGGCTTGTAGGAAAACTGTTTGCTTTTGAAGAAAATTCTCATGGGGAAATAAGTCTCAAGTCTAAGGTTTTGCTTTAGGAAATTAAGGATTTCACAATTTTGCACTGAATTTCAGCTTTTTTACGCAGTTAAATTGTATCATAAATTTACTTCTGATCCTGCTGCATAATTTTGCAGAGGAAATATATACATATGCATCTATATAAGAAAGTTCTATCAAGCTGTTTTCATGATCAAGTGACATTTTGGAGAAAAAAGACAAGAAGATATTTTATTTAGCTACAGCTGTCCTTAATGATTTTAAAATCATACTAAATTAAAAATAGAAGGGATATTTCATGATATTCTGATAAGATAGTAGTAAGAGCATACTATTACTGCTACTGTCATGTAATGATACATAAAGAAACAAAACATGACACGTATAGAGCAAAATGGTATTTCAAACTTCTGAAAGATTTTTTCAGTAGCCTTTTTTAAACTCTCTTTTCCATCATTTCAGTTTTATGGAAAATATAAGCATTTTCTTTAAATCTAAAAGGAAATTAAAATACATTAAAAAATGAAAGACAGATGTAGGACTTCTGCCAGCTGTAACGACATTAACCGTTATTATCTTAATGTTTAAGTTTATGCATATGAGCTTGTATAGTAATAGAATATGATTTTTGTAAGCCTCTATTGTATTACTTTAGAAATACTGACATGTAGCAATGCATCTTATCAATTTAGAACTTATAGATAAGATAGTTACTTATTGATAAGTAACACTTACCAATTTAGTAAGTCCCCAGAAGAGAGTTTACATAAAACAAGTCTTTGAGTTCTATCAATAATTTATTCTTTATGTGGATTTTACATTAAGTAGAGTGCAAGAGAGAAAGGGCCAGAACTACTCTTGAATGTGTGTGGTGGAATGACATCCATGCCTCGCCTGCGACAAGTGCTCCTGCCTTGAAAGAGGCTCTCGAGGCTGTCCCTGCTGTCTCAGTCGTGGGCCATGGATACATGGAGCTAGCTGGTGAGCTAGAAAAGGTCTCTTCCACACCAGCAATTGATGTTACCAGCTTAAAAGGGCTCTTGAAACCACCTGAGAAGCACCCCTAGTCCCAAGGTACGCTTGTCTTTGCGCTGCGAATACCGCAATACAAAAATCGTCCAGGCCCCTGATTTTAAGGATTGCCATAGTATGCCTCTAGTTTGTCCATTAACCTGAAACCAACCCTGATGCCAAATACATGTTAAGGTAGAAGTAATGAAACTATTTATTATAATTAAAATATCAAGAATTAGTAGGTCTAAAGAAAGGCATGCAGAAATAAGAAAACTGTCCTTACAGCTACTTGTACTTCAGTTAATCTCCAAGAAGCTTCATTCTTCCTGCAACCAGCTGCCGTGACAGACGGACAAAGACTCACAGCTGGGTCCAGGCCTATACAAAACCTTCATCCCAGAAGTTTCTTCTACTAAAGCATATCTTTGTTAGGATACATGCAACTTTTTATATTCAAACCCTCCCCATGATGCTTCTCAGACTCAGACCTTTCACCCATGAATAGTTCAAGACTCACAACTTAATCAGGCCAGTTTTAACACTTTTCTGACAAGGCCACTAACTGTCTTGGCCTAACTTCAGAAACACAAATGTTCCCTGGAAATGGCAAGATGGAGCCATCTCCTCTACAGAATTTAAACCAAACCTGTAAACAATTATCCTTATTTTACTAAGCTATAAAAATAGTTTGTAAACAATTCTGAGGTAGGTGCAACTTCTTTTTAAATTGAAATCAATATCTCATGATAACATATATTAACATAACACATTATATAGTTATATGAAAAAAATGCATAGGCTTCATTTCCAATTCCTTTTTGGAGTTAAAGGTATTAGTGAATTTAAGGTGAACATTCTCTTATACAAAATTGTCTTTATACTACTGTCATAGTATCCTTTTAGGTAGAATCAAGCCCGTAATATTTTGTTTCTTATCAGTATTGGAATTAACATTTTAGATGGATAAAATCTTTGCTTTACATAGGAAATACTCATATAATGCATTTGGTAGGCTGATGACCCAACAAAATTTTATCATGTGTCAGATTTCACTACATAATTCTTGGTTAGTTTTTTCAATAATAGAAGTTTTTAAAGAAAGAAAGAAGTTGTTAAAGAAGTAAAGGGAACTGAGAGGTTGAAAATCTCAGACTGTAATTTACATTCTAGTAGACTACCATGAATTCATAAAAATAAAAAAAAAGAATCATAACTTCATACCATTTTGTAAAAAGAACAAGCAAGGAAAGGAAGTGCTTAGGGAATTTACTAGAAATGGAAGAGTATCTTTGCCTTGTAGCCATGCTTAATCAAGGTATTAAATTTCCCCTTTCTGAGGCTGTCAGCTTACCTTGCTGATGTTAACCAATTCTCCCATAAGAGACATTTGTATTGGATGAATTTCAGAAAATGAGCTGAAAGATGGATATGAAGAGAGTGTCTTATCACTAAAATAAGAGGAGCAGAATACAACACTAGGTTTGCCTGATGCATGAAGTTGTTTTCTTTCCCTGTTTTGGAAAGCTACCACCATTGCTCTTACACAGACATGGAAGAAAAGATGAGCAGATGAAAGTTAGGAAAGAGTGATTTAGGAAATTTGATGGGACAGTAAAAATATGCATGCTGAATATGGGTAAAAGGTGAAGGATAATGATACAAATAACTGGGAGTAAAGGAATGGATAAAGGAAAAAGGATTCCATAAAGGAAATGGGTTGAGAGACAAACAGGGAAAAGGGACACAGAAAAGGGAAAGAATAAGTAGCAAAGAAAAATGCAAAGAGAGACAGAGAAAGAACTATATACTCATGGGGAAAATTAAAAAGAATTAAAATTAAGAAGAGAATTGAGAAGAAAATTAAAAGGAAAAGGCAAAATTTTCAAGATTGCAAAAGTGGTTTTTGAATATATCTCTAGTATTTGAAAGTGATTAACTTTATAATTAGTTCAATGATTCTAAAAGTGAAAAGCTTTCTAAGTAATTATGTCTCTTCTGAACGTGGGACTTGAGCTACTTTGAAAATTTTATTCAAGGGCAGAAATTGTCTTGAGCAAAGGGAAGGGATTTTGGAGAGAAGTAACAGCTTTAGACAACATGTACAGTTATAGAAAGGTTAATATGGAAGAAGGAACTGAAAAAAATGGATCAAAGAGAAATTAAGATAAAAAAGTCAGTGAGAATACAGTACTTTTCAAGCTTTTACCCAAATGCAGAATGAAAGAAAGGAAACAGGAAATGAATGCAAATCAGGGACTTTCTTGACAGAACAAAGTTGAGCATTAAAGGCAAACCTGTCATTTCAAACCCACGTGTTTGCACTCAGTTTTCGTGCTTCACTCTTCAGACATGACATTGAAACAGAGAATTCACATTCAACTTGTAACTTTCAGCAAAATACATCTCTTAGGTCATCATGTTACATGGGCAAAACCATGTTTTAAATTAACCTAACTCATAAGATAGGATGTAATTGCACTGCTTCAAAATCAGTCCAAGAACAGGAGTGTGGCTCAGTGTCATAACTCCTTCCTATTTTCTCCCTGTTTCCCAGGGCAAGGTATTGCCATTAGCCACTTAAGAATTTATTTCAGTATATTTTACTTTGTAGGGAAATGCAGTTTCAGATGGCCTTAGCCTGAAATGGAGCAGAATACACATGTTGCTTATTCTCCCCAGTTCTCTTCATTGGTTTCCTGAGCACCAGGAAAATTAAGGAAGAAGCATCAGTCAAGGAAAGGCTGCTCCCACTCCTTTCTTAAGGGACACTACAAAAGGGGCCACAGAAAGGTACCTTTGCGGACTCTATGACCCTTTTACTTTCTTAAAGCAGATAGCCTTTAAGGGGATAGGTCAAAAGTAGAGCTGCGTATAAGAAGATACAAGGTAGCCAGAAGGAGTAAAACTCCCTGGTATTTAGCATCTTTTTCTTCTTTTGTTTTTCCCTATTCCTCCTGGGCCGGTCCCACTACAGGCACTTGAGCTCTGGAAAAGGGCAGCAGGAGCACTGGAGAAGCTGGAAAAGGACAGAGTCCGCTCAGCCCTCCCTCCTCTCACCATGGCAGATCTCACTCTAGCTACAACAGATTAAGGGAAGTAGAATGGGTCCTAGTATTATAGATTTTATAAAATCCTCTTTAGGTCTCTATTGTATATGCCCACTCCTAATACTTTCTTTCCCAGTCCCATCATGAAATGCTCATGATGACTTCTGGTCCTTATCTTCTGTGTACAGCCGGCACCAACTGCAGATTAATATGCAAGGCATAAGACTAATTCATTGGCCTTTGGAGATCATATTTAACCCTCAGCTCTTGGGCCTCAGCCTGAAGCTATTTGCTCCAATGACTATATACTCATCTAAATATAGATATCATTTTCCTTTGCTTGTGTTATTATATATTTCTCAGTATTGGAGAGTTAGCAGGAGAAGATCCCATCTCCGAACCTAGGCAACCTAAGACAAAGAAATTTTAGGGAAACAGACACAGAAAAGAAAGAATTTCTA
The DNA here is from genome assembly GCF_036417845.1 of Apteryx mantelli. Lineage (NCBI taxonomy): Eukaryota > Metazoa > Chordata > Aves > Apterygiformes > Apterygidae > Apteryx > Apteryx mantelli. The sequence goes on from NC_089978.1 coordinate 114,580,853, forward strand.
TTGATAGCAGATGTGGAGACAAATCCTGTGTTTTGACTGCCAGCACAGTATTTTTTTTTCTTCTTCTTTTTGGGCTACTGTATCCTTGTCAATCTTACAAGTTTATTTTGCCCCTACCATCATAGTTTTAGTTGGAAATATTTTAATAGCAATCTTGGTCCATGGACTGTCTGTGGATGACTGACTGTGAGGCTTTACAATCAAAGATAAGACTGAAAGAGCCTTATGGCTCTTTTGGGGAAAGAAGAAATCAAAATAGTTCTTTGTTCCTATAATAAGAATGCAAAGATACGTTAAAGAAATTCTTTAGGTTTATGATGCTAATTTCAACTTTCATTCAAGATGATGTATTTTAAGCAGCAGATTTCTATTTAATTTTTTGACATCCTTGCAAAAAAATAAAATTTACTTTCTTACTCACAGAATTTAATAATGAAGGAGAAGCTGTAAAAAAGAGGTGGTAAGAGGTAAGTCTTAAAGCATTTGCAGAGTGCCCATCTATTATTGTGAAATGATGAACCAAACAGATCCTGGTATGAATCCCAGCAAAGACATTTTATACCAGTAAAAGCTTCAAACCATTTCTTTCAAATTATAACTCTGTCTTCAAAAGAGTACAGTCTATATTGCAGAAGGGCGTTTTGTCCACTTACCGTAAAGTAAAGGATCCTAAATTTACTTTGGTCTAGAACCACCATCAGTGATGGGAGCGCTGGTGACAATTTGTGGGGAAATGGACCAGGACCAAAGAATAAAAAAAGATAGGCACACGCAGTCTCAAGAGGAGACAAATAGGAGAAACTATGATCTGTGGAGACAACAGCAACTTGCAGCTTCCCAGCTCTGCATAAAGCTTCCCTGTCTCCTGAACGTGATACAGGACCTAAAGAGTGCACACCATCACACGCACGGCACGCAGAGGCAATCCACATATGTGCACCGTGGTCAGAGAACGCATCAGTAGGGCAGCTGCCAGCATGTTCGCCAGGACCAGGAACAGATATAACAGTGTAGGCAAGCCTTTTATGTACAATAAGACTTCATTATTATTATTATTATTTTAATCTAGATTGCATGATTTTGATAATCATTTCTACCTGCCTAACCACTGTTTGAAACATAACATCACTTATCAAAACATATCTAGAATTAACTAGAGTCCTGCATCTGCAGTTACATTTTCATCACATCTGAAACTGAAAGCAAAATCTTGATGACAGAATTTACAGCGAGTGAAATCTGAGTTTGACCTTGGGAGGATGAAAATTCCTTAACTTAATATTCATTGACCCACCATCTTAGTTTTGATCAATATTAATTTCCAATGCTAGTAAATCTTTATACTACGCCAAGGGCAGGAGAATCAATAATTGCTTATTATGGCGATAAATGAAAATATAATCCTGCATTTTATTTATATATACACACATATACTTTTTTTATATATATATATTTATATTTTACACAAAGCAATTATCAGTCAAAATGAAAGTTTATAAAGCCATCTGTCTCAGGCTCCACCAGTTAAAAATAACTAAAAACTTTCTAGGCAGCCACAGCTGATTTGAAGACCACAGAAAATCTGCATTTTTTTCTCAATGAACCACTATGCCCCACCTCATTTAATACACGTTATGTTGCAAGGAGATTACTCCATATGGAGATCCTCCATTATTTTAGACAATCGACAGACAATCTCAAGTGGTTTCTCTCATTCAGACCACACAACTGAACACCACTCTCTTTTTTTGGTCTAAACGTTTTTTTTCCAAGATTTAATTCCCTTACATTCAGGCATCAACAGAGAGTTCCCAACTATACTGAAAGCAGTGTCAAAATTCCCATTGATCACAATACATATTTCAGGGTCTCTCCCCAGGGAAATGAAGAGCGTCAGTAATCTTGGGAAAACAGCCAAAAGGCTAAAATAGCCCATATTTAATAACCATATTTAATTTCAGTGTCCTGGTTTTGTCTCTAAAAACTCTGCCTACTCTACCAGCATTAGTGAACAGAACAAGCTTTAATGGGATGGCAGTGTCACTATGAAAGGTTATGCAGATGAGAAGGCAATATATAAGAAGTTGGCATATTAATGGTTTAGTTCCTCTAATTCCAGGTCAAAAAGGAATTTTTAAGCCCATATGTAGGCTATACACAAAATGTACTGCACAATTAATTTTATCTATGACTTTTTGAGTTAGATTCCATATAAATTAGTGACTTTTGACTTTGCTGATTAAGCATTCTACAGGGATACCACACATTCACAGGGGCAAACAATCAATCAGGGCAATATTCAAATCTCTTCATCAATGACTGCAGCAATCCATCTTTATCACACAGTCAGCAATCCCTGCTTTTAGCTACCAGCCACACACAAAAGCTGCTTTAGCCAACCTCCATTTTTGCCTCTTTGTCACAAGATAGAGTGCCATTTATAAAGACAGTTAAAAAAGGCAATTGTATGTTACTAAGTTTTCTAATACCTGTCTTTTGATACAGCCTTTGTTTTTGGCTAAAAAAATGAAACTGTCAGCCGATTTTACTGAAATCTAATTTATACCTACTTTAATTATGCAGCCAACGAGCCTCAAGGGATTATGTGGGAAGCCAATGGTACATTCTTTATCGTCATAAATATTGTATTACTTCAAATGTACTTTGGAAATTCTGTTCTCAGCATTTCTTAATGATATTCAGAATTCCAGAAGAGAATAGACCCTTATCACATCAAATGTTAGAACAAGTTCTACTGCTTGTGTATTATTTTTCAATTAGTGCAATATCAATCTTCCTTCATACTTCGGTAATCCAGTAAAAGATAATATTATTATGGTAGTCAAAGGGCTACTGAAGTTTCTATTAAAACGCTTTTGATCAAAAATTCATAACACTGTTGCAAAACCTTTACCACAATAAGAAAAAGACTTTATACAATATGTTAGCCCATTAAAAACAAGGTATACTTTCAGATATGTATATCAATCTGTTTTTTATTTAATACAGTAAAATGCTACTAGGTTTGTACATGTATTAAAATAAACTCACAAGCTGTAGAGGAATATTTTATTTCATGCCTGCAAAATAAGTATACAACTTAATTCCCCTCTTGATTTTTTTTTTATTTTTTGAAGCAAAATTAGAAAAAAGGCAATTAAAACAGACCTAAATACTGAAATAAAATATACTGCAAGGAAGTTATGCACAATAATTATTTCCATCTATTTAAAAATCTGTCTTTATGGACACCTATTCGTAATTGCCTTTAGGTTACTTGTTAAGGCGCCTTCATTTTGAAGGATGTCACTGTGCTTACTCCTAAAACTGGTGTGCTTCATAACTACTTAAATGCTTCCTTCACTGTTAATTGCTGAGTACTGACATTAAAAATAAACCTCAGTGCAAACACCTGATGTGTCTTCCATTCCTTTCTGGCCCTCACTCCATGCAGGCGCAAACAGCACGTGCACGTGCACATTTTGACTTCATGTCAGCTCTCATGTCACAACAAGCCAATGCCTAAGTTTCCCCCTCCTGGTTTTCAGTAGGAACAAGTGCTCCAAAAGGCAAGGGATGTACAAATCACCCAAAGCCATGCAGAAATCACCTTTAAACTGTATTTTCTAGTTAAACACACAGCTGCTCACTAATGATGATATACAATATACAACCTAAGCTGAAAATGTAATGAGATGTAATGTAATGAAAAGGACATTGTGGGTGCGTTGCATAAAATATTATCTACGTGCATGTGGCAATGGCTTACACAGAGAACATGTAAAGAAGGGTAGTGGCTGAAGGGTCACGAACTGCCGCTGGGATTGCTTTGACTCGAGTGCTTAAATACCTATCTTTCCACAGCTACAGAGCTGCTGATTTTCCTTGCAGAAAACAACAGTACAACGCCCGACGGAGAGCTGTAGCTTCCTTTCTAATTCCTCAGAGCTCAAGAAGGGCAAGTGGGACGGGACCCTGCCTTCACGGCTGCCCTCCCACCCCGACAGTAAATGCATCTTCCTCAGGGCTGCATGCATTTATGATAAGCAGAGCTAATGGGAATAACCATACCCCAAAAGCCAGGTGGAAAAATAGTGCTTAAAGCTTCTTAAAACGGGTGGTACCGTTTCTGAAATGCAGAGCAGACCAACGTACAAAGAAGAACTTTTCTTATGGGTTAGATAAAAGGAGGTGCCGAGCTCATGCAAAGCCAGTGCTCAATGGAACAGCCTGCTTCCTCAGCCCAGTACAAGCCTGTACTCCCAAATTGGGCGCTGCATCAGAGTGACCATTTCCAGAGATATTAATGAACGAAGCACGCACTGTTGCTGAAATTAACTGAAGGTAAAGTTCCAAATGAAGTTCCCAGATACTATTTTATTTATAAATTCTTATTCCCACTCTATTTGTATCATCACTGTTGAAGTTTTAATGAGAACTTCAGATGAAACATAGTTAAGCGTCACAGCTACTATTACTCAGATGTAATTTAAAGTGTATGTTTTAGGTCTAGACATGCAATAGGAGATAGCAAACAAGTCAGAAGAAAAGGAGAGCATAATGCTAAATGCAAATAGTTTATACAAACATAGCAGCAGACTTTTTTTTTCAAATTAAAGAATTTCTTTTCATTAGTTTCAGACAGGTTTTAATAGGACATTTCTTGAGAAATGTTTACAATGAGGTAATTAAACTTTCTTTTTTTTTTTTGCCCTCTCCTTCAAAGACAGGCATTATTAATCCAAGTTTAGAAGTCGATCACAGTGGACTTCTTAAAAGAAGCTTTTATTTCTGTAGAAAAACAGAAAAGACTTTCTGCACATATACTTCCCTTGTACTGTTGGATACTGGATATTTCTTTACAGATTTTTATCAATCATAGTAGAACCACACTCAATATTCACCTCTGCAAAGAGGTGCAAAGTCTTTTCTCGTTTTAGGCAAGAAAAAAAGCTCTTAAGAAATTTCAAATAACTTACATGGTGACTGATCAACAGACAAAAGTGTTATTGTCAGCCTAAGCTTATTAGTAGTTTACACCCAAGATGGTTTCAATTTTTGGAAGGTTGTTCTACCACGTCCCTTTTTGAGTGGGAATTCCATATATATTTTATTTTGCTCCTCTCAGGAAAGCCCAGACCGGTTCATCTGAGGACACTGTTTCACAAAAACCATCCACGCGATACTGTCATCCCATATGTTCACTATCTAGAGCATTTTGTTTTATAATGTATTATTTGTTCTTTGTTATATGTGCTCTTCTAAATCAGAATGGCATTCGTGAGATGGCGAGTCTGGCAGGGAAAGCTGCAACTAAAGAAGCCTCTGAGGGATTATGTGGTGGGTCAACTGAGACTGAAAGCTCTAGAAATGGCAGAGGAAAAAGAAACCCCAGCTATACAGCTGAGAGTGACAGAACAAGAAATATTTATGAGTTAATCTGGGAAATATTATTACCTTTAGAAGTTTTCATCATGCCTTTGTGTTTTACTGATACTGGCCTGTTACTTAATGTGTTACTTAAAACATGCATTTATCTGTGAGAAGGGAGAGGGGAGCTTTCCAGTTAAGATAACTCCCTTAACACAAGCTCCTTCTTCCCTCCCACCAGAAATGTCAAACCAAGCCCCAGATCCACAATCTATGTACTGAAACGATGTGTTCACATAGCACCGATACTCTGAGTACCTAATAAAAATAAGTGTGTACTCCAAGCAAACTTATTCAAAGTCAAAATTCAACCAAGAGGTGGTAATGGGCTGACCAAAGTAATTCTTCTCTTTTCTATTTCAGTGCCTCATGGTCACATCACCCCGAGCTAATGGAAAAGGCATTATCCCTTTGGATCCTGACATCCCCCTAGGAATCTGGAGTGGTTTCAGTGCTAGCAGGGTGCAAACTCTGTCAGCTGAAGAAACCTGAGATGTCCCAGATACTGCTTTATCCTTCCCAAGTCCTTCCCAGGTCTTGTCACATAGCGCACACACATTCAAACCAAGCCTTTGGTGGAGGGGGAAACTTAGGCATTGGCTTGTTTTGACTTCATGTCAGCTCTCATGTCACAATATTTCTTCTGGCTCATACCTGACACTAGTCTCTGTGGAAAATGTGGCTAATAATGTTTCTGTCATCCTTCTCGGTCTCATCAGCATATGCAAGTCAGAAGCCTCAGCTGTGATCAGAGATAACAGTAACATAATCCGAAGCTAACCTAACGTTAGTTTTCCTGAAAGGAAAACAAAGCTTAAATTCAATGACATAATAAGAAGGAATTTCTGCAGACCCATTCCACGTTCTATTAGAACATATTAATAAAATACCATAGTTTTACATAGTGCTTTGCAAACATATGTCTTTAAGAGTTGTACGACCATGGTCTGAGCTACTTATCTGTCACAGAATTGCTGATTCCACATACTAAAGCTATTTATAGGTTTTCATCATCTTTCTTGATTTGTGCTGACGTTGTACATTTCATATTACATACCTCTTTCTTTGTTATATATTGATTTTTATTCCTATTAACTATACAATTGTTTTCATCTTTTTTATTTTCCTTTTTAATGTATTTCTCTCACATGAATTCATCTGTCACAGCTGGAGGTGCAGTCTAATTAAACAAATTATACTCACCTGCTAATATATGAAAACAACAGCAAGCTCATTCAGGTTATATGAAACAAGAACATAAGTGAAACAAATCGTAAGTGCCTTTGTACAAAGTATACTTTCAAACTGTATTCCTTTTTACTGCTTAAATAGTCCATTGAGAAGACTAAAAACACAGCCAAACAAGTCACATACAAATACCAGTATTTTTAAAATTGTAGCTCAGTAGAAACTGGATCCCCAGGGAAAGCCAGTTTATTCAGCTAGAAGAGTAATATTTATCAAGGTTTTCCTCAATGACCTATCCTGTCATCTAATAGAAAAGACACTCTTATGGTCTGGGCAGCAAGTCTTTGCAAAATATGCAATGTGTACAAATGCAGCTCTTGACTATCCCAAGATCTGGGGAACCCGGCTTACCTTCCATGTCCTTCTACGCCACCCCAGCTGACCGAGCACATCATAGCCACAGTGAAACACCAAATCCCAGAGAATGCACAGCTCAAGTTCTCTTCTGTGTAGGCAGCAAGACTCAAGCCTCTGCCATTAATGCTACTGCTACATTGCAGTGACATAAGATAAGGCAACATTTTTGAAAAGGCATAAATCACTTTGGCATTTAAATCACATCTAGAAATGTTTAGTCTATTTGGGCATTAGATGTCACTGAAAATTACTGGATGCTGAGTTCTTAAACTTCTTAAAAAATTAATGCTAAAGGACTGTCTTTATGAAGCAGAAATTCAGAGATTTGGGATGAGAATTTACAAAGAACATACTATTTTTACACTAATTACACTAATTCTATCTTGCAAGCATTCTCAGAATGCAGTAAGGTAATGAAGGTAGTTCTTCTCAATTGCAATGTGAACACTTACAGCTTTGAACTTTGGACCCTCAGCATAGACAGTCTTTTAAAAATTGGGCTGGGGAACCTAGAAACTCTCATGAATGAGAGAGCAGAACTCTCCTTGACCTGAACAAAATACTCTGTTTTGTCACCTAGCAGATGACAAAACATGGTACAAGGGAAATAGATCATAAATTACCTTCGGTGTCTCAAGTCTGATCTGATTTTGCATGAACACAGAATATGGTCCTTGCACATTGGTGATTGTCTTCTCCCTCTCCTCCATCACATGCAGCACCTGAATCTCCTAGGGGAGGAGAGAGTCCTAGTGACCAGGAGAGCAGGTCTTCCCTCTTCCTATCTTCTGACACATGCACCCAGGTATTGTCACCTCTCTTAAGAAGCCAGACTTGGGCCCCATTTTTCTAGATTCGAAGACAAATCTTGTGTCTGGAAACAGAAGTGTGAACGCTGACCTTCGGCACTGCCCTTTCGGCATGCTACGCTCCAGTCTTTCAGCCTCCATCAAGACTCAATTAGTCAAGACTCAGCCAGGCACTATAATAACTGTACCCCAGGACTGTTTTGAATCTAGGCTTCCTGGTATGACTCTCCTAATTTTACTCTAAGTTATCCAGTACTTCTATTATAATACTAAAATCTCACACTATATAATCTTTTGAAAATGCTAAATTGCTGTGACTGACCAATAACCCCTACAATGGAAGATGGCTCAGAGGAGATGGGCAAGGGTGAGGTGCCCATGAAACTCAGGAATGGTGTAGGATGTGACTCATTGATCACAGCTGTTACACAGAGAACTGGCTTTCCCTCAACACAAAGGGGGTCAGAGGGTGACCTTTGTTTTAGATAAGTATCCATAGAGCAGGTGTAAATGTTTCTTCCTGAGTTGATCCAAAGAATGTGAATGTCTCCCTGAGATTAGCCAGACCAGCATGAGGGAAGTGTATATGTGGCTCAGCCCAACCAGAGTATAAAACCTGAACAACTAATAAAGGAATTTTGAAGAGAGCAACAGGCTTGAGCTGGTTTCAACCCATGTATTCCTCCCCGGCGACTGGGGATGCCCAGGGTCGGGACAGTGAGCATATTACAGACACCGGTAATGGAAATCACATTGGTATTATGATTGAACTGTATAAGTGTACACTTGAATTGTGATTTCAGTATATTACTGTATCACTCCGCTAAATCAAAAATCACGTGTAACATCAAATATCTTCAAAGTAAACTTTTATATTAAACATTGCACTCTCCGTGTGCGTGGAATATCTAAAAGAACCTGGTCAGAGAGTACTGGACTCTGACAACTGCCTGAGTGAAGTTTTGTATTTCATCACGTATTTCTATAGTTTAAGATATTGCAAAATCATCTAGACTAACTCAGTTTGGTTAATTATCTTGCAGAAAATTAATCTTGGGCATGTCATAGTCCACAAGAGAAGGTTTTTTGAATAGAAGTAAAATCCCTCTTAGAAATCTGGCTTGGAGAGTAAGTTTTATCAAATGATTTCTACTGTCTAAGAACATTTCTATTACAAATGCAATCTTGACAAGAGGATACGCTAAAAGTTCTCTTAACATCAGTAGCTTTGAGGACACTACATGAAGCGATTGAAAAGTTGGAGAAGGAAAAAGTCTACTATCAGCCAGCCTACTAGCCAAAGACTGAAACAAAGTTATGACTCCTTTCTGCTTGTAAGGCTAGTGGATGGGTACTATACAAAATAGTTATTTGATACCAAGAAATAAAAATTTAAAAATGGCTATTTTCAGGTTTGGTGTCAGGAAAAAGACATTTCCAGAACTGTAAAGGAAGGGGACATTTTGCATCGTTATGGTTTGCTTGTGTGTTTTTCTCTCTTTCTTCCCCCAGTAGGTACTCGGCTCATTCAGAAACCTTGCTTACTCCCTTTGAAGGAAAAAAAGAGTGAGGCTGGAGCCTGACTAAAGCACTGATTTCCTGTTGCAGCTCTTTGAAATTTTATCTGTATGCATGTATATGTACGTATCTATCTATCAAGTGTCTGTGAATACATATGTATGTGTACAAACATGTATTTCTATACACAAATATATATTCATATACAAATAGGTACATGTACACTTATATCTAAAAAGTATACATACATATATATGCAGACAATTTTATATATACCTATATAAAAATATATACACATGTACACATAACTATGTATATATACATATATAAGCAGACACACATATATAGATATATAAAATAAACTGTATTTTCTTTTACAGCGCAAAACACTATGATATTTGATGGAGATATTCTATGGATATCTCATGTCTGATCAAACCACATTTAGAAAGTTTAAGGTTAAGGCTATTTTCGCTGGAAGACTATCAGCTTTCTTACTACCTGGGATCAGGAGCTCAAATCTTACCACTTTTGATTTTGCCTTGGGAGTTTGGATACTATCACATAAATACTTGGATGTAGTCATGCAATACAGCCCCTATTTCATCTACTAATTACATTCCAGATGTACATTCCACACTGATACTTACCACTAATTGAAGATATTTAAAATAATTACTTTAATGAATGCACCATTAAGAATTTCATCTAATAATTCTAGATTGCTTCCAACAAAACCTCCAGAGATACAACCAATGATTGAATCTACATCAAAAACACTGTTTAATCTTTAATGTTGGGTATTTGAGAAGTATCCTAAACCTACTGTAACAAAAAAATAAATGAGTCAAATCCAATACTGATCTACCTCCAAGTACATCAATAAGATATTTACAGGAAAGAATTTGGTTCTATTTCTCTTAAGAGCTTGATTGTTAAACACATAATGACATGGGAGCTGTCTTTCATTCAGCAGAGGAAAAAGAAAAACAGCAAAAAAAACAGACCCCCCAAATGAGCTACTATAGTCGAGGACACTGGTTTACTGTCGCTAGATTTTATTCTCCTTTTCATTTTCAGTAATTGCAGTAAAATAGCTGCTCTTCAGGGGCATATTAGGAAAAGAATAGTAATTAAGCTTAGGGATGTATAATCTGTATAAAAATGAATTAGAACTGACTCAGTCTAAAACTAATGTATTATAGATTCAAATGAAAACCTAGCTGAACCCTGTGAATAGCTTATTCAAAACCACTTCCAGATTTCTAGATGTCAGCTCTGTCATTTTAGGCATGCTTATTATCCTCTTCAAAATCTGTAACCCTTCAATGTGAAAACTGACTTCACTGAGGAGTCAACAGTTTCTCTTCCCTAAGGAGCCACACCTGGAAATCCAAATGATAATCCTAAAGCCAGACAAAGTCCGTGAATAAGCCTGCACAGCTTATAAACGCAATCACTTAAATTGTGCATTTTTAGCAGAACATGAATAGCCCATACTCTATTAAAGCCACTCTCACCAGAAAAGAAATAAACACCATGTGCTTTTAAAAATCTAGTTTTCCAGCATAGCTTTATCTTACTTGAATTGATGCAGTTTACTAAAAATAGCTATATAAGTTGTTTAATAATTCATATACTTTGTTTCCAGCATGTAAGCAAACAGAAAAACAAGGACAAACAAGCTATAAACAAACGCTTTTTAGATGGTGTGCTTGATATAAAGTACAGCATTAAAATCTGGATTGAGATATATCTTATGGGACTCTCTCACAGTCTAAATATAGTAGACTGAAAGAAATTTGTGGACTACTGGAACATACATTATTCACTAGATCTTCATGAAATGCCACAGATATCAGTGAGAGGCTTCAAACCCAGTCCAGTTCCATCATCCATGTGACACTGATCTTCTCACACCCACTTGCCCCAGTGTTAGGCCTTCCCTTACTGAAGCAATTAGAAATACACAGCTTATTGTGTCAAGTCTAAATTTACTTTACTTTGCTGTTAAAATTAGTCAACATTTGCACAGAGGAAAATAAAAGGGCTCTAACCAGACCTCTTAGATTTCTTCACTATAGATTACAAAAACAGAAATTAAACAGAGAGCAAAATACAGCATGGCCCTCCCTGTCCACTAAATCATCTGTGGCAACCTGTACCACTGGATGTATTTTGGAGCGTTCCCAAAGTTAAGTTGTTGAAACTAACTTTAAAGCACAATGCGAATCAGTCTACCATACTCTACCCTTGACTTAATCCTCAAGGGTACGGACAAAGATTTGCCAGACAAGCAGATGGAGAATCAGTGCAGTGTCATGGAGAAAAAGGAAAACATGCAATTCCTTTCCTTTAATTTTGCAAAGCACCACGTGTTGTATAGAAAAACATGGGAAACGTGGCAGATGAGATGCTCTCCTATCCCAAAATAACCTGTCGTGTGCTAGTAATATTATGGTATTTCTTATTTTTCATTGAAAATTGTATTTTAATGATTACCATATGTAGTACTTTTGAGTGTTGTTCAATATTTTAAGCTTCTGTCTTCCAATGGCATACAAAAAGCCTATATATAATAAAAATAATTTTTAAACAGTAAACAAAAGAGGTAAGAATAGCTTCTAGAATACAGCTCCAAGACTTAGAAAGTTCATGGAAGTTGTGTATAAAATTTATGCAAGCAAGGAGGGTTCATAAAGCTTTACTATCAGACTACAAATACCAGCTTTAATTACTTAGGAACATTTGTGATAAAATTGTACAAAAGCAAATAGATTAAAAATACGATGCAATAACATTTTGCTCTATAGATGCACACAGCCGATGCCCAGCGGAGCAGTTCCCTGTCATACTGTTAATACTGATGGATAACACGCTGGCTCTGCTTCAGCCTGACACCCACAGGGGCATGCATTACTGCATGTCCCGGAAAATACACAGTTGCTTTTGAGTATGCATGACCTAGAAAAACTACCTTCTGTAGCATGCCAGATACAGAAAAAGGTTTAAAAATCTAACAAAACAAGGAGTTCTGCTGTTGCAGAAAACGGTAGTTAGCAAAGTAGTATTCATCTGACTTATAAAACACTTGAGAGTGCAGTTCAAATGCTGGAGAGCATCACAAAATGATTCATATCTACATCACTTATTTTGTAGTGCAATATAAGAAGAGAAACATGCCCTAGCTCCTTATATTGCATGTTAATATTAAATCATTATATAAGGCAGCTGTTTTGTGTTCTGTGTGGTTTTCAGTTTCTTGCTGACAGGTGTCCAAATCACAGAAACCATCACCACATGCAGAGGCAGCTGGCAACACTGTCATCTCAGAGATACCAGAAATGGAAAAACACTTCCCCCCCCTCCTCAGAATCAAGATAAGCTCTTCAGGAAAACGCAAAGAAATTTTAAACAAAGGCTGCACCTTTTCTGTGAGTAAGGGAAAGAGATTATTTATTAGGATGATTAATACAATCATTAAATACCTTTGTGTTTGGTTTGAAAGTCAGACATTTTAAAACTTTGTATTTTGAAGCATTTCAGAGAAAAGGCCTTTCTAAAATTATGAACAGGATGCTGTTTTTTTATGGGAAAACCGATTAATTGCTGGAGATGTTCAAATGCTCAAAAGACTGAAATCTCATTTCCAGAGTCTCAGTGAGCTTTCCATACTGCTGTCCTGCTCAGGTCAGGTGCTCTTAGCATTGTAAGAACTCAGTACAGGGCGCAATGAGAGTATATCACTCCTCCGTATCTGAGCTCAAACTGCGGCATCCTTTTGGAACGCTGCAGCTGTATCTCTAGTAGTAAGCCAGAAGAGTTAAAAGAAGAGAGATGTTTGGCAACATGTGGCAAACCTGACAACATGTATTGTCAGGTTTTTACTTTCTTTACAGCAGGAACACAAATCTACAATATATTTTCAACTGTCCGTTAGAGTCACAGTCCACCTAACAATACAACATACTAATTTCTTGCTACTGTCGTTATAAAGGTAACCAAACTCAGTTGCAGAAACCGACTGAAAGACCTCCCTCAAAAACATACAGGGTTTTTCTGACCCCTCCTCTATATCCTATGTTGTGGTGAACCCCTGTATTTTTGATGCCTTTTACAGTTTAAAAGGAATTGGAGAACACAGATCATTCTAGAGTAATAGTTGTTGATCTACAGATATAAAGGTAGGCAACAGAGGAAAAAATGGTAACCTTGTTTGGCTCAGTTGCCAATTTCTTGTTTCATTCTCCATTTTACTGATTTTATTGAATAGATTGAAGCGGCGGACTCTTTTCAAGACCCTTTCAAAAAGATTTCCTTTCACTCATCCAGCCATTGAAGGGGCAGAAGAGTATACACTGTAGTTGCTTAATAAATGAAAATGCATATAAGTGTGTATTGAATAATATTCCTTCCCCACATGGTATTTATTTACACGTGCATGTTTTTGTACTACTTTTCTTTTGCTGAAAGATTCCCAAGTTGTGGGACACCATCTTACAGTGTTTGTTATACTGTACAAAGCTGAGCAAAGAGCAGCCTCGACCCTCTGCATGTACCTAGTAACTATGTAGCGGAAAGCGATTGTCAGTATATAGAGGGGTAATAGAAATTACATTGAGAAAAAAAATAAAAAACAAGAAAACAACAGTCTACACTTCTGCTGATGGAAGCTTGCTGCACACAGCCGTCTTCACAACAGAGTGCCAAAACGCCACTGCGGAGATTGAGGGACGGCAGTGACAGACCTCGGCGCCCCTCATACAAACCTGGGTAATCTGAAGACCAGCGGCTGAAGCGCGAACGTCAGAACACTTCCTTGAGCAGCCTTTCCCAAAGACCGAGTCTGCCTGACAAACTGAGATCTAAGTTTTTCCACAGTTTCTGATCAGAATAAGTAAGCTGAAGCCAAAATGGGTTCATCCCACATTGACACTCAGTTCTTCCTGTTAACTTCCAGGCTTTAAAGGGTTTCACTAACTATTAACCATCTTGGTTACAGTCTCATTCCATTAAGAAATTCTAAACCTGATATTGCAGAAAGGCTTAGATATTTCATCCTCACACCTGCTAACCCTGGAGGGAAATATCTTTAAAACAATCTTCTGGGAATGCTTAAAAAAAAAAAAAAATCCTTAGAGCACATTCCCCAGAAATTTTAGAAATCTTCAAGAAGCACTGTGCCTTTGAAAAGAAAAGGAAGTAAAAACCCCCAGGAACAAACCAAGTTAATTCAAAGCATATTTTAAAACATTGGATGGGCTTACTGTAGTAACTTTTGCCATCAAATCAAGTTACAGCTGAGCAATGCATTAAAATGTATTCTATAAAAAGAAATCACAATGGAAAAAATGGTTGCTTTTTGCTTTTAAATGGTTGAAAGAAAAAAAAGTTTTTTTAACAATCTAATCTCACTAATAAATATGTAGATATGCATTGATAGATTCTGATTATCTGTATTACATTGTGAATACGGTTCTCCCGTTTAATATTACTTTTTAAAACATACAATTTCTACAACTCATGCTTGACAAAATATTTTACCTTTCCCAAGCAACCTAATATTACATTTAGAAATTACATGTATTTATTATTCTCGGGAGCTTTTTTTTTTCTTTTCTCCTTTTCTTATTAAAACATACCTACATTTATATTCAGCAATAGGGAACTTCCTAAACATTCCAGGAGCCCCCCAACAGTAGAGAAATGACTCTGAACTGTGCACTGTTTACAGGCCTTTGCTAATAAGGTAAGTGAGAGAAGCTTAAAGGAAAGAAAAGGAAGATCTTCCTTTTCTCTTGAGAGCTGCTGGGGCATGAGGACAACACATGCATGAAGCTTCTTAGAGGCATTACCTTGTTTTCTTCCATCCAACTTGAGCTGCAGCTACATCATAAGTTATTCTGCAATATACTACTAAGCACGGAAAACAACATTTGCGTATGTGAATGAAGGTTATTCTGGCTGAAGAAACCACAGACACGCAGTGCTTTGTGGGTCTGTACTTTATGAAGAGCTTAACTAGCGACCTGCATAGGATAAAACGAAACAAGCTCAGATGAGAATCGTGTCTTGACAGCATAAGTCTTGTGCTGATAAACAATCCAAAATGTGGATTTTGGATACATATGAAGTCAGAGAAACCAGATGCAGATCCACTAATCTGGCAATAAATCTCCCCTGCCCCCAGCATTGTGTTTTTCTTTATTGAACCAGCTCCTTTAGAAGTTCACAGCTGTCCCCTGAGCCTGACCTTCAACCTTCTGCCTTACTTGGTGTTGCAGCATTAACATTATATCTTTTAGTGCATGTGAGCCCTTTATTGCCTTTTTAAAAGTTACTGTTTTCTCTTTCAAACAAGAACATATCCTTTGAGTGTATCAGTAAACCTGACGCGAGATACTTTTATAACTATTCAACAAATTATTGCCCCACCAACATGTACATCACCAGAAGGGATACTCATTTAAGATATCGGGTACTTTTCTATCCTGCTGCTCAGGATAAATTAGGGAGAACAGCCTTTCTCGTTATTTCAGGAAGCCTATTTCTATGGCCATCCAGAGCAAGACACACGGAAACAATTCAGGATAAAATAAAAATAAACCTTCCAACCCCACAAAAAGAAACAGGTCATTTTCCTAATTTGAGGTGAATATTTTTTCATTTTTTATTTTAATTCATGACAGGATACCCAGAGCCAGACTTCTGGCTTTTCTTCAAAAGGGCAGCAAATACAATAGCATATTTTCTGTTCTCCTTGATCAACCTTCACTTTGGCACAGATATGGAATCTGGGACAGATCAAACAATGAATCTCACAATTAGTAGTCCCAAATAGTCTGGGCACATTTCAAGATCCACCTGGCCCGATCCTGGACCTCATCATGTTTCAGTTAAGATATTTTCTTTGATATTGTGAATCTGTTTTGCTGACAAGGCTGGAGAGGCTCACAGCACTATATCATGATGAGAGACTCCCTTTTTTGCTTTGCTTTTTTTTTTTCGTATGCTTTAGCATACGTTTATCTATGGTTCTGTTTATTTTCATTAAAATGATTGGTAACCTAGTCTAATTATGAACTATGAATATCCATTGCCTTTCAAAGCATGACACTTAGTCTAATTTTGTTTACAATATCATAATGATCTCAGTGTGTCCCAAGGTATGATCTAAAGCATACTTTTTCCCCCCCGTACAAAAATGACTACTTAAGTTTCCATTTTCAATGAATCCATAATTCAATTCTGTTTTACCAAATATTTTATACTAGTGCTCTGTGACCAGGAAAAAGGAGAGATTTAAGCAATAGTATAAGGAAATTAATCTTTAGACTCAATCTGCCATTTTAAAATATCCCAATATATCTCTATTAGGCCAAAGTCAAAAGTCAACAGAAGCGCAGTCTGCATAACCTCCTTATTCCTACATTAATCAATCTCATCCTGTTTCATTTCGCTTTTGGAACAGGAAATAAAAGAAATAAGACAGAAAAAGAAAGATGATTACACAAACATATATTTCAATAGGATAGATCCACTGCAGGCAGACTGTTGAAAAATATTCAGCAAAATAAGGTAAGATAATGCTTTCTTTCTGTAAAAGAAAGATCAGTCATATTAATGAAATAGCCAAATGGAACCTGCAGGCCTAATGTAGTAAATCTCCAGTAAATTCCAATTAGTACTGAAGTAATAAGTCTGGAAATGATTTTCTCCCTATAAGTAATGTGCGTGCTTAAAGAAAAAAAATGCTAATAACTTGAATGCCTTCAAGGACCAGGCCATTAGATAGCTAAATTCATCATTTATACATACTACATAATTAATTGACACACAATTTTCAAGATACATGTCTTTTTTTTTTTTTAAATAAATATATCTGTAAATCAGAACCATATTGCTGTCCCTCAATAGAGTGGTGTCATTTCATGTCTACTATCAAGTTGGCGCTTTCTTCCACTGACACAGAGCCATAAAATATCGTGTATCTGAGAACAGAAATATTACTATTGTAAATGGAAGATGAACAAAACAGATACATTGTACCAATACTTTGTGAAACAGCATATGAATAAACCAAAGTGATTTCAAGAGAGATTTTTTTGTTTTGTGTAAAGTATTTCTTGTAAAAAACAAACAAACCACTACATTTAAACTAATGATGAATTCTTCTAATTATTGCTAATTTAGGATATTTAAATAGAATAATATTCTAGATCAAAAAGGAATACTTATATTACAATAGTTAAATGCCGTAGATTTTTGACAAATACCAACATGAATACACTTTAAACCAGATGTAAATCTAGAACCTGATCTCAGCTGTATCAAAGCAATGATACAAGTGGAAGGCAGAGATGCTTACCACTCTTTCACCCATCCATTTTCCATTTTTATATAGATGATAACAATGGTGGAGTGAAATACTAGATTTACTGATATTAGAGACAAAAATCTTACGGATGTTAGAAGAATGAAGATTTCATCCCTAGGTCTGGGCACCAGATCTTAAATTCAGAGGTTCAACTCAAGACACAACTGACTGTTCCCGATATTCTGTTTCCACAGTCTTGCACAACACAGCACACTTGCACATGACATATGCAGTAAATAACTAAATTGTCAGCTCAATACCTTGATCAATAAAATAAGTAGGAAGGTTCCTTCTCACAGGTTGGCAGCAAAACAGAGCTAATGTGGAGAAAAGGCACCCCAGGAAAATCTGCCATTCAAAAGGGAAAGGAGAAACCACAGATCCTTCTCGAGATACCTGCGTAGCAAGGGGGCTTTTCCCCCTTTCTGTGGGGAACACCATCAGAATAGTCCAGTCACAGGTCAGAAGAGTATAGAGCTGTTCACTTCTTCCCAGCTCCTCTAAACATTTGGGGTTTTATACAGGACAGATTGAAAAGCACATGTTGTATTCACTTATCTGCCTCTATACACATGCCTAACACTTTAAAAAAGCGTTTCTAGCTCTTGTTGCTCAATGACTCATGTTTACACCAGTTCATGACTACATACCTCCAAAGAACTGGTCACTAATGGATCGCATGTCTATGCCACCATGATTTACAGAGTGTGAGGGGGACAATTACATAACTGTTTACTTAAACTCTTAATTTCTAGGAAGCCCTACATGATCCTTTTGTTATCATAATCTCTAATGGGCATATGTAGTATGAATAGATCATGGCCTGAAACTGGATATAGCTGCCTTCGCCTGTCTGACTTGTGACTTACCGAGCCCTGCATGTCTAGCGGCTGAACTTCTGGGAAACAGCTGCTGGTCCCACACTGAAATTAGAACATTTGAGCTCTTCTGATTTATGTTAATTCTCGTGGGAACAATGACATGAAAAATGAACACCATTTGAAAATAAAGTACCAGTTCACTCAGCAGTGGAAAAGGGGGGGAAAAAAAAAAAAAAATCTATTTCAGAGTACACTGACCTATTTACCACCTTGTTACACTGAAACATATACAGTGTAATGGTATTGTAGAAAATTGAGCACTGAGTATCCAACTATTTAAAGAAAATTTCTCCTTCCCTCTCTTGCCATTATTTGAAAAATTATTTTAGTTTTGATTGAAGAAATATTTAAATATTATGATAGAGTGTGGCATGAGGGAGGCAAGTGAAAGTGAAGTTTATGTAGAGAATGACATGACTAAGGGAAAGGGAGCAACACAGTAAATCTGTCCAAAGGATCCAATTGTCAAGAGTTTACATTGTGCAAAATTAAGAAACCCTTACAGTTTATCTAGTCCTGATTACTCAGCCTGACATGGACTCAGCCTGACTCAGCCAAACAGGCGAAACCTGCTTCTTCAGTGTACTAGTCTCTCATGGGAGACTGAACACAACATTACACCTTCCACTGTTAAGAGCTGGGAATTCATAAGACTAGAAGGCTGGAAAGGTCTCCTCAAGAATTTCATATTTTTTCTGCAGGTGGAGAGAATAACACCTTTCCCAATATTTAGTGTAGTCACAAAAACTGGTATAAGCAAAAGAATAATTCGTCACTGTGACCAGACTATGTCTGCATCATCTAGTTGCACAACTGGAATACTTCTCAGGTATGTATAGGTACCGATTGCTATGGCTTACATTTGATGACCTTTATCATGCAGGATTTATTACCATCTTAAAGCTCTGGGAAAAATTCCCACCTATTGGCGGAATCTCTGCACTTGTCCTCTGTGAGCACAGGGAGCCTTTAAGCCTAAAGCAGACTCCGGTGGTTTTGCTGCTTGAATTACATTAGGTAGCAGAGCACAGGCAGAGATACTTAACAAAAAGCTGCAGTTTTTTTTAAAGGAACATCTCTTCATGGCATTAAGTCCTTTGCTTGGCTAGCTTGGAAAGGCACAGTAACAGCAGGTCAGGAGAGGAAGCAGGCACAGTCAACATGTCTGCAACTGCAGAGGATGATCAGCTAGAGGCTTGAGAACACCCCATTTCAGAGGACGAAAGCACTAATGTACTTTTCCCACTCAACTCCTTATGAATTTTACAAGCTGAGCTCAACTCAGGTGTTTGTTGTCAAGATTTCATTTATCAGCTTCATGTTTAAAAAGGCATAAGATGACAGGAAATCTTGCATTAATACATTTAAGAAAAAATACACCGTATTTACTGAAGGATAGGACTCAAAGAGGTCTTGATTTTTACCTCTAAAATTGCAAAGTAACAGGCAACAACATTATTGTAATGTGTAAAATGCTGATATGCAAATGACCACTGCAGGCAAAAAAAAAAAAAAGAAAAGAAAAAAAGAAAGGTATCTTCATACAACATGCTGATAAAGTACTGCTGATAAAATACTGCTTTAAAGAGCCACAAAACAAAATACGCATATAAGATGACTGACTGAATACCTCCATGTTCTGCAGCTCTTCAGATAATCTCATTTCAGACACAAGCTGGCCTGATTTTAAAGTTCGATGTGTTCTTGAATGGTATAATTTGAAAACATAGTTTGACTAATCTGTAGTGGTATTTGTGCAAACAGCTCTAAAAGAAAAGAAGAAAGGGATGCTTTTGCAAGAGAAATAGGAAAAGTACAAATATCAAAGGATGGTAGCAAGGGCAGGGGAGCAAGACACAGGATTTTATACAGACGTTTCATTAATGACTGCCAATGCAATTGGGTCCCACCTCAACGTGCTAAAGGAGATTAAAGACTAATTTACCTCTAAACCCTAAAGATTGTACTAATGTGTAATGTTACTCACTGGAAGTCGGATTTGGACTAGAGCAAAATATAAACGAATGAAAACAGCTATCAATAACAGCTATTTATATGAGCTGAGATTTGAATTTTTATTATTTTTATTTAAGTGACTGCACTGACTGAGAAGGATGATATTTTTCATGAGAAACAGAATGTACATGCAGGAAAGAAAGCTCAATTAAGAGGAAGGAGAGTCTGTAGTCATTTAACGACCTAGTGTGACAAATTTTCTCAAAAACATAGGAGTGGCAAGACTTTTCCAACATAACTGCTTGGTGATCCAAAGATGCAAAACTTGGAGATACTGTTGGGGTACACCATCATATTATTTTGAATTTTAAAATAAGTAATAGCAATTTGTTATTACTTCAGTATTACTTTACTAAAGTAATACTTTAGTAAGGTAATTACTTTAATATTTGCATGATCTCCTTCAGAATTTCCGGGGAAAGAGTGGGGAGTGAATGGAAAGAAAAACAAAAAAAGGCTTTCATAATGCTTCCCAGGCAGAGAAGACTCCCTGCTTTTATCCAGAGAGGAATTCCTCAGGAACTCCATGTGATAAAACTCTCAGGAAGCTTCATATTGACCTTTTATGTTATCACTGATTTTGCAGGAAAGCATTCGAGTGCTGAGGGAGCTGGCGGATGTCATTGCTAAGCCACTCTCCATCATCTTTGAAAGGTCATGGAGAACAGGAGAGGTGCCTGAAGACTGGAAGAAAGCCAGTGTCACCCCAGTCTTCAAAAAGGGCAAGAAGGAGGACCCAGGGAACTACAGGCCAGTCAGCCTCACCTGCATCCCTGGAAAGGTGATGGAGCAGCTCATCCTGGAAGCCATCTCCACGCATATGGAGGAAAAGAAGATGATCAGGAGTAGTCAGCATGGCTTCACCAAGGGGAAATCATGCCTAACCAATCTGATAGCCTTCTCTGATGGAATGACTGGCTGGGTAGATGAGGGGAGAGCAGTGGATGTTGTCTACCTAGACTTCAGCAAGGCTTTTGACACTGTCTCCCATAGCATCCTCATAGACAAGCTCAGGAAGTGTGGGCTAGATGAGTGGACAGTGAGGTGGATTGAGAACTGGCTGAATGGCAGAGCTCAGAGAGTTGTGATCAGTGGCACAGAGTCTAGTTGGAGGCCTGTAGCTAGCGGTGTCCCCCAGGGGTCAGTACTGGGTCCAGTCTTGTTCAACTTCTTCATCAATGACCTGGATGAAGGGACAGAGTGCACCCTCAGCAAGTTTGCTGATGATACAAAACTGGGAGGAGTGGCTGATACCCCAGAGGGCTGTGCTGCCATTCAGAGGGACCTGGACAGGCTGGAGAGGTGGGCGGAGAGGAACCTCATGAAGTTCAGCAAAGGCAAGTGCAGGGTCCTGCACCTAGGGAGGAATAACCCCATGCACCAATACAGGCTGGGGGTTGACCTGCTGGAAAGCAGCTCTGCCGAGAAGGACCTGGGAGTGCTGGTGGACACCAAGTTAAGCATGAGGCAGCAATGTGCCCTTGTGGCCAAGAAGGCCAATGGTATCCTGGGGTGCATGAGGAAGAGTGTTGCCAGCAGGTCGAGGGAGGTGATCCTCCCCCTCTACTCAGCCCTGGTGAGGCCACATCTGGAGTACTGCGTCCAGTTCTGGGCTCCCCAGTACAAGAGGGATGTGGACCTGCTGGAGAGAGTCCAGCGACGGGCTACAAAGATGATTAGGGGACTGGAGCATCTCTCTTATGAGGAAAGGCTGAGAGAGCTGGGCCTGTTTAGCTTGGAGAAGAGAAGGCTGAGAGGAGATCTTATCAATGTGTACAAGTATCTGAAGGGAGGGTGTCGAGAGGATGGGACCAGACTCTTTTCAGTGGTGCCGAGCGACAGGACGCGAGGCAATGGGCACAAACTGAAACACAGACACTTCCATCTTAACATGAGGAAAACTTTTTCTGTGATTCTGCATTTAGCTGTCATATGGCATCCCCTTATTGCCCAAGCTTTCCAGGCAGTAGCAAATGAAGACAGATACTTTGTACACCTATTACCTGTTAAGCTAATCTACTTTACTGGTAAGTAGTATAATAATTCTCCCTTCAGCAGCTAGTTCTCTGAAGTACAGCAATTACGGCTTATGCTAGAGACCTGTACTAAGAAGTTCAAGCTTCACTTCATCACGGACATATTAGCTTCAAATCCGAGGACTAAAGACTGGATTTGTTTTTCCTGTTTTCTAGTGCTTTGTTTTCTCTGTCAGAGACAATGCTCAAAAAGCAGTTTTTATGCTAAATATCTCACCACTGCATCAGCTGCTGCACGGCACATGATAGGCAGAATCCTGTTGGTTAGGACTTATTTTTGTTGACTCCAAAACTGATGGTTGAGAGAAACAGTTATTTAAGTAGAGGACAGCGAAGCATTGCACTTCAAAAGGGACAGTTTGAAAACAGTCATGTAAAACCCAGATCGGAAATGCAAGCATCAAATTTGATCTACCTCAAGGCCACTGATTCAGCCGCCAATGGGTTCAGTAAAAGCCACTGAACATATTCATGCAGACAAATCCTGTTGCTGGATGCGCTAGGGCAAAGTCCAGCAGACCATCAGCAGGTAGTTTTTCTAGCTTTACTTGAATACTAGACTAGCTAAATAGAAGAAGGGATTAGCAAAATTAAATGAAGTACAGAAAACAAGCCTTAGGCTAGCAGACAGTGTCAGCATAAGACATTCATGCTCAGAGACCGCTTACAGATTTCTGCATTGCAGGCTTTAGAGTGAAATGAACCTTTGCAATGACCAAGATGCTGAATTAACTATGCAGTCAGAGAAGGAAAAAACCCTTCATTCTGTATTAAAGAAATAACCTCCTTGAGTAGTCCTTCTCGTACAACAGGAATTGTAACACCCTTGTCTGATTAACACTACACAGTGACACTATAAAGGGCTGCTCTCTCTTTTTTTCTCCATTTGTACTCTGTAGGGTCTATTTTCCACAATACTACTGAAAAGTGAAAATAAAAGCAAACATTTACTAGTAAGTAGTGAGGTTAATTCTAAGGTCAAAATATTGATAAAACAATTTAGAACATTTATACAAGCATTAGTGATTAGACTAATGAAACTTTTTTTAAAACTGTGAATTTACAGGTATCTATGCTTCCACTGTGCTTGCTTTGAGATGTTTTTACCTAAGGTAGTTAAGCATTGTATATTTTCTCCTTTAAACTGTGAGTAGGTTCAATCTCTAGTAAGGAACGTCAATCACTGAACATGACTGGATATTTTTATTTTCTTACAATATATCTCAAAACTATGGGTTTTTTTAAATAGTTAAGGCTGGGGTTAATATTACTGAGAAGGTAAGTTATTTTTTCCAACTGATTTTCAAATAATTTCTTTAATTTCTTCAATTTAATCAAAGACATTTTAAGTCTTCAGTATACTACTTTGCTTTAACTGATAACATAATAGCTTTTACACAAATGCCTTTTGTTTGCTAAGATGGGATAGCCGGTCATGGTGGGGCGCTCCGGCCTGCCCAACACACTATCCTCCTTTCCCTCTTCTCTGCTTGGAGAGCAGTTGTTTCCCCAAGACACTCCTTCCCAGCCACTGGGAAGTCACACCGGCAACTAATACTGCAGCCAAAGTCTGATGTCCCCCTTCTCCAAGGAGGGGGAGAAACTCCCTCCTCCTCTATTTTTTTCCTCCTCTTTCCTATTTTGCAAGTCTATGCCCCTCTTCACTTAAGAGCTGATAAAGACGTCCACAAAATATGACTAACCACAATTTTTCCTGTATTTTTCACATCATTAAAAGTGCTTCATGGAGCAAAAATATACAGAAAGATGCACGTATACCTAGCTTATAAGTACTTCTGCTTTGTCCTGACCTATCAGCCCAGTTTGGCTATTATAATTCATGATATTCATGAACTGGTTGTAATCTAGTTGCTCACAGGGAAGTAGAATTATTTCTCTCATTTCTATGGTACCCCCCAGAAAAGGCCATTCAAAACAAGCTAAAGGTAATCTGGAAGGTTCGGGGAGAGGGGAGGGTAACCCTCTAAAAGAGGAACACCGTAACTTTCACAGAAACCAATTGCTGAAAGAAACTTTCTTTTAAGGTGGAACACGTTAAGATTCATCCACTCTTCTGTTAGCTTCTTGGGGCCATGCATTTTGATCAAAACCAGTACATTTTTCCTATGGATTAAGGACACTGAAGAATTTAACTGCTTGCAAATCTAATAGCATTCCAGGTATCAGCCTGTAGGGGAATATAGTATTTCCTTAACCTTATTCCTAATTTTTGCATACAGTACTGCTCAGTCATTCCTCAGACCCTTTCCATTTATAACAGATATTAACCTCATGGCCATATAACTAGTACTGAGCATTTTGCACATTATTGTGCTTTCAAAGGGTTTTTTTTTTGGCATGGGCACTCCCAGTGCAGAGAAAACGCTCAGGACTTATCAGGATAGAGCCCATGAAGAAGAGGGTCCTAATTAAAAAAACAAAAAACAACATTCAGAAGTCTGCTGTATCAGCTGGGGTCCTCCACACATATGTAACATTTTTTCACCCTAGCCCGCAGAGGCAAAACAAAATGCAGTGGAAGGAAACCAGAAAAGCAAATGTTATGTCCTATCAGCCCACATGAAATATTGATAACAACTCATGTGGAAAAGAAATTAATGTTGAAGTTTATCAGCACATGACACATGCACATTCTGAATAATTAGGAATTACTGTAGGCGATGGATAGACAAGACTTTTGTGTCCACAGGAAGGGTCAGTTTCATAGCAGCTTAATCTGCATAGGTATATTCACACAGAAATAAGTTACTAACTACCATGAATTTATAAAATACATAACAATAAAAAAAGCATTCAGAAGAAACTCTTGGATTTTTTTTCTTCCAGGTGAATAGTGAAGCTTGATTCACATAGGATACCAGCAAGAACAGGAAAGCCTACAGGACAGCAAACTCCTTTACACAGATCAAGGTTGCAGTGGTTGTAGCTCAAAATTAATGAAAATTAATTCCCAGAAAAATTATGCTTACATGCCAGCAGAAGACTGACAAATCTCTTCAGCTGAGGAAGCAAACATCTTTTGATCTCTATCTTTAGCTAACCTCTTTACTAACTTCTTCTGCCTTTATGGGAGAGGTTAGGAAATAGTAGCAGTTCACAGACTGCTAACTAAGAATTTTAGAAGGGCAAGTTCTGTAGAAATTAAGAGAAAAATATGGTTTTAAATTATGTTAAATGGGTAATTTTGTAATTGTTACAAACAAGACTTAGAATATTTTAGAAGTTGGAGAGGGACAAAGATGAAAAGAACTTCATTTTTGTAATGCTGAAGATGAAGAATACTGTCTGAACAAATAAACTGTATAAGAAATTAGAATGTTTATTATGATACAAAGTAAAATAAGCAGTTAAGCTGTTATGCAAATCTCTGTATGAGTTTTTTTAAATAGAACATGGAAACAGCTGCCTGTGTATTTTTCAGTGTACTTTCAAAAGAAATCGAGTCTACAAATAGCTTCATCTGAAAAGTTCTTATTTTTCTTAGAAATAAGTGTTCACAATTAAAAGCCATTATTTTCTACCAGTTAGTACACATCACTTTGAATCCCATCATTATCTGTTCCCTTTCTCCATATACTTGCCCAGAGAACAGGCAAATCACTGAAAGATACCTGATCACTGTATGGCAACGATTGTCAACTAATGCTGGGATGGCAAGGGGAAAGAAGAAACTCTCTTCTACGAATAAAAATAATGGAACGTATTGTGGCAGTGACAGGGAAGCAAGGCGGCACCCTCCATTTTAAATATGATGATTTATGGTGTATCTTGAGCCACTAGCAAAAAGGGCTACTGAAAGAATAACACCTGGACATCAGTGATCCTTTTAAGATCTGCTGAAAAAAGGCTTTATTAGAGAAGAGCTAGCCTGTAGTCCACTTATTGAAAGAGCATACAAAAGGACGTATGTAGGGCTGGCACAAAGACTCAGCAGGGTGTTCAGCAGACAAAAGTAAGCTCGTATCCTGCAGGCTTGGACACAGCTCCTGCTCGGAAGGAGGCTGGGGAAGAGGCACCTCCTGGCAGCCTGCCGCTGGCCACCTTTGCTGTGCCGGTTACCTTTGCTGGCCTCCTGCAGTAGCCGTGTTGCTGGCAACCCCCCCGAACTAGGCAACAGGAGAAATCAGAGCAAATGCGTGACGTACTAAACATGAGCAGCTGCTGTTTCTCACAAAACTCCCTCCTGCTCACTCCAATGTGTGCTGTACATGGCCTGGGGATGGCTGCACTACTGCTGGACAGCCAAAACTATACATATACATACTCTCATTCTCTCGCCACACGTGAAAATCTCCTCTATTACTCAGGATTTTGAAATTCAGACCAAAGCCTCCAGAAAACTGGATGTGACCAATGCAGTTGTGTGCAATGTGGTTTTTTCAAGCGGCCATGGCTATTGCTAAATCACTGCAAGAGGGGCTCTACATAATTATTTTCTGTCTCCCAGGTTGACTAATCCCCCCGAGTGAGTACGAAAGCCTGCTTCTGCAGCCTTAAGAAGATAGGGAAGAACAGAGCCTTTTGGCAGCAGATCAAAGACTTATCATGTTAGCTTGAAATACGTAGAAGGCAGAAGAAACCTAAGCTTTTATTACGGAAGTGAAGGCTTTTTGTTTCACCGCTTAGCTAGCCATTTAGTAGACTATGCTAATTATTTGGGGGAGGCACAAGTCAGCAGACAGATGTATGGTATGCACAAAGGAAGCTGTAAAATCCTTTCCATTAATCTGAGAAAAACATTTCCCTCAAGATGGTTTCACAAGCCAGCCATTAATTGACACAAAGTAGGAAACAAAAATCTGTATTCAGTTGGCTGCTACTAGGAGAGTAAGTCAGAGCATTTTGTGTTTTGTTCTTTAAGTGTTATAACCATATTGCTTTGCAGAATAAAAGGCTTCACAGAGGTTATGCAGGCTTCTCAAAACTAATTTTGGTGAGAAGGGGAAGAAGGGAACTCCTTAGGGTTATTTTTGAAGAGATCTAAAAGAAAAATATATTTTGTGATATTGGAATTTCCTGTAGGTTGGAAATCAGCCAGCGATCGCCACCTCTAAGGTAAAACAAGCTCAGCAGTGCAGACTTAGGTTTGGTGTCTTTGTTACTCACATATACAGGCGCATGCTGGATACATGAATGCACTAGATCAAAGCAGTACTCCACACTTGACAACAGTAGCAATTTTCTATGCACTTAGCGCATGTCTGACCAATTTTTCCAAGGTGGAACGAGAAGCCCTGCTATCTAACAAAGCTCTTCATTGCAGAGATGGTCTTACAAAAAGAAATGAATGAATTCAAAGCTACAAATTCTACATCAGAAAAAGGATAAATTGGAACTGTGTATGACACACAACCTGTGATATGGCAGGATAATTTATAAGACCATATGTCAGTCATACTTACAACAGAAATGAAGGGATCACAGTCTTCAGAATGAAGCAGCCACTCCTCAGCCCTTTGATAGCTTGATAGCGACATATCAGAGCTGGGAAATGTGGCCTCCAAACTTCACATATCATACTGCAGACTGATGCATGCCCATACTGCACTTTAGAAACCTCTATTGTATTTTTGAGTCATGGTAGAATAATCTAAGAGCCCTTTCCCTTGCTGTATGTCAAGATAAACTTTGAGCAGAAAAGCAAGCATCAAACAACCCCCCTTCCCCCATTTCTGTATATTTAGTGTATCTTCATGAATCAAATCCAAACAGATGTTGAAAATATATGTTTTCTTTGAACAATGTTTAAATGTCACTTTTTTTTTTTAATTACGCAGCTGTCTAATTGAGCATTAACAATCTAATAAGGTATACAGCAGAGCCTGAAGAACAACTTTTCTTCTAGGCCCTGCAGTGCACGGGTTCTGTATCTCTTCCAGCTTTTCAATTAGACCATAATTATAACACGCCTCATTTGGAGCTACAGGAACCCTGACCCTGTCAGCACTACCGGACCATAACATGTCTGTCTTAATTAGATCTGATTAGTTCTGGGCCCGGATTTCATTGTGAGTACTAGCGCCATTAAAAACCGCTCATCTGTTGGGCAGCTGCAGGTACTGCTGAGCCTTATTCATCACACTGCATGGGTGTGCTTTGCTCCTCCTAACCCTCCCGGGACAGGAGGTCTCGCAGCGGAGTATCGTCACTCAGCCCTCAGAATACAGCGGACTGCTAAAATAATTACAAAAAGCGTAGGGAGGAGGTAAAAGAGAAGCCTCTTGTATTGACAATTTCGCACTGCATCAAACTGACCAAATATGGTTTAAATTTGTGGCAGCAAGTTCTACTTTGTGAAAAATAAAGGATTTTAGGAAACAAAAAGCCTCATAAATACGTTGAAATTGAAGATGCGTGACAATGGAAGATCACATCTGCTGTCAGTGCTTGACAGAAAGTTGCACAAATAGGTGTGTTTTTCACATCAAAGGTAGTAAAAGTTATCAGTATTACAGTTTGGGTATATTTATCCCCTCCAGTATTTTGAACGTATTTTAATAATCTTAAAACATGTCAAGTACTTTCACCTGTAAAGTTTTTATCTCAAGTTTTTGCAATACACAGCTGACATTTACCAAGAAAAGAAGTCACATCCATTTTTAATACCTTTTCCCTCTTACAAAACTTACAAAAAATTATTTTTATTCTGTATCACACTTTTGGGGAATATTTGAAGACTAACATGATTTTGTCTCCTTATTGATATCATTGACACTCCTGGAGAACTAGTTCGCATTCTCTACTACAAGCTCTATTTGCCTAGCTAAGTTTCATGACTACTCGTACCACTTAAAAAAAAAGTTTATAAAATATAGCCTATTTAGTGCTACAATTGTACTGCTAGAATTTCCTCTGCATCCAAATTATAACACTTGGCCACAAAATTCCCTTCTTTAAGTACCCAATGATTCTCAGGTACTGCTTATAATTACAGCAGACAGAATTAAAACATACTCAGCTTTATAAATAGAGTTAAAAGCTATCATCGTACACAGCGTGCCTACAAACGCACTGGTTAGAAAAGGCATTTGCCATCAAGTTCTACTACTCTCAAAAAAAATGCAAGTTTGATTTAAAAAAAATAGAACAACTCAGGCCACTCATAGAAGGTCGTTCCGACAAACTATCACTTTTTAAACCCCACTCTTTCAGAGTGAGTCTGCTTTTCTTAGCAAATGAAAGAAGTTCTATGTGCTAGCAAAATGTTTTAAAATGTATTCTGATTTATAGGAATACTAACTCCAATCTATCCAGAAATAGTTATTTAGAATGAGTAAGGCAAATTCCTAAGGTCCAAGGGATTACAGAAGTTAAGAGGATCGGAATAACATTAGTTGTAAAAGCACAAAACCAGAAAACTTACTGTTCAAATCAAAATTAAAAAACTCCTGGATGTTATTTTGGCAAGATATTGACAGAGGTAGAGCTAATCAATATCTACCTCCAAGTTAATGTAAGAGACTATATCAGAGTAAAACTATTCTGTTCCATAAACAAATAGTAATGCATGCTTCATTATTAATACCACTTAAAGTGTGTGAATTCCAAAATTTAGGTCTGTGAAGAACACTGAATAAATGCAGAAAATCCAAAGCTTCATTTTTTTCATAACACGATAAATGCTACAGTAAGTACAAAAATATTTAATTAAAATTTTCATTGTTATCAACTCCCAGAAGCCTATTTATTTTGGAGTATGAAAATCTTGAGAAGAGGTATATTTAACTGCTGTCACAGTATCTGTGTGGTGGAAAGAATTAAAATAAAGCAAGCAACAACCCTACTTTCTAATACTTCATAACTTTAAAGAAGGTCTGAAGTAAGGCTAGCACTACATAAAGTTTTAAAAACCAAGAATACATTAGCCAGAAAAAGAAACTAAATATTTGCTGAAATGTAAGGAAGAATAAGGCTAAGTGTATACCTTCTCCTTAAAAAATTCAAGCATTTGCAAATAAAGGAAGAGGTCAAGACCCTCTACACTTCATTCTTCACATGGGGACTAGCCTTTCCACCCATGATACCATGTACAAGACTTGCAAGACCTAGGAAAAAAACACCTAGATCAAACTAAACGGCTACAGTGGGAACATTTTGGACAACTATATAAGGAGCACAAGAAACCCAAATGTCTGTGCTCTTTTACTATTTTCTGAGAGTGCCCTAGAGAAGATGATAGTCCTCACCTGGAGACATCCTTCCACTGAAAGATACCTGACTGAATCTCTTTCTCCACTCCCACTGATTTCATTGCTAGGGAGATACAGCCTGGTCAAAAATCAGATGGAAGTAACATTGCAGGCAGTCTTGGGCCTTGTATGTCATCCCTACTTAAAGTGCCTTATCAGTACTGATTGGTCACTATATGAATGTACGCATTAGAGCACAGCTGACAGAAGGGTTACACATTCCCCTGCTATATAGCACATTTCAAGCTGTTGTTGTAAAGCTGCAGTATAAAATAGTCAAGACCTCACTTTTGAGACTTTTGGGAATGCATGTAGACTTTTATGTGAGTATCCATATGCTCATAGGACAATTCAGGTTAGAAACAACCTCAGGAGGTCTCTAGTTTATCCTCCTGCTCAAGCAGAGCCAGCCAGGAGGTCAGACCAGGTTGCTCAGGGTTTTATTCAGTCAGGGCTTGAAAACCCCAAGGCAGAGACTGCACAACTTCTCTGGACAACCTGCTCCACCACCTGACTATCTCCATCCTGAAAAAGTTTCGCATCCTATCTGTATCCTATCAGTATCCTATCTGAACCTCTCTTGGTTCAGCTTGCACCCACCGACTCTAGTCCTCCTGCCACACGCCACAAGAGAGCTCTGTCTCCTTGATGACCTCCTCGTAGGCACTGGGGACTGCTGTCAGGTCCCCCCAAGGTCGTTTCTTCTCCAGACTGAAAAGCCCCAGTCCCTCAGCAGGCAAGTGCTCCAGCCCCGACCATCCTGGTGGTCCTCTGCTGAACTTGCACCAGTTAATTCATGTCCATTTTGCACTTCCATTCATATCCATCTTTGGGAGGCCAAAATTGGATGCAGTGTCTAAATATGGTCTAATGAGTAGACAGTAGAGAGGGAGATATCCTTTCACTCTGTCTAGCAGCTGTGCTTCTTTCAAAACACCTGAGGATGCTGTTGGCCATCTCTGCTGCTAGGAAGAGCACAGCAGCTGGCTCCTGCTCAGCGTGCTGTCACCAGGAGTCCCAGTCCCTTTCTGCAGAGCTGCTCCCAGCCTGTTGTGCTGCCAGGTGTGGGACTTTGTGTTGGTCCTTGCTGAATTTCATAAGGCTCCTGTTGGTCCATTCCTCTGGCCTACGTCCAGCGAATCAGTATTTCACCCATCTAGTTGTCCTGTAATGGCTTAACTTGGACACAGGAACATCTGGGAGACATTGGTGAAAGCCCTGCTGAAGTTGAAGTAAATGATATCCACTGCTTTATACTCATCCACAAATCCAGTTATTTTAGCATAGTAGGCGATTAGGTTCGTCAGGCATGATAAATTTACCCATGGTAAATCTGTTCCCCATCACCTTCGCACACCCCAAAAGTCTAAGAGGACTCGCTTAACAATTTTCCCAGAGACTGAAGTGAGGCCTGTAGTTCCCAGATTGTCTTTTTGTCCTTTTCTGAAGGCACTGGGTGCAACACAGTCACTCTCTATACACTCCAGGTCTCCCCTAGCATTATTGGCAGCACCCAGGTGGGAGAGCCACGTGGCTCCCCACCCCAGCCCCAGGAAGAGGCACTGAGACCCCCCACAGCCCTGGACTGGCTGCCCCCAGAGCTCCTGCCACATCCAGGCCCTTGCTGGCTGCGGTAGTTACTGCGGCAGGTGCTGGGTACAGGACCCCAGGCTGCACTGCCACCCTTGGGTGGTCAGCAGCCGAGTTTTTGGCCCCCTTCCACAGAAAGGTATGGCCCTGCTGGCTGTGCCCTTTGCAAATGAGAAAGATAGGTTATCTAGTTGTAATAAGCTTGAGGCTAGAGGTATCTAACCTAAATCTCCAGTTTGATTTTTTCTCCTTTAGAATACATCGGAGTAGACATGGATCTTTCTTTAAAGACTGGAGTAATTTAATGCTTGCCTGACAATCTTAGCAATGGATAAATCCATTTTTGCTTCAAGTTTCCTTTGCCACAAGTAGTGCTTCTTCTAACAGAATGAAAAACTAAATTGCCACTTAAGCAAGCCAAATTCGGCTTCCACTTACAGCACAAGCAGCTCCATTATCTTCAATGGAGTCTTTATAACATAAGAAGAAACAAAGCTGCCAAGCTTTACTGGGCAGAGACCTTGTTTTCCGGTATGTTTGCAAAGGAGCATGCAAACTACAGGGGTTGTAGACACATTAAATAGTAATTACTGTTTGACCACTGACCCAAGTGAGTTTAAGTGCTAATTTAGGGCAAAATTGAATCCCATTTGCATTAAAGTGATCATCATTAAAGTCTTTATAAATTCCTTTGCAAGTAATTACACTACCATAATATTTATTAGGGATTAAACACACAAAATGCCATGGTAATCTTTGCAGCTTTATCCTGGTGAATAAATATGAATCATTGTACATATGTGCAGATTTTTGCCTGATCACTGCTCTCTAATAAGCATGTCATAATGTTTGCAGAAAGTGAACATTTATTACAAAATTCCATGCATGTAACTTACTATAAATTAACACAAATATATTTTGAATGAGATCACCAATTTTGCAAAACATTGCAGTAAGCATAAAAAGTTAAATAACTCACTATTTTAAAATATTGTGACCGCACTACATGAAATTTCATAAAGGAAGAGATATTTTCTAAGTTTTTACTTATTACCATTAATCATAGAAAAGTATTTGCATGAAGAGACCAATGTACTTTGCATAGTAAACAGTGTAAATAAAAATGCTTCTTACAAATCACTGGGAGTGATTTTATTGAATTTATATCAGTTCGCAAAATACAGCACGACTTCTGTTTTTATTGCATGAGTATAAACTCATGTTGTATTTTGCTAATTGATATATTTGCATTTTCTTTCGATCCTGTCCAAGTTTCAGCAATGTAATGTTTTTAGATTCATTCCTAATTTCACTGCATCAGTTGATATTGCAGTGCTCAAGCACTTAATGTTCTAATGGTAGTGAAAGGACATCAACTCATAGAAGTTAGCTTATCACTAATTTTTAGTTAGTATGAAAAAATAACCATACATTTAATTTACTAAAAGTACATTTCCACAGATTAATAATTCCTAACAATTATCCACACATGCACTAACTTGGAAGAATCACCTGTTCAAAAGCACATAGAAAACTGAACTAATGCCCCAAGAGTTTCCAGACTTGCCTAATATTAGACTAAGAGATGGTTTTCTCAATTACACACAACTGGTTACTAATGCCTTTTACTGATCTGTGCAGGTGGGAATTATTAGAGCCTAGGAAAATATGTTTCAAGAGAAGGAAATAAAAATCTTTACATCCACTGTCACTTATACACATAAAAAAAAAATCGTATCTCAAACACTAAAACATTGATTTTCTTTCAAGTGGCACTGTCCTCCTTTTACTGCACACATGCAGGATCAGGGATAGTTACAATGGCGTTTTATGGAAGAACACATCTCTAATTAGGCTGGGTTTTTGATTCAACATTGTGGACCTGTTGGGATTTTGGTTTTTCGGCGGGGTGGGGGGGCAAGAGTTATTTATAGATAGATAGATTTTTGGATAACTCTTGCAATTATTTCAAGGACTTGCAATGTGCTGAGCAGCGCATCTCCTGGTTAATCCCGTTTGCTTTACCTGTGACTCATGTATTATTTCAAACAGAAGTAGCACTAGCAACCTTGCTTTGCTGGAACATCTGCACAGCCAGATGTGCAAGCAGCCAAGACAGATGCTGATCTTCAGCAGATACCCCAAGACCATTGAATCTGGTGGCTGGGAAAACTACTCTTGTTGAAAGTAAGTTCATGCTTCCTCTTGCCTTGCTTCATTTCCCCTCCCTCCCCAATTTCTTTAATCTGCTTTTTATTTTAAATCATTAAGGCTCCTGATAGGAACCTGTAGGTTTTCCCTCCATTTCCAAAACCTCCTGATCTGCTGTATCCTACTGGGATTGCAGAAATTTATTATGACAGGAAGAGCAATATGGATATACCCGATCTGTTACATTGACAGAAACATACTAGTTTTTGCCTTCTTGTCCCAAAAAGCCTGGCAGATCTGAAAGCAGCTTACATTGATAAAGAACCAAAATCTGCCAGAGACAGGAGCACTGGATCTTTTTCAGCAAGAACTTTCAAAACTATCTTCAAAGGCAGCATCCTGGACCCAAGCACGCTAAACACAACAGAAAAGGTGCATTTGGAACTACAAATTTCTTATGGATAAATGAGCAGGTGAGACTTGCCGAGGACATAATCCATTTATAGTGCTGCATGAAATTCAGTGATCGAGTCCTCACCTATTCCTATAGTAGCTGTTCCACAGGTTTGGCACTGCTGGAGGTCAGAAGCTGGGACAGCAGCAAAGAGTAACTTAGTCCTGTGGACTGTCATCACTATTCAAAGTGGATTGAGGCTTCACTCAATGGAGCAAAATACTTATTATAGAAAGATGTTCCCCCAGCAAGTGAGACAAAGCTTTAGTGTTTTGGCGGGTGAAGTGGAAGTAGTACAGGAATCAAGTATACATAAATTCTCTCCTTTTGTTCATTTAAAAGTAAATCAAGACTACAGCGTTTAAGTCAGCAAGCTATTAAAATTGACTACGAACTAGTGAAGCAAGAAAACATCTTGACGGTAAAATAAATTAGAATATTTCTGTCAACTTCTCTCCACTGTTAGCTCAAAATATTCTGAGCACAGCCTAACAGTAAACTCCAAGCTTCTCTCCATTACTACCATCATCTACCATCATTATCTCTTCCACTCCCCAGTAGTCTTTCCTCTCCCTTTCTTCCCTGCTCACATAAAAATACAAAAGCAAAACAAAATAAAACAAACAAAAGCTAAATCCAACCAAACCTCCAAGAAACCTAGCAACTAAAACTAAATATACTTGTAAATGGAAAAAATAGCTAAGTTTGTTTTTCCTCCCCCAACCTAGGAGCTGATTGAGGAAAACACGTTTTAATCCATAATGTACTCCATGAAATACATTCAGACATGTTTTTAAAGCTTAATAAGCTGTTAGACTTGCATATTGCCACTCTCAGTATCATCCAAAAAAACCCCAAACAAACCAAAAAAAATCCCAAGCATCATTTATGTAAATCCACAGCCAAAATAAGAGTGATCTCTCATAAAACAAATTTAGTTTTCCCTAAAATATAAAAAGCTCTAGAAATGATGAGGAAGAGAGAGTTCTGACAGTCAGAGAGATTAATAGTGTGATAATAAATTAAATATAAACCACCAATCCCAGCTGCCTGTGATTTAATGGTCACTCAGGGACATTTCAGAGCTTTAACATCTGGTGCAAAGAGGGCAAGATTACTACAACCTGGCCTTTCACCTTCTAAAGACACTGGGATTGCAAATGGCACAGATGCATGTGTACCAGATGCTCACTTAAAACATGCAACAATCCCTTCCTAGTAATCCCAAACAGTTTAAGTGATTTTAGTTCAAGTTAAAACACAATGAGTTTAAAAGAAAAAAAAAAAAAAAAAATCAAAACACAACATTTATTTTTCTATATAAGATTCCTGCTTAGAAGACTGTATTTAGATGAAGGATATAGTCATTTCACTCATGCATCTCCTCCTGGTCAAATGAAGGACTGGCCGTTAACTCCTGGGAAAAAGCTTTGGAAAGCATTGTATAACAGTTGGCTCTCTTCTACACATTATCAGTATATCGCCTTTCAAATGAAAATGGCTATGCTTGAAAGCACAAAGTTGCAATTTAGAGAACTGATGCCACAGCATACACAAATAATGACCTCCAAACCAATAAAAATGTAAATCCAAGTTTAATGGAAGATTAAATACACAGAGAAATTAACATTAAATCAACAATTTGATCTTGCATGTAGTATCAATTTTTTCACTAGTCTATAATATTTGGGAAAAGAAGTGTGTCTAGAAGATTGTCTGACTAGATTAAACAAAATTGTGCCCAGCAGTATTGCAATATTTAATCTTTATATAAAGATTTATCTCTATTCACCACCTTGTATATTTTTATATATATAAAAATATACATCTTATACCTTGTATCAACCTGACAGTATTAAATCAGACTGAAAATATCTGCATTAGTAAGTCTGACCTTCATTAGTAAGAAAAGGAGTATTTAAGGATTTTGTGGTTTTGTCTTCTTTTTGTTTTGTTAAAACAATACAGTTTTTTGCTTTTCTTACCAATTAAGATGTCATTAACTATTTAAGCAACTAACAATTGTATTTCTAGCTACTATTACTGAAAACGTATTCCAGTCAGGAAAAGAAGTGAAAATCAGTTGGACAAACTCTCTGGTAAAGTCCTAGTTGTGCCCTCCTGAGATGGACAAACAGATGCCATCCACACAGGGCAGCTCAAATGTGCATTTGGGGCAAGACCTCTTTAAGGGGCTTATACACAAGTGACTTCATGGACAAGCTGGTTTAAGGCTGTTTAAACCCTTCCCGGAATTGTATTAAAGCTTAATATTGTGCATTATCTTCTCTCAGTCCCCAATTTTCTCCTGATCATTCATTGAAGTATTTGCACAGCTCATTACATAACGAAAATACGTTGCACACACTTAACCATTTGTAACTTAAAATCATAGAGAAAAGTTTTTCTCCTGCACGAAGAACTGCAAACAAGCATGGGAATGTTTCCTTCCATGCATCAACCAGAGACAGGCAGCTGGCACCAAGATGGGCATGACACTGATAATGTCAGCTATCGCAATCCTCATCTCACAAGGCTGTAAGATCACCAGAACTCAGTCGACTCCTTCAAAGTGGAGATGAATAGCTCACTTTTATTTATTTAATTGGGGGGCTGTGGGGGTCAGTAAGGCAGTGTCATTACATGTAGAAGATATTTATCAACATAATACCCTGAAGTTCTACTCTGTTTTTGTCTTCAACATGATGCACAAATGGTAAGTGGGAAGCCTTTTAACTCCACTCATGAAGACACACTCTAAATATATATATATATATATATATATATATAAAAATATACTTCAAAAACCTTCCCCCCTCCAAAAGGCATACTACAGCACAGTATAGATGAAAAGTTACTCTTATGTTTGACTTAGCAAATGCGAGTTGAAACGAATTCATTATATTTACTGTAATTAGGTCCCCTTAGAGATTATGTAATCCATCTGCAAATATAGTACTTTTCTGCATTACCAAAAATTAATAAAGGAATTAGTGGGATACAACTTCCCCCTAGTGCTTGGTCAACATAGATGTTTATCATTATCTTTGCATTGTTATATTATGGAGTTCTAAATTATTGTAATGCTTCCAATAGAGGTTCTATAGGTAGCTTTTATTTCTATTTTTTAAAGTAGCCTTCAGTGACAAGAATTTATGCTCTGCTACCTCAAACTTAGGATAAGAATCTGCTGTAATACAAGTCCTAAAGAGATAACTATTTGCATTTACATTTGACCTCCAATTTACAACTCAAAGACATTTTCTGAACTTCTGCTTTCTCTATTCGTTCCTTTACATTAAATATTAGCCTGTGTCATGTTTTTTCAGATTTTAAAGATGTCTGCACATCTTTTGTGGCCCTGGACATCCCAAATATAAAATCATGAAGAGTTTTGGGAAGAAGGGGAAACATTCCCCCATGCCAAACTTCCAAGTCCGAACAATACTAAGCCTTCAACCGCTCCCGTGAAAGAGAAGAGGAGACTCTGCCAGTTGCAAGACTGATCAGACCATGATTTTACAACAATTAGCATGCACAATCCTCCAAGATCGCGTAGCACTTTCTGAAGTATGCTCTGCATTTAACATATGCAAGTCCAAATGACAAAAGTATTATGCAATTGAAAGTAAAGATTTGGTGATGCGTTTGTCAAGCTGGAAGACAAAGTTAAGCTGACTCCCAAATCAAACCTTCATTACATTAATTACAGGACCATCACACCACACACCATCACACCAGTCGGGTTTCTAAAGCCAGAACAGATTCTGACCCGAACTGCAAAAGGAAAGAATTTTGAATTGACACTCTGAATTAATCATGATGGGGGAGGGGGATGGCCTCTCCAAAATTAAGAAATAGAGTCTGATCAATTCTTGATGAGTTATTTTATGGTTTCTTGTGGTACCATATTACTAACAGAATGCTTTGCCTGTGAGTCAAACTCATGAGACAACATCTGCATGTTACATTCCATCTAATAACATTTGCAGAAATGTAGGTTATTGGGATGAATCCATCTCTCATGGAAAGAATGGCTCCATTTTATTACTCTTTTTACTACTGGACTCAAGTGTACAAACGCCTTGGTGAACAGCATGAACAAATCAATTAGGGAACGTATGAGTTAGCAATTTTTTTTTATTCTACATATTTGCATTATATTGGAAAAAACATCTATTTAATGTATTGCAGTGCATTAACAAGCTGAATCTCAATACAGTATCAAGCTCACAACAGGTGAGAAGTGTTAGCAAAGCTCTGAGAGCAAGCATTCTTGCTTTTGCATAATACTTGACTGTCATGTGCTTCATTGGCTCTCCAGAACATCAGAAATTTGAAAGTGTCTAGGCTGTACCTGCTGATGGCAAACCTAATCCATCGAAACAGGCTAATCAAGATAGCAAGATGAGAAGCCACTAAGTCACTTATCCTTTCCCACTCTGCTGACTGCTGCCAACACAGGACTAATTTTAATGCCACTACGTTTGGGCCACCAGGAAACAGTGTCAGCTTTGATTTTCTCAGAACTAGTTACCCCTTGTGTAACTAAGCTTCCATGGACACAAGTAATTTCCGTAACTATTCACATCACACTTATAATCTCATTTTAAAGATTTTCAATGGGAATACCGGAGGCAAGTAAAATCCTTTAGTAGCATACTAATACTTTCTAATATGACTTGCTTTTTTATTTATTGAGTTTACTTCAATCTCAACATGTAGAAGTTCCCATGACAAAAACATATCTGGATTTACAGAGAAGTAATTCAAGAAGTAGTGTGTGTAACAGAGGCGAGAGAACAACCTCCTTTGGCATACAGAAAACAAATCTAACTCCTCACTTTATTGGGGGGAGGGGGAGCAAACGTTTTTCTTATAGTTGTTAGACAGCAGTCATCCTTTCTGAAAATCTTCCACATTTTGCTGCTTCTTCCTAATTTATAGATCTACAAGAGAGATATCCACCTAACACCAAAATTAAAACAAACAAAAAAAGAAAACCCAACCAGAGACTGCAACAATCTATTCAGAATTGATTTTTGTGGCTTTTTATAGAAGAGGAACCCCTCTTTGTCTTATGCAGTCTCATTTTATATATATATATATATTGGGGGGCAGGAGGGAAGAGGGCAGGAATAAAAATCCAGTGTCAAAGCACTGTGCCTATAAGACTGATTACTGTCCTAGGGGGAGACAGGCTTTCTTCAGGAGCAGACACGCAACCCACGTGTCCATAACTACCTGTTCTCTGTGAGAATTAATAGCTTTCACCACAGGGTCTATATTTCATTAGTCTCCACGTCACAGACGTCCACGGGGGTAGGTTCAGAGCACCCTTCGCGGGCAGCTCTGCCGGCCGATTAATTCTTAATGGCGAGGGGTGTCGCTGGTGCTGTCAAACGGCCTGGCGAGGGCCAGGCGCCTGAGCCCAGCGCTACTCCCAGTGCAGGCACCTTTCAGGGCTCTGGGATTTGTCTCTGTATATCAAGAAACATCTCTGACTAAATTCATTTGCAGTCTATAAATGCAGCTTTATCTCTTGAATCGCTAACAGCCCCTCTGTTTACTCAAAGGGGGAATATGCAAGTAGAATTCTGGCAACGAAAAAATAGATCTGTAGCAAATAGAAATGAAGTTTTGAACTTTTATGAGGTATGGACACCCTTCCTGGGTTCTTGCCTTGGGGAATAAAAGAAGAAGAAAACCTGGCGACTGAAACAGTCTGGTAGGTGACACTGGATACATGCTAAAATAGTGACGCTTTTGTAACTGAAATGGAGAGAGGCTGGATTAGTTTCAGATGTGGCAAAGCACTATGTACAAACAGAGCTAGGCAAGGAGCACACACAATATGACAAATGTAGGGAAAACAAAAATAATGTAATTTCAGATTTGACAGATGTTTCCTGTTTTCCTGATCTATAAGGCAATTTTTAATTTTGATGCTATTGTTGGAACATATGTCACTGCCTAGCACTTTTTCAGCCAGAGAGAGAAAAAGTGTGTCCAAACCCACACTGGATTACAAAAAAATCATTTCTATCAGTCACAGGGAGGGTGTTTCGCAAATATCGAGAGGTTAAGGATACAGTACCTTAACTTCATTGTCTGTATGTCCTGATACTTAGATACAACATGATTTTCCAAGTTGAGTATCGCCTCAAACACTTTTTTTTAAACTGTTGTTTATATTGTCACTGAGCACGCAAATAATCTTTGCAACTTTCAACATGTCGCACTTGAGTGGAACAAGACAGCATTTGTCAAAGTTTAAAAAAGATACTGCACTAGCTGAGATGCATGTGAGAACCTGGACAAGAATTTTAGTTACCTGCACAAACAGGGACTGCTGTACTTCAGGTACAAACAGGTGACCACAAAAAGAGTTACTGTGGCTTAGTGAATTATTGTTTGCTAGCTAAGCAATAGTACCTGAGCATACACACACTCCCAGCTTCCTCCAAATATGAAGTATGGCATTTCCACTGTAAAACATGCACCAACAGGCCTGTATTCGATCCAACACAAAGATCTCCCTCCTGACCTCTCATATAGCACTGCTATGTCATGAATGCGCAAATATCATGTTAGACCTTGTGTGTTTAGAGGGGTACTTTTAAGTTTAGATGTCCAGTCCTTAAGGCACTCAGCTGATTTCTAGAAGACATCCTCCCGCCCCCCCCAAACAAACAAAAACAAAACACACACGTGAATCAAGTCAGAAGCATCTTAACAGTAGCTACCATTTACCACAAGCAGGAAAGCCTTCTGAGTAGGTAAACATGTCGTGAATGCAGTCTACAGACGTACCTCTCCCCTCTTCAGCCCCCTCAAGAAAAGGGAAGGGGGGTAACCCACAACAACTCGCCTGTATGAATACCAATCACAAGGTCCAACAGAGCTGTTGAAAGTAAATTTTACTTTGGGTGCTCTTGACTTCCCAATACTCATAGCAAAGTTGGATATTCAGATCCCACCTTTACATTCTCAGACCCTTCCATCCTTCCTTTTCTGTTAATCCCCTAATGGGGGTAGTTTACTTCCATGTGATCCTGCTATTTGTATATTCAAACAACAGTTCACAGTTGGGGGGGGGGGGACAGGGGAAGCAATGCCAAAATTATTACTATTTGACTAGATGAATCAGTCATTTGCCATCAGCATATGTCAAAAGATTTTTTTTTTAACCAAAAAAGGGAACACAGTATTTCAGGATGAGCTTTATA
This sequence comes from Apteryx mantelli, assembly GCF_036417845.1. Lineage (NCBI taxonomy): Eukaryota > Metazoa > Chordata > Aves > Apterygiformes > Apterygidae > Apteryx > Apteryx mantelli. Next base: position 114,623,159 of record NC_089978.1, read on the forward strand.
ATGCTTCAGAAGGGCAGTTTCTGCACAGCCCTACCCACCTGCTGTCATGTCAGTGTGCATTTTTCAATCATTTAGTAAGAGCAGTTACTAATTATTTATTCACTAACCTTTCTAATATCAATAACAAAAATGCTTATATTTTAAAAGATGTAATTAGACAATAAAGTATCTTAAAACTGATGAACATTGTATTTTGGTCCCCTCCACCAAAAAGTTTATAGGAACAACTTTGTCTGATGTTTCAAAATGAAAAGCACTGCATGTGGGAAAGATTTTTTTTTTCCCAGTAAATAAAGTAAAAGTGCAAGGATATCCTACCACCCTTAGGTATATTCAGATTAACTGCTGGAGAGCAATTGCAGGTACAATTGCTGTACAAGAAGTTCACAACTTCTGCCAAAAATTAAGTCATTTCTTTAAAGAAATGGAGCAGAATCAAGAAATGCACTTATGCATTCTTCTCACATATGGTAATGTCATTAATAGTGCATCTCCAATGACTTTTGGGTTGATTTTTTAAACAATGAGTAGCCAGCTATTGTAAATTTATTGTAATCAAGATATTTCAGAACAGAAACTTTTCATAGCTTCATTGTCAATGACATCCAAGTTAAAATTTTCTTTTCTTGGGGGGAGGGAGGGGAGCCAACATGGCACAAGGCATCTATTTCAAAGAGAAATGAAAGCAAAGGAAGGCAATCAAATCCCTGCCAGATAAGCCTAGTGGCAATCCAGTCTGTACGAAACAGAAAACACGGTCAGACTTTAAAGATGAAAAGAAGCTCTCAGGAAGGAAGGAAAGAGGAAAGGCTGTGCAAGTTCCCGGCGATTTGGGCTGCAGGAAGGCGGCAGAGCTTGGCTGCCCTGTACCTGGAGAGGGGTGCTGGGGCTGGAGGTATTGCAGAAGTATGCCTGGTGGGCAGGTCAAGACAGAGCACTGAATAAAGCCAACTAAAATAAGCTTGGTGAGTGAACATGAAGAAACAGGTTTCCCGTAAGCACTTGACACTTGGATTTTGCATTACAGTGCATAGTCTTTCTCACAAGGTTTTTCTGCCTTACCATTTGACTTTTTATCTGGTCCTTCTCAGGGCACTCAGCTTCTGCGGGTACAGACCCTTCCCAGTTCCAGCCAATTCTCCCCCAAACTGAAGTGTTGGGGAAACTTCACTTAGACTTTGCCTCCTCAAGGAAAAAGCATTAATAACTTCCCAGCTTTTCCAGAGGCAGCTGTGCTACGTGGAGTCAGATGCCGTTGGGCCATGCAGCACCTCAGGATGGTACAGATGCACTCTGGCCAGGGCCTCAGCGCAGGTCCGGGGCTTCGAGACACTCATGGCTTTGTCACACAACTGACACAGCAGGGAGCTATTTCCCCCCTTGACACACAAAGAAGGCAGATGACCAGTGTACATCAGGAATACATACACGGGTTTGAACCGCAAATCTGTGCGGCACGCATGCTGTTGGGATTGTGACTCTTCAACACTCCTCTTTCTCAGCATGAAGAAAAGTTATACTGGATCCTAGGCTTGGCCTTAGAAGTTTAGGCATGCCTTACAACAGCCATCTGCTCCATTTGAGTTTCAGACTTCATATATTTTATGTTGTTAATTAGCATATGTATTTAAAATGCTTTATTAAATACAGCTTTTATTAAAGGTATTTTCAGTGAGCTTTCCTAGTTATCAATACAGAGACTAACTCTCTAATGTCAATTCTTCACGTTAGTCACAAAATTTTGCATTTCTAAGTCTCTTAATTCCTGGATACCTGTGAAGAGTTTGAAGCAAGCTGAGAATCAAGGTTTCAAAGTGTTTTGCCTGTGGACAGAAGCCTAGAGGACCTGCTGCTAGCTCACAGGCCGTAATATATATTTAAAGCATCCACAAATAATGTCTCAGAATCTTTTAGTTAGCATTTAGGATTCTCAATACTGCTAACTCTCTGGTGACTCCTTCAAGTCTCCTTCTTGTGAAACAAGCACCATTTCTTCCTGACTAAATCCTTCTTACTCTCACTGGAACAAGCTTTTGACCATTAAATATTAGAAGGCTTGAAGTACTTCATATGAGCAAATTTCACATGAGGAAACAAACAATCCACCACCTCCAACCAACTCCCTTCCCTCTCCCAAAACCCAAAATACTTTGAAGGAGATACACAGTTACATCCATATACACAGGATAGCTTTGTGATCTGCAGTGACTTTTATTCAGAGGTTACCTCCTGATAGACAAGTGCATTAGGAAGGAAAACTGTATTCTATTCACCACTTTCCACACAAATGAAATGAAAGGATTCCCTCAGGATTTGCAGAAGTACTTCCGCGGGGGGAAACTAATATTAACATTAGATTAGCCTCAATACAGGGTCAGGACCTTGGGATAAGGAAAGTTTTGAGTTTTAGCGTTCAGTAACTAAGTAGTAAGTATAGTAAGTCTTCAATCCTTAAATCATTAAAAAAAAAAATCAGGAGGAATGAAATAATTTGGATTAATTGTTCTCACAAGTACTTAACATCTGTTCCATGGGAAAGCCAAACCACAATTGTGCACTGTAGGTAGTATTTCCAACGTCAGTGATAATTTAACCCAAGAAACAGTTCACAATTATTTAGGGCTGCCTTTTAACCCCAAGAGTAAAGTCAGGTAGAAATTATTTTTTCCTTATTGTATCTTCTGGACTGTTCTGCTCATGCAAAAAAAAAGAGTTCTTATAACACCTTATAACACCTTTTGTCTTATAACATCTACATTCTTTCTGGATTCAGGATTCTGGAGGCTTTCAGTGTATATTCTTCTGTTACTTTAGTCTGGATGTTACAATTTTTTTTTTCTTTTTAAGATAAGTTATGAATTCTTCTGGTGATTTTCTTACTCATTCAAGAACTTTACATGGGCTTTTTGGAGGAAGATTTGTCAACTGAAATGTATTTTTGCCTTCAAAAGTTATTTGACAAGAAATCATTTGGCACTGTATTAGAAATTTGTGGGGGGGTTTCCACACATACAGGTGTGTGTGTATATTGATTAGGTTTTGGCACAACATTTATCCTGGAATAAACTTTTCCTGTAGATATACAGGGTCATTTTATAGATATTTTTATGTTTTAATTTCTTGTATACCCCCCTCCCCCCCAAACCAACATTTCTAAACACATCTTGTTTTCTCAACTTTACAACACTTTCCATCAGACAACTTTCAGAAGAAGACTTGAGAGAGAGGGACGGCATATGCCTAAGTTCGGCAGGTGGGGCAATATTCATCCTCCAGTCCTTTCACTGCTACTCTCCAGACTTTGGAGCGAGAAGGCAAAATGCAACACAGAACAAAGGAGAAAAACAAGATGCTGCACAGATGCAAAGATCACTGTTTCTTCTATTTCTTTTCTACATATTAGGAAGTGATTGCACAGACAAGTACCCACTAGGATCTAAGCAGAACAATGTAAGTGTTTTGAGGAATAATTCTGCAGAACATTACAGCTCTCAGTGCCTGGCTCCTCTACAAGACACTAAAACTGGAGGTTTCTCCTTTGCTGAGGGAAGTTGAAAGGCCATGATCTCTCCTGAAGCTTTAGATAACAGCTTAAATACATAGAGGAAGAGTTAAATCTGGCACCTTTCTTCCTGAGCGAGAGAAACTATGGTCAACTAACACATTAACCAATTCACAAGCTTAGAAAGGCTACATACAACAACAACAACAAAATCTTCTGTTTTTTTCCTTAATGGGGACTCATTCCTGAAATGCCACAAGGATGTTCTCCAAGGTCTGGCCTCAGTTGCAACCCCCAAAAGCATTCCTCTCCTCAGAAGCCTTTTTTTTTTTTTTTAAACAAACAAAAACAACCAACGTCGGGACCACTTCTTCACAGGAAAGTAGGATTTCTCCACTGGCCAACTGCATGCCCACACATACATACATTTAATGAAATGACCAGAGCTATTTTTGCATGCTGTCAGATCTATAACAGATCTTCACATCAAGACATAAGCTGGTCTCAGGGCTACTCGTACTTTCTCAAGCCAGAGACCCATGCCACATCATCTGGCATCAGCCTACAGCTAAGAAATTCTCCTAATCCTTACCTGTAAGGCAAGCATCATTTTAATGGCCTAATATCTCTTCATATCCAAGGAACAATACAGGAAGCTGCCTCTTCTTAGCTATAAGCCTGCTTTCTATGCTTGAAAACACAGCTTCACTAAGTACATTCCAGCATTGCTTTAACTTTCTGCCTTATTTCTCTACAATATTTCTGTGAAAAGAAATTCAGAAAGAAACACAATGATGTATGAATTAAACTTATACAAATACTTCCATTTCATACAAGCAGCTCTTACATAGGCATTGCTTGCAACTGACTTCAAATTCTAATGTTTACCCTGGTAAGGGCTAGTGGATCAGACCAAAGAGCAACTAGTTCAACATGTGATAGATACGTGCAGGAATCAGCTGTTTTGTTTAAAATGAGTGCATTCAGCCAAGTCACTTAAAATACCATAAATGTGTTTCTAATAGAAAGCACAAGGGTAATGTTAGATTTAAGGTCTTTCCTCTTCTGCACTCATCTATAGTAAGTAATCATTAATAGGAAGTGCAGAACTTTCTGCAGTTGTTAAAGTCCTTTTATTCCCCCTTCCAGGGAGGGGAAAACAAAACAAGAACTCCCATAACAGACACAAACAACACTGTCGATAAAGCAGAAAGCCAGCTACAGGCAATAGGCGTGCGGTTGTTAACTAAATACCGTTAAACATCAAGGCCTATGCCAGAGACCACTCAAGTATAAGTGCATGATACATCCAGTCAAAGCATAAAATTCTGAAGAATTTTAACAGGGTACAGGAAAAAATCATGTTTCACTCATAGCACATGTTTTGTAATAAAGTATAGGAAAAAAAAGCCTAATTCCCTTCAGATTTTTAAGATGAAGAAATTTTTTTGGTGGGCATGCAGCCAGTTACTTGCAAAAGCTTAGGAAGATGGTTTTCCTAGGTTTCCTCCATAATCAGAGGAGAGAAACAAGTCTTAGTCATCTCCCAGAGAGCTCATCTCTAAGGCCTCTTAAGACTTGGATGAATACTACCCTTAGTGCCCCTTAAATGAGAAGGAATACTAAATATGTAACTTTAATCTAGAAATAAGGGAGAGTCTAGAGTTAATGATTAAAGCAGAGGGTAATGTGTTATAGGAGGGGAATTTAAAACACCTCAGCTCTGTTAGTGGCTACTGAAATTTGCATATAAAATATAGCAATGTGCAATATATACTACAGTAGTTTTGTATATCACATGCTGTGCTAGGAAAAAGGAATCTAAGCACATTAAAGTGTGCTTTGTGGTCTAATAATTAATGTCCTTACTGCCACGTGAATTTGAATGAAAAAACAGTATCATAAAGCAAAGCCATGCAATCCATGATTTATTGTCCTGCCAGGGCATACAAAATCCCCACTGCTTGCTCCACATGGAAGACCATCAGATCCATTCCTCATAATCCTTTTATCATCTTGTACATCACCAGGGACCTCGGACAGATGAGGTCTCCGGTGCAGGTTCCCAAATCTCAGCCTAGCTCACTTTGCTGCTGGAATTACTGCTATGATAGATGTCAGCAGCAACAAGTACATTTCACCATCTTTTAACCATCTTTTGTAGTATGTGTTCATGAACTACTTATTTTAAATCTGGTACAGAAATTAGAGCATAAATGTTACTAACTGAAGTGCGGCAAAGCGACTGTGAACAAGACTTCAATGGTCTAAGTATCAAAGAGACTGCCGCTGATGGTTGTGATTTGATGCAATGACAAAAGAGGCCTTGGTCTCTTTTCAGGTATGTTCAACAGTTTTTCAGATCTGAGTTTCTAATCTTTCTCAAAGCATTGATTTTTTTTTTTTTTTTTTTAAATCAAAGAACATCACTGGAGAAGAGCATTCTTCACCTGATATCAATGAGATGTTACTAGAATGGTAAGCATAAGAATATCACCATCCTCAGAAAAGAAGAGCATCAAGGAAAAAAGTTTAAGATTACAGATGCTGTTTGACTGTAACACAGTTTTGCCTAGTTTTACTGCATGCAGTTGCCTAAACACAGGTGCCTAGTGCCATTTTGGATTTCTGGTAACCTTCCTAGTCTCCAGCTCACCATTTTACTTGTCCTAGGGTATCCAAGACATCTTGCATGTAGCTGGCACATATGAGGCAGGACCTGTGGGACACCCATGAAAATCTGGAGAAGCAGTGGAAACTAGGAGAAATACTCTAAGGTTCTTAAAGTCGCAACAGACATGCACATTTAGGCAACTGAACCCTGTCTTTAAAGATTGCCACAGACCTACCACTAGTCTAGGCAAGCACAGGGGGGAAAAGGGGGGGGGGGAAATCTATGTATTTGCAGCTTTTCCCAGCTCTTTCCAGAGGGAAAAAACCACACACACACACACACACACACACACACACACACACACTATCTGAACATACAGATAGGGCAGATATAAATATACTGTATTAAACAAGTAATGAAAGAACTCAAGAAGTGATAACTAAAGTTGATAGCAGGGTAAGAGAAGTAGGAATGAATTTTACTTAGACAAAAGTCATAACTGTTCTAGATGTCACCATTTGCTTTAACAGAATCACCCCAGCAGGGGGAAGTTCATTTATTCTAGCAGCACAGCAAAAACCTTCAACTTCCACATCAGTGGCTGTTCTAACACTCATAGCACTTGATAGCTAAAAGCACTGACTGAAAAAAATCCATCTTCTATTCTCCTTAAAACTCCCTATTTTGGGAACCCGATCAGTTCCTCTGGTAATTGCTAGAGCTATAGCTCTTTAAAGCAAGTTAGCAGAAAACCTCTTTGTCCCATTTTTATTCTTTTCCACAAGCCAGGTTCTTCTGAGGAAGTTAAGATACCTAGGACATGCTTACAGGTATCTACACAACCTTTCCATTCCCTGTCTTTAATAAAGTGTCAGGTGCCAGTACATTCTTGTACCTGGTCCTGCTAGAGTGCCCCTGCTGCATCAGAAGAACCTAGACCTAATTAAGGAAATCTATGACATTGCTGTAAACAGACTGAGTTAAAAATTATCACTCTTGTACTTTGGAAAATACATAGAAGAATATTTTAATCATTATGTTTCCCTAGTTTCCACTATTGTAGGAAAGTCTACAGTGTACTGACTTGAATAAGAAAATAAACAACCTCCCCACTCCAACCCGTTGCATATAAACAAAGAAAAAAAAAATACCCAGGGTCTCAAGAGCAAGAAACTCTGCAGCTATCCAAGGTGGCTGTAATTCAGTTTATCAAGAACAGCTTTAGAGAAAACCAAAGCCAAACAAGCATCCCAAAAAGCCAGTTTAAAAGAAAAAGTGCTTGTTGCAAATGCCACAGTAATCCTTTTCATAATGTCTGATCTTTGATTCTCCTATCAGATACCAAGAAGAGTGTTTACTCAGACGAGGACCAGCGTGCAGTTACAGAAAAGACAGATATTTAAATTCTTAGCCCCTTTTGTATAAACCTGCCTACCAGGTTGTATCCTCCATTTAGAGGAAGATCAGCTTATAGGTCCTCCTTATGGGCGCTAAAATTACTTGATAATAAGGCAGTAATTTGTTTGCCTCTTCAGCATTGAGAGATTAATCTGCTAACAACATGTAATATACTTGTGATTTAATTTCCATTAAAGCATAATTGTGAAACATGAAAGGAGTTGCTTAACCATATTCATGCACATCCTGTTCTTGGAAATTACAGTACCAATAAGAGATGTCAGAGTTTTTAATTTCTCTGCAAGAATAATGCACTAGAATTTAGTGCCAAAAGTAATAATAGAAAGGGACTAATGAGATTGTGATCACACACAAACATTCTTAAAAAAAGAAACACAAGAACATCCAAAAAACCTCTGCTAGTGAATCCAAATCCTAGCCTCCAAATCTTCTTTTATGCCCAACTCCAGCAGAAAAAGACAGCAACTAAATCATCTAGGTTTACTAAGGACTGTTTATTTCACTTTCTGTTATTGTGATGTTGCATTTTGGACAGCATTTACTTTTTTTCTTCACAGTTCTATCACCCTCTTTAAAAAGGAAGCGACTTGGCTCCAGGTTAGCTCCTTGGAAGCAACTGCCAGGGTCTAGGAGGACAAAGTCCAAAGACCAGAGGACGAAGCAAGGAAGAGAAATGCAGAGCAAAGCCTGCTGCTGTGTCTTTGTGCAGGCAGAAGGCTGCCGAAGGAAGCGGGAAGCCCAAGCGCCCGGCCTCACACTGACACATGGACCAGAGGGGACCACATGGCTGGCTTACGCAAGGGCCGAGACCAAGGCTGGACTCATGCTGCAAGGATGCAGCGGGAAGGTAGAGAGTCATGGTTAAACCCTTAATATCTTTGTTCTCTCTCACCTAGGAGATTTGATGGTTTTAGTATTTAAACACTTAAATGGTCTAGTTTATGTTCTAATAAGGCTTGACTTTTTAGTGTTTAAAAGCATTTTGGTCAGCTCAGCTAAAGAGCCAACCATAGGCTCCCCTCACAGATGTTAACTCTTTCATGAAAGGCAGTATGCCTCTGCACCACCAAAAGTGTATTTAATATACAATATTGCTATTTGAAACTTCTTTGTTTGTTAGAATGGGCAGTCTCTTCTGAATTTTAATTTAGAAGAGATAGGTGGAACTATGTATTTAATTACCCACTTACTGATAATTATTTATATAGTCTTCTCAAAACACACAAATGTGTAACAGCTCTCTTGATACTACTGATTATTATCAGGGAGCAGTGTTTAGTCCTGATTAAATAATGAAACAAATCTGAGACAAACCTTAGAGAAACCCGAGAATACAATGAAACTCAGTTACAGGAAAATTGCAACAGAACACGAAGCACTTCCCAACAGTGAGTTTGGTCCCGTGCTCCATTACATGTCATTGTTTTAATACCTTTACATACAAAATAAATTAAAGAGAAATAGAGCCAATTACATCAGTCAAGACAGAATAATGATAGCTAAAGGCAGAATAAGGGAACCTGCAGGCAAGAAAGAATATCACAAATCTTTTTGAGGTTAACCTGATACATGAGAGAAAGGGGTGCAGCTGGAGGTATGACTCTTCCTCTGCATGTGTGAGGCCTGGCTCAGGGCTAGGAGCAGCTGCTGTTTGGGTACAAGTCTCCTCCTTTGATGGGAATACTTAAGCAAACTAGACTTGTGACTCCTAGATAGGATGAATAAGAAACATTTGAGTTCGCACAGCCAGGTGAGAGCAGGTGGATGTGGTGCTGCTCTTGCATTTTCTTGCAAGGTGCATTAGCAGTGCCTGTTTCAAAGGGATCATTATCTTGCTGCAAAAAACATCTCACACCCAAAACCTCACTCCCAGGCAAAAACTTAAATGACAATAACAACAATCACTGCATTTCACTTTAAAGAGAAAAAAAGAATGAAGTTTGGAGGCTACATTCAATTATTTGCCTTTCAGCCTTAAAATACTGATTACAAACTGGAGTTAACACAGGAAGATTTGTTTTGCCCTTACCTCAACACAAGCAGCACAGTTCTGGACAGCAATCAGTTGAACGCCATATGTACAAGGAGGCTAGTTACAGGTCAGGAATGCTGTGCATTGGCAAGATTGTGTGGGAAAATGCATACAGCATCTGCTGACACCCTACAGGCACTTTCCAATGCCTTACTCCTTCAAGAACACTAAATAAACAAGCTAAATTCCTGATCCTGAGATTTACAACGTATGGGTGGGCAGATTGCTGTGCCTACATGGTGCCTTATTGGAGTCAGTAGGGCTCCGTGCAGGTGCAGCTGTCCATATGCACGTAGTAAACTGCAGGCTTGGAGCTTACTACTGTAAAAATCAAAAACAGACAAAGGAGAACAAAAAAGCTATTTCAGGCTTTCTTTGAATTCTAAGTAAATTAATATTTTGGAGAGAAACAAGAAAACTGAATCCAGTTCAATTTCTCTTTGCCCCTGTATACTTAGGGAACTGAGGAGCTTTCCCAGAGTAGGTTGGGAAAACCAGTAGCACATATTTTTGCTTGTGAGGTGGGGATGTCAGTCATGGTCCTCTTGTCAGACTGAACTGTAAGGCAGCAGGATTCCTGTGATTCACTAATCCTGAATTTATTTTGACTTCTTCACACAGATATTAATCCTTAAAAAGAAAGGATATTGACTGCAATATGCCTTGCTTTGTCAGGTCCTCGGAGTTTGGCTCCTGGAATGCGTGTGAGTGGCATAAAGCAGACAGCTGGTCCTCTCATCTTCCCTAACCTCCTGTTTTGTAACTGCTAGGTCATATTATAGGGAAAGCATGCTGTAATTTTACCCCGTATTACCTTTCAAAGTAACTCAGACTATACAGTTGTTGCTACAAGGATACTACATGCTAGCACATGGGAGAATAAGTTGAGTTTCTGAAGCATGAAGAAAAAAAGAAAATGGGCGAGAACCACCATCTCTTCTAGAATTTGATAAACAGTATGAGAAAATACAAGTCACTTCAGTTATCTGAATTTCTGGTTCTGAGGCTGTAAAACCCAGATTAAAGACCCATTAAATCGTATTTTTTCAGTATGCTGTTCATTTTGTATCATGCTAGATCACTTTAACATTGATTCAGAAGCCCCTTCAAACAAACCAGCAGAAACACTTGAAGAACTTATTTGATCAGCTCTTGCATTTAATTACTTATTCACATTTGCTTCTTGTTGTTTGAGAAACTGCAGGAAACACAGTAAAGCTTAGTGTCATGATAACCGCCATCTTCGAAGCAAAATTTTTTCTCCCCCATTTCACTCTTATTAGATATAACTCCTGGTTTTGAAAAGAAGAAAAAAGCAAACAAAACCCCACCCCAAATGTGTTAGGTTAAAGTTCAATCCTTAACATCAGGGATGCATAGTTATTCTCACCTCCTCCCTCCCTGTCTCAGTACTATTATGCAGACCTCCGAGAAAGGTAGATCTAGACAGACTTCCTCCGACAACATTTACCTTACTACAGAGATAGCAAGACTCTTACATTCCCATACAGCAAACTTATGAGGCCATCTTTGCAATCGCTTGAACATTTTCATCTCTGTAGCACATATTATGTATTAAGACATTTCCACATCACATTTCAAACTAATATACTTGGAAATTTATTTCCCCAACATTTGCATGGCAGACTCTGTATGGTCCCTCTGCACAACAGCAGCAGAGAAAGACCATATACAACTCTCCTGCCACCTTGTGTAGTCACTGTATGTGGTCCAACAAAATTAGGTTGAGGAGTTTTGGGGTCACTAGGCTTCTAACAGCCTGAACAATACTTTTAGACTAGAACACAGTTAGCACAACCTTAGCGGCAACAGTATGGCAGAGAGCACAGACCACAAGCCTGCATGCTGCTTAAACCAGCATTCATCTTTCTTGCCTAAAGAATAAGCTGTCATGACAGTTTGATGTACATAACATAGAACATTTCAAAAATATGGTGGAATAGTTTCCAGTCAACTGGTTGAAACTGAGTATTTCCCGGGGGGGGGGGGGGGGGAGCCACACACACTTGTTGAAGCAATTTTTGTCAGAATCTGCTAAGCCTGTTGTTTGGGGACCACATTTCAGCCCTTGCTTTTCATTTTCCAGGGTAGTGCCATATGCAGCAGGTTGCAATCACTTCTATCCTTTCCAATATTTTAAAGTATGGCTAGATAAAAATAGGTACCAAAAAAAAAAACCAATCCACAGAAAAGAGACTTAAACTTAAAGCAAGTTTGTCTTTCTAGCCATTAAAAAATTACAGCTTCAACAGCCTGTCTCTTCCAATTTCTTCAATGGTACGTCATGTAGAAAATAAAAATACTTGAGAGAGTGTGGAATTTCAGATGCTTTCTCTGTTAGATATTCACTGAATTACAAGGTGGGGAAAACCCACATTATCTTTTCCCTAGTAATTTCTTCTTCTTTAAGTGAAGCAAAAGGTTCGCTTTTTTGCTTCTGCAATTACTGCTCTTACAATCTAATGACACACAAGAGTATCAAATCATCCACTAAAATTCAGTACCCAAGAGGAAGAGAAAACAAAGCTTGATTGCATCTATGTTTTTTTCTTCCTTTCTTAAAATAAAGACTTAATGCTTCTTAAAGAGTTTTTGCTTTTTGTTAAATGATCAATAAAAGAAACCTGTAGATTCGCCCCACTAGAGTTTTCCATAGGTGGAAAAAAAAACTTCTAACGATGCAAAACAGAAGTAGTGTGTCAGTGGAAACGTGCAGTACTCATGTTAAAAATGCAATAATTTGCAGGCATATGCTAGATACAAGCAAATCTATGCACACTACTGTATGTGCCCATCTTTGAAAATTCAGCCTAGATTACCAACACCTATAGGCAAATCCAACAATACTTGAAGGGTTTCCAGCTCAGAACTTTTGGATTTAATTTTGAACGTAACTTGTAGCACAAAGCAAAAGATCTTGAACAAATTTTAAAGCAGAGTAAGAAACTGCAGAGGTGCTTAAATTTTATAGTGGCCCAGTTAAAACTTTTTTTCTTCCATGAAAGTCTTCATAAATAGGGTGTACTATGTTTCCAATATTAAAAAAAAAGAAAAATCACTTTAAGCATATTGCTCATCTGTTATATTGGTCTGCCATCTGTAGGTCACTCAGAAAATTCTTTATTCCTTGTATTTCAGAACACTTTGTTCATTACCGTGCATTTTTGAGTAGGTAGTAATGAGAAGTATTACCATCAGTGGTATCCCATACACTTGATTTGCAACTCATTCCAGACAGGGGATCATCATTAGAGATTTAAAAACAAGAACAAAACCCCCCCAAAAAAACACATCCCAGATTCGGTCCATTATCCTCTGCTCTAGGAGCATTTTAGAATTAATGAGGCGCAAAGATGGCATTATGCAGGTATAAATGAGCATTCCCAAGGCTACAACTTCTCATCCCTACATTTTCAGGCCTCTTATCTCTGGTATGCCATATGGTAACTACATTTTGTAACTCTCTCTATATATTTATATATGTACACTCCCCCATATACTTATATATGTACCCCTATACACACACACACACACACACACACTCACTCTTACATCTCATGATTTCTCTGCAGGTTTCTTTTACATGAAGCACACAAAATTGTTTTTCTTCATGTGGCACCCTTGAAAACCATCTGACAATTTAAAGATGTAAAATACAGTCTTTCTGTTCGAGTGTCCTCAGCCAACCTCTGCTGCAGCTTGCCGTGCGCATCCTGATTCTGCAGTGAACAGAAGTGCTGCGTCCACATGTTGTGCTCACAGATGTCACTCAGGCTGCTTAGTTGGAACAAGTGTTCCTTTAGAGATTACTTCCTTTGTACCTACTACAATAGCAGAAGATAAAATAACTCAGAAGTAGTTGAGACAACGTACAGATAGAGGGCTCGATTCCAGTATCTTCCACATTTGGGCAGGTTGTCTCACACATTTCAGGGTGTAAATTAAGTTATGGTCCGCTGGGATTGTTTTGTATCACACCAGCACAGATGCACACAAATTCTCCTTAGACCCACATGTTCTGCATTATGATGATGAGCCCTTTATAGAGGATAAATTGCTTGGAAAGACTTTCCTTTCATATTTTCAGAGTTTCAGAGTCATTCAATCTTTTCTGGAACTAAAGGCAAAGATTCTTAAGGAGTCCTTAGACTTTAAAATCTGTGCATAGGTTCATGGATTATAGAGTTTTGTTGTTTATCAGAGATATTAAGCATTTGTAGTGACCACAGTTCCTGAAGTAACTATGTACAGATACACATATGCATATAGTTTCCAAAATTTGTGAAATCAGATATTCTTAACCAGCCTCTGACATTGCTGAAGTGACAAAGATACTCTTTTCGTTCAAAAAGTTTCAGAGCAAGGAAATCTATTCCATGCAGTCTTGCCAAGTTTCATAGAGCAAAAAAACCATCTGCAGTGCACCATATCTTATTGATCTATGTGCAGAAATATCTTCGCTAGTTCTGAAAAAATAGCTGGAGACCTAGAAGCAGCTGAGAGACCCCTACTAAAACGAGTTGCAGTGGGACTCCAGTGCTTCCAGCACTCTGGCTACTACTGCTGCACAAAACTGTGTGGCACAGCATTGACGTATCCACATTTGCGTGGAACAGCTTATGTTTTCAACATACAGCTGTTCTGTACATTGTAAGCATGCACAAAGTGACAGTAAAAGCACAGTTAGCGTATGTGCTCAGCCCCGCCAGAATTAGCGTCCAAGTCTGAAAGAAATTATAGACCAAGAACCATCACAAGGGAGCAAATTCAGAAGCAAGTAGAGAAGCACAGAGGAAAACCAAATCATGCCCTCCCTTATCATCCCCAGGTGGATTAAATATAGTGAGCACACACATGGATCAATCCTTTTCACACAGCATTTATGTTTCAAAAAACATGTTATCTGCATACTGCTGTGAATGTGGACCCCACCTCAGTTATTCCATCCTTTCTTCTCAATCATTTAAGGGTAAGATATCTACTGCAATTCATTTAACAGAAGGCACATTATAATCTTTTCTTGCTGAAAACTGCATTGAACACCTCATCCAGAAAGGACTTCTTAAAACATTGCTTAGAAAGGCTAGACCATACTTCTTGTTTATCCTGAAATTCAAAAAAATGAAACAAACAACCACCAAAACCCAACTCACCCTACCAAAATTAATTTTACTGAAACGAACTTAAGTGCTCAGTTCTGCCCTGGATGGCAGCAAAACTAGAGCTCTGTCTCATTGCAAGGCAACACAAGAGGATTCATGCATTTCCAAAAAAAAAAAAAAAAAAAAAAAAAAAAAAAAAAAAAAAAGTAAAAAAATAATAAAAAAAATAAAAATCAGAGCAGTGCCCTAGAGGAAGAGAAAATAGGGTCATGTATTTCTGAAAGGATCCTGAACTGAAACTCAGCAAGGGATTATTACTTTCATTAGCAAAATAAGCAACCACAGACAGCCTGCAACTATTCAATAGGCCTCATCACTTCTTTAAAGCCACCTGCGTTCATTGTCACAAGTCCTTCATATAAAGCAGTACCTAAGGTGCCCATGTAGGATGAGGAAGTCTTAACTATGAGATAGACTGTTAATTCCAAATTAAATTAGGAAAATCTTCCTATGCTGGCACAGTTCCAACAAACAGTAAACATCATCAGGCAAATAACTAGCAGATTGCAAGTCAGATCAAAGGTACCAGCTAGCCAATGTTTCAGTATAGCAGATGTCCAAGAAAATGTTTGGGCTTAAACACAGAACTGATACTTCCCCCAAATATTCTCCCAGTACATGGGTGATATGCTGTACAAGCACTTCCTTAGCCAGCAATTTTTTTTTTTTAATTAAATAATTCTCAGAAAAATTTCTTCCATCTTACAGATATTTTTGTAGAACCTTTTTGGGTCCTTGCAGGTTTCCAGCCTCCACTCCAGGGGACAATTCTACAATGCAACTGCATGTAGTGTTAAATGTATCTTCTTTTGTGTACTTTAAAAGGAAGTCCTCTGATGTCTGCTAAACCTTGAACTGAAAGATCACACCATGGAGGCAATTGATCATCTAGTGACATTCAGTTTTCCACACTTTTTTTTTAAATCTAATTTTAAATTACCTCAGGAATAAGGAGTACAGTACATCGCCCTTTAAAAAAAAAAAAGTAAATCTGTGTTTTGGTAACAGCCATATATAGCCTTTATGTTGAGAAATGTTAAATCCAGAGGTGGATTTCCTACTGTGCAGCCTGCAGCTGTGGGCACAACTACTCCACAGAGGAAAGCAGCATGTGTTCAGTCTGCAACTCTGACAGCAACTTCACTCACACAGGGGCCAGTGAAGAAATTCCTAACTATCCTGTAACCACCACATGATCATAACTGTCACAAACAGTGAGACTCACAGGAGAAAAATCTGTGGCTGGAAACTTGAACTATTGTTCTCAACATGAGATAGAGAGGTATGTTTCAAATTAGTATACTTTTCAAATGGCCTTTTTTTTTTAATGTAAAAGCCTGTCTACAGCAAATAAATTGGAAACAAATCTGAGAAGTTATACAACTGCACATCTGTGAGGTAAATGATCCACTTGGAGTCTATTCTCACAGCTTGAAAACTGAGAACACACATAAAACTGGTATGATCTCAGGTGAGATTAAGTGATCTCAGATGAAGGACCAATTGGATTAGTATAAACAACTTGCAGTAAAGACTAAATCTTTACTGGAATAGCCACTATAAATACAAGTCATTAGGTTCAATGCTGGGATCACTCTATGGTTTGCATCATAGAAGTCAGGCTAAGTTACCTAATTACTCATTTGAAATAAAAGCCCTTCTATAATTACAGCTGTAGTTAAAAAAAAATTCTCGCTGATCCAAACAGGTGTCTTGTGACCTAAATAAAAACACTTCATGATGAGAAGGAAGATAATAGCTGTATTAATTTTTTTGCCCTCTTCATAAAATTATTTGAATTCTCATAATTTCTCTGGCCACAAAAGTGACAGACTAACATATTCAGATACTTGACCGTTCCAGCTGTGAAAACAAACTTTTCAAAGTTCCCAACCAGCAGGCTTTCACATTTCTGGGAAATGAAACACTACTAGTTGTTTTATTTATGGTACCATTGCTTTATGACAGTTAATGAGCTGTAATTTTATAAAAGCGAACAAAAACAATGCTTTGTGCCATCACAAATAGCCATCAGCATTATTTATTGCAGATGTTTTAATCTGTTGTGGTAATAACGAAACATTCATTGTTTTGCTACCCTGAGCAATCTGTGAGAATTTTAAAGTTACAAAAGGTCCCCGCTTCTCCCCTGAAGCTTGTGCTCCTTTCCAGAAGGCTCTGTTGTGGAAGAGATAATGAGGCACATGGCAGAAACAGAGCCGAGGAGACGGCAAATGTACAGAAATAGTTTTATGATGAAGTTTAATCAATGCCTTCTGCAGAATGGAACTGTTTTGTAGACAAAGAAATTATAGGAGTGATTAAGTGTCAATTATTATGTTCTTGACTTGGTACATTCCTATAAAAGAAGCTTCACAGTATTGGGACTGTTTTTAGTATTGTAACTTGAAGACTTGCAAAAACAAGCTAAAGGCTGTTGATTCAGATCCACTGGCCACTGTTTTGATTACGAACCACCATGGCAGTTAGTGATCTTACCAAAGCCACACAGACAGGGGCTCAGGCACACAAGAAAATACCTCTTAGCAGTGGCCACACTGTACAAAAAACCCCAGCATTTTGACGGAGTCTTCCCCAAACTCAGCCAACTGCTTGGCACTATAACCCATCCTTCATCAGAGAAGCATCGTGCTGAAACCTGTGGGGCAATTCTTTTAAGCTGATTCTTTGGTTCCTCATTTACTTAGCAAGCAGGGATAGAGAAAAATCTGGGGCCACTTGAGCCACTAAGGTCTTGGTTAGTGTTCCAGTGAATATTTTACATTCCTTCTCCTATTTCTCTCTCTTTCTCCTTTAACTTAACTGTGGATTAACACAGCCTGCTCACCTAGTGAAACAACCAGACAGCTCAATTTGTAGCTGGTTTAGCATCCGCCAGGCAAGCCACAAGACTGTCATTCGCAAGGTTCTGTACTAAGAGAATGAGCAATTACTCACTAGTCTGGAAAAGACAAAAGAAAAGCTGGAAAACTTGCAGTGTGGTGATCTCATGTTCCAGTGGTTGACTTTCTGTAATAACACTAAGGAGGGAGTCCAAGTCCCACAGTTCTCCACCAGTGTTTGCCAGGGCTGTAAGTTCACTTACTTAAACTCAAGTTTAATCACAGGGGAAATAGGGATGCGTTGAGGAAGGAAACGGTTGAGGAAGGAAACCTATTTCTTGCACTTCAGTATCTGTAACTTAACTGCAAATAAGATCATTGTTTCCTTCTTTTTTAAAAAGAAAGCAGAAGAACATTGGGAGGGGAGGAAAAAAGAAAAAAAAGAAAAAAACAAACAATCCACACACACACCACTGAAGATGCACAATCTTGTTGTTACAGATCCAATCATAAGAAAATAAGTAGTTTATCTTTATCACAGCAAAACTTAATTCCTCAAACACCACTGCTTATTCCTGTTTCACTGAAAATAACGGCTTTGGTATGACTGCAGGAAGGTGCCATTTATGCTCACAAGACATAATTGCTTACATTTAGATCTGTTCTCTGACCACTCTAAGCTGTCAGCAAGTGGGCAAGATCTCCTTGGTTATGTGTCCCAGACTGGGGCCAGTCTTGTACGCATTTACTTTAAGCCAGAAGGACTGCCAGAGCTGGGCAAGGTGCAACCCTCTGTACCTACATTCCGACCATAACCCTCACACCAACCAGACAGTGCAGGGGGCACAAATGACCAGGGATCTTACCTTCATCACAGCTCATCAGGATGGATCTCTATTTAATACCTAAAGAATCCACTTGCTGAAGAAGGGGGGAGGGGGGGGAAGGGTGGAGGGCAGGGGAAATGTCAAGTCTTGTGCAAGAAGGCTGCAGTTACAGATCATATGTTATCTTAAGAACTGCTGGCTATATTCTCTTAATTGCTTTTGTATCAGCTAAAGATAGACTATAAGCATGAACATTGGTCATAAGTAAAGTAAAAAGACAGTTATAAACAGCGTTAACATAGTTGAACTGCACTGCCTTCCTTAAAATATTTTCAGGGCTATCAGGTACTATTTCATATAATTTCTTTCAAACTAGCCATAGCGCACATAGTGTCTGATGATAGGCTAGCTTATTAATTTCCCTCTAAGTGCATTAAGAGCCATAAAAAGCAGGTCACCTAGAAGCTTTCATTTTTGCAATTCCTTGATCAAGCCAAGTCCCATGTAAGCCCTCAAACTCTTTCTATACTTACCTACCTCCACAATAGCCTTATGTTCATAACTTCACTGAGCTAATTAAAAGAGAAGACTGAGAACTATCTGCTTCAGAAAGATATGGTCTCTCTAGTCTAACATTTCACAAAGCTAACATAAAAACCATAGCAGAGGTCTAGGCCTTGCTGTTTGATTTACAGCTTCCTACAGTTTATTCACCAGAGTTAAGCAATTTGCCTCAGCTTTAAACACATTATCTGCACAGCAGTTTTTCCACCGACTGTTTTCAACAGGTATCCTTTCAAACATAAAATACATGGTACAGCGCTGCTGACAGACAGCAATGGAAAGAGAAAAAGAAACAACCAAACAAAGCAACCGAACAAAAAAAAAAAACACCCCAAACAGCCAGTGAAGCTCCTGGGGCTTCGAGACTGTTAATTACATTACTAATGGAATCAGAAGGCAAAGTAGCATTCAGAAGTGACCTTAAAATAGCTATGATGATACAGCGTATGTAAACAGATACTCATTGTATCTGTGGCAAACTGGTAAGTAGGCCTAATGATATTAACTATATATTTATCTATTCTTAAATCAAGGAACCTATGCTTCTACAGGGGAGCTAATCCCACAGAGCAAGAAGACTAAATACTTAGTTGTAATATAGGTTTTGTATGTGTAAATACTTTATGGAGAATGTCAATCTATTAAAGCTAATAGAGCATATATGCATATAGAGCATATATGTTATGCATAAAGCTAACAGATAGCCAGAGTAAGATACCCACAGTAATAAATACATCAGAATTAAAGGACACCATACCCTAGAGATAATACTACAAATTGCTTTGAGGGCTGAGAAGAGCTAAATGTGTTTTCAGAACCATGATTTTGAACTTCAGTGTCCAAACCCTTAGCTGCACCCCTGCACTGCAGCACATCACAGTGCAGGAGTCCTGCAGAACAAAACACCCATGTGACAAGCGCAACACATCACAGAAAACACCCAGTGCTTCTAAATGCAAATGTGAAGTGAAAACTCAGTATTATCATGAGCATTTTGGTTCCTAAGGGCAATCCTACACTTCCCAAGACTCCAATGATCATTTACAGAGATACTAGAAAGCTTTTTGAGACAGCTGTTGGCATTAAAAAGCAACACAAACCACCACCAAGTCATCCCAAGTTGCTGCTAGGGAAGAAAACTGCTAAAGAGATACTCATCTTCTTTATATAGGATCTGCATACATCAACTGATTACTTGCCAGAATCCCTCTTTTAGATGGAAAGCAACAAACCTGAAGGAATAGGTGTTTTGTGACTCTATTTCCTTGAGGTTTCTTTATGAATATTTTTAAAAGGAGGAAAAAACTGCAGGATTTTTCAGTATAGGAAGGATTGTTATTCACATGGCTTCAAAAATATTAGCAACCTAATGTACCATACACTAATGTTTAAGAACTTTTTAACATTAATAGAGAATGGTTTAACTCCCCCACTCCCCCCCAAGGAATGCACTACATTAGATAGTAATTGCTTTTAACTTAACAGGCACTATTTACCCACCTTACAGTCAATAGCAAGGTACAGCTATGACTGCTCTTCACTAACCTGTGTTTATCTTATTCAGGTAGCAGGTCCAGAATTTTACTTTTTTCAGAGGGTGAAATCCTGCAGTGCATTTCAACCCTTTGTGATCGAAAGGGTTTCTCTGCTTTTAAGCAACCCCTCACTTCAGTGAGACCTTTAAGATTCAAAGCCTGCCAGACACCACTTTCCTGGAGCCCAGCGGGGAAAGCACTGGGAAAAGATGACCCAGTTCAATATTCTGGACTTGCTAACAAGAAACACTTTGACTCTAGATTGCTAAAATCAGAACTGGATATGCTCTAACTACTGTGTTAAACTGTCAGCTTCACCACAGTTAGGACCCTCCAGTCAACATAACATTGCAGTAACAAGGAAAAGAAAGAAAAAAAAAAGTCTGAGAAGTAAACATTAACTACAAAAGTTTGAACATTATAAAGAAAAACATTTGAAGAACAGCAATACAGAGAAATCTTACTTGAACTGGCATAGGAAGACAAAGCTTGAATTTTCAACTCAAGACCAAAGCCCATACTGCTCTTTCTCAGGAATAGCTACCTAGGCAACCTAGCTCCAGTCTCATTGGATTCTTCACTCTGGCTCTGTAAAGGGGCATGCATTAAGGCTTGCTCCTTCTCAAAATATTTCACCAGTTTACCTGGGAAATTCAATAGTAACCTTTCCAGAGTGGATATAAATAGCTACCAGCTGCATGTCACCACCAGGGCTACAAAACTTACCAAAGATCTATACAAGACCAAGTAAAGCTTGGAAACTTAAGAGAGAAATCCACAAAGCCAAAAAGAAACACACAGTGTTTTATAACATGAACAAGATATCCCCATATTTCACAAAAATACATAAAATTCACTCTGCAGCACATACCTGCAACTCCCACATAACTTCAAATTCTTGAGTTCAGTAGGACTAGATAGCTAATGGGCTGTTGTCTTTTCTCTAACAGTGGGCCAGATCCACAGCTGGCATGAATCAATCTCATCACTAAATTCATTTCTGCCAGCTGAGAAAGGGGCCTCTTGTTACTCTGCTGCTTGAAGTACACTCCATTTAGTCTATCATTTGTCATCTCATATGCAGCAGAATAAGCACAGAAATGGTTTGTGTTTCTGAGAGAAAGCTACCTTCCTTGCTTTAAATGGCACTTGACTTTGCAGATTTGCCTATTAAATTCTTGACAATAAAAACAGTTTAAATATCTATGACAATATATTAAACAGTTGGTGAAATCAGATGCAAGCTTTGAGTATTACAAGTATAGGTTTATCGTTTCAGTCTAAGGGTATTTTTACACTTGTTTTTCACAACAGACGGACTCAAACTGTGTAGTTCACAGTAATGAATCGAATGAATCGTAACACTCAAGTCTGGTTAACAGCAGTCTTTTTTTTCTCTTTCATAAATAGGTTTGCACCAACTCTGTAGCTGTTTAAACCTCAGAGCTCTTGTGGCTAACTACCAGAGAGTATGCAAATTCCTAAGCCATTCCTTTCACCATCACCTACCGCACTTTGGGGCTTTATGACCAAGTGAATCCTGTTGCATATAAAATTCATTTTAAAAGTACAAGTACTGTCTTAAGCTCAGTAATTACCAGTATTCATCTCACTAAATGTACTGCTTGCATTTCCCATGACATGAAAACACAGTGAGATGTTTCCTACAGCAGGATTCTGGAAGTCTTTTTGTTTCAGATGTTTAAACTGAACTGTTTAAATAAATATCCTGTGTGAAATGAGATTTATACTGTAACCTTATACTACATATGAATAACTACACTGAAAGAATTAATGCATGAATTGAGCTTATCTACATTATTTTGATCATCTCTCCGAAATTCAAACTCATAGTCTATGCAGGCACATTTTGCAAATTAAGCAAAATTTATTGTCACCTGTGAAGCATGAAGAGTTGATATTAAGTCACAAGAATAACAACTGTAGCTGACACTTACGTAACTTGGATGGCTCAGGTCCACATGGAAATTTTTTCTTACTTAAAAATTCAGTATTAGGAACTGTTTTGACTTTTCCATAAGCATTTTACTATAAAGTAAACAAAACACTAAGGTTGAGGGCAAAGGAAAAAACAAGCTTTCTCACAGTAATGAAAGTATCTTATTGAAATAAATTCTACAGTACATTATTCGAAGAATCTTAAAGTTCTTAAATACTCTTTAAATATTTCACAATACACACCTTTCAGTCTCATCTTTGTACTTCTTAAGTGAGCAATTTGTTAGTTGTCAAAAATGTGTGAATTCCATTGATGAGAAAAAAAGTAGTAGTTGAGAGGCAAAATTGCACAACTGTTCCCTTTTAGTGCCTTATTTTGAACAACTAATAACTTTCTGAAACTTTCACTGAGATCCTGACATTTTTTCCATGCTGCTGTCCTGCATGAAAGTGACTGTTTTTAATTAAGAAAAAATGGCCCTATTCGCTCTTAGTGAAAGAACTATTTTTTTGTGTTAGTAAGCACACATGTACGTTTCCTTTGAACAGTTGTATAATTGCAATATATATGGTCTGGAAGACAAAATCCGGCATCGCTCAGCAAGTAGTTGTACCCACCTGGCTCTGTAAGTTATTGTTACATATTCCTGTATGATTGCACATTGCACATTAAATACACAGAATACGTTTCTTTCCCTAGATTTAGAAGTTATATCCTAAGAACGTGCTATGCAAGTGTGCAGAGCTAACTGGACTGCACAGTGAACTGTCAGGCTAGATATATGCACTTATTCTGAATTAGTAAAAACATTCAGATTACCATAGGCCTACTGCAGATAATGTAGCAAGGTGTGAAAGGGCTGGGGAAGTGCAAAAGGCTTGTAAAAGCTTTAGAAAATACAGATGTGGAATATGAGCCGCAAAGATTTTGTCAGGGATTGAGACTGACACAACCGACTGAGAAAAGAGAACTTTTAAAGATAATAATCTAATGAGGATTTACTCTATGAATGCTTAAGGATTCCTCAAGCAGCTCTTCTTTAGGGTTGCTCCCCCATTTCAGGACTGGAGCCTGGGTCTATAACTGCTGTAATAAAGTATTGTATTAATGACACAACGGCAAGTAAAAAGTGTGAATACACCTTTATGAATATGAAGAAAGCAGAAAAAGCATTGTATGATCAAAGGTAGCTGGATAATGCAAATGGAAACAAAATCCTGGATTTTCAATCCGAATTCTAGCATTTTCTTACAGTGCTCACCAATGATTTTATTTGGTAGCATTTTGAGTATATCAGCATGAAACCACATTCAATGTAGTTGGCAGCTTTGGTGTATTCTTTGATGATTTCTAATTTTATTTCAAATGTTAGTCTTTTGAAATAGGTGTGTCTCAGCTGCAAGGTACTGACATTTTTATTTGAAATATCATACCTATATGAATACTACGTATCTTCCAAGATATCTAGAAATAATCGGCAGCACTCTCTCAGGCTGAACACAGCTGGTATTGTTTATGTTCCCCATCTCTGTGTATACATATGGGAGACTTGAGCCTTTGGGCTCTATTTTGCTTTTTCTATGTGAGATCAAAACTCAGAGGTGAGTACCTAAAGCAGTTCAACTTCATGGGAAAAGCAGAATGACAGTGTCAAATCAGGAAAACTTAAGGTCAGATCTGCTAAACTGTGGAGGTTAAGGAGTTTGTTGTTAAATAGAACAAATGGTATTGTAACAATGTATCGCTTAAAGCAGCTGCAACGCCTCTCTGCTGAATGAGATATTTCTATGCTGCCTGTTACAGCCTTCCACTGAGGCCAACTAATCCTATGAGTGATATAAAACATGTCACATAAGAACCTGGAATCTGGGTTTCTTTGGTAACAGTGACATTGACCTTGCTGACTCCTAACAAAAACAATTTTCTATTGCCCTGATATAATGGTGAAAACTGAGCTGTTATGTCTGCTTCCTGTTTGTAGAAGTTAGTTGATATAAAATGCAACCAGTTTATCAGAAATTTTCTCTCATAACTAAAAATCCAATAATCAAGTATA
This sequence comes from Apteryx mantelli, assembly GCF_036417845.1. Classification (NCBI taxonomy): domain Eukaryota; kingdom Metazoa; phylum Chordata; class Aves; order Apterygiformes; family Apterygidae; genus Apteryx; species Apteryx mantelli. The sequence continues at coordinate 114,647,694 of NC_089978.1, forward strand.
CCTTGGAAGCTGTTGAGGAAAACAGACAGCAGCAAAGGCTGGTGTCACAACTCAAAGCACCGTGCAGGTGTATTGTTAATGTATTTATTTATTTTTGCCTAATTCTTGCTAAATTGCAGGGGTTTAGTCCTAACATTTAACATAGCATGTTTTGAAATATATGTATTCAGGTCTTCTGTAATAAACCAGTGAGAGATTTCCTTCCTCCTTTTATTCCAGATCCTCATTTCATCATGTTAAGAGAAGCTAATTTACAGCTTATTACTTCTTTTATCTAGAAAAAATGAGAGTTTTCCAAGTGCCAGGTAAACACTTTTGGTATATGTGAGGGACATGTACAACGCTCTTCACAAGGACTACATGTTTGTAGCCAAGCTCTGTCACAACAGAGCACTTTCTTCTTCGTAGTTACCCCTCACCATTTAGTAGGTTTTACCTGGCAGACTACTTACCGCTAGAATCTACTTTTTTTATACTTCCTTGTCTATGCAAGTTAAGGAGATTGCAATGAGTAATCTCAAGTCTGACCTACATACTGCTTAGCTCAGTGACAACCAGGCTGACTTGTGGTTTTCATTACCGCATGGCAAGGTGTTTGGTAGCACCTTATTTTGCTTAGTAAGCAAATCTATCAATTAAATATTGAACAGCTTCAGTCACACTTTTTTTTTTTTTTTTTTTAAGAGCACAGACTCAAATTTTCTGAGATGGCCTCAGTACACTATTGGGTAACTGGAATCTCCAGTTTCACATGTCAATGAGATTGACCTGATTGTAAGCATTCAGTTCATTAAGAAACATGCATTATTACATATTTTCTCTGTGGCTGATACTCCTCTTCCTGGCTGCTTTGAGATTATGTATCCCTAGATATGTTATTGGCTTCTAAGCCATTTTCTGTTTTATTGAGGAGCCCAAGTTCACAGCTGAGATTTGTTGTCCAAAAAAATGCTGTTGCACTTTGAGTGGTCCAAAGGCAAATTGTAGCCTGATAAGGCTACTTCCCTAGGCTCCCCTTACAGGTTCCTTCAAAGCAGTATCTTTCTCCACTGAGAAGCTTTTGGATAGCTAGGCTAAAGAGAGCCTTTATAGAAATACCACCCTTATTTAGTTACTGTCTTGACTGACTGATGCACCTGGTCTCTTGGACGCCTAACCAAAATATTAAATCATTTGATTCTGCTATAGTCTAGAAAAACACCTTTTCCTTCCTCTATTTGGCCTTATCATGAAAAAGCTGCTGTAGAATTTTCAGAGTAGTTTAAACCCAGAAACTATAACTTCATTTTTTGTTCTGTTGCTTGCCTTCACTGTCATGATCTTTGTGAGAAGAGCTAAGTATCGAAAAGCACTGCAGGAGAGAATGCTGCTATATATGTGCATTAGATCTATGTAGAATTTTTACTGGAATCTGCCCCCAAACGGTCTTATCAATACAGAAATGCTCAAGCTAATCCAGAAGTACATTTTCTACCTCTGCTGCAATGTCCCCAAACAACTGGGTAAGCCCACCTATTTCTGGATTCACCTTTATACGTTATAAACGGCTTTCAGTAGCTGCTCATAATATACAGCAACATTGTCAGTAATTATCACAAAAAATGTCTAGAGCCAAAACATGTACAAGAGAAAACCTGTATACAGACACTGCATTATATGCAGACACATCAACATATTATTTTCTTGTAGCAATACCATTTTCTCATGAGCTCAGAACTCCAAGATAGGAATCTACAAAACTAGTAATTTTCTGTGTGACTTTTGCAAATCGTTGTACGCCCTTTGTCGATCATCCTTTGGCTACTATGACTTTATCCATAAAGTAAGGATAGCACACACAGTACTGCTTACAGAACCTAGTAGTGATGTGAAGAAAATGGATTAATTAATGTCTTATTTAAATATTACAATTGCTGCAAGGTTGCTGGATTGTGTTTCTTGAGCTGGGGCTCTCAGGAAATGAAATGTTCTTCATAAAATATCACCCCAAAGGGTTGAACCAAGGATGAACTAACTCTTCAAATTGCATTCTGATGCAGTACTGTTAGTGACCTTTGGCAATTTCTCTAGTAAATTAAGGAGCAACAGCAAGTCAGAAAAATAAAACCATTTTATTCTGATCATACACATTTTCACAGAAGAGGAGGTGCTGCAGCTGTGGGAGGGAAGGGAGAGAATATTTTCTTCCTCAAAGATTCTGTCAGAAAACAGATCAATAGTATTTGCTGTTCTCTAGCTACAGTATGCATCCCCAAAAAGTAAGATTTAATATAGACTGAAGTATCTACAGCAGCAGAATGATGGACAGTACTTGTAACATGATCATAGAAAAAACATATATCAAAAGTCAGATGTAACCTTACCAAACTCATAGTTTAAGATTTTAATACTTAAGATGAAAAGAAAAAAAAAGTGTGAACCTTATAATCTGGATGGGATAAAATGCTTGTCAAAGATTTGCTTTGGCACCTGCCTCATCATTTTCATATTTCTCTAACAGTTCATATCAAAAGAGTTTCTGAAATACAGCAGACACTCCTGGGAGACAATCTGACAAAGTAGGCTAAAGTCTGCATCCACCAGCACAATAACATCATTGCTTCTTAGTCCACAATTTCCACATTATCTGGTAGGTGCTTATGTACACAGACTATCAGATGTCCAATTAAAGCTTAAAGGTGCTGCATATAAAATACAAAACTAAAATGTTTACAGTCAGTAAAAAGAAGGCATTTATGTTGTAGTGTTATAGGAAACTAAGCAGGCTTTGCTAAAAAAAACAAACACTGCTATTCAGGGCCATGTGATTTTTAAATCAAATATTGGATATAAAACCATTAGCAGCTGACATGTAAAACTATAATATTCCCAATGGTCTTTAAGAAAAACGAAAAAAAAAAGTCAGTGAGACTTCATTTTCAAGGGAACATGTAGTTAGATTCTTTTTATATTGCTGAACACAAAAAAAGTAAAAATGTATCTTTAATTGCTACCTGAACGCTAATAAATCACATCAACAGATGTTAAAGCAATCAAAAATTGATTGTGAGAAAAATATTATCTTTAGACATTGTTGTAGAGGGAGAACCAGTGTCTTGAAAGAAAAAGAGTGTATTTGTAAAAAGATATTGAAAGAACTAAACACAAAATGACTTGGAATAGTTTGTTTATTAGCTTCTGTGGGTTTTTTATGAAGATATACACAAAGACTGTATCTTGGACAGTTTAACAGACATATTATTTTAAGCAATATCTAAAACACCGAGTGTAAAACTACTTGCAATGTCCTGTAGCCTACACTGGTTTTGTTCCTAATGTTGTATGTTGGCTTCTCTTTATAAAAAACAGTAGTCTTTCTTCACTAACAATACACAGGCCTCATCTGTTTCTCATTAAACACGTTACTCTTTCTGTAGTGCATTGTGTTTCTGTCAGAGAAATGGGTTCCATAACTACAGATTTATGTAAATTCTCTAAGCCTCCTTACGTCTGATTCAGCACAGCTAGGGAGAAGTGTCAGTAACTGGGAGACATTTCTTCCTCGCTGACACTTTCTGCTTAGGCAGTCCACATGTCTTGGCATCACGTGCTAGGGAAAGATATCTAAGGCAGCCCCCAAAACGTACAGAGGCTTTCTCTGCTCACGGTGTGGCAACCCAGAATTGTTTCGGGAGAGCAAGCACCAAGGAACCAAAAAGACTAAGACCTCCAAAAGGTAACTTCTCTCAGCAAGGTCTGTTGAAAGCAAAATGCAAATAAAAATGTAGGGAACACAGACGAGCCCATTTTCCATAGCTCCAGTATCTCAGAGGAAACATCCCACAGGCGTAATTTCCCAGCCTGACAGTGCAGCCCATTGGGTAGGCAGAACCTATAAAAAGCTTGATGAAAGTCAGTGTAACTGAGAGTAGAGAACTGACTGATTCTGAACATATGTAAAAGAATAATAAATAAATGCATTTTTCTGTAGTGGCTGTATCTGTCAGCTCAATTCATCAGAGATGAAGATTTTTCACACAGATTTACTACACACAGATTTACTACACAGTAGAGCCAGATTTTCATTTTTGCAGATTTTTCCAATCCATGCAATTTTCACATTAACTACTCCAGTCCAAATTTGTAGTGTGTTATCAGTGGTCAGTGGCTTTCTCCACTCAAGTATGGGGTTCGTGAATGAAAAAACATATTTTGTAAAAATCTCTGTTCTATATTGCCAAAATTCCTGCCTAGCCCTGAAGACCAGCAGCACAGAGTATCTCAAAGATACTAAAATCTTACAGGTATCATGAAAACAGGAAGTTATGCAGGAGAGAGATACCCCATGAGCATCATTGCTGCAGGAACGATTGGTGTCTAAGACAGAAGTTGGTGCTACAAACACAAAGAGGGAGAGGAAGAGATTAAAAATATGCCATTACCTGTGTCTTCAAAGATGCTAAAAACATCAAATATGAGACACTTAAAACCTTCATTGTTTCTGCTCTTTTTGAATTTACTAGAGTTTTTTGGTTTTGTTTTATATCATGTTCATTCTTCAGTAAAACCAGCCTGATACACTAAACATTCTGCAGCGCACAAGTCATGTTTCATGGCGTTTTGCCTTAGTGTTTTTGTGTCACAGAAAAACACGTAATAATCTTGTATCACAGTACCAAGTAAAACTAGTTAGGGCAAATAAAAGATTTCACGCATTCTTTCATTGTTTAAGAGGTGATCCTGATTCTTACAAATGTATTCCTTGTAAGTACAGACAATACACTTTGGATGAACAAATTTGGTTTATGCAGTTAAATCTATGTTCTTCTATATTTGTATAAAGTTCTTCTATGTAGTATATGACTGGTCTCTGAACCAACATCCTATTACTTTTGTTACCTAACTGGATGACAAACTTTTAAAAGAAGGAGAACAACTGAAATATGTGCCATTTATTACTTGCAAGAATGCAAACAGCTTAGTTTTTATGGAGTTATGGGTCAAATTATACAAAGAACAGCCATTCCCTAACATTTGTGAACAAATCCAGCTTTGCAAAAAGCAAGCAAATCACAAGTGACGTGTCTGCCTGAATAAACAGCCATTTAGAAAATAAACTCATGCTCAGAAGCTCTTCTTGAGCCTTTGTACACACCGCCATCATGAGTTTGTTTTCCTTGTAGTTTTGGCATAACTAAAGAAAGAAGTGCAACACTGCCAGCCACCTTCACTTTATGAAGACACTTTTCTGATTTGGTGCTTTGCACCCCTACTCCAGTTTGAAAATCCAATAAAAAAAATCCAAAGGAAGCTCAAGAAACATGAAGGACCTATTATCCTTAAGGTACTCTCTATATAGCAAGCTTCATGTTTAGAATTTTGTTTCACTTATTCACTTCATGCATTCTATCAGGATATAAAAATATCTCCTGGGTGACACAAGGTGCACAGCTCCTTTGCTAAAAATTCATGCACTTATCTTGTTTGTGGTATCTTCATTCATTAATCCCTTGCAAAGAAATAACTATTTCTATGCGTATTCATTGCCATAAGGAGTTTTTCATCTGTGACAAGAGGGTCAGATTTATCACTTCAGTGGTCCAGTGCTGTATCATTATAAAGCAATAATTTCACTGGAGCGCAGACCTGAAGCAGGACAGTGATGAATCAGGCAACCATTCATTTTTAAGGATTTACAAATAACCAAGCAAAAAAATGGCAGATCAGAAAAATATTTACTGTTATGTTATAATAAATAAAAATAAGATGAATTAACAACTACATTTATACTTACTTTCTGGAAAAATAATTTACATAGAAAAAACAAAAACCCTTCTTTATAAGAAAAGACAAAAGATTTACAGTAAGAAAGTGTTGTAAGTGCCAGTGAATTCCTATGTTTGGCTCTATTTTGAAGCTTTGAGACACATACGCATAAGCATCATCACATACAGTATCTATGTAAATGAAGTAGCCCCCTATTGAACCACATAGGTGTAGCTCATGGTACAGAAACCAGGACTTTATTAAAAAAATAAAACAAAAGCTTTCTATTTTGGGTAAAACATCTTTCCCAGCCAATACAAGTAGAACACAACCCTGTGTTCTAACTTGAACATGCAAAGGAAGCCAGATTTTCTGATCCTTCAACCTGCAACCCAGACCCGCCATCCGCCAAAAGTTCAACAGGTACTTCAGGAAGCCATGTAAAGTAACTCTGTTGGTGGAAATCCCAGTAGATTCCCCAGCTCTCCACTATGCACTCAATGGAATCCCAAGAATAATCCAGAATATTGATTACGGTAGTAACAGGTCTCTCATTTCCACAGGGAAGCAGATTATCCAAGGCTCACTGCTGCATGGGTTGACAACTCTCACATAAGATCAGTTCTTGGGCAGCTGTGATGGACATGTAGCTGAAGAATCACAACGGGACCACAGAGGTATGGGATAAGAACAAGGCATCAGGAAAGGGCAGAAATGAAATGAACACTAGAGATTAAGTGACAGAGATGCTCCCAAATACACGCGCAGGCATAGTCATGTGTATTTGCACACACAACACTGCACTGTATTCCCAGTCTCTCTTCTGTGGAAAGGAGGAAGGACCTGGGAGTCCCTGTCTGCTTTTCCCTTGCTGACTGAGGGAAGGGAAGCTGGCAGCAGGTTTTCACATTCACAAGAGGAGAAAAATCAACAAAAACTTCCCTGATGACAAAAAGGGAATCCATAAGGCACTGTGATAGAAAGACCTTTTCCCCTATTAGGCAGCAATGCACCTGTGTCTGATGTAGCTGGCCACGTCTTGCAGTTTCAATAGCGGTGGGACACAAGATGGTGTCCAGGTAAAGCTCCAGGTCCTGGAGATAAGTGATGGCTATTTGAGTCTTCCTTGTGTTGGGAAACAGCCTGAAAATGGGAGTTAATGCAAGTGGAAGCCTCAGATACTGTAAGATGAACAAGAGGGTTCCTTAATGTTCTTTTCTATACCTTGTGATTTTTAAATCATGGTTTTAGATGTTTGGAGTTAATAACACTGCTCTTGGCAGGAAAGCAGACTTAGAGCACCAGAAACTACTTATCTAGGTACTGGGTGGCCCTCATGTTCCTGCTTGAGATACCCCTGTCTAATGATTCCCTGTATCGCCAAGTGAAGAGGCAGAGGGAAATGAGCTATCAGGGAGCCTGAGCTATCTAAGATAAGGAGAAAAAAAAGGAGGGGATGCATTCACAGAGGATTTTAGTAGAGTTCACATAGGGAATGGTGTTAACTCTTGCAAAGCCCTTACACAACAGCTAAAATACACAATTACAAGTTGAAAAGTAAAGGCTCTTCTAGGTGCTAGGAAATGCATCTAATGTTCTAAGAATTTATTACAGAGTAATTAAAAAGAAACTATCGTCAAATATATTTAAAGGAGAATATACACAACCCTGCTTTAACAGATGCTACAGGAGCCTCAAAGAGAAATGGGCATTTATCTCTCCACATAACTAAGTTACAAAAAGAACAAATATTTTTGTTCTGAAATAATACATAAGAAATAAAGTTGCTACAAATTTATAATCAAATGATTTTAGACAAAAACAGAATAGGTACACGGAAACTATTCTTTTTTCTCTTCCCTTCACGTAAATACTTCAAAATCATTTAAGGGTTTTTTGTAACTGTAGAGTGTCTTACAGAAATGTAATCTCACAGCAGCTTCATTAACTATCTATCGTATGGTACCCTGTACATTGAAATTCAGTTCGATTCCATTCAAATTTATTAAAGGTCAAAAGTTCCAGGGCACCAAATGTTCCAAATTTTAATTACTCTGCAATCTTTATGCTTTTATGTATCAATGTTAACTCATTTCAGTTTCTACTTCAAGATCTTACTGAAGCAATTTTAAACTAAAACTGTTCATTTTATCCTCATAATTTGGACAAATTAAAGTTCTACGTAAATTTATTTCAAGACATGAGGTAATTTCCTAGATCCTACAGACAGTTGTGATGATAGTGGAACACTAATATCACAGAGTAAGCGGTTTGCATAAGGAATTGCAAATTAGTAAAATGATAACAGCAGTAGTTTGCTTTCCATCGTTCTACATTCTCCTTCTTTCCTTCTCCTTCCTTCTTTTCTCCTTCCTCTCTCTAGTCCATTTGCTTTATTTTCCTTCAGTCTTCAGCTATACAACTCTCACTTTTTTGTTTGCTTCCAATTTTCTCGTTTTTCTCCCTTTTTTCTCTCTCCCATTCTTTTGTTAATCTCTTTTTTTCATCATTCTTCTAAGTTTCTTACCAGTCCCATCTACTCCAGGAGAAAAAGTCTCCAGCATTTAAAGGGAACTATCTTTTCTGTTCATAGTTCTTTATACATGCAATAAAATGCTATCCTCTAAGACAGTATTGTGTGAAACAAGCTTTCCCATAAGAAATATAACAACCTGAAAGCAGAACAAAGCACTCTGAAACTGGCCTCAAGGATAGCAAAGGCAACGTTAAACCTTTCTGTTTACATTTTGATACCAAACAGCAATAAATGGTTTTACTTTGGGATTTTTAAAAAAGTTTGCACTGAAGCATGTAGTGCAAAATGATAATATTAATAGACAAACTTGCATGTTAAAACTTTTGGATACATGAAAAGGTTAAATACTATAACAAAAGACCAAATTTGAACATCAAAGAATACTTTAAGGGCAACAGTTCAAAAGGAATGCATTTTTTTATTCTTCACTGAAAGTTAAGTAACTTGTGATGGTTTATTTAAAAGAACACATATTTTTAGTGATCTAAAGCAGGTGTACTGAACCTACAGTTTTTTACATCACACCAAGAGAGTTCATCTGCACAGCTAAATTAATTTTTTATCAGTGGCCTACTCCCAGTCGCTGTTTGTCTGGGGAGCCCAGTGGTCACTCCCACATCAAGATGGGCACACGGCCAGTGTTACGTGTGGGCTGTGTTGTGTTAGGGCTAATGGCTCCCAGGTAAGATGGTGCATGTGAACAACCTGCTACTCCCAGAGCAATCCACCTGGCCTAAACGTATCGCCTGTCTTGCTCTAAATATCCCAGGAAAACAGAGTTGGGACCATCACAGTTCATGACACCACTGGATCACGTTCGTGGCTCTGGCAGCAGCAAGCTGCCCTTAGCTGCCCCGTGCCCTGCCATCTCCTCCTCCCCAGGCTGCAGGAGCCACACATACGCTGGGCTGGGCACACACGTTTGATCCGGGCACACGCTGCACGGCTGCCGGCAGCGGCCCAGCTCCTGCACAGGCGGAGCAAAAGCTTCCTTTGAGGCCGGCGCAGCCGGGACGTGCCGACGCTCTGTGTCCAGACGGGCTGCCCCGAGGGGTTGGCCCAGCTTGGCCGTTTCACCCTGTCATACTCACAACCCCACGCACGTGTGGAGCTTGCTGCGCCAACCTAAGGACCTGGGTCTGTGCGACAGTGAAGCCAGAGATGACTTTTTCAAGGAAACAGCAGGTAGACTTGACACGTCATTAACACTGCACAAAAGGGTTTTTTGAAAGAGTTTTAGCCATAAGATATTCTTTCTAACTTATTTCAGTACTGGCTTTGATCCTTTTCTATTCAAGTCTATTGGCAGCAACAGTACAGCTAAATGCTGAAAGTGGTTTTGTCAGGGAGAGCTGGATCCACAGAGATAAAGCCACATGCTGTATTTCTTATTTCTTTTCCTTCTTACAAAAACTATTGCAAGGATGTATTTATTTGATAGTCAAATAGAAATCATGGAATAACTTGCAATATTTATCTGCAATGCACTCTTCAGCCTGACTCAAATTGCAACAAGTCTGAGGAAACTTGAAAAGAAATGGCTAGATTTTTAATTAACTGAATTAGGACAGTGTCTCCCTATCAGTGAAATATGTAAAAAATATGAAATACCCTAATAAATTCACAACCAACCAACCAGTCAATGAACAGCAACACAAAATTTTTAGCAGAGATTATGTAGACAATTTCATCTTATTTGCTCTACCTAGAAAACACTGGACTAGGATTAACTGAAAAATGAATAATATCTTGCTGATATGCTTTTAGTATCAGAACAGCAAAATGTTCTAAAGCTTTGAACAGGGTAGAGTGGTTCTGGATGTAGCTACGCTGAAAGTTAGACTGTCTGACTGGGGCATTAGCTGAGTCATATTCAAATACCAAATAAAATTCAGGTATCAGTATGTACCCTGAACAAAGCAAAATATTGTTAGATCCAAAACTAAATTATGATTACCAACATCATTTTAAAGTCAATGGTTTACTCAGTCTAAGCTTATGTGACTACTGATAGTAACTAGAGGAAATTATTTTTATTACTTCTTACCACACCTTACAGGAATTTTAACGCTTTCTGTCCCTATAAATCTCTCAGTGGCCTGAAAGTTTTAGTTATTGCCTACTTCTGAATAAATCTGAAGCATGAAATACATTTACTGTCTTTTAAAACTGATGACAGTTGATTTCTTGTCCAGAGAAAAAAGGTGATGGCTTTCGCAGCCTTTTTTTTTAAGGGGACTGCAGCAGAAAAATATCACCGTTATTTACTGACATTTTCCCCTACTTTTTGTATACGTGTGTGTGTGTGTGTGTGTGTGTGTATAGATATGTATACACACATTTTTTTAAAATAAAAATTCTTATCAACATTAGAAATAAATTATTTTCTTATATTCAGTAATTTACACATGAATAGATTAGATTAGCAAATCAAATACCAAACTTTATCTTCTCTTTCCTAATCCAATATACTCTATGGATAGTTTTGAAATACAGAAGAATATCCTAACTATATGCTTACTTTTTGGGGGGTTGGTAGTTTTTTAAAGATTTATTGCTAAAAACTCAATAATCTTATTACCTTTCTTCTCATGAACCTCATATTCTATGCTTATGTCATATGTATAATTCAGAGAGAGAATTCAGAAAGTGTCCTTTTGAACAAGATATCAAGAATATAATAATTATACACTATAATAAGGATAAAAATGCTTTATTTACCAGGCTAATATTAGCTCTATCCTCTATTCAGAGACCCTTTTTGTTGAATAAATACTTTATTTTTTCCTCTTTTTCTATCAGTTTGAGTTGTAAAACGTTTTGGACATTAAATTCTATATTCACAAGTACACCATACATTCTCCTCCAAAGTGATACTCTGAGTCCTCTGTGTGGTTTCCCTGCTTGGTCGTACTTTTGCCTATGTATAATCCCTCCAAAGTAACTGGGCATGCACACATGCACGCTATCAGATCACAAGATGCATGCACACTTTTTATATTCTAAGCTTCACTGGTGAAAGTTTGTAGTAAAAGTCAGCCCTTCCTCAAGACTCATTCCCACTGCAAGTCCTTCCGAGGAACTAGTCAGCAGAGGGTAGGGGCAAAGACATAGCTGTGCAGCCCTCTTTCAGGTATGTTCCCCTAGCACACAATTTCTGTTCAAAGGGAACATCAGCTCGCATTCATGAAAACCAACTAAATTATAGGAAATTTCTAAAGACTCTCAAATTCAGTAAGATTATATTTTGTCCCAAGATGCTCAAGTGAGAAAGCTACGAAACTTTCATACAGTATTGAAATTCCTTGTAGACTTCCTAGTCTTTTAAACCCTTCCTTCACTGAAGTAAAGACTTTGGATCACTGTAAGATTTTTACGTTTCTTGCCTGTCTGCATTGCAGTCCTCATCTTCTCTTTGCTCATAAATACCTACCTACGTGCATGCATACATATATATATATTCCTACATTAAAAAAAATCAGCAAGAACTGGTATGACTCTTTTTTATTAATGATATATTAGTGACATTCCTAATAATAACTATGGTTAAAAGAAGACCATGGCATTTGACATTCCTAATGATAACTGTGGGAAATAAGATGATGATGTTATTGGCTAGGTAAACTGATCCTTGTCTAAAATGCAGGAAGAATTGTGCAGTGAACAAATACTTCTTCTGTAAAACATTAAAGCTTAAAAATTTGTTTATCAACCAAAGAAGTAAAAAGCACATTTTTGGTCTGACAATACTCTCTCTCACAACTGTAATATTTCTGCTGTTTACACGTGATATTCAAAACCTGTCCAAGGTATTACAACTTTATTTTCTATGAAGTGAGAAAGTATATTTTATTCACAAAGTAAGCAAACCTCTTTGATTACAATCTCCTAACAGAGAAAATTACACATAGTACAGCAGAAAACATACAAAGTTACAAATGTCTCAAATGTCCTCATATAATGTTTGTACTGTCTTAAATGTAGGCATTATATAAAATATAAGAATTAATAATGTTAATGGTATTGCAATACTGTTTTTCTGAGGAGTAATAAGGCTGTCTGTACTTGCCACTTCAGTATCAAAATAACAATGAGATTATATATTATTTCCTATGACCAGAACCATGTAAACTAAACTGTAAGATACAGGCATTCCAACAATCATCACTGGCTTTCTTAAAAATAAAATGAATGGAAAAAGGTAATAACATACGCCAGAAGAAGACGCCATAGCATAAATATGTAAAAATATTAATTTCTATGTGTTTTAAAATACTTCCTCCAAGATCCTCCTCCTCATAATGCTGTTATAAAGAAAAGTACAGATGCATATGGGAATAAATCCCCTTGCTTTCCTTGTATACTATTTTTGTTGCTGTTGTTGCATTTGTCATAAATGATCATTTCTCTGTGTTCTCCCAAAATGTGATTTCACTCATCTCAGTCATGGAGGATCAGAAAATAGGAAACTCCCTGCTCCAAGACCTTTACATGAGAAAGAGAAGAATAAAGCTTCTTCCAAGGAGGTGTAAGCTCAGGTGAAGCAAAGCCCACTCAGAGAAATGAGAGTTTTATTGTGGTCCTTGCTCTCCTGCCCTTGAGATGCACAGCTAGAATTTGGATCACTACAATTTTCCAAGCAACTCATTAGGCCTCTAAACAGACCACGATCTCTGTAAATAGGGGGGTTGGAGGAGCATCACAGACAATCTAAAGAAATGCAAAGTTATCTGTTTTAACCACCTAGAGCAGAAGCATTTTGAAATTTATATATGTTGTAAATTTAGGAGACTTTTAAAGCATTGCTTGACTGCTAAGTCTGAATGCTTTAGTGAAAATTTCTATGTTAAGAGCTGCATTTTAAAGTAATTTTTGGCTTGGGTTATGCAATTTAAGCAATGAAATGAACATGTATAGTATATAATCACACAGTTTTTTTGGACAATTTATTAGTATTTTTATTTAGATGTGCAAAAATAAGCAAGACTACATCCTCAAGTACTGCAAACTGACAGGCAAATATACAACCTTAATAGCAACTGACAAGCAAAACAACTACTGTAATTACATAACATTTTGACTTTCTCCTTCCTCAGAAAGAAGGAGATGTCTACTTCTCATGGTCTCCAGCTCTGCCATGATATGTGCACATTCTGCTGCTAAAGAAATTTCGGCATTTTGGATAGCGAAGCCAAATGGTATACATTGCAAATAACATTCCTGTAAAATGTCTCTTGCCAAACAGCTGTTATTAGTGAAAAAAATCGCTAATATTTAAGTAAAAGGCACATTAGAGTCTGATCTAAACATCTTCTCTTAATTTCAAGGAGACCTGAATCAGACCCATAAGTCTTATTCATCCCACAGCTGATCTCTCCAAGTAATTAAAGATCATAGTATGGATATGATATAAAAACTAATTTACATCCTTCTTTTTCTTTTAACCCCATACTAGTAATTTCCTATAATGTGCTGGTTTGAGAGCCCTCTGTCCTGAGAGTAGAAAGAAAAGACTTTGAATCCAGAAAATCTAATTACCAACTACTGAGGACATTAAATGACCTACCATAGTTGTATTACAAACTCCAAAAGGTGTGGTGTTTCTAAGCTCCTGAATCTCTGTGTGATTTACTCATTCAGCTAAATGCCATCCCAAACTGATTAACTTCTCCTCAGTAATGCTTTTGTGAGAAACTAATATCTGTATCTGAATCTATTTCAGTTCTTCATGTAAAAATATCAATCTAAATACTCAGCATCACAAGCTTTTAAAGATCGGAAAACTAATGACTCGGAAGTGAGGACACTGTATTTTTACTCCAGGAAACAGCTTTTTTCAACAAAGGTAGTACTTGAGAAGATATGTGGATATATATGTACACACACACATATATTTTAGAAGATCTTTTTATTTAGCAAGAAACATGCTTTGGAAAAATTTAAATCAACATATTTCAGGCCTTATCAGATTTGTGCCTCAGTTTCCACATCCATTAAATTAAAGCGCTCTTTTAGGCATAATTAGTTAATGTGCTTAAATATTTATAAGCTGTAGGATGCTATTTATGTGCAGCACTTACTTATGCACATATTAACAGCCTGCTAATGCAGTTGGGGCAGTGTATTATTTAGATATAAATTGCTTGTGAACAGATGACTCAGCCTTCAGTTCCATTCAATCCAGGACCTCTTTCTTTAAGGGTGATGACTTGGGGGGACCTAGTGAAGCAGCAGATTTACTGGTATGTATGTTCATACTTCAGGAAATACTCAAGCTGCAGATCAACTTCCAGATAACAGGACTGTCAAGATAATATCCATCCCAAGGATATCAACAGCCACCCCTCCAAGTTCTGGTTATTTTAGAGACTTCTATCACATCTATTTTCTAATCAATCAGATTATATTCAGCTGAATTAAACTGAAAACCTTCTTTCCATTTTCAACACTCCTTGGTGTTTTTTTTCCAGATATCTCTAAAAATATAGCAAAAATTCACATGCATAATGACAACGGTATATTGTCTATAATGGTCATGCTTATTTATATTGCTAGACAGGAATAAAAAATTATCTCAGCAAGAACTGAGCTGCCCTTTAAATGAAAAAATCATCTGGATATTTCAGTCAAACAACTGCGTATGCAGTAAGAAATCCTGCAGGTCTCACTCCCAAGTATTATCATGACTCATCTACTTTCCTTTTTAGTAGCAATGTTCTTTTCTCTTTTTAAGTGAAACATTGATAAACACTGCACAATCTGCAGTGCTGTGTTAAAACTCCTTTTCTAAATCCATAGATTTTAGACTGTAGTTATGCCATTTATATCAATAAAGTTACCTAGCATAATCACAGTGGTTACATGGTTCCTTTACATAAACAGTACGCTTAAAAAAATTTGTTACCTTTTTCAATGTCAATATTTGTAGCAGTGTACAAAATGGTAAGATTATAAATAGAAAAAGCACAGCTGATTATAGCCTGGAACAAGTCTTACAACTCTCTGGAAATACAGGAGTTAATCGGCACAGGCTGTTAAGAAACCTTCCAGTGAAATACAGGACTGTACTGCAGATGTGTGGAGCATACAGAAGGTGTGGCCCATGCTTTCTACATGCATATTTAAATATCTAATTTTATACGGCCTTAAGGTTATTATTAAAGAATAACCTCCTGGAGAGGAAGAATTACACAGCTAAATGAGGCCTAACACATTTCTTCAAATAAAGAGCAGAGAAGAAGAGAAGGAAAAGCCCACGTTACTCACGATTCTTTTCACCTCTCCACCTTGACCCGGCTTTTATTCTAGGCGAGATGTCCACAGCAGCAGCTATTTCTACTAGCCAAAGCAGCAGCAGCAATGACAGCACAGCCATGCCAGGTAAAAAAACCCACCAAAATCCTCTACCTGGAGTACTGATAAAGATGAATTAGAAGACTTTCCTTAGGAATGAATAATTGGAAGTAACAGCATCTACTCAGCAGAGGCAGAAGGAGATGTAAAGTAATATTTCTATTAGAAATGCTTATAAAAAATTGTATTTCCATTGCATTGTTTATTTCTTCTATCCAGGGAATGTAAAAACAGAACAGATGTAAAGGGTTCCTCTAAATAGGAGAATCTGGGATTCAGATGCCGGAAGAGATGAACTGACAGCTTGCTTTGGTCTATCAGAAGCCACTAGTTCCTAACCTGCCTCTGCCACCTCTCAGCTCTTCCAAATGTTTATCAACATTCTCCACAGCACTGTAACACAGGACACTGCCAGGCTGAAACCGGAGGGGATTTTTCTCCTTGACTTGCATATTTCTCTGCAGTTTCAAAGAGCTGATGACAAAGAACACTTGATGTTGACACTCAAAACTCATTACATTTATCAACGAGAGCAAAAATACAGTTTGTAGAGCTTCCTCTCCTACTCACAGACAAAGGGTGGCAAGGGGAGGGGGAATGGGGGAAAAAGGAAGTATCTAGGAGGAGAAAGAAAGGCTTAGAAAAGAAACATCTCTCTATTTAACATAAATGTCTTCTATTCCTGGGGAAAATAATATAAACAGCGCTACCTCTCATCCAAGTTTCTATCAGCAGACCCTGGAACAGTTCACTAACAGTGAAATATACAGAAAGAAAAGCTCTGAGAATGTATGTTGCTCTCGTCTGTATATAATGTATGTCATATAACAAATCTCTACCTTGCAAGCAAGCCAAAAACAGCCTCTGAGCAACCAGCATTTTATGCAAACTTCAGTGTTTTCAGAATTAACTCTATTACTGTTTAAGCTATTTAACACAGATCTAAGAATGCCAGGGAGTTGGATCATAGGTTCTCCATGATGATCTAAATAGTCTCAAAGTAGAACTGTAGCAATAATAACCCTTTCACCACAGTAATGAAATCATTCCTGACTTGCGGAGGTCTTCTAAGGCTTGATCCTGTGAGTTGAAAATCACTGTAATAAGATCAGAGTGTTTTTCACTCATTACTGTGACTGAGGGTTTTATTCTAAATGCCTTACTTTGGTGCCCAGTACCCTGGGTGGATCAAATATACATTTATATTCAGTAAAATAAATTACTGCAAAATACGTGGTTTTTTAGCATTACACATCAGCCTCAGCAATGCTTATGACTGTAGCTTATATAGTAGTAATAAATGTGGTAATAGTCATTTTCTTAATAGAACATTAATGAATTAGCAGTCTAGAAGCTGATCTTCTGCATCACATATTGAATATTATGTGCTGGGTAGATGCTATGACTGTAGCTGACCCTCGGAATGAAGGAGGTTTTTGAATAAAGCACTGGACTGAATTTCTAGATACAATTTCAAATTACAGAGAAGGAATGCCAAAGTACACTATTTGAGTCTTAACAATATACCGATCTATTCATTTATAGTGTTCATATAACCTGCTCTTTACAAAATTCGAACTCAGAATGATTAGCGCTATTGAAATATTGCATGGCAACCACTTAAAGTGTGAACACCTGAAGCCATTCACCTCTAGACCTCCTTGTGTTAGTGATGATAACTTTACAATGGAGACAAGGAGAAATTTTTTTTACCTAGAGTTGGTAGACCTCAGATGACAGAAGAGATACTGTATCAGAATGTTCTCCATGATTATTAAGGAAGTTATCCACAAGTCCTTCAAAAGGAGAAAATGAACATGACACAGGGAACTGGGAAAGGGACGTTCTCCAATTTCATTCTGACCCGTTGGAGAAATCAGGAGAGGAGAACTGCAGTTATTTCAATTTGGGCTAGCTATGTTCAGCACAAAAAGTGAAGTCATTTACAGTGCAGAACATAAAGAACCTAGTGACCTGTCAAATCTTAAGCCTGTCACACATTACAATAGCCTTTAGTTTCCCTGTGACCCCAGCAGCCTCCTGACGGCTGCTCCCCAGGTGCAGAGGACCAGAGTGCAGGGGTGCTCTGCACAGGCACCCCGCACAGGGCCAGGTCACTGACAGAGTCCTTGTCTCACTGGAATCTCCTCATGAAGAGATTTGTTTTCTTTGTGATTATTTTATGCTACAAAGGCCACATTTATGGGCAAAAGAAAATGGGGAACCAGTGCTAGAGCCTGCCGTTGGGCCTCTGTCCCATAGTAAAAATAACTCTTATGGCAACATAAAGAGTTAAAAGAAATTCTTCGGGATGTCAGACTGCCTTTTATTTAGCACATTCTAATTCCACTTTCTTTGTCATCCTATCTCATGCCAGGGAAGCGTGTCAATAGTCACGCACTCACAGATGACTCATCATACTGCTAGTTATGTAAGACACCTAAACCTACCAAATTGCTTACTGCATCAGAATATTGTAGAGAAAAAAAACACAGTTAACACAAGGTGGTCCTTTAGGAGTACACTAGCAGTAATGTGGAATGGTTTAGTCTACTATGAATGGAGAAATATTGTCTTTTAAAATGACAGCTGCATTTCCGAGCACCAAAACCAAAAGGCTTTGCAGTTTTGCAGTTTGCAGTGCACTGTCTGAGGGACAGAAGATAAAGACTTTCAAGTAAAACAACCAACATGTGGAATTCCAGAACAAGCCAGACAAAAATCCAAGCCAAAAACTTGAGCTGCCTCACAGACGAAAACCAAACCTTATAGTTAATGACTGTTATCCTTAATTTGGTCCCAGATCCAAATCTCATTGAGCCTAGTGCTGTGCAAAAGTAAAATGGCGCATCAACATGGTACTTTAATAGATGTCTGCTGAGTTCTCAAACCACAGAACTGTTTAGTCCAGTACGCAGACTTACACAGACTGAACAGAAAGTTCCAAAACTGTAGGCCAGGCTACTTTTTACCTTACAAAAATAATGAAAGTGTACCTTTAAGGATACAAAAACTGTACAGAGATTTTTGCACGAGTCACATCCATTTATTTTGTCAAAGGAGAACAAGCTGTTGCCTGAAGAAAAGCCACCCTGTAGCCCGATGGATGTGAAGGGATGCCCAAAAACCAGCATCTCATAAATGACTATTCACCTCTTCATTCACACCAAAAATTAGACTGCAATCAGACTGCATAAAACATCACCAAAAAGGATTTTATATCACCTTTTCGAACTGAGTACCTCACACACAATATTGCTGGTTAGCAGGACAGTGGGAAATTACTGCCATAGGTGCAATGCCAATCCACTACCTTCCCCTTGGAATAATATCAGGTAAAACTTATGAAGCATTCAAAGGTGTGAAGCTCAATAAAAGGTCACCTGTTCCTATGTGATGCAGTATTTTATAGCTCATGCAACTTATTTCCCTTTCTGCAGTATAACTGCTGCTCATGTGAGTTCCTTAGCAATTTAGAAGCTTACTCAAAAGTAAGGTAATTAAATCTGGAATTAGCCATGGGGACAACATTTTCAGAGATGCAGTGGACCACCTGAAGTTGTTACACCAAGACTGGATGTCATTCTAACTTATATGTTGCAGCTCAGTCAGAAGTCAAGGACTAAAAGATAAAATTAGCAAATCAATTTATGGTCTGTGTTATGCAGTAGGTCAGACTAGATAGTTCTATCTAGCTTCAATATAGGTGATTCTCTACAATCTTCAGACATACTTAATTTCTTTCCTCCTCAGCTTATATTATGCCACAGACTTTGGATTTTTGTTGCACTAGGTCATAGATAAAAGTCACTAGCAATGTACTGTACAGTTCTCTCCCTGGATCAGATATTTTTCAAAGATTTTTTTTATCCAAAAAGGGTATAGCTTTTTCTAAAGTTCTCTCTCTTCATTAGAGACTTCACCCTTACCTTCTTCTCAGGATAGCAGAGCTCTCTGTAGCATCTTGGCAAACCATTCTAGGAAAGGCTTAAACCAGCCTTCCTCTCTTCTGTGCAAGGATACCTCATTCATTGAGACATGATGAACGTTACAGCATCTCATCCTGAAAGTCTATACAAGCAGTGAGGTCAGCCCTCACGGGCAGAGAAATCCTACTTCACTCTTCTCAAAGCCAAAGCCACTTCCTTACATAGGGATCTCTCTGTTGCCTCTTCTAAAGAACCCACCACTGACTGTTCAAAACTGATGGTCTAGGAAAGCTTTTTCAAAAGGTTCACATGCAGATTTACTGGTGAGAGAGAATAAAACGACAAGGAACAGCAAAGCACCAGCTCCTGAGCCATCCTCTCCTGAAAGTCAGATTAGGACTGTGCCAACTCTTAAATAAAGCAATCTATTGATCTCACCTTGTCTTATCATGGAAGGTAACGAGAGGTTCACTTTACGGTCACAGAATCCTTGATTTTAAAGCATCTTTATCAGGTTTGCAAAACAAGGCAGGTCTCTATTTCTGCAGTATAAGCAGTACTTCAACTACTGTCACATAGGACAACAGTTGTTATGTTGTCTTTGATGCATTTCTGCAGTAGTCTCACATTTTAACAGAAAGCCAAAACTTGATGACTACTAGGTAGCCTCCATGAGGCAGTCATACAGAGCCTTAAGGCATGACAGGACAACAGCTACAGAACTCAGTAAAGCTAAAAATGTCCTCAGTTTTATTTTGCAGCCCCCATGACTCCAATAACTCTGGGGAGATCAACTCATATGAAACAGTATTTGCCATGAAGAAAGTGCAGTTCTGTGAAGCAAATGGTACATTCACGTAATTCAACAGTGTGCAAGGACCAGATTCTGCTGTTTTACTCCTGCAAGTTTGGGGCAATGGTAGACCTCCCATATCAGCTTGGCAGGAGTTTTTTGTTTGCTTGTAATATAGAACTATTAAACAGAACCACCAGAACCACCAAACAAATGATCCTGAGTCTTTCCATAGCTCAAGGAGGGTGCAAAATACTCCTTACAATCTCTTATCATCAAACTTATCATTTACTTACTCTCTTTTTAATGGTCAAGGCAACAAACTATGGGTACATTAAGATCCAAATGCGTAAAAGTAAAGAAATATGCAAAATTTACTATCCGACTAACAACTTTTACAGTTACTGTTTACTTATTGAACTCCAACAGTGCACTCAGCACTGTATAAACATCTAAAATAACATTACCTCTCCCCTAAAAAGTTTATGAACTAGCACAACTATGTCTTTAAACTCAACATTTCTGTGAGGGAATATGTTTTATTATTTTGTTAATTTCATCATTTTTGAGCATTTGAATTCTGAACTATAACATTATATATTTTTCTGTCACCTTTAAGTTCTTGGTGACAGAGGAAAACAAGTATGTTCTGCATAAATATACAGGCGTATAAAAATTTAACTGCATATATATGTATGTACGTGTAAATACATGCTCCTGCTAATAAGCTCACAAACACATAAACACAGTGAGAGTTGCACTGTTAAAAAAATAGTTTTGGAATATACTATTTCATCTTGATTAAAGTAACATTTGATTAAACTAATCTTGATTTAGGTCAACTAGCTTTGCATATATACTCACTTATTTTATAAAATTAGCACTGAATAAAGCTCTTCTCAATAAAAATCTTAAAAGATGTGGTCTGTTTTATGAGGAAAAAAACTAATTTTCTTTATCCATATGCCTTATCAGTTTGCCATCTATCCTTATGCCCCCAAGATAACACAGATTATTTTAAAGTGCAAGGGTCTGAGGCCATCAACTATAAGAGAGACTTCAAAACACACATAAAGATCAAAGAATATTACCTGACTGTTATTTTTTCCATCTGGCTGTAGAAGAGTGGCATTAGACAATGTCTGTAAAGCTAGGTTAGTGGCTACTGAGACTTCTTAGAGAAATTCGGCATTGTTGGCCCAACTAGTATGAGAAAGCAAGAGTTATGACTGAATTTTTTTCTTATTATACATAACATACTCCCTCTACTTGCAACAGACACCCTTTAAATCCATCAGGATGTAAATAAAAGAAACTGATTTGTAAACAGGCAGATGAGCTTTGTTTGTTGTTGTTAAGAATGCAAAATAAGTTTCTACATGATAACTCCAAAATGGCATGCAGAAAAAAAATCAGAGAGCCTTCCTAACTGACGTAGACATTTGAGACATCACAAACTGCCTAAAGCCTATATGGGAAAATGTTTCTTATGGGCTGCCATTTGAGCTGAGCTAGCTGTGGAGGTGACTATCTTCACCTTCATACCACGGAGTCCCTGGAAAGTTCATGCATTTACAATCACTATGAAAAAAAGCAAAACAAAAGAAATAGCTGAAGAGCTAAGGACTAGAACAGCCTGGCAATCCCATCCAAGCTGAGCTAGGTAGGATACACTAGGTACTTAGGGTATGCTGAGTGGAGCATGATGCTACAGCCTACCTGCAGGCTACCAAGTCAGGTTCCTTCCTGCACATTCCCTTTCTACAGCTACAAAAAGCTGCTAGGCAATACACAATAAAAAACTACTTCTTTAAAAGCAAAAAGTACCTGCAGACTCTGAATCCCAACACACCATTAGTAAAGAAAGCACTACTTGCACAAAAGCTTCACATCTCAATATCCCTTTTTAGCTCTGGCACTAAATCCTCATTTCAGAAAAAAAAAGAAAAAAAAAAGAGTGGATCTCAAGAGTATTATTATAGTATGGCAGGTCAGTCTTTTAAAAGCACTCAGTCTCTTATTGTTCTGACTCCAAACTAGCAGTTATAGTGTGTCTTCTCGTGATGATTATTTAGGATTTTTTTGCATGACTACAAAACATCTATACAGTTCTGTGTGAACTGATATCCCAGCATAACCAGTGTTTTATGTTGGCATAAATGAGAAGTTGTATGAGACTACTGCAAGAATGATTCCTGGACCATGATGACAGATTTTACAATATAATATTGGTGCTTTAACACCAAATTTATGGATTAAACATGTCAGAAACACATTTAATGTATGCAAGTCATTTATCATTATCTGTTCTAACAAACTAGTAATCTTTATCCTATTAACTCAGCCAAAAGCAGGAGTGTATACTGAGTGGTGCAGAACTGTAAGGATATATTCAGACAAAAAAAAGCAACAGAAACTAAAATAATATTGTTTAATGTAGACACATTCCATCCTAATTGGCTCTAAAAATAAACTACTAAACTGTTCTTGTCCTGTTTTTGAAAAAAAAAAAAAGATTGTTAGGCTAACTGACAGTCCTAATTTGCATTTCTATATTTATTTTTTCTCCCACACTTTAAATATAGCTTTAGTAGGTTTCAGGAAAGTATTCAAAGAAGATCTGAACATTTTAAGACTGCAAGATGAGAGACAAAGCTTGGCACTAGAAACATGGGTAACTCATTTGATACATGGGGAGGGAAAAAGAACTATGACAATGGGTATACAACCAGCTATAAAGGTCTGGATTCCAATATAAATTGCAATGCAGTAACAGCATTACAGTACTACCTGTATCCAGCCAGGGAAGGGCATTTCCTCTACAGTGCTTCCATACTGATCACAACAAGAATGGAGGTCAATGACTTAGTCTAATAAAAAGAAATCCAGGTTCAAGAATGACTTTAACAGGCCATTGCATTGGTGTTAATGATTGGGTTTTTTCAAAAATGCTTTTTCTTTTTCCATTATAGCTGAGAAAACTTAATTCTTTAAAGTTCAATTTTATGATTAGGAGACTAAGTAATTTATAATCATTTTAGTAATGAAACAGTTTGTGTCCCAAATGATGAAAATAACTCACTGACTGTAGTGGAACTACAGTGAACTATGAGCATCTGGCCTCCACTGCTTTGATGAACATTTTCAAAGCCTTGTTGAGGAAGATGGATACTCATTAAAATAACAATGGGAACTGGGTTTCCTTATATCTAGACGGGAGGCAGTAATAGAATTTTCGGTACTCAATGGAGTTAGTGGTCTGAGTTCTATTTGTGCCTTTGAAAATCTCCCCAGTGAGGTTCTCTGGGTGAATTAGAGCTACGGGGTAATCTCCTAAATTGGAACAGATTCAATAAGATAAATGAAAACATTTACCTTCAACTCTAATTAAAGCCATGAGCTGATGGAACCATCCTAAAAAAGCTGTACCCCTTAATCGCTGTATTGAAATTAAGAAAAAGTCTCACCACAAGCTGATATGTCATAAAGAGCATGGAGATAAAATTACCATCATAAAAACTCATGCTAATTTTATGTTCCAGTAAAATATAATGTAAATACTTTTTTTCTGTGGGTTTGGACATACAGATATTCAGAACATAGGCCACAGTGACTAACTTTTATTTACATATCAAAAAAAATGTAAAAAATACTTTCTTAGTTGATTCAGGGCAGCATTTCACCTGAAGTTGCATGTACTATTACCTTAAACATATGTGTTAATGGAAGTCAGCTCAAAGGCAAAAGTATGTGTTTTTAATGAGTTCCACATTTTCTAATATAGAAAGTCACCAGTATATCGTATTGGTGTTGAGAATAATACCATAATAACAAGATACAGGATAATAAACATTCCTAAGTATATGAGCTCCTTGTTATAAAATTATATTTTCTCCTAGAATTTAATAACTATTTCCAATATAAGCTCTAACTCAAGTAATGTATTAGAGATTTTTGCTATCCATTAGACGAAATTACTTATATGCTACCATAAGGCTTGCTTTAGATTTGGGCTCATGTTATCAGTTTTATCTGTTATGAACAGAAGCATTATTTTGGGGAATCATTAAAAATACACATGTGAAAATAACCAGGTAACACCCAAGTTACTAATTTAAAGATTCTGAAATCTAATTTTGCAGCCATTTAACTCTTTCACCTTTATAAAAAAATGAAACATTCAGATAAATACAAATGTACATTTTATTTATTGGTAAGAGTTTGCTGTGGGAACAAAAAAATACATTTAATAAAAGATTAATTTTAACAAAAACATTACTGATGTAATAATCAAATTCTCTTTATTAATGCTGGGATGAAGCATGATTAAATTATGCTATGAAAAAGATGATTTTGTGAGGGACAGAGCTCTGTATTAACATAACCTGCCAGGGGGCTTTTTACAGATAAGATAGATTTATTTAGGATAACATAAAAATAACCAATAATTATCTATATAAAATGAAAATAAAAAAAGAAGTAACCTTAAAAAGAGAAGGATAACACATGGCATGTTCAGAACTCTCTAACAAGATGAGAGAGTGATTATCATACTTTCTCATAAGAGGGGGATGATAACTATCACCTTTTGGAGGTATCAATATAAATCCCTGTATATGAAAATGAAGGTACTCTGAAAGCTGCAAAGCGGTTTCAGTGCCTGCAGGTGCTGCTTCCCACAGAAAGCCTAATTTTTTTCTAGTTATTAACTAGTTATTGAGGACTTAATGATAGCAAAAATAAAGACCAGCAGTGCCACTAAGGAGGTGAGTTAAGTGTAAAGTATGAGGGGCAGCCCTCGGGACTGGCAGGCACCTGTGCAGGCTCCAGGCTGACATGGGGTCAGCAGATGTTCTGAGGGGAGCTCACACTAGGAAAAGCCTGAACGTGCTTTTTCTTAAAAGGCCCTGAGAATAGGTGACAGAGTTCCTTTGGGAACCTCCTTCTCTCAGCTGCACAGTACAGGCTGGGGAGCAGCTTTCCAGAGATGGCCCTGGGGGTCCCAGTGGACAACAAGCAGGACATGAGCCAGCAACGTGCCCTCATGGCAAAGGCGACCAACAGCATCCTGAGCTGCATTAGGCAGAGCGTTGCCAGCAGGTCCAGGAAGATGATCCTTCTCCTCTACTCAGCCCCGGTGAGGCCACAGCTGGTGTGCTGGGTCCAGTGCTGGGCTCCCCAGTACAAGACAGACATAGACATACTGGAGCGAGCCCAGTGAAGGGCCATGAAGATGATTAAGGGACTGGAGCATCCCTCATACAAGGAGAGGCTGAGAGAGCTGGGACTGTTCAGTCTGCAGAAGGGTCAAGGGGGATTTTATCAATGTTTATAAATAGCTGAAGGGAGGCTGCAAAGAAGACAGGGACAGACTCTTTCCAGTGGTGCCCAGTGACAGGATGAGAGACAATGGGCACAAATTCAAATACAGGTAACTCTGTCCGAACATAAGGAAACACTTCTTCACTGTGAGGGTGGTCAAACGCTCAAACAAGCTACCCAGAGAGGTTGTGGAGTCTCCATCCTTGCAGATAGTCAAAACTTGACTGAATATGGTCCTGGGCAATGTGCTCTAGGTGACCCTGCCTGAGCAGGGGGGTTGGACCAGATGATCTCCAGAGGTGGCTTCCAATCTCTGCTGTTCTGTGACTGTGGACAGCTGTAATTTGGCTCAAAATATCTAATACAAACCCTGATGGCTGGCTCAAAGGTATTTTTTGGATTTTAGATATGCTCAACGCATACTGTATAAATGAATCTTAACCTTGCTGATCAGGAACACTTTTAACATGCACATTGGTTTTGGAGAGAAACCCTGTCTCTAAAAGTGTTTTTTCTCCTATCATCTTCCAGGACTCATCATTAGCTTTTGCCACGCAGTGGACTTTCACTTCCTGGATGAGAAGCCTTGGCCTCTACTCCTTCATCGCAGTTTCTCATGTCTCATGACCACACACTGACATGCAGTGTCAGTTACTTCACTTAAATTCTGTTAAACCAAATATGTGTTTAACTATAAGCATCTCTTTACCTCCTACTTGGTCTCTGCCTCTAGGCCAATTATTCAGTTACTTCCCCAATTCTCAGATTTTTAGAATCAGAAAATGTGCCCACTTGGCATTCATGGACAGTTATTTTTCAGTTATTTAGAGGCCTAACAGATAAAAGCAGACACTCTTCCAAAGTATCTAAATGTCTAAATCACACTTTCCTTCAAGAAATCATCTCTATGAAACAACCTTTCTGCCATCGAGGAGAGAAACACAGCAAAATCCAAAACTAATTTAAAAAATCAGTAATTTTGATGGAAACGAACTCCAGTGAAATCAAAAACATCATGTCCACAGACTTCAAGGTAGATTTTGGTCCCACATAAATCTCTATGACATCTGGAAAGTAGGAGAGGGAGAATCAAGTCAAAACAGCACAAAGCTCTTCCCTTTGCTAAAGCTTGCTTTCGTTTCCTCATCTTCATCTTCCTCTCATTTTCTCCTCCTTCTCTCCATCCCCTACACTTCTTCACAAAACACACAAATAACAGAACAACTAGACAAATCACACGACATAGCTTGTTTCCCAGTTAGGTTTATTTAAAATAGTTCATTCATTTAACGTGAAGCTGATTGGTTTATCAAAGTAAACATTTAGAAGATCTTTTTACAGAAAAGGCAGCCCACAATTGAATTAACAAACATATTCCCTTTGTTCTAACTTTCCAGAAATTCTTTAGCAATTTGGCTTTCTCCTCTCCTAATGTGATTTATGCAACATTGTTTTTTCATAGTAAGGAAATATATGGATAATAAAATGAAGGAAGCATCTAACATCTTGTTTTGTAAGGTGATAGCTTCTCCTCTAAGTAGCTGCTACACTTTGTAATGGGTACTGTAAGGCCGTGTGCAGATCCACTGTCATTTACCTGCAGTTCAGGCTATTAGTTTTAATACTGCATGACTTAATTCCCTGTTTACACCATGTGTTGGCAGTTTCACTCTGTGAGGTCCATTTACTGAATCTAAAGAGTTAGCATACAGCAAAACAGTACAGTGTATATACACAAAAATCCCTAGAGTACTTTACATTTGTAGTCAGATTCTGCGATGGATGTAGTATGTCAATTGCTTCATATATGAACATGTTTATTGTGTTCTTCATGTAATGCAATGTAGCTCAGAAATTAGGAACTGCAACTTGCTCTGTGATATACTAGAAAATGATAAAGAGGAGAAAATAAGCCCTGGAAGCAGAAGTAGGAAAAAGCCACTACATTTTTCTCAAAATAGCTGGAGTTATAACCAATGTATATGTTGCTCAATGCTTAACAGAATAATGAAGCAGCATATTAAGTTTGCAGCTACTGGAAAATGTCTGAACTTTATTTCCTGAGCAACTCAGGCTCATCTTACTATCTTTTAAAGTTAACTCCCAAAAAAGTCTGGAAAGCAATCATTTTAAAAACTTATTTTTAAAACACTTCTTTGAGGAGCTATTACTTTTATGCATTGTTTAAAAAACTAAGACTACATGTATGACTGTATCAAATATTGTTAATTCAAACAGTAGTAATTATAAAGGACACAATATAGCCAGATAAATTTTAAATAACAGAATTTTAACATGACTAGTAAACAATTTTCATCAATATTTTATTTTAATAATCAAATGAATCTAACAACATTTGGATCCAAAGTGTGCAGCCAGCTGAGATGAATGCTATAACAACTGACTACAGATACTATGAAGACCGTATTTCATACCTAGCATGAAACATTTTTTCACACTAAAATGCTGAGCTGTGAAAGGCTTAGGGTACACATTCTAAATCCCTTGCCATGAAATATAGACTTGGCTATACCAGTTTGAATTCCAAAGGTGAAGAAGGTTCACCAGATCTACAAATAATCCTTTGATATATAGGAACATTTTGTTTTTGTGCAGCACAGAACAATTCATAATTATTATTTGCAAAAGTACTGATTTAGACCTTTGGATAAAATTTGTTCCAGTACAGAACGTGCATTTGAACTTGAATCACCATAGGCTGATGAACAAATATTTGGCCTTGAATTAACTTGTGAAGCTCTGCATCAGCATTTTATAATTGTAACACATATTTCATTTTTATTGGCAGTGCACAACTCACTTTATTGCAAGAATGAAAGTCTGATTTAGACATGGTCAAATGATACGATTTGTCAAATAGGAACATATGCACCTGGTAACAGTCAACTATTTCCAGTAATTTAATAGAACAGCATTTTTCACCATTCTTGAAAGGGAGAGGTAATGTTTTTAAAATTTTCTAGATGCTTTTAAATTTTCTTTCACGTGAAAAGCTTCAGGAGACAAATTTCTTATTCTGTATTTCTGTGCCAACAGATCGTACCTTCAAAATCACCCTCCTAGTTTTTATTCCTGAAACACACAAGATTTCTCTGATTCTGTATATTGTACACAAAGGCATTCCAGAAGTTTCAGCTTAAGTCTAGTAAGGTTTTTCATCACTATACCCTCACTATACATTTTGTTCTGAAAAAGACATTTATTATTAGCTTGCTCATTTGTTCTTTAAAAAAACTGAATGTATTACACTGTGAATTTATTTTTATTCCAGAGCAATAGTTCTGGAACTGGAGTCATTTTTATTCCAGAGCACAGTTAAGCAATCCCTGCTTAACTGTGAGATAGGATATCAGCAATTATGAAGTTTGCAAAACACACACATTGCCCATTTTTACTAGTGTAAAAGTACTAGGAACTAATATCTAGGTATGTATTGAACAAGATACGTTACTGCAGCTAACACTAACTCCAGTGTGTGTTCTACAAGACATTTCTCCAACTTTAATTTTATAAGAATACCGTATATGCTGAATAATGTTGATTTAGACTAATTCTATTCACTTCTGCTCCAGACACACAGTGGAGGTTGGGTCATCAAACTTTTTCTGGAGAATGAGAAGATAGCAGCAAATCTTGAGTTAGCCATGGGGGCTGCTGCTAGGCCCATAAACACAAAAATAAAACCAGATGTCAGAGATCTGCAGAGCAGATTTGATGGTATCTTATGGCTCTCAGGCACATAATAAAACTCTAATGAAATTTTTAGATGAGATAGTAGGATTTAAATATCAGAAAATACTCACATGTAGTATGTTAAGCTGTTTGTACCTCATGCAATGCCAAAAATAATTCAACCAGCTTACAAATTAATACTCTTCAGGTTTTTCTTCTCCCTCTCTTTCTGTCCAAATTAAAGAAACTGGAGAGTTATAAAGTCGTAATAAAACTTGAACTTCAAAGAGAATGATCCATAGTAAGATATGTCAAACTTGCAACACTATGGAACCAGATGCAAGTTATTTTCCTGTTGAAGGAAATCTTGTTTTGTTTCAGTTACCCTTCTCTTGCTTAAAAACTGTTAGACAAATATTTTGAAAGCAGAGGATGTACTATCAAGATGGTGCAAAGCTGCGAAGCCCCATACCTATCAACTAATTATGTAGCTCACAGTCACAAAAATATTCTTACAAAATACTACACCCTTAGAGCTAATTTAGCTTTGCTGAGGTCAATGGAAACTTTTCCTTTGGCTTTTACAAAACATAGACAAAGCCCTTGAGAAAAAATGTGTCAGTGACTTAAAAAGACCTTTTACATCAGATGACTGGGGAAAGAAGTTAAACACAGTTCTGCTCAAAAATAAGCTCCAGAAAATAAGCATGCAATAGAAATCCCAGCTAGTGTTGAAGTGTTAATATGAAAATATTATATAATGCTAACAGAATCCCAAAATATTTCTTCAAGAAAAAAGCTTAAACTTGCTTTGAAAAACTAAAACAACGTATAAAAATGAAGAAGTCCTCTATTTTCATTCTAATCTAAATGAAGACAGCTAGAAGTTTATGTAATCTCATTTTGGAGAGGTCCAATAATGAATCTCAAGCATTTGAAAACTGCATCATGTAATTTATAACATGTTTAACAATTTAGTGTTCGTTAGATTAATTCATTTTCTGTACTTTGTAAAGAACCATAAAAAGGGCCATAATTACAGAAAGGATTGCAGTATATTATTAAATGCGCTGGAAGTATCTGTTGCTTTAAATAGGACAGCTCTACAATACTTTTTTTCTCATTAGTGTGCATGCTAAGTTGCAGCCTTTTTAAATATAATTTTGTTAGACGTATTACACACGTTATTACATCCTTCTGAAATAGTCTGTATGTCTCATCTACAAATAAAGGAAATTTATTTAAATAACTTATGATAATCTATCCAATACCTTTAGCTTTATTTACCAAGAAACTTTTAAAAGCCATATTATTTACTCAAACTACAAACTAATTTACTATTTACTCAGACTGATTTTTCTAGCAGGAATTTCACCTTTGCTTCTTGTTAATGATAACACCCTCCTCCAACTAGTTTAATCCAGGATAATGTGTTACAATCCTCATTTTACCTAAAGCAAATGCAAATTCTAATTTAGTGAAGTGTACAGTGATCAATATATGAATGAAACACACTACTATTAAAATTATATTAAATAATCCCCCTTGGAGTTTGAATTCTGTTTCATTACGAATTCTATTATAGATAAAATTTAATTCTTGTACATGATGTCATTAAGATGTGAGAATTAAGTGGGCTGTCTAATTCCTACAGTAAAGCTAACAAATACATGTTCTACACCAAATCATCAAAAATAATTCTCCGGAAACAAAATGGAGGA